>NC_070532.1:1343127-2014690 GCF_025433545.1 Fusarium keratoplasticum
CAATGACACCTTGTCATCGCCGTCAAAGCTGGGGGGTGCCTCCAAAATCGACACATAGGAAGACGCAGACTCGGATACAATGTCTTTAATGAGGCGGTCCAGCAACTCTGCACCATTCTTGACAGACAGCTCTGAATCCGCGCCGAGCTGGAAGAGAGGGGAATCATGTAAGCTTGCCTTGAACTTATTGACCACCTTGAAAAGAGAGTGCGTACCTTGCAGAGCTGATCAAAGATGCTATTAAAATACACCAGGATCTCACCCTTTGCAACCTTGGCGATATTATACATAGCCTCACAGGCATAGTACCTCACCCTAGCATCCTGATCGGTGAAGCAAGCTAACACAGGGGGGACGATCTTGGCCAGATACCGAGGAAGCTCCTGGAGTTGAGGTTAGACAGACGAAAATAAGTAAGACAGAGTGATGCATATTCTTCTAGGCCTGCCAAAATTGACAGCAGGTATATAGTGGTCAGCATCGAGGGGGTTGAAACATACTGGACCTAGTGCAATGGCAGCGGCTGCCAAGCCGATCAAACCACCGTTCCTCGCATGCGGCTGGTGTACCGCGTAGGCGTAGTCATTGCAGAGCTGCTCGAGAATATCGTGAACGCGCTGATAGTCTTTTACGCTGACGAGCTCTCGGATGACGCGCTCAAGGCTGTAAGGCGGTGGTCAACGGTCAAGTACTATGACAGGGGGGTAGGTAGCGAGTTGGGCTATGGCGTATTCTCCCAGGAAAAAGAGAAGCGGAGCTTGACAAGACAAGCTGGCCAAACTGAACCACGAGATATCCAAAGCCCAAGGTGAGAACCGGGGTTGAAAGGGGGCGGCACATACTCGAGGGCGCCAATCTTGCGCTTGTCGTAGAGCTTATCATTCAGGGCCCGCTGTATGTTGGCATCCATAGCTGCAGCTCTTTCACATCGTCCGCTCAAACGCGACGACGGTGACCTGCGACCTGGGGTTTAGAGAACGTGCCCGTACGTGACCTTCCGATGAAAGAGCGTTTGGAGGACGGGCAGCGATAGAAGGATAGATGGTTCAAGTTGAAGAGAGAGCTGTAGTCGAAAAGATTAGGTTCCAGGTTGGTTGGTTCGTTTCGGATGAGAGTAGGTGAGCCACCGCTTGGGCGACACGCACTGTAAGGCAGGAGCCGTCAGGGAGTCCAACCCCACTGATGCCCCACGAGCCATGGGCACTCTCGACTTCAGGTGCCCACCTCTAGACTTGTGCCTGTGACGCACGAACGCTTCCAACTTCCGGGCTTCAGTTGCACAACATCAGAACTGGATGACGAAGCTTGAGATTAGAATATGTAGACAGCTGTAGTTGTGAGCAAGCAAAATTTTACTTGGTGACCCGAACAGACAGTTCTATCTATAGACCCGTTTCTGATGACACCGACCTCTTTCATCATCCATCTCAACCCCTCTTCTCTACTCCAAGTCCAGATTCAAGACCTCCCGCTTCCGGCCCATCTCCCATCCATGATGCCCAGGGCAGCGGCAAATACAAATACAACTACAAAAAACACAGTAAAAGAAACCACATGCCGCACCCGAAAACCCGCATGCGTCCACCCACACACGACACTCCAGGCTTCCGAGCCCACCCCCAATCGCCTTGCGTGCGACACATCGACGTCACTCAGGCTACCACGGCGCGCCCATGTGATGGGCGGCAAGCCCGGTCTCATGCGCGGACCGTTGGAGCCTCAAAATCGCCCATCTCCCGCAGCAGCCCACCACTCGACGAACGAAAAGGTGCGGGAGCCGTCACGGGGATCATCAAGGGGGGTTCATGGAGGGCCGGCTATCTCACAGTCGACCATCGATGCGGCGTCCATCCCGATGATGCTAATCATAGTGCTTCCTTTATGCATATGCCGATGCAATCACTGGCGTTGTCGTTCAGATATGAGTCTTACTGTTGATTGCACAAGCAAGTCCAGAACGTCTTAAAGTCCGGTCTTGTCTCACTCTTAAGAACTGCTCTAAGAAACCGGTGGCCGCCTTTGAATCGCACAAAAGGAGGGTCGCTTCCGACCCAGGCTTTGAAATTGTGGTACAATTTCCATCAAATCAATCGACAGCTATTCATCACGATCGCCTTCATAGGGGGTCATTGCCGGTTGTCTCATCATATCCTCATCAATTCATCTATCCAGCAAAGTCCAACATCGACAAAGTAGTTGGGCTAGAAATCTAAACTTTTGGTCAAAGTCTTTCGCAAGGAAGCATAGACTGGTTAATATATACAGCCAAAGTCCAGTCTATGTCTTGATTCACCTAGTGGTGATGGCCATGTCCATGACCGGAAAAGTCACCGCTGCGAGTGATAGTCTGCTGGCACTTTGCCAGAATCGCAGCCTGCCTCGACACCTCGGACAGCCTTCCAATGACCTGCTTGTTGCTGTTGGCGAATCCGTACAGCGCATACGGGATGTTGACCTCGTTGCAGAACTCCTGCACCAGCTTCTGCGTGGCACGCAGGTTGTGTCGAGGCACACGGGGGAAGAGATGGTGGATGACCTGGAACTGAAGACCACCGTGGAAGAAGTCGAGCCACTCAGGGCAGTCAACGTCCATGGTTGTTCGCAGCATCTTCTGGGCAAACGACTCCTGAGGTCCCAGATCGGCGGTGCTCATGGCAAAGTGAGACAGCACGATCTGAAGGTGGAGCGGCGACTGAGTGATGTGACTGACCATGATATAGACGAAACGCGTCCAGTTGTCAGGCAGTGTCTTGTAGATAATGCCGTAGCCGAACCAGATCCAGAAGAAGATCTGGCCAGCAACCTCGAGCCACCAATGCCACCACGCGGGACCCTTGGTTGGGCCGCGACGCATGATGAGAAAGTCCCAAGACAAGCGGTACAGGTTAAAGCGACCAAATGCAAGGAAGGGATAGTAAGTCCAGGACTGGATTCGCAGGAGGACCTTTGCCACAGCATCGTAGCTCATGACTCGCTCATAGTAAGTGGACGTCAAGCTTCCGAGGAAACGGTGAGAGACAGCAAAGAGAGGCATATGCTCGATATCTGGGTCGTGCTCAGGGGCATTGGTGACGATGTGGTGGACGTTATGGTTGCGTTTCCACCAACCCATGGACAGACCTCCGATAAAGTCGGCAATCATGATACCAATGCAGGTATCGACGTGAAAGTTGTGAGTGATGCCCATGTGGCCAGCGTCGTGGGCCGTAAACACGAGCTGATGCCACATGGCACCCATCAGAAAGGCGCTGAGAGCGTACCATTCATAGCGAAGACAAAGCATTGACCCAGTGAACAAGCCAACGTAGCGACAACATTCCCTTCCGTATGCCCAGTAGTTGCAATCATAAAGCCCCTCATCGTAGATCCGTTGGTGAAGTTCGCGATACTTGACGTTGATATGAGCCTGAGTCTCCTCGTCGGGGGTCGGGTACTTGTCGAGGTCGAGGGAGATGTGCTCCCGAGTGATGGTATCCAGGTACGACATGCCATCCATCTCCGTTTCGTCCACCGTTGAAGCTGACGATACCGAGGGCGCCCTAGCCCCCTTCTTGTCCTTGCTACTGGGTCGCTGTCGGAGGCCTTGGGTGTCGTCGTCATCGAAGACCGGGGAGGGCACACGGGAAGAGGGTGCGCTTGATGAAGTATCCTTGTGAGCTTCGTGGTTCTCGGCGGCCTGCTCAATCTCTTCGCGCGTGCGGAAGGTGCCGCCCTGGATAGGGGGCACAAAGTTGGTCCAGGGACCTTCAATGCGACCGATGCGGTAGCGCAACATCTGTTGACGGGCTTCGAATGAGTGAAGGCTACAGGACACAACGCAGTCAGTCTCAAGATCAATGCTGTGAACCAATTGTCAATTGGCGATGGGGAGGTCGACGTACGAATCCATCTCATCGGAGGCATCCCTTCCAACCATGTGAAGCATGGACTTATCACCGCCAGGATGATATGGCAGCCATGGATCAACCTTAAGAACCTGCTGGTGAAAGATGACGATCTTGCGACCTTCTGCGATCAAGGCTTCGATCTCGTCTCGACTCATAAGCTTCAGCTCCCTGCTGGGTCCCTTGCCAGCCGGCGGGGGCAGGCCCGTAACGATGGTGCTGGGAGCCATCGCGATAAGATGGATGGAAGCGACAGAGAGGAAGCCAGATAGCCAAGAACAAAAGAACAAAAAGCAGAGAAGCACGCAGAAAGGAATTGCTTGCAACAATTGGCTCCCAGTCCAAAAAACAATGTATAGCCTATCCAAGACTAACAACCGTCTAAAGAAGGGAAGAGGTGGGAGGAGATCGCAAGTTTAAAAAGAAGGGGGGCTCCCGGGGTAGATGGAAAATCGAGGTCGCTGCAAATCAACAGCGGCTCAATTCACCGCATCTTTCCCATTTTCGTTGAGGTGCGTGTCGAGTTCCAGCGCCGGCAGTGGTGGAGAGGGCGGGTGGCGCAGGATGGCCCGATCCCCCTCGCTCCTTCCCCTACGAAGTGCTGGAAAACTGGGCAAGCACAGCAAGCTGGCACCTGCAACGGCGGGGCGCAGGGGGCACACACACCCCGCCACAGCGCGTGGGGCACCTAAGTTCCGGGTCCCTGAAAGAGCCTCCCGTCCATGTGACAGCGCCCTTAAACTACGAACACGAGCCTCCATCTTACACATCTCCAATCTCCCGGGCCAGGCACCCAGATTCGTTTCATGTCAATTGGATAGGCAGGTGTTTCAGGGAACTCGAGATTTGATTGAGACGCGCAATCGCCGCCAGGCTGCTGTTTTCTTGAGTTGAACCCTGACGAGATGCGCATGCCGAAAAGCAAATCGTTGTCCCAATTGGATTGGAACGCAACCTAAGCTTCCCCGGTGAGTGCCGCGGAGCAGGCAGGTAGGCGCCTCGGACTCCGTCTAAAAGTCCGTTACGGATATGGAAGTACGCATATACAGAACCTCTGAGAATCAATTGGAGGTTGAGAGAGTGATATATGGAGAAGCATGCAGGCGACAATTGCATGCCAGTTGCCAATTCAGCTGGCAGCAATGCGTCCATCCTCCCTCATTGTACACTCCTCTTCTCAAACTTCAACTCGCCCTACTCCAATTGGCCAACCTAATTGCTGGATCTGCCGTTCTGTGGAGTGCTGCCAGTTAAACCGACGGCTTTACCCTCGAGATGGGCTGATCTGGCTGACATGCGGGCCGACATGAGCCCCTCCGGAACCTCTTGGATCCGGTGCCATCTGTTAAAGAGAAGACTCCCTGCTTCGGAACAGAGTATCAAATACAGAGGTTGATTGCCGTTGAGGTTGTATTCCGGGTTTATAAGTCTGCTTGTAACATACGATGAAGAACTGGCGGTAAACCAACTGTCTTGGATTCGATATCAACACTACGTTTGAGGAACCTTGTGAAGAAACCTCAAGAGTGGGACGCGATTAAAGCTGTTCCTTCAGAACGACAGTCCTTGGTTGCCCATCGGACACATTGTAGGAGTAAAAGCTTGCTCTCTTCACATTAGACAGACATTTTCCAGGTTTCGGTCGAGGGTCAAGTTCTCTAAGCACAGCCCACTGGTTCTGTCGTGGTTTCCATTCATCATGCTTGGATAAAGCGAAAATATTACTAGTTTACACAATCCAGAGTCCGAGACGCCTCGGCTCTATCCCGCTCACGCAGTCCCGCCTCTTTGGCCCTTTGTTATTTTTTGTTCATGCTATCGGCGACTACAGACGCCCTATGCTGTCTATGCATTTCAAGAGTGTCCGTCTCCCGCCGCAAGGGACGCGAAGGAGACCTGCTGATGCTGCCATTGGCAGTCAGCTACCTATACGACCAACCCCCATCCATCATGCCAGAGCTTAGAAGTGGATAGCCTGGGAGTGAGTGTTCATGGCGGCCTCCTTGAAAGCCTCGGCGAGCGTGGGGTGAGCGTGGCAGGTTCGGGCAATGTCCTCAGTGGACGCGCCGTACTCCAGAGCCAGGGTACCCTCGGCAATCATCTCACCGGCGTTGGGGCCGATGATGTGAACACCGAGGAGACGGTCAGTCTCGGGGTCGGCAAGCATCTTGACCAGGCCGTCAGTGTCGAGGTTGGTCTTGGCTCGGGAGTTAGCGGCGAAGGGGAAGGTGCCGACTCGGTAGGGGATGTTCTGGCTCTTAAGGTCCTGCTCGCTCTGGCCAACCCAGGCGACCTCAGGGTGGGTGTACATGACGGAGGGGATGGCACCGTAGTTAACGTGGCCGTAACCCTTCTTGATGTACTCGACGACAGCAACAGCCTCCTCCTCGGCCTTGTGGGCAAGCATGGGGCCGAAGGTGACATCACCGACACATCGGATGTGGGGGATCTTGGTTCGGTACTCGGAGTCGATGATGACACGGCCGCGCTCATCGGTGTCGAGGCCAATGTTCTCAAGGCCGAGGCCACCAACGTAAGGTCGTCGGCCGATGGCGACGAGGACGACATCAGACTCGATCTACAGGTTTGTTAGTATCAGGCTCATGTCAGGGGCATCTTCAATACGTACGGTCTCGGGCTTGCCACCCTTAGCGGCATCGACCTCGAGCTTCACCAGCTCACCAGATTTGTCACCGCTGACAACCTTGGTGTTGAGCTTGAACTCCATACCCTGCTTCTTGAGAAGCTTCTGGGCGGCCTTGGCGATCTCAGTGTCCATGCCGGGGCCACCGATCTGGCCGAGGAACTCGACAATGGTGACCTTGGTGCCAAGTCGCGACCAGACGGAGGCCATCTCAAGGCCAATGATACCACCACCAATGACGGTCATGGTCTTGGGGATCTCCTCGAGGGCGATGGCACCGGTGCTGGTGATGACGCGCTTCTCGTCAATCTCAAGACCGGGGAAGGGGGTGGCCTCGGAACCGGTGGCGATGAGGATGTTCTTGCCGCGAACGCTGGTCTCGCCGCCCTCGTTGAGGTCGACCTTGATCTCGTTCTCGTTGACGAAAGAGCCGGTGCCCTTGATGTACTCGACGCCGTTCTTCTTGAAGAGGAATTCGATACCCTTGGTCAGGCCGGAGACGGAAGTCTCCTTGGCCTTCATGAAGTTGGCCAGGTTAAGCTTGACATCGCCGACCTCGATACCGCGGTTCTTGGTGTCGTGGAGGATCTGGTGGTAGAGGTGCGAGTTGTTGAGGAGCGATTTTGAGGGGATGCAGCCGACGTTCAAGCAGGTACCGCCAAGGGTGCCGCGCTTCTCAATGCATGTCACCTACACCGGGGGGAAGAGATCTTGTCAGCCCATTCCGTTCCGTTCGCTTGCCCATTCGCCCGAGTACCGAGCTGGGAGCTCGGGTCTAGGATAATCGACCGACCTTCATGCCCTCCTGGCCAGCCTTGATAGCAGCGACGTAGCCGGCCACGCCGCCACCGATGATGACGAGATCCTTCTCCTCTGCGAAATTCCAGTCAGTGACAGCTGTTCGGGTCCAGCTCCGACGAGCTCGGAGGTAACACACCAGATGCAGAGGCATATCCACGGCTCCATCGCGACAGGGAGGACGAGGAGACGACGGCGGGGAGGCTGTCAGGCAAGAAGAGCAAGTGTTAGTCAACGAGCCATTTTTTCCCTCGTCGGTGACCCAACAGAAGCCAGTTTTTAGGAGCTTCTACAAGGACACCAGAAGACGCTGCAAACTCACGTAGACTTTTGGAAGGCAGGACGAGCAACGGCTCGTGATATTAAGCGACTGGAAAGCATCTTGGAGGAGGTTGTGTGGAGAGGCAATGGGGATAGGTTGTGGAGGAGGAGGAGGAAAAAGTCGACAAGAGGCGAGGGCGAAGTTGAGGTTGAGGGAGAGGATCGTTGCCGCAACAAAGCTCGCCCGCTGTCCAAGTTTGGCGGCCGGGCGCACAGGCACTGGACAGACACAGGGAGCTTCGGCAAAGGGAAGCCCGCCCATCAGGTAATTTTTTTCCCAGACCAGCCGAGAGGGTGGCCAGGTACGTACACTTTACTGGCTGGCTTCTCGGTGAGGGGGCCACTTACAGCACCCTTCACCTGCTGCGCGTGCTCTGTAAAAAAAAACACCGCCCCCTGGACATGTATCTCCGGCCGAGAGACCGTCCATTGCTGATTGTAGCGTCTCAGCACGTCCCGTGCGCCTTCAAACTCTGGAGCTATCAAGTCGGCTAATCAATGCCTGGGATTTCGGGCATTTCGTCCCAACGAACCCCGAAACACTCCCCCCCAAAACCTCTCAATTGCTCCCCCAACGACTGGCCCGCCGTCAATGGGAGGACAACCTCCGATCACCGACAACCCGGCGTATCCCGTTACTACCCGGTTTCGGAGGTTGATTGCCCTCGGGATATCAACGTCACCGCCGTCGTCGATAGACGGTTTACGGAGGATGGAGCCGCTTGATACCGGGGGCTCTGCCGAGTAGCGAAACATCCTTGTCGCAATTGGACAGCCAGTCCGATATCGAGGCAATGGTATCATATCTATCCGTTGATGTCTAGACAACGGTCTTGGTTGTTCGAGAAATCATCCCTCTACTGTTACAGCTTGCACAATAGCCTGTGCCTTCTCCCGAACGCCTTCCAGCTTCTTCAACTCCTTGGCGCTGGCCAACTTCGTCTTCCGGACCTTCTTCCGTAGCATCCAATGGATTCCGGCTGCTAAGCCCGGCAGCTCTCGGGCACCGCCAAAGATCTTCTCCACCTTGGCATCCTCCTTGGCGCTGTTGCCTCGACTTCGACATGCCTTGAGGAGCGCAATCATGAATAATTGCACAAACACTGAGGTCCAGTGGTTCGCCTCGGGCAGCTCCACGGGTTTGAGAATAGCAATACTCAACACTCCATCATCAACGAGGGACGCGTAGAAATTCGCAATGTTGCCAAGGCGTCTCTCGTCCTTCATCCGCTCGCCATCCGCCGTCTCGTCTTCCTCTGCGCCCTCTCCGAAAAGGGATTCGCCAAGGTTTCTGAATATCTTCCAAAGACGGTCCTGGATCGCGAATCTAATTCGGCTGTTGCTTGAACATGCTTGCCTTCCCACAAGCGCATAGTAAGGGTTGTACTCCATCTCGCTGCCAACGCATTGCACCAGGACCTTTGCAATCTCTAGTTGATCGTTCTTCTTAAGTCGGAGGTTGACGAACTGCTTGTAACCATGCTCATAGTTGGATGCCGTCATAAGAGCTGTGAAGATGGCAATTTGCGCGTTGCCCCTGAGACCCTGTTCCCGAGCCTTTTTGGGAAAGTCTGGAAGGACAATATCCATATCCTCGGAATCACTCGATTCATAGTCGGCATCTACTGCAGCTGCAGCAGATCCCTTCCGACTCTTATCGAGGAGGGTTTCAGGGACACTGGCTCCAACCAGCCACCATTCGCCCTTTGTATCTGCACCCTCGATATCCACGAGGCCCATACCCATGGGTGCAAGACCATCAAGTCTTCGCGATTGAGACTTGAGCTCGCCCAACCGTTTCTTTACACGCTGCACGCGTTCCGATACGACAGAGGAGTCCAAGCCTCGTGCCTTCTTTTTGTGCTTGTTCAGATCGGTGATAGTGTCAGCCATGATCTTTGTGCGAACCGACACGTTGTCGTATCCTGACTTGGAAATGGACTGGTTGAGCACGGTAGAGACGTGCTTGAGCGCTTGCGGATCGTCTCGCCTCAGAAGTTGGCCCGCCATACGACAAATGCGCAGAAGCAACTCGACGTTGATTTCTGTGAGGTCGCCCAAAAGCCTCTCCATGTAGTCGAACATTATTTTGCAGCTGACCACCTCAAAAAAGTACAGCTGAGCGAGGAGGGATAGGATATTCGAAGGTTCCTTCTGGATCGGTGACTCGGGGCTGACGTCCTTGCTGGCCTGTTCGTAATGGGCATTAAAATCAACAACCATCCGACGTATCAGATGTCCACCAAAGCTCGATCCAATGATCCGATAAACAGCGGCCAAAAATCCACCCGTGGTGACCAAAAACTGGTCTGTCAAGCTCTGCGGATTACAGATTTGCGCCATGACAACGTCAGTGATGATGTCGGTCACGTCGCCGCGGGCATTCTTTTGGTATAGGTCCTCGACAGACTGCACGATGGAGAGGATGTTGTCGTCTGTCAGTCGGTTGATCAAACCTTGAACCTGTTTTCGTAGTCGGTTTCTATTCTCTTCTTCAGAACCTGCAGCCCTGCGAAGCGAAGGGGGGACGTATTTCGCAACTGTGACCCCAGTCGTCGGTGCGACGTAGGGGTTTTCGCGTTGGCGTGGTTGAGCTGGGGACTCATCGTGTTCTTCGTCTTCGTCTTCGTCGTCTTCATCGTCTTCATCATCACTGAACCCCCCGAAGGAATCGTTGTCGAAATCTGCGCCATCTTCGCCCTCATCGTCCTCGTCGCCCTCATCGTCTTCGTCACCCTCGTCATCCTCATCGTCCTCATCCATCAGGTCGAGATCGTCATCCGCCGAGGCTGCTCCCAGTCAGCGTCTGCGTCTTTGCAGTCTGTAACTCCAGCTTACCCTGATGTGTTGACTTCCTTCTCTTTGAAGCTAGCCACGTGTCGTACTCATCCCTCTTTCGTTTTGAGTCTTCGTCACTCTGGTCCATGTCCATGTCTTCGCCCAACAACTCCCCAAGACCGTCGTCATCCTTGCGAGAGGATTTGCGCCCCTTGATGCCCAGTTTTCGCTCATACATCTTGATCTCTGCGTCATCTTGGGCGAGCCGCTCACGGGCGGACTTTGAAAGGCGCTCCATGCTGTGTTCTGCCGACGGCGAGGTGGTGAAGACAACGATTAGGGTGAGGAAGGTACGTTGTTATGATGATGCTAAGGAAAGAATGAGAGGAGGACGGAGAAAGTGCGGTGATGATTATGAGTCAATACGAGGAGGAGACTAAAGGAAATTTTTATGATGATGCTGAGAGAAGGAAGGTGGGAGCATAGAGAAAGTAGTCATGATGCAAAGAGAGGCGCAACTTTTTCTCTGTAAAAAAAAATAAAGTTGACAAGCATCTACGGAGCTCAGAGGAAGGCGGTCCCCCACTCAATGCATGAGGTGGGGCGCCCAACGCAGGACCAACTACAACACCAATGTTGGCAGCCGGGTCAAGGACTGCAGAAGAGACACGAGAATAGCACAACACGTCTACCTCTTGTTAAATATTGTTATATGAGCAGACATTTTACACCAAACATTATAAAATAATGTATTAGATGCTCTATATTGAGAGAATTATTTGATATACAAAGATTGTCAATTCTCGGTTTTGTCTTGACCCGCATAGTTAAGTTCATGAGTCCTTCTTTTCTCAAGGGTGTTACCTCAAAAGGCCCTATGGCGGTGGTCTTCAGAGTAGGAGAACATCAATAACATGGCAGCAAGTTAGCTAAAACTCATTCCCAAGCTTCAATAACACAATAACATCGTGTGAGAAAGATATCTATGAGAAGCATTTGGCCTTTGCCGAAGTGGTACCGAGAAGAGGGAATCAGTGGGTCTTGGATACCATGTTTGGTGGCGACAGCGGTGCATATTTTCCATGTTACTCCTGTTTGGCACAGTGCACCACACAACCTCAGGTGCGTGGTGAGTGTATGGTGGGGCACAAGGCCGAAACTCATCAACGTCGTTCAACATTCACTCTTCACTATCATTTGTTGGTCACGGCTCACTTCTCTTTACCATGGCCGAACCTCGCATTAGCCATGATGAGGTATGAAATTTTATCCCATGGCTGCAGACTCGCTCAGGCTAGCTGCGCAGTGCTCCAAGGAGGAATTGATTCTGACGACACATGACAGTTCTTCGCCAAGTTGGCTGAGCTTTTTGACCACCGCAAGGGCAGCGATCATGGCACCGTCGTCCTGAGCCAGAAACGCCGTAAGTGACTTTCAAAGATGAGCTTCAGATATGCCTGCTGAACCTTGGCCAGTGACCTACGGTCAAGACATCCCCGCTCCCTCGGAGGGGGAGCCCTCACCAGACCTGCACCCCGGGAAGCCTCTCCCTCTCATCATCCGGGCAACCAACGCCAAGGGGAAGAAGGAGCGCGCCAAGAAGATCAAGCTCACGACTGTCGTGAATCCCGAGGACCTGGAGGCATTTTACGTGCGGTACGCGGACGTGTGCAAGGCGGGCATGACAGCCTTGAAGCCCAGGGACCGGAGCAAGAAGAAGGCAAAGGCAAAGAAGAAGAAGGCTGCAGCCTAAACTTGAGGTTTTTGAAAGGAGAAGTCACCGTACCAAGGGAATAAGGGTTAAATGCTATGCCATGGACTAATGAAATCATGTGCGATACCCCCTCAACCACCAAATCACTTCATATGCAGTCTTCTACAATGCATGAGTGAATTAACCTCACTAGAATGCGAAAGCAGCCCTCCAGGGGCATGGCAGCACCATTAACACACAGAGGCCTTTCCCAGATGTATCATGGAGCAGTCATATTACCAAAAGATGTTCTACCATGATCGCTCGCCTTTCCCGCTGCTAGAGGCAAAATTCCTAATCTTCTCCCTTCACTTTAAATGGCCAATCTGGGAACCCTGACAAAGAACAATCATCATAGCAACTGTTCCCAGCTACGTTGGATAGAGCAAATTGGAAGAGAATGTATGCGCACCATTGACATGGATTAAGATAATGTAACAGGTAAAGGCTACGCCAGCACAACAAAACAAGACGTCTGTGACCCCATTCCCTCATTAGAAATTACAAGTGTGTGCCAGGGAGCAGAGCTCTAGGAGCGGCGGCCAGAGTTGAGCTGTCCTCGGAAAGCTCCAGGAACAGCAAGGCTGGAGTGCGTGTCGGCAAAGAACATGGTAGGGTTCTTCTCGATCTGCTTGAGCGTGAATCCCTCGCCAGTATCCTTGCCGTTCTGGATGACTCCTGTGCGGAACGGGCCCTGGAGGCAGCCGATCGAGGTGCGGCAGCCGCCGTCGCCGACGGGGTTGGGGAAGGCGATGCTAGAACGCATGCCATGTTAGTTTCTCTCAGTTCTGTGAAGGGTGCCGTGTAGACTTACCGAGGAGGGCCTGACTTGCCCCTGGCGGCTTCGTGGATGTGGGTGGCCGTGTTGGCAGGAGACTGGTACTCTCCGCGGAACCCATAGAGGGTGATGTTGTAGCAGATGATATCCTCCTGCGAGTTGATGCCGAACTTGAAGAGACCCCAGCTGTTGGCCAAGCCGCCGGTGAACTTGTTCTCGCTGTCAACGACCTCTCCAGGAGTGGCCTTGACCTCCCAAGTCGAGGTAAAGGTGAATGGGACAGCGGGCTTGGGCTTGAAGAGGCCGAGGATTCGCTTCTCGTGCTGCTCATTCTCTGGCATGGGTGAAGCGGTTGCCAGAGTGGCGAGGGCGACGGTGAGGAGGGAGAACTTCATCTTGTCTTGGTGGAGTGATTGGCTTGATTAGAAGAATGAGTAGGAGGTTGTGTTGTTGTAGTGATCTTGGACTGAGAGCTGATGCTTGATGAGGATGAGAGAACGATTGAAGTCAGTTTACACCTCTTATATAGATACTAACAACACCTCTGAAGTATACGAACGGCATCAAAGCAACCGTTCAACAAACGTCATCGCAATCTTAGTCCAGGACTATGCTGAACCCCAAAAGCAAGCCTTCAATCCACATCTCCAACCATACAGAGCCAGAGGAAGAGATTCCGAACTGCGAGCAACGCCAAGACCGATAATCCACCTGCGCAAGCTGCGCTACCATCATCTCTCTCCCGCAGGCATTCATTCTATCATCGGAAACAGTATTGCTATACCGCCCCTTTGCAGAAGAGACACTCACCAAAAACACCATCACGGGCACCTCCCTGACTTTCACAAGCGTCTTGGTATTGGAGCTAGCAGATACTCACAGCCACCGCTAGCGTCCATATCCCGAGGATCCTGCTTCTTTCTCCTCAAGACTGCCACGGAAGAAGAAGAATGTTGATGTTGCGAAAGGATACGGCTCCCGACGTAGAACAAGACAAGGCTATCCTTGGCGTCAACCACCTCCGTCAGCCCAGCCAACGCCCTTGCACGGCGGCGCATACTTCCGCAAGTCTGGCTCTTGGGTACGAGGCAGAGGAAAGCACTAAAACATTGCAAGTCGATCTCTGTCTTGGCGTAGGTAGGGGGACGCTGCGGATGTGCGAGGTCCCGAGGCGGGACAGCCACCTTAAGACAAGCTTATTTCGAAGCTTAATTAGGTCTTGATCAAGACCACGGCAGTTTGCCATTGGACGTTTTCCCTGCTGCCGCGTGGCCCGCTTGTCAAACCAGGACGTGTGGGATTGCCTTATTAGTCGGCAAGTCTGTCTGGTCGTCCAAGTGGAGGAATGAAATCGGGCAAGCCAAAGTTCTTGGCAGATGTCGATCGACGGCCGTGAGGGGGACGGCAACTCTTGCATCCGGCTTGGTACTCGAGGGGCTCTCCACGGTAGATATGCCAGAGAGAGTTGCCGTGCGAAACAAACACTCATTGCCGCTTACCAAGCGTTCATACTTGGCCGTTGAGCTTGATCACTGCTCCGAACCTCTTCGGCCTCTTCTGAGCTGTTGGCCTCAGTGATCATGTTCCTTCCCGCCTATCTTGGCTGATTCACTTGTCGATCTCGATACCCCGTTTCCCAAAACGTCCTGTCTGATGATGGGAGTTCTCATGGCTCCCAGATGTTCTTCTCGTTGATGCCCGATGAGTGACCGCCTCTCATCTCAGATGCAGTTCCAACAGCCATGGATGCCATCAAGATATCAACTTTCACTGGCATATGCTTGACAGCCATTCGGCGGAATTGAGTTTGGTTCTGAGAACAAGTAAGCTTCTATGGCATCCTCCTCCTATTCGACTGGAAATAATCACCCTTCACAAGGTCACCAGATGCAGCAGGGCGCACTTGCGCAAGCCCACAGACAGCGCCTCATGATAGGACCGAGTTGCGTCATACTGAATGCATCTACCCTTTTGCACATGGCCCCAAAGCACTTCATGATACGCTGCGTGGAGCATCAACCTCTCATTCAAAAGATGAAAATGTTCACCGTCGTCATTACTATCAACGCCGAGGCCATGACCTTCACCAGTCGCCATACTCGTCCTCGTTACTTATAGTGCACAAAGACAAGGCCAGATTACTCCTCAACGCCGGCAATCATCGTCCAGCCATGATGGACATGCACAACCTTCACTAGAATCGCTCACCCGGCCCGACAAACTGCCATGCGCCCCGAGATGCTACGCACGTCCGCACATATCCTACGCTCTCCCCTTTCACCAAAACCACCTGCCATCATTCTTGAATACCATCAGATAGTTACTCGAGTTACATTCTAGGTAGGGTAGGACCATCTGTGAGGGCTCCGCCCCAAGGTGTCGCCCCTTCGATTCACTCAACGAACAGAACAACCCCTGCTTCCTGGATGCCGCTGGCGCCGTCGTCAACGTTTCGAGGAGGGGTCAAATCGGTCGTGCTGTTCAGTGAGTGAATCCCTTAAACCTCCTCGCCAGTTGTCCCTCAACATATTAAAAGAGTCGATCCATCCTCGAGGTAGAGTTCGACCGCGTATCCGTACGCAAAGACCCTGGCGTCGAGAACCTCCAACTTTTGTTGCCAGCGTGAAAAAAAAGAAATGGGACCAAAAGAAAGAACGATTCCAGTAGAGAAGCAACGAAGCAAAGGGAGACGACTGTCACCTCTGCCGGAAAAGAAATGTTCAACCGTCATCGCTTGGGAGCGCCATAGCCGCCCGACGCCCAGTTCCGGTGGACATGCACCACCGCCCTCTTACATGATCTGATCCTGGGTCAAGCCTCCATGCGGGTCCGTGTCCATGACATCGTTACCGCCCTGGTTTAGGTACTTGACGAAGCTGAGGTTCAGGGGACGGCCACCATACTGGTAGCCCTGGAACTTGGCGATGGCTGTCTCGGCCGTCTCGGCAGTGTCGAAGCGGACAACACCAGTGCCGCGGGAACGGCCACTGGGCTCATACTGTATCTCGGCCTGCTCCACCTTGCCGATGGTGGTGAAGAGCTCAACCAAATCGTCGTTGCTAGTCGACCAGGGTAGCTATGTCAAGTTAGCGAGGTGACCAATCCAGGTGATGATCGAATGGTAGCCTTACGTTGCGGACATAGATGGTCTCACTGCGTTCAGTACCAGTAGTAGCGAAGTCAGTGAAGGGGTTAGGAGGGACGGAGCTGGCAGGGGGCTCAAAGCCGGGACCGCCTGCGCCGCCACCGAAGCCACCTCGGCCGCCGAAGCCGCCGCCGAAGCCTCCACGGCCCCCGCCAAATCCTCCACGACCACCAAAGCCTCCGCCAAATCCACCTCGCATTCCGCCATAGCCGCCACGGCCGCCGAAGCCCATGCCAGGACCGCTGCCGGCATATCGGTCCTCGCGAACCTCAAGGACTCGGCCCTGCCAGTCGTAGCCGTTGAATTGCTGAATGGCGTTGCGAGCATCGTCGGGGCTCTCGAAAACAACAATGCCGGATCCCTTGGGACGGCCGTCAGGTCCAATGTGGACGTCGGCGCGAATCACGGCACCATTTCGAGCTAGACAAAGGTTAGACTACGAGCCCAGCACGTAATGGACCCAAATGTGGAAGCAACGGGGCACATACCAGCTTGTCGGAAGAGGTCCTTGAGATCTTGCCAGCCTACATTGAAGGGAAGCTATATGGAGTCAACAATCATTCACGGGCCGCGCTAGAATTGGGGAGGAACAAACGTTGGCCACGTAGATCTGACGACCGCCGCCGCCAGGCGCACCGCCGCCGTATCCGGGGTTGAATCCGCCGCCGCCAGGCATGCCACCGCCGAAGCCGCCGCGGTTGCCGCCAGTTGCTCCGATAAACCGAGGCTCAGCCTCACGGTCCTTGGGCCTCATTGTCAGCTTCATATCATCTTCGCATCGAGAATGTCGACACTTACTTCACGCACGTAGACTAGGCGACCCATGAGGTTCTGGTTGCTCAGTTGGGCAACAGCCTGTTGGGCTTGCTCCCGTGTAGCATATTCCACAATTCTGACAATTGTTAGCACAGTCCGGAGCTGCCGGGGAACGATGAGACTTACCCGCATCCCTACAATCAACCCAGGACAGCGTCCCAACCCGTCAACCCAACCATCCATAAAGGCTAAGAGGGAGAAAACCACAAAGGAAAGCCAACCAAAAAAAAGACTACGCGATGAAGCCCACCTTCGACATTCCGTTTGGAAGCAATAGCACGTCGGCAAAGAGCACCTCTCCAGCTAGATGGCCATCTCGTCAGTCCCACGTTTTCCACCGGCGATCCGCGGCATTGAAAGCCTCACCCTGTCTCATGAAGTCCTTCAGATGGTGCCACTTGACATCGTACGAAAGGTTGCCGACGTAGACTCGGCGGTCCTGCTGGGAGGATTCGCGAATGTTGTTCATCATTTGTTCTCGAGCTGCGGCTCGTTCCTCGTATGATCGATGGGGAGCCTGTCCACTGTATCCTGCACTTGGTCCTCCGCCTGGGGCGCCTGTGCTAGTCATGGGCGAGCGATCACGGTTTCGTCGATAATCGTCCCGGCTGGCTGATCGGCTGCGGGGGGAGTAGGACCGGCGTCGGTGTGTCCGTTCGGGGCTTCTGGAACGTCTGCGAGGAGATCGTGACCTCTCGCGCTGATGAGTGTCAGTAGGAGCAGGGACGAAATGAGGCGATTCCATGCCAAAGCTGGATTGCGTTGAGGCAGGTTGGCCGTGTTGGAGCATTGAAAGAAGAGGGGTATGGCTGTCTCGGGTAAAACAAGGCTGCGCGCGCAAAACGTCTGTGAATCACCGTCTGCGAACGCGGGGGGAAAGAGCAACAGCGGCAGCAGGACTCTTGCAGAGAAGATGATTTGCGCACGCAATAATGACAGCACAAGAAAGAGAAGCGCGTCGCGCGAAGGCCGATCTCGGATGAGCGGAGCCGACCGAGAGCTTGCCTCAGATATCGAGAGGAGCGATCTGGGTTCCCGTGCGAAGCGGGGAGCCCAGCCCAGGCAGCCCCAGACCAGAAGCAGCGAGAGGCCGTGGTGCAATCGCGCGGGGGACCGCACTTGCTCGGCAACGGGAAGACAGCGTTTGCGCGCAGCTCCAGCGGGAAGAGACAGGTGCAAAGCGGGAAGATAAGGTAGCGGAAGGGAAGCTTAAGGAATAGTAGGTTTACTCACGGGCCGGTAGGTATCTCCTGTGTCAGCTGTTGAAAGGTGAGCGTTAGAATTGAAGAAACCGAAGAAAGGATAGAACCTCTGCGAAAGACGCGCAAACGGCGAAAAGGGCGAGGAAGAGGAGAGAATGGTTGAAATAACAGGGAGTGAGGGTAGCTTGGTCGAAGAAGGCAGAGCACTCGGGCTGTAGTGGAGGGGTGGTGGCAGCGTGGTGTGGACCTTGGCGGAGTGATGCACGTAAGGGGGGTTTGATAATGCAGTGGATGAGGAAAGGCGACGCGAAAAAGAAGAGGCGGCAGGAAGAGCTTGTCGGAGTGGAATGGGGACGCTCCGAGGCTGCATCAAGCAAGAGGTGGTATCACATTGATTGATGAAGACACTCCGAGGAGTGCGGGTGCAGGCGCAGATACAGCAAGCAGCAAGACAGACACAGCACAGCAGCAACCAGCCAGGCCCAAAGTCAGGCGTAAGCTCTGTCGTGTTCAGGCTTGGGAGTGAGGAAGCTCAGGCATGGGGTGAATTGGGCTCAATTCAGGCTCGGGAGATAGGCTGAGGCAAGGCGACCGCAGCAGGCTCAAGCCGCCCAGCCTCGAGAGGCCGTGGCCGAGGAGAAGTGCAGATGCGCATCAAGCCGTCGACGACGACACACGTTGCTAGACAGGCGCAGACAGACGCGCGTTTGTGGCAGCAGCGTCGCGAGCCGGGATGGATGGAAAGGCAGACAAGGCAGGCAGAGGGGGGGATCAAGAAAAAGCCAACGAACATACCCATTGTGACTGTGTGTTCTATTGCGTGCGTGCGTGCGTGTGTGTACGTCCAGACGTACAGGACAGAAACCTCCTACTTGGTTGGGGGTGGGTGGTCTCCTTGTCGCGTTATGGGTGAGTGACGGGTGCGAGTTCGGGTGACGAACGACGGGCGCGACCGGTTCTGAGAGAGGTAGGTTGCGGCGGAGGTAAGCGGAGACGGAGGGTCGACAGTGTCCACGTCGTGGTAAGGACAGCGAGGGACGGACGGGCAGGTTAGGTAGCTATGGGGGCAGCAGAAAACTCGGGCGAGACCAAAAACAAGCCACGGGTCCACGGTCAACCAAAGGACAGCAGCAGCAGCAGTCGCATAAAACGCAAGCAGCAGCCTGCAGCACCGAGTGATTCACGGCACACGCGTGGGCTTGCTTGGGTCCAGGCTGGCTGGCTGAAAAACCTGGGCTGGGCGTGCAACACGCGGGTCGCTCGCTGGGATGGATGGATGGTTTGGGGTTGGTTTTTTTTTTGTCGGCTCCCGCAACCTCTGGGGCGTTGGTACAGTGTCCTTTTGGGGGTCGGCGAGATCCAGACAGCTGGAGCGAGCGATGGATGGATGGGATGGGAGAGGAACGGTAAGACGGACGGCGAGGACGGTGGAGGGATGGCGAACGTGGCTCTGGTGGCCGTGTGCTTGGTGCTGACTTCCCAGGCTCTGCGGTCGTAAAAAAGAAAAGAACGCGTTGATGAGATGGGAAGAAACCAGGCGGCGAATGGGAAGGCGGCGCAGGGATGGAGCCAGGGGGAAGGACGCGATGGGATCCACTGTGAGCTTACCAGGCATGAGCATGATAACCGGACATTATTAGCACTCAGACACTCATATCATAGAGTAGGAGGTATCCATGTATCTCGGATGTACCACCACGACCGGCATTGGATGGTGAGACTGCGGACATGAACGTAGAAACACCATTTCCATATGCTGGTACTGACAGATCTCACTCTGATGTCCAATATCAAGGTTGACAGTCCCGTTACAATAAAGTTTAGGCCTCAGGCTGAGTCCCATCGGACTGTGACTTCCACTCGACAACAAGGAAGGCACATACCCTGGTTACTTGCCTTGCACTAGGGCTGCTGGCTTCCTTCTTGAGTCTCATCCAACAGCCCTGCTTTCGTATCCCATCCCCATCATCCATCCATTGAATATCACTCTGCACAATTCTTCGCTCGGGCTCGACCTCAAATGACATGGACCAGCCGTGGTGATTCCAGGCAAGCCCGCTTTCATGATGAGGTGAGGCTGGCGACTAAACAGTCCTCTCACGCCGCTTACACAATAAGCTGGACGGGTAACCAGCTCACTTCCCCCAGCCAAGGAAGGCCTCTTTTTCCTTCTCGGGACATATCCTTTGACATGAACACGTTCTCTCACTGGCACCCATTCATCTACTTTAGCATCTTTCTCAGGCAATACAAGCCTATGTCGTCTGAACGAACACGGCAGTTGGTTGTCTCTTGGATCGCGGGACACCGTCAACACCAACTGCGCCAGCCAGGGAATGGTCCTTGGCTTTCCCGGTGGACCATGACTGCAAGGCGCTCAAAGCGGGCAGATATTAGTGCAGGCAAACCCCCTTGTCCGCATCTGCTCAGGGTTCACACACATATTTGTGCTACGTACCAGAGTCAAAGCCATTGAACTCATCGAGTTCAGTATCTATGGTTGACGCTGCATCTAAGTTTCAGCATCCGGCAAGCCTTTGCCTTAGATGGCTATTAGATGGCGATTAACTCGGTGACAGCGGCTCATATCCTGCAACGGTGACAACCCAACACGAATCAGCTTTGACAAGCGCCAGGAACAAAGAGTCAAGGCGCCTCAACTTGGACGACTCTGATTCTCTCCGGATCTGCAGCTCGAATCCACATCCCGCACCTCGTACATTGGCATGCTTCCTTTGCAACCCACCCTCTGCATCCCATGGCAGGTCCGTGTACGCACACGCGCGCGCACACACACAAGACGGCACTTTTTGGATCGCCCAGCTGCTCGCATGGCATTGTCAATCCAGCCATGCGTTTACCGGGCGCGTTGCAGACGACATTACCAGGTAAAGATCGTCTCTTTGGCACTCAGCCTCTGCCATCCATCTCCCCGACCCGACTTTACCGCGGTGGCAGCTAACCTAGTAGATCCCTGCCAGGCACTCACCCATGTGTCCCATGTCCCATGCTTCCTCGGTATCACTGGCATCAAGCCCGCACTGGAACACTGCAGGGGAGAAGAGACCCTGGCCAGGGAAGAACCTGGCCGGACAGTCCACCAAGCACTTTCAAAACTGTGTCTGCGTTTGCCTCGAATCGGACACGGCCTGCACAGCTGAAAGGGCTCCCGTTCAAGCAGCATGATTGGCCTGTGTTCCCTTCACCTTGATTCCGTTACAAAAAGCTCGCCGTTACACGACAGCCATCGCTCGACATTGCGGAAGAAGCCAACCAATGGCCCGCCGCTTGGTCATGTCTAACCCCTCTTTAACGGATCACGGAACAGGTTCCCATGTCTCATCACAGGCTCTAGGCCAGGTATGGACGGGGTGCAGGTAGGAAACATGGCATGGCGGATGAGAACCTGTCAACATGTTCCTGTACAAGATTTGATATTGAGGGGCAGATAGACTACGCTCAAGCCACTGCAGGTTGAGGGGAAGAGGATTGACAGGTTTCAAGACAGGCTGCTCCTTGCAAGGCAAATTCTGCTGGCTACGCCGGGGCACCTCACAGTACGTATGCACGTCGATGTGACCTCCATTACCGGAACAGAGCGCACCGGAATTGCCAGGTTCTACGTACTGCAGCTAGCACGCCAGAAACTGGTCCTGCCGGGGGGGACAATCGCTGGTTCCAAGCCTGCTCCGTACTGGGCCGGACCACGGATCAATGCCCGGACTCGAGATATCGTTTGACAATCAAGGTTCTCGATCTTGGGTCTTGGCACCGCGAAATCCCACTAACAAATGGCACCAGACCTTGAGAATTGCAGATATTAACTACGCACCAGGACTAGACGATATGAACACTAGCCCAGCTTATCAGGTTTCTTGCAATGAGACTCTGTCAGTATTTCTGTCGACTGTTGTGATAGCACAGTGATTCTTGCATCTCCCGCTTCAATCAAGTCCGATCATCAAGGTTGCCGGCGGATCCTGGACGATGCGTCTAACGACGCTCAGACCTTTGGCAGCAGTTGATGTGGAGCAACTACTTATAGTCATGCCGCGACCTTCGTCTGGAGGAGCAGGATGGGCAGGTCAGAGAGTTTCGCAGGTCCGTGGGCGTGACTGTTGCGGACCTGGCATGGTTCATCGACCACGGCCCTGGTACATGCACATCCGCATATCAGCAAGACACGGCCCGAGGACACGAGGGCCTCGATGGTGTTCCGCGTACAAGAATATCAGACCAGACCAGACCAGAGCCGGCTCCGTACATACGGTTCCTCGACCATTGGGAATGCGAGAATGGAAACGCAACAGTTTGGCCGTAAGCACGACACCAACATGGACCCCGCCATCACCATGACGCCTGCGGGCGCCGTCGATTTTAGAGCGCAATCCGTGGGCCACGGGCTTTGTTGAGTTAGAGAACGTCAGCAGTCCTCGGGGAGTTATCTGTTAGCGCGACGGTTCCTGGTCCTCGACTCATCATGCGATTCCTGGAGCAAGCAGGCCTGGATCATGCAAATGTTGAGCAGAGGGGCTTTTCATCCATCGCTCAACAGACCATGTGCTAGCTAAGCAAGATGGAGCGAGACGCGCACTGTATGTGGTGCCTGGAATCGGCCGCCGGGTCTGAAGTGGGAGGTACATTGGTCAGGTACCTACGGAGTCCGGGAAGCAAATGCGGACCCCGAGAATGGAAGCACCGCAGAGCCGGGTCTGGCCCGAGCTCCTCGGCCTCGCCCCACCCCGAGCCTTCCGCCGCTGCTATTGGAGAAAACCGCATCGAGACAATGGCAGCATCAAACTCGCAGAATCTCCAAAACGGACAATCCACAGCCTCGCCGAACCTCGTCCGATCCCTCGCCACGCCGCCATTGCTCCCTCGGAGCCATTGATCCGTGTCCGTAATCGACTCTGGCCGTAACCACCATGTCGGCGTCCGCTCGAATCGTCCCCAGGGCCTCGGTCCTGCGCGCCTCGAGACTCCCTCAGCGCCTCGCCCAGCGACCCTTCCACTCATACGACCACCCGCCGCCTCCCGGTACTTTTGGCGATGCCGAAAAGGCCATTCTCTCTGCTGCGTACAAACACATTCCCGAGTATGGCTTCTCCCAAAAGACCCTCGGACTCGGCGCTCGAGACGCGGGTTATCTCGACATCAGTGCCACTGTCATCCCCGACGGTGCCTTTGGCCTGATCCGATATCACCTTGCTACACAGCGCGAGGCTCTGGCAGCCCGCAGCAAGGAGCTTTTCCCAGAAAACGATCAGTCTGGAATTGCGACGAAGGTGGAAGCTTTGACATGGGAGCGACTCATGGGCAACAAGGAGGTCTTGGATCGTTGGCAAGAGGTAGGTCGATCTGGAAATAGACACCATGCAATTATACATGACATATATACTCACAACTGACTCGCAGGCCCTGGCCATCATGGCTCAGCCAAGCTACGTCCCCGCCTCCCTCAAGGAGCTTGCCAAGCTCTCGGACGAGATCTGGTTCCTGTCTGGCGACAAGGCCGTCGACCCCTCATGGTACTCGAAGCGCGCGAGCCTCTCCATGATTTACAGCACGAGCGAGTTATTCATGACCAACGACCGATCCCCCGACTTCATCGAGACGAGGCAATTCCTCCAGCGAAGGCTAGGCGAGGTCAAGTCACTCGGCAGCCTCGTCGGGTCCTTTGGCCAGTGGGCTGGCTTCACATTCAACGCGGGCGTCAACGTGCTAAGGAGCAAGGGAGTCCGCATCTAGGATCAATATGGGTCCATTGTGTAAAAAGAGAGAAAACCGTAAAATCGCCTGTATGATAGTGTATGAGCCATGTACAACCGCATTCATCATCAAACATTGACGTCTTGACGAGCGCCCGCTATGCTATCAAGTCCAATCCGCGAAATACCCATCCCGCCTGCGTCTGGTATCACTATAAAACACCCCATTGCCTGAGCCGTCCTTTTTAATGCCCTTTCTAAGCGCCTCGAAATGACCCCTAACTCCCAAAACAACTCGTTAGATGTTCTATGCATACTCGTCAAGTGTTCGTTGGCGAGGATCTGTAAGTCTATTGGAGTATTGTTAGCAGACGTCTAGTCTATAGAAAGGGATGGCATACCGAATGATTTTGACATCCTTGTCCAAGCGAGCCCGGCCCTCAATGGCATTGGGCGTAATGAGGATATACTGTCGTGAGACTGAGCGGCGAGCGGCGTCCACCTGGTTAACAACCACATTAGCTACCAGTCTTTGTTGTACGTTCTCCCTGCAAACGTCCACTTACCAGCATGTTTGTGCTAATGGCACGATTCACATTGTCCATGAAGACGTCAAACTCGTCCAGGCAGCGAATCGGGGAACCAATGGCCTCCCATACTGAGAGAAGCATGCAGATGGACGAAAAGGACTTTTCACCACCGGACAGAGTCTTGGTGTTTCTTCCAGCAGAGCTCTTTCGTGTCTCGTCGGGCTCAACCTGGATAAGGACCTTGCGGGCCCGGTGATCCAGGTCAATCTTGCCACGGAAGCCTCGCTCGCTGAGGAGATAATTGAACTGAATGCGAATGCGAGCACTGATCTGGCGCTGGAACTGGCGCCAGAGATGGAGTCGGTGCTCGATGGCTCGCTTGAGGGATGAGATGGTGTCGTCCACGTCCCGGGTCTGCCTCATGACGTCTTCATATCGCGTGCGAGCTTCCGCAGCACGCTCGTAGATCTCGGCGTCTGTCGCTCCAAGACGCTTCTCGCGCTCCTTGAGTTGCTCGCGGACCTTCTTATACTTGACCTCGATACTGTTATGTGTTTCGCCATCGGGGATGTGCACACGCTCTGCTATCTCGGAAGCCTGTCGAGTAAAGTCTGCAACTTCTTCGGCCTTGGCATCTCGCCTCTCCTCGGCACGCCGTCGCTCGTTCTTTGCAATGTCGACTCGCTCAAAGGCATCATTCTTGTTGGCCACGGCTACACGCCTCATCCCCTCGGCCGAGTTGATCTTCTCCTGCGCTTTGTTGACCCGGCTCTGGAAGTCGTCTTGTTCATTCTTCTCCTCTTCGAGCTTCAATCTAGCCTTCTCTTTCTTCGCGTTCAGGTCACTTCTTGCCAGTCTCATGGTGCCATACTGGTTTCCGATTTCATCCTTTTCCGTGGTTTTCTTGTCAAGCTCAGCACGGAGGATGTTTAGTCGATCATCAACACCCTCAAACGCGTCGAGTTCCATAGAGATGCGTTCAATGGCAGCCTGTGCGTAGCGGAGATCGTTCTCGAGCTTCCGGATCTCACTTCGTTGAGTTTGGAGGTCGGTCTTACATCGCTGAGCCGCCTGTTGGGTTTGACGATCATCGCGACTAATCTCGGCAAGTTCCAAGCCCAGCTGCTTCAGATTCTCTTGTTGCATTTCAACCTGTTGAGCCGAGTCTGACTGCATCCTGGGACGCGCGTTACTTGGTTGGACTGGACTCGTGCCGATAGAGCCGTTTCGGTTCGTCATTCTCAATCCCCATCCTCGCTTGCCTCTTCCGTCGTGGAAGCAGATACAAGCAGCCACATTACGCGGGGGGGTATTATCAACCATAACCCTTTCGGCCTCCACGCGCTCTCGGACAAGAATAATCTTCTCGATTTGGTTGTTGATGATGAGTTGCGATCTGATAATGTCATCCTCGAACTGGAGCACTCTCAGGATGGTATCAAACTGGGGGTCTGGCTCCTGACTGCTTGTGTCAATCTTGCCTCCATACGCGATCCAGATTGGGGGCTGCTTCCTCATTCCGAGTCGACGCATGATACCAGAGAGTCTCGTCTGGTCGGGTTTGCTCCTGACAACAAATGCATTGAGGCCATCTCCCAGAGTTCTCTCGAGAATGCCAGACCATTCAGGCTTGGACAATCGGATGTGGGCACCAATAGGCCCAATTGGCTTCTGCTCGAAGCCACTGTCGTTCGCAATCGTTTTCACGAGGTTGGTGATGTCCCTATCGTAGCCACCATAGCGCCCACTGGATGTCGTCTGGAGTTCCCGGACCTGGTGCTCAACTGAAACAATCTCTTTTCGCTTCAAATCCTTGGTGTGTGCCAGCTTCTTCAAGCTGTTTTCGATTTCGTTGAGCTTGTTTTGGAGGTCAGGCACTTTCTGGTGAGCCTCCTCCAAGTGTTCCTTGACAAGCTTCTCCTTCTTTGTCTCCTCCGCAAGCTCGGCATCCTTCTGCGCACGAGCAGTCCCTGTTGATTGGCCCAGACGGCGTTCCTCCTCCACTATCTTTCGGTTGACGGCCTTGATGTCTTCGTTGACCGTTTTGAGGCGTTGATGAGCATCGCGCTCCTCTCGAAGCAACTCGGACTCATCTTTCGAGGCTTGTTGGAATGCAGCCTCGGCCCTGGCGATTCGTCCTTCAAAGGTGTCTCGGTCTTGCTCAAGCACCTCCTTAGCCTGCTTGACTCTCTCGAGTTTCTCATCCACCGTTTCGAGGGCAGCAGTCATCTCTTCACAGTACTTTTTGGCCTCCTCGATTTGCTCATCTCTTTTCACGATCTCGGTTTCGCGCTGCTCAAGCAGTCTCTCCTGCTCCACAACTTGGGACCAGACTAGCTGGTTTCTGTAGTGCCGTCCTTTCTCGCGTAGGCTTTCGTTCTTTCGGGCGGTTTCGGCAAGTCGCTCAGCCTCCTCCATCTCTTTCTTGACATACTCAATCTTGGAAGTCAGATCCTCTCTGAGAATCAGAGTCTTGTCGAGGGTATCCTGTGACATCTTGTAGTCGTTATCCAGCTGTTCCAGTTGGACGCCGGAGACGAAATACTTGTATTTTTGGGCTGGAGATGCTGCGTTGAGGAACTGGCGTGCGTTGTCTTGGGATAGGACCGTCAAAGGGTTGCCGATCTGTAGTGCATACCATTCGGAGATCTCCTCCACTTCTTGCTTCTTGGTAGAGATGATTCGGCCAGTAGCGCTCTTGATCTTGAATCCACTACTACCGGCTTTCGAAAAGTGACGCTCGACGATGATGCTCTCGCCATAGATGTCGGGTTGGTAGGCGTCCGATCCCGCATTCTTGATCTTCACAACCAGGCTACCTTGTTCACGGCCCTCCTTCACGAATGACTTTAGGCTGCCTCCTCGATTGGTATCACTGGCCTTGCCACCGAGGCACAGCGTCAGAGCAGTGAGGACGGCACTCTTCCCGCTGCCGTTCTCGCCGACGATGAAGTTGATAAGTGGCCCAAGCTCGACATGCAGTCTCTCGTGGCACATGAAGTTGTAACAAGTGATGCTCTCGACGATGCCGCTCTCGGATACCATATTGTTGCCGAGTGTGGTGCCTCTCTTTGCCAGTTTCTGTGTCGCCTGCTGATCATCCCAATCGGTGTGCTGCAGATGCCTAAAGCCGGCATCTCGCATGAGTTCATACTGAGTCTGTGGTGGAGAGTCTGGAAGTCCTCGGTTCTCTTCCTCGTCGCTTTCGGAGCTCGATACATCGTCGAGCTGGGGCGTTGGTTCCGTTCTTCTTCGGTCGTCGAGGGAAACTCGTGCGCGCTTCCTCTGTGCGGCAGTCCTGGTCAGACGGATGTACTGGGAGTTTAGGATGAAATCTTACGGCTTCCTCTGGTCGGAGATGTGAGCGCGCTTGCCGGACGTCGACGATAACGTCCTCATCCTGCTCGGCAAGGGGCCGCGGTCGTTTGGTGGGTGCCATGGTTGCGATGCGATGCGATGCGATGCGATGCGCACGGCCTTGCAATTCCCGGGGCGCCGGGAGACTGATGAATTGGATTGATCGCTAGCTGAAGAAATTTGTTATGGGAAAAATATCGTTTGTGCGCATGCGCGACCTTGATTAACTATTAATGGAGGGAGTCGTTGTCCACTTCCCAGAGGTGAATGAGCAAAGAAGGAGGTACCTTCCAGAATCTGGGGAGGGAAGTTACACTCTACGCGTTGAACCTGGACGTGTCGTGAAGGTGGGGGACTTTCTTTTCTTTGTTCCTAATTGGGACTAGCGCACTTTAAGCTGAGTGACGCACCAAGCTCTCTTGAGCAGCGTACCTTACCCTGTAGTCAAGAGCTTTAGGTGGGCGTAATCTTGACAATTCAAGTTTGGCTCAACATGTCTTCGAAATCGGCGGTCTTTGAGGGAGGGACTGCCTCTGAGGGGGCAGACCAGGCGGGACTCGTTAATCAACTTCCCGACAACTGTGTAGAGTATCTCCTCTTCGTGTTGGACCCTCAACCAGAGGCTCGGAGACAGCTCTCACAGATTGAGGCCGTGAGAAAGTCGGCTATAGACCTCGCCACCTCACTCACAGGGGATTACATCTGGCAAAAGGACGAGTTTAACCTCACCCTCAAGAATGAGCAAGGCAAGAGCCCACGCCACACCCGAAGTCACTAGACTAGCTAGCTAATCCTTGCTAGGGTTGGTGTATCTTCACGGCATCACAGACTACGGTGACGCTGTCGAAGATGAGTGGCTAATTGTCTACATCCTGAGAGAACTCACCAAGTCACACCCGAAACTCTGGATCAGAGTCTTTGACACAGACGGCGAGTTCCTCCTCGTTGAAGCAGCCAATGTGCTGCCCAGGTGGCTCAACCCGGAGATCGACAACAATCGAACATGGATTCATGACGGAAAGTTGTTGATCATCCCGGTCAAGGATGAAAAAAACCTCAAGCCCCGAAACCTCACGCTTCCTGACGCGATTGAGGCTCTAAAGACGAAACCAGATGCTCTCGTTCACTCAGCATTCGTTGAGGCCGAAGCTTTCTACAGGCTGGAGAAGTACCCAGCACAGATCACCGAATCGATTCATCACTCCCTCGTCACAATACCCAGGAATTTGGCATACGTTCTACATTCACTTCCAAAGTCCGTGGCCCCTGCTGTGGAGGCCTTTTACCTCCGAGATCCCATCGCACTCAAGCGCATCATCTCACCTACTGAACCACCCGTGTTTCCGCCTCGGGATCTCATAACAGTATCGGTGCGATTTAGTAAAGTGCTCTTCGCGCAACTGCGTTCCCAGCGCTTCGATGCGCCACCGACATGGCAAGACATTATCCAGAAAGCCCAGAAGGAGGCCCCTTCAGGCGAGGCCGACAAAATCACAGCCCGGCTCGATATCGGAATGAAGCTTACATGTGGATTCGAAATGCTGGCCGCCAAAGCGGAAAAGAGCAAGAGCAGGGTCGTGAGAGAACTGGCAATCGTCCTTGAAGACCTCGAAGAGGACGGTGACGATGTTCTTCCTACGGATCAGGATATCAAGTCCTGGGGAGATGCCACTCGCGATGACAGCGAAGCCTGGATGGACATCAACTACGAAGATTTCGAAAAGGAGCTTGATGGAAAGCGAGGAGCAACCAAGGAGGGCGAAAAACCGGGCTTTGGCGATGCGAACACGCAGTCTGACCTACGCAAGATCGTCTCTCGCTTCGAAGCATTCCTCAATGATGACTCGGCGGGAGTGGAAGGAGCGGAACTCGATGAGATGGACTTTGACGACGACGAAGACGATGAATTTTCGGATGAAGACAGTGATGCTGAGGATAAAGAGGTCAGCTTCGATGAGGAGGAGTTTTCCCGGATGATGAGGGAAATGATGGGTTTGCCATCTTCAACTCCAACCCCAGGCAAGAAGGAATCACCCAAGAAGGAGTCTCCCAAGCCCGCGCCCAAGAGCTCTGGCGACGACGAGGTAGAAGACGAAGAGATTCGAAAACTCACGACAGAGTTTGAGGCCGAGCTCAACTCGCACGGCGCCTTGAAACTTGATCCAGCCAAGGAGAAGCGCCCTCGGCTGAAGGACAAGAGCCCAAAGGCTGGTGAAAGCAGTCGATCGACCCCCTTGCCAGACGTGGCTGAGGAGGACGAGGATAGCGAGGAGGATGTCGACATTGACTACAACCTGGCAAAGAACCTGCTGGAGAGCTTCAAGAGCCAGGCGGGCATGGCTGGTCCGACAGGAAATCTCCTGGGCATGATGGGCTTCCAGCTCCCACGAGATGAAGACGATGAGAATGGCCAAGATGGGGATAAAGATGCCGGTAGCCGAACAGTAAAGGGAAAAGGAAGGGCGTGAGGATAAGGTATTAAAAAAGTGAATTTAACTCATTTAGTCTTCTATACTGGCCCCTCCGCTCTGGGGCGAGAGTTCTACCTGGAATCGCTGCATCATGACCCGGAATATGTCGCATATGTATTTCCCACCCACCATAAACGCCTCAATATTTCCAATATCCCAGTACGAACCAGCGTTAGTCATCGCTATCATCTTCATCCTCTCCAGACCGCGGCCTCTTGGCCGGCGACATCTCGCCGCTCATGCGCCTGCGCCGCTGACCCCCTGAATCGTCCAGCTCCTCCAGCCGAGCCAACACACCGCCCAGGTGTTTTCGCGCAGCAAGCTCGCGCTTCCCGCCGTCGTTCTGCGGCCGGTAGAACTCGCCCACGAGCGAGACGACGGCGTGGTAACACTCGTACAGAATGAGGCGGATGTGGGCGTTGGGTGTGTCCTCGATAAGGGTTGGATCCCTTTCGTCTCCTGGGAGTGGTTTGTCGAATCCACGCCAAAAGTCCTGCGAAGGTCGTGGTCGCTTGCTAAAGACTGAGGCGAGAAGGGGGTCTCCAAATATGCAATTGCTCCATTGTCGTAGGCCTGTCACCTCGATCTGCCCCTTGCTGATTGTATACTCCTCCCTTTCGTCTTCATCATCCGATTCGACCGCCCTGTCGTCTTCCGATACATTCTCTCCCCGCTCCGGACTTCCTGAAGTTTTCCGTACCGATATTAGTTTTGCTTGACTCCCGTTGGCCCCATCACCTGGCCGTATCACCAGCGTATTCGAATCCTCTCCAGCATCCAAGACAACCAGCCTTGGTTCCGTCACTGCGTCAAGTAGGTGTTCGAAACGGTAAAAGTGTCGTCGGATAGTGTTATAATTGAGCATAATAGTCAAGTCCTCCCCGTCTCGCAGGATAGCCTCCATCAGGTTGTGAAATGCCACCCTCCAGGACTCAGCACCCCTCGACTCGTGTAACCCGCCCTCAAGGCGTCTTGCTGGGTTGTGAACGACCGAAGGCGGGACCGACAGCACATCGGCGGCGATGCCAAATCTCCTCGTTGGCGAGACCTGTGTTGATATCCGGCGGAGTAGTTGACCAACTTGAAAGTCCACTATCCTCCGTTCGCGGTGAGTTAGAGGTTTTGAGAGGGCAGACACTGCTACACCCCGTGATGGTCGACTGAGGTTGTACTCGACTGCCAGACCGCCACCTATTGATTCGTGCCGGACTAGTATGGGTAGATATCCTGAGAGAGAATGGGTCGTCCGTTCACTGCTTGATGAGTCCCCCGTGGTCCTGCCTAGTGTCTCCTTAGAGCCTGATGCTGGACTTGTCTTCTTCTCCCTGGCGATAGCAGAAAGCCACTTTAACACGGCAGCCTCAGAACCGATAGAGGACTTTTCTGAACGTAGCAGTCGCATGACGGTAGGGGGAGGCAGAGCCAGCAAGAGGCTGGGTCCCTCGGTGACCTTGACATTGTACAGGCGCTGTAGTCGAGCCGAGGGGACAACCTCCAGCTCCTGGACCGACAGGCGAGGACTGATGCCGTTGAGGAGCGAGAGGACTGACCTCTCGGGCGGAGCAGTCGCCATGGATTTGGGAGCAGAGGAAGAAGCGGTAGAGGGATCAACAGAAAAGAAGTCTCGGGCCGAACGGGGGATATTGTTGTGCACAAGGTTGCAGGTTTGCGCGACGTACTGGGACGAGGGGGTCAGACTGCCGTCGTCCCGAACGGTGCATTGGTACGACGGTCGAGTCATGGGGAAGAGGATATATAAGAAAGAAGTGGTTTGGGCGTGATAAGTGATATTAATGGGGAATGGCTGAGAGCTACTCAAACGCCAGCTGCTGCAGCAGCAAGAGAGATGGGGTTGCCCTGCGGGAATGGATGCTTGACCCCTTGACCGATTCAACTGCCTGCTGTGGTGAGATTCGAGGATGGACTATGTCTTCGGTGCATGCCTGACAAGGATAGGCTTGCAACACTGGGATGAGACAAAAAAGAGGTGTTCTGGTCGAGAGAAGTGGCCGTGGTGGTGTTGGGGGTCTCGAACGCTTGCAAGAGCCCTTGTCTTTTGCTGCGCCAAGTATTCGATTACGACCCAAGAGGAAGGAGACCGGGGAAAAGAGTGATGATAAATAGAATGATAAGTGCTAGTCACCCATAAGAACCCGAGAGCGGGCGAGAAAGGGATGGGATGGATACAACAGGGACGCGGAAAGGGATATGACGACAATGCCGCCCACACACTCCAAGATGCGAGGCGGTGGGTCGATTGAACGACGTGTTAGCTACCGCGATGCAAGTTGGCTTCGGTTCTTGGGAACGCCTCGTGCGTAGGGAGGTAGAGGCTAGACGAGGAGGAGTTGTCGAGATGGGGCAAGACGCATATCGGTGGGTGCACTGTCAGTAGACGGGTGGGTATATAGGTGCGTTTGATGTTTGGAACCAACAGCGAAATGGGGATTTGCTATACGGGGAAGGCAAAGTTATCACGGGGACAGGGGGGCAATGTCACCGCCGGTAAGAGAAGGAAACTCGCCCATGACGGGCGAGACAGAAGCGAGACGACGCATGAGCCCTCGAAGCCATGACAGGGCTGGCTGGGTTGGGTTGGGTTGGTCTGGTTCTGGCCAGTCAAGCCCAGTAGACAGCCCGATCAAGAAGGGCGGAATGGAGAACCGAGGACTGGGCTGGGCTGGCGGGGGGGCGCAACGGGACATGCAAATGGTCGATATAGGCGAGCGCCAACTAACTTACAGTAGAACGTGACGGCGTGCCTGTTCAGGAACGGAGAGTAGCAAAGCATCCCATCCATTAAAAACTCTGGGGCCCAGCCCAGGATGCATGGCTGAGCTCACCGGTCGCTGGCTGTCTCCGGGGGGGCGTCAATAGACGACGATATAGCGGCGGGTAGTCTCGTTTCCAGAGGCGCACGAGAGATGACGATGACCTGTAGGGGTCCGGCCAAAGAAATACAGACAGGACGAATCGCCTGCTATCCTCGGAATGGTCAAGCCGAGGCGAGAGGCGTTTCCAAAGGGTCGACTCAAGGGGGAACGGGCTAGAACCTGAACCGGGCTAGCGAGAGTTGCGTTGCTGTTATTGAAAAAATATTGGGGAAAAAAGAGGCCCCCAGGAACGCCTCTCTCCATGGGGGTCGGAGAGAGGAAGCGGAACACGGCCGAAGAGAAGGCACAGCATACAACGGGCGAACTGCAAATGCAGATGCAGATGCAGATGCATAGGTTGACTGGCCTGGCCTGGCCTGGCCTGATCTGACAGGATAGACGATGGGGCCTTCACGCCCCCTCCCCTTCAGCCTTGAACCCAACCGAGCGGCTCTGTGCTGTATCCGTCTTCTGTTGCAGAACCAGAACCTATCGCTTCGCTTTCGCTTGGTCAACCAACAACAAACGACACTTGGTTACGTTACGTAGCGTAGTCTCTTTAGGCGTGATCGACGGCAGGGTCACGGACCGGGAACTGACCCGGCTCCGCCATGAGGCCAATTCCCATTCTGGTCTGGCTCAGCCCAACGTCAATTGAATCCCTTCATCAAACATCCAAGAAGAAAACCCCCTTCTAGAGAACGGCAAGACCATGAAGAAGGGCATTCGAGAAGCGTCACATCGCCTCATGCGCCACAACAAAAACGCTCCTGATCTGCTGCAGCACGACCTGGCCCCCCTGCAACTCGAGAAGAAAGAGCTGGATGCCTGATGGACCTTAACCATCCCACATGGGGGACGGATGGCCTCTGGCGTGCATCGAGAAGCGAGTCGGGAAATTTATGATTGGCTGCCGCAAGCGAAGCTGACTTGAGCGCGCATTCCGCGAAACCCTGCATCCCAGCAACCTCGCTCGTGTGGTGCTTTCTGTGGCTTTTTTTCCTTCTCTTCTTCTTTCGCCTTCTCCTCGGGACCCCGTCTTGTTTCTCTCGTCTTTCCAATCCTGGACGATTTTCAAACGTCGCCTCTTTCGTCACCGCAGGTTCTTTTTCTTTCTCGCAGCCAGACGTGGAGGCCCCTGGTCTCCAGTCTTGGCCCCCAGCCACGGCGGACATGGCTACCGCTTCAAGTCAAGCTTGATCAAAAGGTCTCTGAATGGCATCCTCCAAGACCAACGGAGTAAATCATCCCAGTCAAAGCATTCAAGCCCCGTGTCTTCGGGCCCGAACAACACCACCCGTCCCGTATGCGGGCCGCACGGAATTGCTCCGGGTTTTAGCTGCCGAGTCTCACATGTTCTCGTTGGAAGGCGTCGTGTGTTGGATGCAATGCACGTATAACAGCCTTTCTGGATCTAATGCCTCTGTTGGATGCATTCAACTCATCCCCTCCACCTCATTCCTTTTGACCAGAGTCATTTCACATCTTTGGTTCCGTCCTCAGTGACACATCCCATGTCCCACTCTTCAGTCGCCGAGCCGGGAGGCTTCGAAAAGTTAATCTGGCCAAGCTCCTACGGATGCTCTTAGAGCTGCATCTCGGTCAAGCCTTCACCCGAGCCGCACGGGGCTAAGTAGCTAGGGGTGTGTCCCCATGAAGCTCCAATTCGATATTGAGTGCTGAAAAACATATTGTCTTTTCTGTCGTGTCTTTGACAAACTCTGGCGGTAATAGCCTGCCAATCTATTCACCAATGTCCGTTCCCGCCCCAGAGAGCCAACCGGTACCGATCCTTTGTGTGACAGCGTATGACCTTTATTTCCCTCGGGTACGGAACCCTGTCGTCGGGGACACCGGTGTTCCCTGTTGGAGGCTGTCGTGACCCCAAACGAACTCATGCAGAAGCGCGGCCGGGCCAGCATGGCTTTTTGGGATGCTATTGTGGACAGCCATGGAATACTTGATGGGTCAATGACATGCTGGCTTTCAACCAACCCCGTCTGACCGCTACGCCCGGTCGGTTCTTGTTGTGTTGCCGTAATTAAAGGGTTCTACTCATCTTGCACGTTGATCGCACTCGGTTCGCAAAGTTACATGCCTGCCAACCGTGCCCAACGAGAGCCATCCGGAGCCTACGTCGACTCGGCAGGGGCGGCTCCTTCGGCTCCTGCGGGCTCCTCCTCCTTCTGAGGGATCAACTTGTACAGTTCGTTTATATTGTAACGCCTGAGCTCCTCCCACTGCTTACCATCGACAACCGAGACTCCGCAGAACGTCTCAACGCTAGTCAGCTTTCTTGATGCCGCCATAGGTCCAATACGCGAGGGGCCGCTTACCTGGAAAATCTCGACCAATACCACCTTGTCGGGGCTTGTCAGGTTGACCTTGTGCTTGGGGCTCACCAGATCCGCAATCATCTTGATGACGACGCTCGACTTGAAAGCGGTGTGGTTCCGGATGGTATGTCTGATGGCGTACTGGAGGCAGAACCTGATCAGCTTCACGCAAAGCATCCCCGCGAATCATGGCTGTTCCTTACCGTGCAGGATGCAGGCCCCTCACCATCACCCTGCGAAGCGGCCGCCTTCTCGGTTGTATCCTCTCCTGACTCGCTCTTGAGCTCAAAGAATGGAGCCATGACCGTCCGCGCCACGCGCTCGATGCCTTTGTCGGTTGCCCTGTCTGTATCAAAGACGGGTGTGAGGCGGTTGATGTACTTGACCTTGCGCTGTCTTGGGTCCGGGCAATCTTTGGCATCCTGGCAAATCCGCTTGACCATCTCGAGGGGCTCAGCGGGCTTCTGGAGCTTCATGAAGAAGACGCAGTCGAGGTTTGTTGATATGGGCGTAAAGAACTGCTTCGTCTTGGGCTTCTTGGCACCCATGCCGGCCAATTCCTGCTGGATAGAAGCCTCAATGTCCTTGGGCTCCTCGCCTTCCTCCTCACCCTCACCATCTTCGGCCGGAGGCTTTATCCCAAACAGTGATTCGCCATACTGCAGTAACCCAAGTCAGTTGAGTGCGCCGGGCCATGATAGACACGGAACATGCACGAGCACGAGTCACATACCTCGTCACAAAGGGCCCTGAATTCCCGCATAGCTTTGCCCTTCATGCCCCTGGCGTATGTGACCCAGATCCCGGCATCGTTGATCTCCAAAGTTCTTCCCAACTCCACCTTTTCAGTCTGTTTGGCCTTTTGGTGTGGCGTCTGCCACTTGCCAGCGCTGCCTCCCTATGAAGATGATCAGCACTTTCATTCTGACAAATCATTCGTAATCTGAACGGGATTTGGATCCTAGGAGCGGGAGAAAGGGGTTTTGATGGTGGGATGGATCGGTTCATCTGGCCTACCTTGCTCTTCTTGTTGGCTGGACCACTCCCCCCAGGACCTTGCTTCCGCTTGTTTGCCCCGTCACTCATGATGTTGTAAAATGAAACTCGGTTTCAGTAAAGCAATTGGCCTTGAAACTGATCGAGTTGTGTTGGAGCGAGGATGTTGAAGCAAGCTTTGGTGTTAGTAAGGTGAAAGGTACGTGGATACATGGAGATTTTCAACGCGACGTGCCAGCGTATCACGTGTATCCGCGTCCTACCTCAGCTCTCCTCATCACACGACCTTTCAGCTCAGCTCACAACTTGATCATCAACACTCAAAAACTGAAAACTGATCAATTCTCATAATAATATTCGCTTTTACAATTTCAGGCAAAGACCTGCTCAGCAAACCGCCATTCTATAATGCGCACCGCACCAATCAGCCATTACCATTAACCCAGACCAGGGCCTGACCAAGTGGCCGGGCACTGTCCGTCTCCCTTCAACCCATTTATTCTGTTCACCAGGAACATTTTCCAAAAACCATTCTATCCGTCAGGTTTATTTCTTCGCGTTGTTCTTGGCGCTGGCCTCTGCCGTCATGATCAGGGCACGGGGAGCATCCTCCCGGGGCATGTAGAGCTCGACGAACTGGAGGCAGTCGGCGGCCTTGAACTCCTCGTCGACCAGGAGGTCGTTGAGCTCGTCCTTGGTCTTGATGGTGAATGTCTTGCAGGTCTTCTCACCGCCAAACACTCTGACCAACTCCTTGTACTTCCACTCGTTGATGTCGTTGTACCCGGCATTCATGCCATGGATGAAACGCTCAATCGTGAAACCATCGTTGTTGATGAGGAAGCTATTGGAAGAGTTAGCGTCAGGTTTCGATACTTTATGAGAGGAGCTAGATGTCAACTTACATTGTGGGCTTGAGGCCATGTCGGATCATGGTGCTCAGTTCCTGAGCAGTCAGCTGGAAGGATCCATCACCGACAAAGAGAATTGTTCGTCGGCCGTTTCCAAGATCCTTGGCTGCGAGTGCAGCACCCTGGCAAGCACCAACGGACCAGCCGATGCTGCCCCAGAGAACCTGGCTGAGAGCAGTGACGTTGGGAGGGAATCTGGTATCCCAGATACCGAAGTTGGAAGTTCCGGTCTCAGTCACGATGATATCCTTGGGGATGAGGAATTCGCCAATGCGAGGCCAGAACCAAGCCTGGGTGATGGTCTCGGAGCTGTCATAGTTCTCCTCGACCTCGTTGACAACCTCGGGGATGGAAGGCGCAGGCATGGAAGCAGGGTCAACCTTGTCAATAACCTTGCGCAGGACGCCCCTCATGGCAACACCAGGGTAGGTGGAATATCGGATCTTGCAGTAAGTGCTGTGGAAGTCGACGGAGTTGAGCTGGGAGGTTCTGTAGGAGAAACCGGCAGTGTTGAAGTCACTCTTGAGAGCGCCAACGGTGATGAGCAGATCCGACTCCTCGATGATCTGCTTGACTCGGGGAGGATGAGATCCCTCACCAGCAAAGACGCCACCATAGTTGGGGTGGTCTTCGTTCACAGCGCCCTTGCCCATAGGGGTGACAAAGACGGGGAGCTCGAGCTTGTCGATGAGCTGATGCACCTCCTCGACGACACGATGACGGATGGCACAAGCATCAACCAGGATGACAGGGCGGGTAGCGGCGTACATGGCCTTGAGGACCTCCTCGACGACAAAGTCCTCGCTCTCGGGGTCGTTCTCAGGCTCTGCCATGTCGATGGGGGTCTCGAGGCGAGCACCCTCAACCTTTTCCTGAACCATATCGGTGGGGAGCATGATGTAGACGGGGCGGGACTGGAGCCAGCAAGCGCGGAGAGCGTTATCAATCTGCTCAGCAATCTCGGAAGGCTTGGTGAGCTTGGCCATGTTGCAGGAGATCTGAGAGCTCATGTTGGCGAAGACGTCGAAGTCGCCATTGCCGAGAGTGTGGTGGAGAAGCATCTGGTCGCGCTGGGAGATGGTGGAAGGGCAGCCAACGATGTGGACGACGGGGATGTGCTCGGAGAAGGAACCGGCGAGGCCATTGATGGCAGAAAGCTCACCGACACCAAAGGTGGTGATGAGAGCAGCAATCTTGGAGACTCGGGCGTAGCCATCGGCGGCATAGGCTGGAGAGAGACGTCAGTGAGTGAGGGGGGATCGGGATGAAGTCATGATGAGGACTCACCAGCATTGAGCTCGTTGACGCTGCCGACCCACTTGAGACCACAATCGGGAAGATAGTCGAGGGCAACGAGGTTGTAATCGCCTGGAACACCGTGGACGGAGCGGACACCGACCTCGTGGAGTCGCTTGAAGAGGTACTCGGCGACGTCGATGGGCTGCTTGAGGCCCTGGACCTGATCTTCACTCATGATGGGGTAGATTGGATGGTGGTTGCTGAAGATCTAGAGGAATTGATGATGGAGGCGATAGCTGATAAGCTTGGAGCTGGAGGGGTAGGTAGGTGAAGCTAGCCAAGCTTTATAAGGAAGATGTGGGTGTCTGGGTGATTGAAACCAAGACAATGTGATGGATGGAATGCAGGTTGATAAGAATGGAGATGGGAAAGAAGCTGGATCCGGGAGGAGGGGAGGTGAGATGTTTATACTCTGGCTCTGGCAGACGAAAGCAGCAGCCAACAGCTACTGTAGAAGGTTGAGTGAGGACATCCCATCCAATCCATCCACACCTCGAAAGAGCGGGCGTATACGCATTCGATCCTTGAATCTGATTTGGCTGCCAAAAATAAGACCATCATGATATGAGCGCAATCGGAGCCGGCAGGGGACGCAACGGCATGAATGAGGGATAGGGATCAGGTCCAGGTCCGACATGACATTTACCGCTGTTCTCGAGTGATCGCTCCATCGCTCGCTCCCGGGCGGGCACCCGAAAGAGCGAGGTGAGCCAGTGGTGAGCGTTTCAGCCATGGTGATGTAATGCCACCGACGCCTCTCAGTTTTTTTCTCCCTCTCTACAGTACAATAATCATATGATGCAAGCTTTCCTCTGACGGGTCCCTCAATCGGGCAGACTAGACTAGGGCCATGCTGTAGGGGATCGAGACAGCTCAGGTCTCCATATCTTTTTTTTCGATGCAGGTACTCTAAACCAGAAATGCCATGGCACGTTTGTAGGTGTCGCAAGTTGCACGAGCTCTCGAGTATAGATGTGGCAGCATCCATTCCATGGGAGGTGGGATGCTGGACAGGGCAGGGCAAGGAACAAGGGCCCAGAGCCAAAGCAAACAAGAAGCAAACCAGCCACGATCCCATCTTGCGGTATACAGGGCAGCTCCGATGTGATGTGAGATCCCTGATGCTGTTGACTCTTTCTCGGCTAGGCCGGACCACGTTCTCTGTGTGGCCGAGCGCGGGCCGGGACCATGCCATAAATGATTATATCCGACGGGACGGCGATGGGTCTCACTGGATGGATATTTACGAACCCATGGCGTTGTTTTTGCCGGAACACCGCAGCGAACGAGATGCAGCAGAGGCCAGAAGCAGTCGAGGCCCAACCAAGCAAGATGCGGCAATTGGGAACGGGGGTCCAAGTGCGCTCTTTGCCAACGGCTATGACGACCATGGCGAGACCGTCCAGTTGGCTTATGGTAGAATACGACGCGATGCACGTCTGGCCGATGGCTTTGCCAGCTCCGGCAGTGAGCAGCAAGGCATCTTGCATGGGATCGTAGCATTCACCCTTCCCGTAAGCATTGACTCAAGAGATGGTGGCGGCATGTCGTTCCGAACATCGATGGGACAAGAGACGACAACAACCTACGCATACTACCTATGTAACAAAAAAAAGAGGCACCTATTCGCAGCTGCGTAGCAAAAAGAGAGGGGGCTTGCGGGCTGAGGCAGGGATATCGTATCCGTAAAAGGCCCTTTGGTGGTGGCATATTGTGTCTCGAGAAAACGGACATTCAACTGCGAAAGCAATTAAAAAAAAAAAAAAACAAGGCCAACCTCTTGACTCTCAAAACCTCTTCTTTCCTCTCCTTGCCGCTTCTTGCCGTCGGTATGAGGTTACGAGGGTCGACCCGACATCGCGTTACAGAACCCGTCATCACAGGGATGGGGCCCGAGACAAGAGAGAGACTGACGGGCATGCGAGATGGGGACCGGTTTGCAGGGTAAGGTAACCAGAGATTGAAAGCTGCAGCGCCCGCTCGTTGCACCAGGGGGGGGACCAGCAGTAAGGCGGCCCGGTAGTTCAGTAGACGGTGCCGTGTGTGTTTACAAGGCCTTGTCAGATCATCCTTATCGCGGTGTGGCCTCGTCACCGGCCAAAGGGGGAACACCGAATGGAGCAGGGATAGACACACGGGCAGGCGGGTAGGGGGCACACGGTTCTTTGGGAGAAAAACGACGTTTCTTTCTGGTTCTTCGCTACGGCCTGGTGGTCTGGCAGGGCTGGGTCTTCCTCGTCCATGTTTCCACCGGAGCTGCGAGCCGAACAGCACGGAGATTTGATACGGTTCCTTTTAGGTGCGGCGAACGAGGGAGACCTGCTGCTAACGTCGGGCACCCCACAACCGACCACCCCCCACAACCGACCACCCCCCACAACCGACCACCCATTTCCACAACAACACCAAGGTTATGCGATCGCGATGATCAATTAATAACTAACAACGGAAAGTCATATTGATCTGATTTTTGGACTAGTGAAGGTTTAGATGGAATGTATGCTCTAGATCACTTTGTTTTATCCTAGAAACCCTCATGGCGGTCCTGCGCGGCTGTGTGATCTTAAGCATCGCCTCACGAGCTTTCTTGATCGCAGGAACCTTTGCAAACTCAGCGTTGCCGTCAAAGACCACTTTTTTCCTCTTCTTCGGTCTCAATTCCTCATTCTGATGCTTCAATATCGATATTTCCTTCGCCTGCTGCTCTAAGGTGACGCTATCATACTCACATCGATGCCCCATCTTCCTCATCAGCAGCGACACGACCGGAGGGACCTCGTACGTCAAGGAGATCACGTCAAGTGCCCGTTTCACCTGAACCGTTGAGCGAGGGGTCCTTAGAGGACATTCAGAAGGACTTTCTGCAGGCGGAGAAGGCGTTCTGGGCCTCTCAGGTGTCTCTGTGACCATCGGGTTCATCAGGACCCGGGCTACGCTGACTGGGTATAATCCTGAAGCCTTCCAGCCTGCTATGATGTTGTCTTTGGTGATTGCTTCGATCCGGGCCTTATGATAGTTGACGAGGAAGGTTATCTTTCCAATTGGCGTGGAGTCTGCGATAGACGAAAGGTCAGAAAGATGTCGACGGTATGCGTTCTTCAGAGGGCCAAAGACGGCAACGTCAAGGGGCTGGAGGACATGAGAAGAGTGAGGAATAAGGAATAGAAGATAGATATTATTGTCGTAGCATTCAAAGAGGAAGTCCTCAGTCATATGACTGCCGTGACCGTCAAGAATAAGGAGTCGTGGTTCCCGGGGGTCCTTGGGCGCCGTCTCCGGGATAAACACATTACGCAGCCATTGGAGCGCGATCTGGTTATTCGTCCACCCTTTCTCAGAGCATGTGAAGTTCCAATCTTCAAGAAAGTCGATATTATAAGGGAACCACTGTTGTTGGACTGATCTGCCTTTAAAGATCACCAGGGGCTTTAAGACTCTCCCCGTCGCCGAGATACACTCGAGAATTGAAATCCAGTACCTTGAACCAGGCTGTTTCAAAAGTGCTGACTTCTTCTCTGCTCGACCGAGGACTAGACCGTTGAGTCCGATCCCTTCCATCATACCGACTTCGTCCGCATTGTAACGATGCTTCTGCTTGATCTTCTGGATAGGCGGCATCATTAGAAGCATAAAGAAAGCCTTAATAAGTTCAGTAGAAGCGCCGTGATACCGGTCAGAGTCAATCTTCTTGCCTTTGAGTGTCTTTACGTCCGAAAAACGCGTCAGAAAACCCTCAAGCCAGTTCTTTCCGACACCATCTTGGAAGCCATTGCGTATGGCTACCTTGCTGGCGAAGTCTCTGACTTGTAAGTGAGAAACAGGGCAGCCTAGGTCATGCTGGATAAGAATCCAGTCTCGTAGCTTCCTTTCCTGCCGTGGCGTAAGCTTTTGCCGGGCCTCATTATACTCTTTTCGCGGGTTGCTGCCATGAATCCGTCCCTTGAGGGTGGAACGCGGTATCCCATACGCGTCGGCGGCCTTATTGATCGAAATGCCGTCTGCGTACATCTGCAACGCATCTTGCATATTCTGTTCGGTCCATTCAGGCATGGCGAAAACGATGCACGAGTCGGTTTAGCGATAGCTTCAATATTGGTTGAGAAATCGCGGTCTGAAGATGTGGCCTGGTGGTGTTGCAAGGTGGAAAATGGGTGGTCGGTTGTGGGGGGTGGTCGGTTGTGGGGTGCCCGACGTTACGGTCTACAAGACAGGACCTCGATACATGCTTAGATATAGACCCTGTTCTAGTTCCCTTCTAGAAGTTCTGCCCGGGAACCCTTCTATAGGTACGTCCATCGGCATGTACATTGTGTATTATACAAGGGAGCTGTTTGTATCTGATATCATACATATCGTGAGAAGAGATTCTATCCATTCGACGCCCCTGCTGTGCAACCATCTTGTCCCGTCATGTCGTCAATGTCAACATCGGCCATGCATGTCCTTGCCATGTCCTGATTCCCGATGCTGGCCTCTTTTATCCTCCTCTCTAGAATATCCCACTCTTTTTCTCAAGGCATTGGCTGTATCCACCTTCGGCCACGTCTTCTCCGGGGAGTCATCATACAAAGTACACAAACCAACCGGTGTGCATCCCCGAAGGGACACCCTTCCCTTGATCTCAGACCAATATCATACACCGCACACCGAGGCTCCCCCCAAAAAAAATCACATCATCGTCCTGGACCCTGAATCCACCGGCCCGGCCAGCGATCCAGCCTCGTAGCCTCAGCTCACACCGTCCGAGCTTCTCTCGGGTCGAGCTCCGAAGTTTTGTAGCCTCAGCTCAATCGCAGCGGCCGTCCTTCCAGCCAGTCCGCCATCTCTCCTCCCACTTGGAGCAGTCAAACTCGGGCTTGCCAAGCTTGCGGTTCACCTCATTGTGTGCGCCGCACAGCCACTTGCCAAACTCGTCCCTGCTACCAACCTTGGGCGCGTCGCGATGTAGATAGCCTTGAAAGTCCTCGGCGCACACCCAGCACGGGTACAGCTTAGAGAACAGGCCCACGAAGCTGAGCAGGTCCGACTGCTGGCCCCTGGACGGCTGCTCCGGGTACTGAGCCGCGATCGAGTGCAGCAGAGTCCACGTGCTCCGGCCAAGTGTCTCGACGTCCGGAGGGCAGTCGGCCGGAGGCCCTTGTGTCGCCGTCGGTGTCCGTGCAGCGTCGTGCTTGAGAGTGTCCTTTGTTTGGGCCGCCCACGCGGCGAAAGACGTGCAATTCCGACATCTACATGGGGTGAGAGAGATAGCACGGTTAGCGAATAGATCGATTCCAGAGACACAAAGATATGACACGAGAGGGGAGTCCTGGTGCCGGGGATATAGCGGGCGTCGTTGACTCACGGTTTGCCATCTGGGCCCAGGACCACTCCCCTGGGGATCCTCTTGGGCGGCTCAGCAGAGCCTCCTCCCTGCGCAGGGGCCAGCGCGCCAGGGGCAGCGGACGTAACCGCCGAGGACTTGTCGTCCCGTGTATCTCTGGGCTCTTCTGCCATGGCGCCACGGAGTTCCTGTCGCGAGATGTGGGCGGGTGTGGCGAGTGGTGCAACAAGATTAAAGGGACCGAAGGCCGGAGCTTCGGTGCAATCAGAGGTAGGGGACGTATCGATAGCCGCTCGCACAGGTAAACAGATAAACCACAGGAGGAAAGAGAAAAAGAGGGACTTAAAAGAAAAAGAGCTTAAAGGCCGCGGGTCCTGGCCTTGTCGTGGTGTGACGCCAATTTGTCAGCCCTCCCGAGAAGCCGGTCCAGGAACGAAAATAGGCCATCAGAAGATGTCAATCGCGATGGCTCCATCGCCAAGACCTTATCGATAAGAAATAAAGTGCTCCCGCCTGCCACTTTTGAGCGTGGGGTGACATGTGGATATGCATTAGCATAAAATTATGTATTGGCAGATGTCTATTGTTTCACTCCTTGATGACCCTTTGCGGATTGAATCTCACTTCACTTTAACATGGCTATTGAAGATGGGCAAATACTGGGATTACAGTCTACTAATTTTTACATGTTCTGCCTAAAATTGTCTAATAATACACTTATTCTCATATGTATGAAATAACAACCATCAAGTCCCTCCTTCATATTTACATCCAAAACCTGTCCGAGATCCTCAACTACCCGGCAGTTTATGCTTCAACAGTCCTCATTTCGACGCCATCATCAATCTCTTCCCTCACTTCTTTTTTGACGCTGCGCCATTCCATAGCAAGACCACCGAGAATGGCAAGACAGGCCATTATGAGCGCGACCCGGAAACAGACACTTAACGAGCTATTGTAGGCCTGCAGAGCTGCCCCATGATACTTGTCCGGGATCATCTCAAAGAGACCGGTCACCCCAGCAGATTCGATCTGCTGAGGAATGATACTCGAGAACTTGGCAAGGCGCTTAGCTAGCTCGCCATTAAGAACGTTCTGACCGACAGACACGAAGATGGCGCCAAAGAGCGTCTGGGCGAAAAGCATGAGCGAAGCCCCGATGGAGACCTCATTCCGAGGTAACACCGTCTGCGCAGCCATGTTAGGCGCCTGGAAACAAGCGCCCAGACCGAAGCCGTACAAGACCTGGTATCCGATCCATTGACCCGCCGATGCGTCGACGTGAAGGCAAGCGAGAACTCCAGCACCAATAGCGGCGATGCAGATGCCCAAGATCAAGAATGGCATGTAGTATCCGACACGGGTGGTCAGCACTCCCGTGAGGATCGACGCAACAACAAGCGAGAGCACCATAGGCAAGAGGTGGATGCCGCTTTCGACGGCCGAATCACCTTTGACTGCCTGGAACCAGATAGGTAGGAAATAAATGAGCAGTGTCTGGTGTGCTCCGACGCAGCAGCTCACCCAGAACCCACCGGCGATGCTTCGCTGGATGAATATGTGTGGTGGCACCGTTGCCTGTGCCGGTTTCCATATTTGGATCAAGATGAAGGCGATCAACAGCGTGAAAGAGACGATAAGCAATGTAATGATCTTGCCGTTGCTCCACTGGTATCGATAGTTAGCTCGGTTGGCTTGACCTGGGACTTGGACTTACATCTAAGGTGAACCCTCCCCATTGGAGTGCCAGGCAGAGACAAACCACACCAGGAAGGAGAGCCAATAGTCCCTCGATGTTGAGCTGTTGTAGCTTTTGGCGCAAGGTGTCTGCCGTGGTGGAACGCTCAGGGATGTGAAGCAGAAAGAAGACACACACCAGCACCACGCCCCCCAAGGGAAGATTGAGATAGAAACACCATCTCCAAGTAACGTTTGTGGCGAAAGCACCACCGACCAGTGGGCCGATTATGGAGGAGATCCCATACACGGCTCCAAAGAGGCCTTGATACATGGGCCGTTTCTGGAGTGGGACGGCATAGACGATTATCACAAGCTAGCCAGTTGATATGTGAGTAAGTATGATAAGCGAGAAGGATGAAGACTTACAACCCCGGACTGTATACCCCCGGCGCCCAGGCCCGCAATGGCCCTACCGATGATGAAGGCGATCGAGTTGGGTGCCGCGCCACAGATGGCGGAGCCCACCTCGAACAACACGGCGGCTGCCATGAAAGTAGCCTTGACGTCCAGAAATGTATACATCTTTCCAAACACAAGCAAGAAGGCGCAGTTGGTGAGAAGATAGGCCGTGCCATACCAGCCAATATCGTTGGCCGAATGGAACTCGTTGGTGATGACGGGGATGGCGGTCGAGATAATAAGTTTGTCCTATAAGTAGGTTAGTGGATAGACGTTCATAAAAATGAGCTTCATTATGTTTGACGTACCAGTGCTACTAGAAACATGCCAATAAAGACGGATGTCATGAGCAGCATAAGCCTGACACCCGAAGGGTAGACCACGTCGACTTTCTCTGTTGGCATCATATTGGGCACTAAAGCAAAGGATGAAAGGAATTTTTAGATTGGTGGGCATAATGTGTCTATGGGCTCACTGACTTGGTTTATAAATGTTCATGGGCGGGCATTAAAGTCATGATTCCATCGCGGACAGTCGTCGCAATGGTTTGGTTGCAACACCATTGACCAATGAGCTTACATGATGACTGTCCGACCGTCCGTCTCGGGTCCTCCGCCGTGACCCTCCGGATATTGGACCCACTTACCCTCCGTCCCTTTCGGGTTGAAAGGACAAGCTGATCAATAGTCACATTTACACATTGGTTGAAAAGAGTAGGACGCGCAACTCAGGAAGATTTGAAGATCTTCTTCAAACGGCTACCTATCCTCAATAGAGTCTCATTGCTGGCTCTTCATATCTTGAATTAATCGCAACCTCCAAGTTAGAGTAAACAATGTAAGGCTGTCAAGAGCTCTCATATAGTCTCTTCTAATTGCCCGTCCAATCCTCAGATAATTTTTTTTTAGCTAAGGTGTGTATTCGGCCGTACTTACCATTCCAAGTTCTCACGCTTTCCACTGTGCGAAGCGCCTCTATTTTTGTACCTGGCACGGTAGTAACCTTCACTCGTCCCATCCACCCCCAAATCTTTCCGTCAACAAACACCATTACAGCAAGATGATTTCCCAATCGACGCACCCAAGCAGGAGACGGGATAAGCCCATCCTGAGCTGCAACTTCTGCCGCGGCCGCAAGTAAGTTAAACCCTCCTTACATGGCAGACCCGTCAACTGACGTTGTACGTATAGACTTCGATGCGATAGACAATCTCCCTGCAGCACATGCCGACGACGTGGTGTGGAATGTGTCTACAGCCTTTCAGAGCAGGAAAGAAACGATGCGGTCGACTACCGAGCCCATGGGAGAAACCGAAATGCTCGTCAAAGAGTCGCTCGCATCGAAAGCCTCGTTACCGACATGGCAGCACAGAGTTCACAGACACCCTTGGCCGGTGTCCCAGTGCCACACGCCCTTGAAGACGCCGCGACACAAGGAACATCTTCCGATGGGCGCTCAGAAAGTATAGGAACATTGAGTCTCGAAGATGGCAATACAGTTTATACAGGCAGCTCCCATTGGGCTACGATATTGTATCATGTAGGTCTCATTTGCGACGCGAAAGTTTAGTGTTGACGATTATTGGCAGATACGACAGCTCAAGGATGAACTATCAGGCGACTTAACAGATAGTTCCATGAATCCAGAATCGACTTCACTTACTGCTGACCCTATGGGTTCACCGGCTACCAGAATAACTCTCCTGACGAGTGTCACATGCTTTCCGAGAGAGCAGATTCTGGCCATGGTACCACCGCGCAGAGTGGTAGATAGACATCTCTCCTACTTTTTCAACACTTTCGACTTTGCTCCTGGTGAGTTTCTATTTACTCTCGTTCGTTCATGGGCTAACGAGTGCTGTGCGCTACTAGTCATTCTACATCGAGAAACATTCATCGCAGAGGTAAGTGTCGAGTGCCATAACTTCACGTATGTTTGCTCATTCCATCTAGTACAACCAGTTTTGGGCCGATTTCTCATCCGCTCCAATCATGTGGATAGGGCTACTTTTCAGCATTATGTGCATCTCGATCTTCCTCCAGCAACAAGATATCGGATCCTCTGGCTTATCCTCTGAACCACAGGCGATGCTGGAGAACTACCGAACCCTCACCATCCACTGCCTGGTCGCCGGGAATTATCTGAGTTCGAGCAGATATACGATAGAAACACTGACTTTACACTTTGTTCTTGATCAGAACGTCGGTCTTGGCACGCATGTCAGCACCTGGGTCCTGATGGGTGTCGTCATTCGGGTTGCCATGCGCATGGGATTGCACCGTGATCCAGGTCACTGGCCAACTGTTCGACCATTACAGGCAGAATTCAGACGACGCATGTGGATGATGCTATACGACATGGACTTCTTCACGAGTATACAAGTTGGACTACCTCGCATCATCAAGGACTCCCAGTGTGATGCACGCCCGCCCGCGCATTTGTTGGACAACGACATTAGCCTCGATCATGACGAAACCCCAGTAGAGAGGCCATTGACTGAGCCTAGCTCATTGCTATACATTATCCAGAGACACCGTATCATCAAATTGGCCGCTGAGATATACGACGTGACAGAAGCAGGACCACCATCGACCCTGACGATTGATGCACTAAGTGCTAAACTTGAAGAGACCATAGAGTCTATACCGACATGGTTAAGGCACAAGACGCTCGAGACGTCAATCGGTGAAAACCCTGACACGATACTATACCGGATGGTTTTGGACATTTTGATACATAAGGCCGTCTACCTCCTACACCGACGAAGTTTCGTAAAGGGCCCTCCTTGGGAAGCGAACAACAGATCCAACAAGGCATGCATTGACGCTGCTCTGGCAATCCTGGACCACCAGCGAAGGATGAGTGAGGAGATCCAGCCTGGGGGCCTCATGTATGGTATTCGCTGGAAGGTGGCCACGTCGCTCAATCACGAATTCCTGCAGGCTACAATGATGCTATGCTTTGCTCTGAGCAGGTCCGACGAGGACGCAGATCCCAGCTCCACCAACTCCCTGCCTCGGCGAGATGATATTCTGGAAGATTTGGCTCATGTAAGAGGCCTGTGGGAGATGAGCGCCGCTCAATCCACGGAGGCGCAAAGGGCAGTAAAGGCCATCTCCGTCGTGTTGGGGCGAGAGGGAGCTCCCAACACACTATCGTTTCAAGGTCAGTCTACATATTTCATCTATGCTTGGTTAGCGTGCTAATGCTTAGTTAGGTCTCTTCCAACAGATGGATGATCTTGAGTTTTCTCTGGACATGACTCTGGATCCAGCTCTCCTCGGGGGGTTCGGAAACATGATGGATGGCTTGACGATGGAGTCGGGGGATGCTGATGCTGCGCCTACCGTTCCTTGATTTGGGAAATTTTGTGGCTTTGTATAGTTATAAAAATTGTCTAACAAAATCGAAAAAAATTGCCATAAAGTCATTACAAGGCTTTACAAACCTCGCTTCCATATTTTCATCCCATGTCTGTATAACACAGCGTTGAAGCAGCAAGACACTAGCCCCAATTCGTCACTAGCGCCCGTCCTCACTCCCGGCATCCACTATCAAAAATGCCCGCCAGTGACGCCATGCCCACCTTTTCCCTCCAAGTGCCCCTCCTCCCCGTCCCTCCAAAAAGTTGCTGATCAGTCCTCGCTCCGAGTTCCGATTCATGATCCCTCAGCCTCGCCATTGACACTCCCTCTTCCGGTCCCTACGTCAACATGGCATCTTCCGACAAGGTGCCGGTCCTCCTGCTCAAGACGAGGTCAAGCCCCGGCGATTCATACGAGGACCTCTTCTCCGAGACGAGCGCCGCCGGAGCTTCCTTTACGCCGCAGTTTGTCCCCGTGCTGCTGCACCAATTCCAAGATGAGGGCATGAAAAAGGTTTCCGAGGTACTCCGAGAGGGACGGATTGGAAACAAGGAGCATCACGAGTATGGCGGCTTGATCTTTACATCACAGCGCGCAGTCGAGGCGTTTGTGAAGCTGGTACAGGACGGCAAGGATGGTGCGTCTTAAGAACAAGTCAATTGACTTTCACTGAGTAGAATTGCACATGCTGATTGATATTCAGAAAACGATAGTATCACAAATGACCCCCCGACCTCGTGGCCTCACCTCCAGCACATCCCCGTCTACAGCGTCGGCCCCGCGACGACCCGCGCCCTCGCCGCCGTCCCGCAGGATCCTCCCCTGAGCGTCTTCGGTAGCCACACGGGCAACGGAGCGACCCTCGCCCCTTATATCCTCTCTCACTACCGCGAATGGCACGCCGGACGACCGTCGTTGCCTCCTGTACTGTTCCTCGTCGGCGAGACTCGACGGGACATCATCCCCAAGACGCTGCAGGACCCTGGGCTGCCGGACGGCGAGCGCATCGCAGTCGACGAGACGGTCGTCTACGGAACAGGCGTCATGGAGAGCTTCCCCATCGACCTAGATCGCGTGCTCTCCGAGACGCACGATGCGCCCGCACGGTGGGTGGTGGTCTTCTCGCCGACGGGGTGCGATAGCCTACTCCGGGTTATGGGCGTGTTGGACCCGGAGACGGGCAAGGTGCGCGAGGGGAGCGTGCGGGATGGCAAGACGTATGTCGCGACGATTGGGCCTACAACAAGAGATCATCTCAAGTCGTTTGGCTTTGAGCCCGATGTGTGCGCTGAGTCACCGACGCCGCAGGGCGTATTAGACGGGATCCAGGAGTTTATGACTAGGAATCAAAGTTGATACTGGGCCAATATCAAAGCATAAACCCCCCTCCTCATGCCTTGAACACCCGTGAGAAACCCAACAAGTCATGTCACATCATGACAACCGCGAGATCAGCAGAAAGAGTCGGGAGTGTCAGCTCCGGGTATCATTAAGTCTACTCATCCACCCCGTGTCTTTTTTGTTTGTTGCCCAAGCCTCCCTCCGTATGTACCCAACAAGTTGTTGCGCGGCTTCCAAGCCTCGATATTTCCCACCTGTTGTGCAACACATCCATCTTTTTCTTTAAGGAGAGACAACCATCCATTCATCGCCCAGGAAAAACAACACCAAGCGCCGTGCAAACCAGTAACAAAAACAGCATGAGATCATGCACTTACACTCCCATGACCCAAAGTTCGACGCCAATGACGCCAAACTTGGTTCCTTCATCGCTCAGCGGCTCGTTGCCAAACGTCTCGCACCGGGAGCTGTGCCCGACCTCGAGCCCGTTGTCCAACCAGAGCCCGTAGTGTCCGCCGCCGGACCCGACGCTCAGGAAGCCCGTCTCGCAGTTCATACAAAAGTCGTTTAGCCCGCTATAGGGGAACGCCTTGAACCGAACTGCCTCACTCGGCGCGGGGGACGGCGCACGCGAGCCCGTGGGCGTGGTACCCTCTGACGAAGCCGGCGGGGCGAGCGTCGTGTTTCGCGTGTTGACGTCTGTCGTGTCGGCCGAGGGTGGAAGAGGAAGCGGCGCAAGAGTTGAGGCGCGCCAGAGGAAGCACTCGCCGTTTCCAAAGTACGAGTGCGCCGGGTGAGGATATTCGGATAGGTATGCGCCAAAGATCTGCACCGTGTTAGAGGAACAACGTCATGTCATGCCATTGTTTGGTTTCAAGTATACTCACCCCGCCTTCAAGATCCTTGACAACTAGGACAAAGCCCGCTCGCTTGCCCTCGTACTGCCGGCACCTCTGGTACAGCGTCGCCAGGCTCGCACCGTCCTGCTCGAGGCTGTAGATGAGGTGCCAGTCGTCGACGATGCGCAGCCGTTCGGGGATCATGGCGCGGATCTCCTCAGCGACGGCGCCCGTCAGCAGCTTGGCCGAGACGGGCGTGCTCTCGCGGTAGCCGTGGAGAATAAGAGGGTCGAGGGGTGGTGGGCGCAGAGGACTAGCGGTGCGGCGCACGGGGGTGAAGACACCGTTGATGCCGTCCTTGCCGTTCTGTTGGTGCTTGGGGTCCTCATCGTAGGCGGTGTCGGCCTGGCTGGGGAAATCGCTGGAGAAGCGGCGGATGAGGCCGGTCCACATATTGGAGATGTACGAGGCAGAGGCTCGGTTCGAGTTGGAGGGTGTGCCAGCGCCAGAAGAGTCGGGAGTCTCGGGGGAGTCGTTGCGGTCCGAAGAGCTCATGATGTTTGGGGTAGAATCAGGACAAAGGTAGGTGGGTGGGTAGGTATAGGTAGATAATGTGTGGAGAAAGAGAACCTAGATCAAGGTTTGAAGAGTTGGTCGAAACATTGAATAAAGCAGAAAAAGGTTGGATGTCGAGGGTCGACGGGAAGAGCTGGCTGATGAACAGAATCGATCCGTTTGGATCTGAGACATTCGAGGGAACTGGTGGGCTCCAGAAGAAAGATCCAAGAGTCAACGATAGGTAGACAGACACAGAAGGTATGGACGATAAGTTAGGTGGCCGTGACGCACCTACTTTGGGGGAGCTAGTGGAGCTTGATATAGCGGGGTCAGCCCCGGGAGCCAAACAAGAAGGCAAGACCAGCAAGAAAGACCAAGGCCGCCTGACAGTCAATGCGTCTGCCGTAGACACCGAATACCTCCCTTTTTCTACCTAGTTGGGCAGGAATTCTTAATGCCATTAACACCAAATCTTCAAGTCTCGACTATCATTTCGCTTTGGCCACCAGCTGACGCCTCGTCCTTGTACACGCTGGCAAGGCCAAACATGCTGATGGTCATGAACATGGGAGCCTCATTACCTAACGTGCTAGCTTCATCTGGCCAATGGCGCTGGTTGCCATCATCATCAATAATCCGCCCTGCATCAACGCCTATTCAAGCGTGCCACAACCGTGGTCTAGACCGTTGCCCCTTCACAGCCCAGCCTGCGACACGTGCTGTACTCCCCTCCCTTCCCCTCGACTCATTATCAATCGTCATGATGGAACTTCTTCTTTTGGATATAACTAAACATGACTAATAAAAGGAAAACTGTTTCAGTATGCACTTTATCGTAATCTTCTCCAGCCCTTCTCGCCCCCATCCCTCTCTCTGTCCTCCCTCCATGTTGCCACCACCAGCGCCTCACCCGGCACACGCCAAGCCCATGCCATGCAGGATAATACCAGAGAGGTGATTGTGTGCGCGCCTGTGTTTGGGTATGTCTATCTACCATCTCCAAACCTGCCGCCATGCTATTCATCCATATGTCCCAGTCACTACAGTGTCATGATTGCCACAATGTCTGCCCAACAGCCATGATATCAAGTTCCTCCCTTCGAGGCAATCTGGATCCCAGATCCCAGATCCCAGATACGAAAACATATCCTCGCCATAGGTAGGCACGTTTACCTCATAATCTCCTGGTAGATGAGCTGCTTCAGCTGCTCCTTGCTGAGGTTGTCCTTGTGCTTGTCAAAGTCAAAGAACTCCTCAGGGATCGGGGGCGCTGTGGGCTCGTCCTCGGGGTCATGGTAGGGCTCGAGGTATGGGTGCTTCAGAGCCTCCTCCACTGTGATGCGCTTAACCGGGTTGAATGCGAGGAGCTTCTCCAGCAGGTCGAGAGCGAGGTCCGAAGTCTTGGGGAATAGCGTTCGGAAAGGCACCTTCTTCTTGAAAGGCAGAGATCGGATGTATTCTCGTGCACGGCGCGACTTGATTCCATAGTAGTCCTCCATCGTGGGCGTGCCCAGCACGTCCAGGATGAGCGTCAACTGGTGGTGGTCTGGCAAAGCGTTAGATAACACTCCAAAGGCTTCACTTCCAACAATCACTTACAGTCCTTGCCAGGGAAAAGAGGCTTGCCGCTGAGCATCTCAGCCAGAATGCAGCCAACAGACCACACGTCAATGGCCTTGGTGTACTCCTTGAAAGTCAACATAATCTCGGGTGCGCGGTACCATCGAGTCGCGACATATTCGGTCATGAATCCCGAGTTGTCCTCTTGCGAAGCCGCAGATCGCGCAAGACCGAAATCGCACACCTTCAAGTCGCAGTTGGCGTTGAGCAGAAGGTTCGAGGGCTTGAGGTCACGGTGCAGCACGTTGGCCGAGTGCATGGCCTTGAGCGCGCGGAGCGTCTGGTAGATGAAGTACTGGCAGTGGTCGTCCGACAGGTCCTGGGTGCGGATCACTCTATGCATATCCGTCTCCATGAGCTCCTGCATTACTTTGTTAGTCGCTTCCACTCCTTTTGCGACAAAGCGCAGGCATTCGCACCTGGATGAGGTAGACTTCGTTAAATGACTCGTAATTTCGGGGCTTCTGGATATCGAGGATGGAGATGATATTCTCGTGGTTGAAGTATCGTAGCAGCTTCATCTCGCGCAGGGTTCTTAGACAGAACATGGAGTGATCGAAGGGGGTGATCTTCTTGATGGCCACCTTTTGGCCAGAAGGCTTGTGAATGGCGGAGCTGGTCGAGCCGTTAGCAACATGCCTAGCATTATTTGGCGCAAGAGCCGAAAAGAAACATACCAGACCACACCATATGCACCCTCGCCTACCACATCCTGGATGTCGTACTGCTCACTGACGTTGAAAGAGATCTTGCGTGACCCCGTGGGGTTAGGGGGGTTCGATCGGGACATGGTTGCGTTGGATGTTGTGGAAGAGAGACTGAGGAATAAAAAGTCTTTGTAGCGGACGTCGCGTTGGAGTTGCGCGGTCGTCGGAGGTGTCGAGATATTAGGTACTGCGAAGGCCAAAGAAAGGGACCAGCCAAGTCTCCTTTGTTCGCGCTCTGGTCAATGAGGAGGATTGAGGGGTTGGGCACTGAGATCCACCCAGTACACTCGCAAGCTTGTTGATTGATGAGAAACGTCCGACGCACGAATCTGTCGGGCTGGAAGCTGTCGGTTTATATCCCACTGGCGTGGCGAGGGGAAAGGCGGATGAAGAAGAGAAAAAGGGTCCAAGATGTTCTCGTTCGCAGTAGGGTCGCAACGGCGCTCTAGTCAAGCGAGGTAGCAAACGTGGGATTCAGCTCCGCTCGGGCCGTGCTTCTTCAAATAGGCCGCGGCGGCGCGGGGCACAAACGGGGGCGGTCGAGGACCGTAGACAGCTAGCGTCGTGGCGATGGCCCAGGTTTCAGTCGGCTCGCCGTCGCGAACGGTGAGTATAGGTAGGGGGGATCGCGACACGGGTTTTAGTTGCTACGGAGAATGGCTCCGAATCTGGTCGCCAGAGATGGTCTGTGAGCGGGCGCCCAGAAATGTCAGTATCAAGGAACGGACAAGGTATTCGGCAAGTTCAGAGTCGGGTAGGCAAGGCAAGGCAAGGTAAGCGACTAGTGATATTCCAAGGGCAGAACGAGACAAGTCGAGACGAGTCAGACTGAATCAAGACGTGACGGGGGAAGGAGTTGAAAAGGCGGAACAAGCCTGCGGCAGCAGAGGAAGAGACCAGGACAATTAAGGTAGCAAACGGGGCTTCCCGTCATCTGATCTGTCCACTTTCCAGTGGACGTCTGTCAGGCTGCTGACTGAACGATACACTGAGTGATTGATTGCGTGCCAGATGTGATGAAGCCAGCGCTGGGCGGCTAGGAAGCACCACATGCTCGCTCACAGCGGGGTCAGTCCCAGATGGACATCCCAGGCCGATCGGGCGGTGGCTTCGACAGAGGCAACACCTGAGGGAAAGTAAGAGGCCGCCCTGCGCCGCTCTAGATGGCTCTGTCCTGGAGCTCGAGAGAGGAATGCGGACGCCAAGAGGTTGAGACAAGGAGAGCTCGGATCTCAAGACGAAACGAACCCTCTCTCTGGCTTGGAGAAGCTTGCTGGGGTCGCCATCTTGGTTCCTGCCTCTGGCCGCCTAGACCGGCCGCCGGATACCTTACTGACTGGGTGTAATGATCGTCAGGAGGGGTAATAAGAAACAGGCACGCACCTCTCTAGAGCCCCGCCGGGATGAAGCGAAGTAGTTCCAATCTGGAACGATAAAGGCAAGACAAGACAGGATAGCGCAGCACAGGAAAAGGAATGTGGTAAAAAAAGAAGAAGATGCTATCGTCGCCGTCAGCGTCGGATATTGCAGGGCCAGAAGCGAACAATGGTAAATGCGGTGGCCCTTTGCAAGCTTTAAGTGGATGTAGGGAGGAGGAAGGGGAAGAGAGGGGGGGATGGAATGGGTGGATGGATGGACTTTGAAGCTCCCGTACGGCAACGGGCGGGACGGACAGCAAGACAGGTGTGGGCTGCAGGTACTTTGCTGTACTTGCACCTCGCCCGCACCGGTGCATTGACCCAGGTAGAATGCAGGTAGACGCTAACTGTCATGTACACCACTGTACCCAATTCGCTCACCTCCAGGGGGGGCTCAAGTTGGTTGTAGCTAAAAGGTGTGGCGTCCGCTCACCGTTTCAAACTGGTCCACTGACTGCCCTACCGAAGGATGGATGGAAGCCCCCCCAGCTGCTCAGAAACAAAGATAGCATCAACACCACCGCGTCTCTTCTGAGACGACACCCGACAAGGCCTGCAAGATGACATCAAATTCCACTTTCCCATTGACGCCAAGACTCCTGTCAAAACTGCGAGCAAGGGCGGCCGCCGGCCCTTGCGCATGGCTGGCTGGCCTTTTCTCTTCCTGGGGTTGAGCTATAGCAACATGGACGTCGAAACATTGCCAAAGCACCTAATCTTGGCTTGATATGGGGCATCCAGAATCCATTCCTGGTTCTTTTTTTTGCACTGCCCGGTTTTCGGTGGAGCGCCGACGGTAAGCAATCCTGGTCGCACAAAGAGTCCCTGGTTACTACATACACGTACGCCGACAGCTATTCTTTATGCGTTTCACCATCTGACTGGGAAGCGAAACATGCCACAAGGGGTATCGAGGCCCTCCAGTCATTGACAATATACAGCCTCTCTCGCGGCTGTTTTGGGCCGTTTCCGAACCTTCCTCTGCCCATTCGCCCATCAACGACACTCATGATGATCTCGAGTGGTTCGACCATAAAGGCACAAGACACTCGCAAGATTGCTACCACTTCTTAACTCGTCCTAAAATAGCCTCTCAGAAGCCCCGGCGCCTAATCCCTCCCCCCATTGGCTGCCTCAGCTGCCAGCCGCGTGTGTTTCACACCCACCACCGCTGCCGCGTTTCATCATTGGATCGCGAGCCCCTTGTATCTTGCTGTACTGCCCGCATGCGACAGGTGTGGTGGTGTCTGGTGCCTGTATCAGAATTCACGGGGAGCTGCCCATCTGCGGGCCGCCATCTCCCTGGCCATGGTTTGCCCCAAGAATCCGGGCGGCCCTCTGGCCTCTCAGTTTGTCTGGGTCCCCTTCTTGGAATGCTAGGCTTCTAAAAATACTCTGCATCAATCGTGCATTCCAGCTTCCGGCCTTGAATGGCTCTGGGCTTTCTTGGCCTGTCCAAGGTAGTCTGGGACACGTGCATTGACTGGGTGAGCTTGATTGTTGCTGTCCCACGTCGTATTTCCATATTTGAACCAACTACCATGCTCCATCATCATGCACCAGTTTCATGGCATGACTCTGCAACTAGCTTCAACTTCACCTCCAGTGCAGTAATTCACAGTCATCGCATACGTTGCGCACAAAAGAATCCATTCTCTAATAGACATCCATGATTCGTTCCCCCTTCTCTCTGTTGCTCAAGCAGCCAGCCATCCCCAAGACCCCGACTCCCAACTTCCCAACATGAATCCCTCCTCATCTCGGTATTACAAGGACTGCTCCAACCCATCTGTCCGTCTACAGGGGTATGACTTTGACCCGGTTGATTTACTGAACAACCTGCACGCATTGTGGTTAGCTTTCAGTCTGCCCATCTTATAGTCCTTGTCACCAACTCACCTTTTCTCTCAACATGCCCAGCCACTGCGCTGCGCTCACTCCCTGGTCGGCTCGGTCCTCCACAAGCAGCGTCTGGGCCCATATCTTCAGACTGGGTTCTCCATCCTCCCGCACAATGTAGAGGTGGGGCAGCGTGATGCTGCCGACACCCAGTGACTTGTGATCCCGGCTCTTCTGGATCACAGCCCGCACGCGCTCGTTGAAATCGCTATCCAGTTCTGGCACGCGACCCTTGCCGACCTGGAGCTGGCTTCGATCTTCCACTCCAAACACATCCTGAACCAGCTGTGGCACCGCGTCTCGGCCGACCCACAGGAACTGGGTCTGCCCATCGTCGATCAGGTACAAACCGTAAGGGACAAGTCGTTCTGATGACAGGTTCTGCGCAGGAGGGAGCACAATCTGGCCAGTCTGCTCGTCGGGTGTTCCTGCATTCTCTGGCATGTCGTGTAGAGAGTACAGTCGAGGGTAAATGCTTCGCATCAGAAGAGGCACAGGAAGTGTTGACAGGAGGCAGAGGGCCGCCGACCTGATGTCGGAGGGGATCTGGGATGACTTGCGAAGACCCACGTTCTTGATCAGACCAAGGAACAGAAGGGGAAGGCCACGCAGGTTGGCAGGGAACTGCAGACCGCCGCCCATGCTGCCTCCTGCGAGCTCCTTCTTGAACGTCTGCAGAAGCTCTGTGATCTTGCTCTGCAGAGCATCTCGGGCAGCATCAAGACCGCTCGAGAGTGCTCGCTCAACCGCCTTATGGCTGAAGTAGGTGGTGATGGCACACTGATCAGCAGAGGCATACATATCCGAGAGGTTTGTTGTTGTAGGGAGAGCCAGAGTCATGACACGAATGCGGCGCTCGCCATTGCATGTTGTGTGCAGGACGGCAGCTTGGAGACAGATGACGTTCTTGGTGAGGTTCTCGTCAATCGCCACCTCAACCACGTAGCACTGGTCGCGAGGGAAGGCAGGGAAAGCGCAGAGATCAGAGCTTCGGTTGAAAAAGTTGCCGTAGAAGGTGTTCATCCGCAGACCGCTGGTGGCACGGACTCGGAGAACAGCCTCCAGACCAATCTCGGATGACAGGTAGTCACTGAACTCTGAGGCAAACTTGAGAGCATCCTCAGGTCGTGAGCCATGCCAGCCAGGGTAGAACCAGGTCTGGCCACCAGTGTATCGGGGAAGGTTGCTCAGAGAAGCAACATCCTGGTATTGGGAGGAGAAGAGGAACATGTCGATGGACACCTGGCTCTTTGAACACTCCACAGCGAAGCTCTTGTAGAAGCTGTTAGCAGTCTGCAGGAGACCGCCCTCCTTGGATGTACCAAGCAACTTCTTATCCTCTCGCATCTCAAGCTTGCCGACGCCCATGTTGGGAAGAGACGCGCTCAGGACGACAATCTTACCACCAAGGGTTGAGATGAGCTTGTGAGCAGCGCGGAGGGCGGATCCCATACACGAGCCGTTGCTCTGGTTGTTCTGGAACATATCGGGCAACTTCTGCAGGAACCTCTCAACACTCTGGCGACTCTCTGTCAGGGGAACCAGGAGGTCGGTGGGGATAGGGAGGAAGGGCTCATCGAGGTCGCTGACGACCAGCATGCTGGGCTCGGCATTCTCGTCAGAGTCCTTGGGAACCGAGAAGTAGTGGAGGCTAGAATCGACAGCCAAGAAACCCAGGCGCGTGCGGCGATCGGCATTTGGTATCCTGTTTAGGCTGTCCAAGATGGTTCGGGCCGCGGTGGCCAGGAGGCCGGTCGAAACGGCAGCGTAGCTGACATCGAAGCAGAACAGGTAGATGAGAGGCTGGGGTGGGCGAACCATGTACTCCTGAGGCGCAACGAACTCGACGACAGCGTGGTTCAGCTCGGGTCGCTGCCATCGGTCAACAGCCTGCTGGGCAGCAGCATCCCAATCGAAAGCCTGGGGGACGTCGTTGGTGAGGTTACACATGTTACACCTCCAGCGGTGACCCTGGTCCAAAAAGGTGACATAAGGATTGATATATGTTCTGCATCGTCGGCAGCGCGAGATGACCTGATCCTGAACAATGGGTACGGGGTCCTCGTCGTCGTGAAGAGATCCATAAGGCTGGATAACAAGAGCGAGGGGCAGCTTGGACTTCTTGAGGAGAGAGTGGGTGGTGGGAACAGCGTTGAGCGTAGATCGGAAGTATCGCGGGGAGCAGTTGGCGTCGGGAGATGGGGTCACGCTCGTCTAGTGCACGCAGGTTAGCCGCTAGGTTCATTATCCCGCCGCAATAGTTTGCCCACTTACGTTAGGGGGGAGAACGATCGGGGGCGGAGGAAGGTCGAGCTCCGAGACATTGAAGGGCTGGCTGAGGAGATCGGTAGGGTAGAGCTGGTTGAGAACAGCAGGGCGAGCCTGCTGGGCGGACTGTTGTTGTTGAGGCTGTCCTCCAACGCTCATGTTGCCCATACCCTGGGTGATACCACCGATACCAGGCGCAGGCTGACCAGCGCCGGGTGCTGGATAGCCTTGATCGGGAGCTTGATAACCGTACTGAGGAGCCTGAGCGGCGGGTTGCTGTGCTCCATAGCTTGGGTAGCCCTGGGGAGCGGCAGCTTGAGGCTCGGCTTGGTAACCTCCATAACCAGGAGCGGCCTGAGCAGCAGGAGCGCCGTATTGTTGGGGAGCGCTCTGGGTTTGGCTACCGGCGACGGCGTTGGCGCCAGTGCCAACCTCGAATGCCTGGGCCGCATATCCTCGCTTCTTCTTCTTGTGGTGGGCGGCTTCGTGCTGCTGCGGCTGCTGGGCGGCGGCTTGGTCTTCATAGCCTTGTTGAGGCTGCTGTTCTTCGGCGGCGTATTGGCCATACTGCTGGCCTGCGTAGCCGCCGAAGCCATCGCCAGGAGGAGGCATCGACATGATTGAGCGGCGAAGGGAGCTGCGGCGCACCCGAGGTATGAAGGGATCGGTCAATCGGTGGGTGGGAGGTCGGTTGGGAAGGAGCTGCTGTGCACTAGGTCTCCAGCAGATATGAATACGAGGATGAGAGATCAAGGCGATAGGGACTCCAGAGCCAGATGTCCCAGTCGAGGGTGTGGTGTTGGACTGGGAAGGATGGAGATGAAGACGGTTGATGAGCTCAGAGCTGGGATAGTCTGGCCTCTTCCAGGTGCGGATTGGACACCGCCACAGAACGCCAAGGAACCTGCCAAGAGGAGGGGCGGTTTGCGGTTGGTGCCTGAGCCACGCTATCAGATGCCACAGAAGACGAGGCCAAAAGGACAGCAAGATCGAAAGGACAGATTCCATCTGACGAAGTGACTCATTTTCAAGGATATTTTAGTGTCTAGAGCTTTTGAGTCATTATTGCAGGCAGCAACATATGAGATTTAGACACGTCCGTCACAATCATGGAGCTGTTGGATTGAAGCTTGGAGAGGCGATTGAGCGGTGGTGTGGCTGGGTCGCAGCTTTGAGAGGTACCAGCCACAAAACAGTGAACCCAAGCGGGACTTCGACGAGTTCGAGGACACAGGAAAAACACCAACTTCTGTCTACATTGTACTTGCACCTTCAATCATTTATCAAAACATAATCTAAGCTTAACCCCGACTTTGCAAAACTTATGACTCTATTTTATGAAAATTTGAGTTTAATTCTTCAGCTCCTTACCGTTTACTTATCTAATTTGTAGTAATCATCTGCCACCCGTGTGGGGTGCATTGTCCCTCGAGTCAACATTTGATGCATTCGCGAAGCAAACATGACCCGATAATGTTGAACATCGCTAACTGGTGACGGGAATGATTCATTATCCCGAATCCTCAGTATATTTTGTCTGCAGTGGCAATTCATTTAGCTGATCAAATGCCAGAGCCCTCCACGTGCCTATTGCCTCCAGTCTCTGGATCAGGATGACAATGGGGCCTGTCCTTGTTGGCGTAGTTTTTACGATTAGATGGCGTGCAGAAAGGAATACCAGAGTCTCCAGGCGTGTTCTGGTTTTGATCTTGGCTTCATCATGTACATCAACATCAAGGCATGTATGTGTGAACACTACATACACACCCGGTCCCAGCTCACTCCTACATCGCCAGCGAGCTGGGGAAAACTGGCCATGGACGGGTTTTATCATGCACCTGGTTTGGTACCTACACAACAACCCAGCTTATTTGGGCGAGGTAATGAGGGTATCTTACCTTGATTACTTTCAGATGGCAACCCGAATCCCGGACCTTGGTCTCATTAACATTCCAACAGTTCGGAGGGTGTTTAAACGACTGTGATATATCACTACTATTCTCTCTTCGCTTATGAGAGCGTAGGAAACTTATGGAGACTGTAAAATGAAGAAGGTGTCGAGGAAGATATCCTTCAACGGGTCCTAGAGTAGGTGTCGGGAACTGACATGAGAGCATGACAAGAGAGTCGTAGGACTGGACTCGAACCAGGAAAAGATAGAAGAGGAGAGCGAGAGAGAATAAGTGGGGCTTTCCCAGCCTAGCGTGTAGCAGACGCACGGCATTACGCATGCTAATGCTCCGCCATCTGATGAGCGATCATCTTTAACTCAAGTGCTCTCGCCGGGTTGTATTCTTTCACTTCGAATACGACTCAAAGTCGATGGGCCATCTGCATAATATGGCCCTTTCCCATCCCAGACTCAGGCACCCAGACCACCATTTGCATCAATTATCAGTTTTCATCTCGCAATTATTCGACTCCCACGCGGTATTGAGCCGGTATGGTTGCGACGGTGGAGGCGGGAATCGGCCAGGCCAGGGGTAGACATGGTGGTTTGAGATGGTGGTTTGATTGTGTTGAAGTAGCTTCAGGTTCATCTAAGAGAAGCCTCTCTTATATAAAGACCCGATCTCCATACCTAGGTATCCATTCTACTTGTCGTACCTAAATTCTGGATATGTCTTAGTCATTGGAAGAGCTAGCTATAAATGTTGTGTCCTTCTGTATGTCAGGAACGGACGAGACTCTTTTATCTCATGGGAGATCTTTTGATGGAACGTGCTGTGGCCGAAGCTGCCTACATTCACAGGGAGCTTGGGTCTCGGGCAGTGCGTGACATCTGTGGCTGGCTTTGAGATCCATGCTATCCAGATGGAAGAATATGGGCTTCGCGTTCCTTGACAGCCTGGATTTGAGATGTAAAATTGAGATACTATTTTGAGAGAACATCAATCAACCTCAACAGAGCTATGACAGGGTGACAAGGCCTTAGGGCGCAGAGGATACTCATGGGGTAGACGCCTTCTCGTTCAAAGCGCTGCAGGATTTCGAGTCGATCGTCTCCGTACACCATGAATTTGTCCCCTGGCTTTGACACAGCCGTATATAGACGGCGGGACGAAAGTGCAAGGGGTACGCTATCCACCGGTCCGAGGAAATTGTAGATCCTAAGGAGCACATCGTCTGAGAGATCGAAAAGACTCCACTGCCTCTTTTCAACTTTAGAGTGCCTACTCTTAAGCGTTCGCAGCCTGCCGAGTAGTGCGGTATGGATGCCCATCCGATGTCTTGTTCCTGGTCGGAGCGTAGATTTCGTCAAGAGTTCTGTGATAATGGCCAGCTTTCAAAGAATAAATGATCGATCGAACCATGGATTGGATAGACTCTTCATACCTGGGCAGATTGGAGATGTAGATGTACGAGTGGATTGGTAGAGGTATGGCGGCTCAGTCTGAGGATTAGAGCAATACAGTAGAGACAGCACATTAGTCGGGAAGGGGAAGAGCCTCAAATAAATGCGCACTCTGGTTCGGTAAATGAATATAGCCTTTCGTCCTGCTGCAGAAGAGTGATCACGCGTCTCATGCGGACGACACTATATCGAGGAAGGCTCTCAACAAAAAGCGAAGCAGGTGAAACAGTCCCGAGTCGAGATTTCGTGGAGACACCGATATGAGGGCATTCACAATACTATATTGGACTGTAGCGAGGAACCCTGCGTCGAGACATGCCGTGGTGCTAGACTCTACCCACCCTATTCGAGGTTGATATCTAGACGATAGAGCCTATACTCAGCACTGCCTCAGCTCAAGCTGAGCTGTGTTGAGTTTGGAAACGAACCTTGTCTCCTTTCTACCCGAGTTCAATATGTCATGTGTTCAATTGAAAAGTGACCATGTTGACCATGACAGATATGAGCTAAACGCTCGAGGCCCATGACCGACAGCTGCATAACATGCAAGCTGCACAAGCGCAGCACAGCACAGCCACCTGTACTACGCACCAACCAAAGCGAACGGCGAGTGTTCGAGATCTCGGCCATGGTGAGACTTTGGCTGAAAGAGTCAACAGCCACCAAAACAAAGTCGAGGCCGTGTCTCTAAAGGCTTCCCCGTGATGCTTCTCCCCTAGGGTGCCACGAGGTTGGACGACAAGCAAGAAAGAGGGGAACAAGACAAGACATCCATTTCCGGATCCGTCCAGACAAATTACCATCTCATCCCATCTTCTAGGCGAGGCACAGCCCCCCTCCCATGGATGGATCGCACGGCACCCGTCGCTGCGGGCCGAGTGGCTTAGCCGGCAAATCCATCCAGGAGGGCTGAAGGAAACACCTTCCACCGCGGTTTCGCATTGAATCTGCAAGTGGTTTAATGAGCATCGATGGTGACATGAAGCCACTGAACATGAAGCTTCACATTGTGATTAAGAATCATGTCTCGTCTTTGAACGGGCTCAATTCTATCACCTATTCACATCTTTTCAACCCCATCATGGTTCCTCCCAGTCCTCGAGTATTCTGTCAATCATCTCAAATTCCAAGGTTCCATTCGACGGATCGTAACATCAACAGGGCCATTAACCCCCTACGTTCTAGCGCATCGCCCACTAAGGTTACAGGTGGGTAGCCCCCCCGAGCTGATGGAGGGGAGGAGCTGGAGCCGCCCCTTGTCCTCGGCAGGACTTGGCCAGAACCGGACCCTTTTTTCATCACGAACGGCCAAGGGAAGGTACGCGCAGGACAGGGCAGTACAACTACCACATGCTTCTCCATCCCTTCCCTTCCCCTTCAGCTCCCCTCCCCTCAAGCCCTCTTTTTTCTTTCCTCCCCCCATCTTCTGCGCAACCCCTTTCGGCGGCCTCTTTTCTTCTTGCAAACAATAAACCTCGTCTCTTCACCGCGTTGATCGCTGCGACGACTACTCTTCTCCTCCTCCCTCTCGACGACTTTTAATCACACGGTTTCGATTTCTCTCTTTGACGAAGCTTGGACTTTGCGACGATCACGAAGCGCGAAAAAAAAAAAGAAAGCTACACTCTCCACCCAAAGAATTCGCAAACATGGCCAAGCAACCCTCAACCCTCAGGTACGCCACCCTGTCCTACTCTCTTCCCAGTCGCGATCGCGCTGACCCCCTTTCGCAGCCAGGTCCTCCCCCTCCTTATTGTCTTCGCCCTCCTGGGCGTCGGCGGTTGGGTCGGCTACCAGGTCTACATCAGCGTCGCCAAGATGCAGGACGCTGCGTCGGAACGCATGGGCAAGAAGAACGTCGTCTTCACAAAGGACGGCGTCAAGGTCGGGGTCAAGCAGATCAAGACGGAGAACTACGTCGACGCCACCCAGAGCTGGGTCGTCAAGGCCTGGAATCTGGGCACCACCAAGGACGATCAGAGGTGCGCCGAACCGGGCTGCTGGGACCGAGACCTGTCCGCATGCGGAGGGTGGTCTACTTTTTTGAGTTTTTGGCTGACACCATGAACAGTAAGAAGCAAAAGTGAGGGTCCATCGTTTTATACCACTTATACCATTTCCGCCGACGATGCGAATATTCCAGACGAAAATCACGGCATCTCGCTCCAACACAGTAACGACGGGGATTCAATGGATGTCAAGGGACAGTTCCGGCAATCTAATCTGTCAGATATCCGAGCACGGGACTAATACGACGGACGGTGGAGTCGTTTGGGAATAACTACAAATGCTTTTTAACACATCGGGTGCTGGGCTTCGTCCCGCGGTTTTTTGTTCGATATGCTTTTTTTCACATGTACAATCATGGCCGGCCGAGAATCGACAACAGTACATTTGACGACCGTTTTGACGATTCATGTGCCCGAATTATACACCCCAGCCGAGTGTCTCGAGCTACCTACGTCATGCCTCTAACGGTCATGGGGTATTACAACATCAACGTGCAAGACGAATCGGTATGAAGAAGGGGGATCATTTTTGAACACCAATACCCAAACGCAACACGGCCAGAATGCCGTGCGAAAACTCCCTTACTTTCCCCGCCAAGTCCTTGCTCGCTCCAGCCCAAAGCTTCCTTCAAAGTCGTCTCTTGAAACTAGATGCCAATGACTATACATGTCTGTCACGATTGTGAATAATCAGCAACAGCAACTGGGAGGTCCAACATGATCTGGACTAGACAATACTGTTGTCAAAGACCAGGATCAGCCAGCAGAACTCAGATTACTGTTGACGCGGTGCGGATGAACCACCCCTCAGTGCTGCACCACTCTTCAAGTGCAGGAACCCGTCGGCCACCGTCTCGTCAAGCTTATCCAAGCTCCCCATGGCCTTTGTAAGCAGTTCTGTCTTCTCCCGCTCCACCTGCTCCTTGTGCATCGCCTCGCGCTGCTGGATGGGGTTCATCGAATACCCAGCCGAGGGCGGGGCCGACCTCGCCGATAGCAGCTTCTCAAAGTTGTGCGCCATTGGGTAGGGGTTAGCCATTAGACCATCCCGGCGGATGAGCATGGATGGGACACGCAGGTTGAGCTAGGGAGTTGCCGAACTTGTCAGCCCTGAAGTTCAGACAAAAAAGTAAAGACAAAAAAGAAAATACGCCGAAGATAGGGCGGAAAGAAGAAATATGGAAAGGAAAAAACAAAGTTCTGAGGTTAAAAAGGATCGACGAGGGTCTCTTACCTGATTGAGAATGTTGGCATATCTCACTCCGAGCTGATTGCCAATGAACTGTAGCCGACCCTTGACCCATGCCCTCTGAGCGTCGGTCGTGTAGTCCTGACCCTGGACGCATGTCAGGGGCCATGTAAGGAAGTATCCGGGCAACCCCTTGAGGGCATCCTCCTCTCCGCAGCCAAACGCAGATAGGTTGGCCCGCTCGAGGAGCTCCTTGCGCTTGGAGAACCAACCGAGCTGGTAGGGGACCGAAGCGATGATGTCCGTGATCATGTCGACACATGCCCTGGCCGCTGTCGCGTACTCGGGCGTCGTTCGATAATCCACGGGCGAGCATACCCACGCGGCACAGCGCACGATCAGCGATGCCAGGATAATCCGGGAGCATCGCATAAGATTCCAAACGCTGACGACCCACAGGTCTTGGTACGCGTCCACTCGCCCCGGGAACACCTCTGCCAGGGCATAGTTGCCGTTAGGGACATGATCCTCCCAAGCAACAGCCTTGAATCTGAAGTACTCAGGAAGCTCGTTGATCCAGTTGACATGGTGCTGATCCAGAGTCTGGCAGCGCCGGATCATGTCTAGTAGTAGCTCCACGTTCTCGGGGCTCCGAGACAGGGTTGTCATCAAGCGGTTGACCTCGGCCCTGAGCTCTGCTGTCCGAATGTTGAGTCGCTGGCACTCGGCTCCGTATCGGTTCTTGATGCCGTCTGTGATCCACCACTCGACGCCCATGATAGGAGCCTTGCCTGTGCTCAATGTGTGGATAATCTAGGGGCTGGTTAGCAACCTTTCAAAGAGGGGGCGATAAGCATCCAAGTTACCATTTGCGTCCTTGTGGCTACAAAAAGTGCCAACCCTGTCTTGGTTCGGGACTGCTTCTTGTCTCTGGCCTTGACCAGCTGAATGGCTCCTTCGATGTGAGAGCCCCATGCCAGCATGCCCAACTGCTTCGCGGTAATATTCTCAAACAGCCCCAGCAAGAGAACGGCGGCCAGGGTGGAATCCTCCTTGCGTGCCTCGGGGTCTTTCAGGGCGGTGAATGTGGCGGCGAGGGCTTTGGTGTAATGACCGAGAGCTTCGCTCTCGAAATTGCTCCCAGGTCCTACGCGGTTTCCGAGAGAGGCGACGGCGCAGGCGTCAAATGCCAGCTTGAAATGAGGAGCGGGCTTCTCAGCCTTGAGTAGCGGAACAACAAACTCCATCCATCCTCGGGTGCTGTCGTGGGAAGGGAGAAGAACAAAGTTGGACAAGAAGTGACACGTAGCCTGCTGGTCCACGGGGAGCTGAAGTGTGGTTATGATGGACTGGTCAGGATTCGGCTTGGTGGTGGTCGAGGTTTTGGGGGCATCCCGAGAACTGGTGGCCTTGCCCTGCTTTTGAGCCATGGCCTTCTTGTTGGCCTTTCGAGCCCGCCTCTCGGTGGCTTGGGTCTCATTGCGGAAGACGAGATCGAACTCATCTTTGTAGCCCGGGCATTGTCTCCTCGATTTGGCGCATTGGTTGCAGGTCGGTTTCGTCTCATCGCACTGTGGGGGGGTGAGTCGGTGCATCAGAGGAGCCTCCAGGAGGATGGCGAGGGTTGGGTCAAGCAAACATTGTCTGCTGAGGAGCGGCAAGGACCAAACATACCTTGATTCTACGGGCCCTGCACATCTGGCAGCCCCTCGAGGGCTTGCCGCAATAAACCATGGCGAGAGATGGTGATGAGGACCGAGGCGCGGCCCAAAAAGAGATCACGACAGAGTTGGCAGAGGTGCTGAAAGATGCAAAGATGGCGATAGAGGAGGGGCGGGATCGAAGTCGGTTACTGTGAAAGGACTGGCTGTCCCACGGCCTCCTGGGAGGACAGAGTAGACGAGAACCACGGGGATTGGCGTACGAAGACGCGAGGTTGCATACGGGGTCAAAGAGAGCGAGGTCCCTCACAGGAAAGACGGCCAGCCGTGAGTTGGTTCAAGTAGCGAGATTGATTGATACTGCGATGGCGGCCGACAGTTGCAGCACGAGCCGACTGATCGTCGTCGTCGTCAGCGCCAAAGAGGCTGAGGTAGAAGTCGAGTCAGTCTAGAAAATGAGCGGGAGCTTCGGCTGTCAGAGACGAAGGATAACAACTTGACACAAACGCTGACTCGCAAGTGGCTTCAGAAGCCCAGATGGGAGTTTGTTGCGATGGTATCAAGGAGTTGTTTCAGTATATAAGTAGGAGAGTGGCCCTAATAACGAGAGTAGACAAGAGGAAGGGGAAGCAGAGATGTCCAGGCACTTTAACACAAGAGGAGCGACGACGATGGATATGTTTGCTTCGCCTTACACGGACTGGGGGCTAGACAGACGACAGCGAGTTCGTGGTGGAACCTAGAGTGGGAGAGGAGGGGAGGACAAGGGGGCGGAGGTGATGACAGTGATGAGACAGGCCAAGGTTGTGAGAGTTGAGTTTGCTGATCCGTCAATGGCAGTCGTCGTGTGCCTCTCTGTGTCGTGCTGTGCCGTGTGGTGTGCGAGCGAATGCCGAGAGCGAGTGCCCGAGAGGAACAAGAATTGCTTTTTCCTTCTTGTCACGTCTTGAAGGATGCTAGGCGAGGCGAAGGATATGCGATGCGATGCAGCTAGGTGAGGCCCCGCTCTCAACGGTCAACGATGGATGGATGGATCTCAGCGGTTTCCAGGATGAACCAACTCTCCGGCAGAGGGGGAAACGACGAGAAGTAATAGATGTAGGTCTTGGTGAGCAGCAGATGAAGCAGAGAGTTGGTTCGTGTTTGAAGCGAGAGAACGGGAAGCGGGACGTGGGAAACCGTCCCCGTCGTGATGCAACGAGCAAGCCACGAGGCGTCCACTGTCGAAGATGTCTCGTCTTGCCCATCCTGGCCTGGCCTGGGCTCCATCCAGGAGGCTGGGGCTTGGGCGGGCTTGCAGGGGCGTTACAGGCCTGGCAGACCGTTTTGGGTGCCTGGGGGGCCCCTGGTGGAGGGAAACTTGGAACCTATGTCCGTCCAGCTGCTAGTTCCGAGGAGGACCTGTCCCGGTCTCGACACGGTATGCCAAGGGTCTAGTGCACCGTGTTTAGGCTGTGCCTGAGTCGTCGCAGCCTCGGCGATGAGACCTTGGCTCGGCTGATGTAGGTATGGCCAGGCGCATGGGCCACTGATGGGCCGCCGGGATTGCTGGATCCATGACAAGGATAGACGACAGAAGCTCGAGCTCTGGGGATGATGGAGACGATGGATGGACGGACTTGAAAGGAGGCGAGAGACTGCCGGCCGAAGACGGTCGGCTCGGCTGCATGTCGGGTGACGACGCCTTGAAACGTGAGGCTAAAACAGCCCGGACGAGATGCAAGTGATTGCTCGCATTGGCATCTGCAGTTGCTATAGAAGTCAAGTATTGTTGGCAGGAGAAAGTTAGTCGTAAGAGACAACTGCACTAGTTGACCTCCCTGTCGACCTAGAGTCCCAAATAGGAAGTACAGCAGCCTCACAAAAGATCAGTGCTTTTTTGCACAATTCATAACTCGGTCTCTATGACTTCCGACTGATGATACGCACCTTCCCAAGGTGCAGATGGGTATCATGCTTAAAGTCACGGGACTCCTCTATCAAGCTTCCTTTGCATTAGCTTGGCCGACCAGGTCTCCTACCTTTTTCAAACACCGATAGACCACTGTATCGACACAGTGCGAGGCGCTTCCCTCGGCCAGACTTCTCTATTCTGCGACCCTTATCCCCATCCTCCAAGGAACAAGGGACGAGAGAGTCCTCGGGGAACGTGCCTTTCGCGGCTGCGGTCCCGAATCCGCATGACCACGGTGTGTACGATACGGCACATGCTGCATCGACAAAAAGGATTGATTGATTGTCCGGCAGTCGTCCCTGAACCCGGTAGCCAGGCAGACCTGACAGGAAACAAAAGGCACCAGACGAATAACTCAGGGCCGATAGGGCTGGCCCGCTTTCCGGGGTCTCTCGGATGGTGGACCAGGGGCTTTCTTTGTTCCCTCCTTGACATGAGGACATCCCGAACCCAGCATCCGGGCGAGCATCCATCTGGCCTAGTACGCGACGCCTCTTTGTTAGGGTCTACCAAAGTCGCCTGATGGCTGCTTGTTTTGGTAATTGCGGCTAACTGAGTTGAGATATCCAGGGGTTCGACTGTCTCGGTCGTCGACGCCTCGTCGCCGTTGAGGGTTTCACATCATCGATCCGCTCTGTTCCGTTTCTCAGTCTTAGACATTTGTCGACCCTCTAAACCTTTCAGAGCTCTCCAGGTCCGTCTGCCGACCCTATGACACCTTTCCAGGCTTCCCCTCTGCTCCCCATTTGTGGACTAGGGCTGAGGGCACAAGCTTTCCCCATGTCCCATCTACCTCAGACCAACAAACCCCAAGCCCACATTCCTTCAACACTGGACGATAGACTATGCAAACCAACAACGGCCGGACCAGCCATACAAATGCCTGGTTTCCGTCACGCCCGCATGCACTCGCAAGCACATAGCTGGGGCGGTGGCGTGCGTCCATGTTCAAAGCGTGTCTCCCCAGGCAGTCTGGCGTCTCAGTTCAAGACATGCGTCCAACTGCTTGTTGCCCCTGGCATTCCCGCGCCCGCGATCCCCATTCGCACTCCAGAAACGCGGTCTTGGAAGGTTTGTAAGCCTCCATCCACGGCATCTTCCGCCAACATGCCTCCCACGGACATGGACAGCCAGAAGGCGCACTATTTTAGAAACATTTGTGCCTGGTGATCGCCGCCCTCGTTTCGAGCGCTTCGCTGATCTCCACAGGATCCGCCGGAAGGGAAATTAGCATCCCCGCATATTCTCCGAGTTGCGCGTTGCTCAACTGTTCTGGGTCAGGATTTGACGCCAGTGGATGCAGCTCTGGCGTTTCTGTGAAGATCCTGGCTCTGTCATGACTTCTCTCTGAACCCTGCTGCTCTTGTCATGCTCAGTCGCATGAGTCAAGCAATCTCAACTGCACAGTATTCCCTGCCGAGGGCCGGCGGCACGGAGTCAGGCCGCTGACAGGCTGGCCCAGAGTGTGACCGCCCGCTTGCAGGTCACTGGCTGAGGGAGGGCGCTATCGATATTTTGCTTCAATATCGAGACGACGCATTTCTCACCCGCCAAACTCGTGCGCCTCGTGATAATCATTTACTAGAGGCAACAACAAGAAGCAACCGCTTCAAGTAGAAGAATTGGCGGTTATCAGTAGGCACGACAATGCTTCCAGGTGCTAGTACTTGCCGATCATGCCTCAGCCCTTGGCATTGAAAATTGCTCCTCAACCACCGAGCCATTGAGCAAACGGCAAAGGTTTTGTGATTTGATAACCAAACCCATAAGCGGCAGATTGGGTCTACGCCCTTGAAATGGGCACGAGCCGATTTGTCGATCAGCAGGGCTTTGTTCACTGGGTCTCAACGGTGACACTCCTCGCTGACATCCCAACACCACCTTGCAATTCCAAGCTAATCCATGCACTTACTGCCTTCGACGAGACGCTGCTTGAAGATCCCAGCGTCACTTATCCGTAAATCCGGACCCAGACAGCCAGTTTGACGGGCACCAAATGTCACAACTGACAAGCAATGGATCTCGATGATATATCACAGACATGTTGCTTTGGCCACAGATGGATCTGACTGAGCCGCCAATGCCTCGAGGCCCGTTCCGACTAGACGGCGTGTTTACGATACAACGCCAAAGGGCCGAGCTCTTCATCTTGGCTTCCAAGCTACCGCCCCAAAGGGGCTTCCCAATTCTGTACCCACCTATACGCGACTGATTCCCGCCCTGCAGCACCTTTGTAACGGTGCTAAGGCTGCTACGAGTCATAGGAACCCTGACAATATCTAGTTCTTTATGCTTATCAAGTCAGGAGGCAGCGTCAAGGTGCAGGAGTCCAGAGACCTCGTAGATCGTGGATGGCCTCTTTTGGGTTACTCGTACTCGGACGCCAAAAATCACCTGATGATCGACTCGACTGGGATCCTATTCGACACAAGAGACTGCTCGATGGCGGCAACGGCGTCTGTGGCTCGGTCCTCGGATCCCTCGGTGCCAGGGCCGTGGGGGACTATCTACTCGGCAGTGCTATCGATGCCGAGCGCGAGCAGTCTTTTGTTGGGGCGCTGACGCGATCAAGGTGAGGTCTGTTCGTGCCAGTGGGAGATGGTAGGCCTCGCAGGGGATGGTCATCTCAGCTCCTGGTCTGCACTGTCACCCTCCTTATGCATCCTTCATTCAGAGCATTTCGCACTTGAAGGTTGCCTCAGGTAACATTATGATAACGGATGTTTACGATATTTTCTACGAGTTGAACTGCCGTCAAGAGTTGCATCTCCTAGTTAGGCATCCTTGTGGAGTTACGCAAGATGATCTCGATCTGGTGAGGTTTCCGTACGGGGCTCACTCTACACTGCCCACTCTTGGGGGCTGGCGTCGACCAGGTAATACAGTGACCTCCGCGCTGAGGTAACAACAGACGAAACGATACCTCCTGAGAACTTCATGAATGCTCTGCCCCTTTCAAGCTCACCAGTCGGGCTTGACAACGCCCGGACGAGTTGGGCTGCGGCGTCTCCCAGGCTTCTCTCCAAACCGCGTCGCGTTTGACAACCGAATGGCCCCTTGGTCTGCCTGCGATAGTGCTTCTCACAACCGCGTATACCAATCACAAACGCATACACGGTGGTATTCGCTATCGTACCAAGGATCCAGCTGTTGCTCGCTCCAGTTGCTCAATATTGAAGCCATGGAGGAGGCAGCTGGGGCGTGACGGCATAGCGACAAGGGTCTCATGTGGAGAGATAAGAAGATTTCCAGTCCTGTCGAAGTGACATTTGGGAACTGATAAAGCATCTAAGTTAGTGTATTCCGTCTTTACACTTCGACATAGGGAAGTGTCCGAAGCCCAACGAGTGTTTCATTTTCCTCTCAACACACTCACTGATGGTCATAGTATTCGATACCCAATCTCTGTGTACGAGTGCTTCCATATCGAGAATTGATACAACTTGAAGCAGAGTCATAGAAGACAACCGGCTCGACACTGAGGGTGCAAGACAATAGCCATCTTACTTTCCGGTCGTCCACTGCCAGCTCCAAGCACAACCTCCCAGAGTATCTCCAGACCATGGAATATACCAGAAACAAATCTAATATCCAGATCATGTTCCGGTGGTGTTGAATTTGACGCTGCCGGCATCACCAACCGGCTCCCCGTACCTGATCCCGGCATCATTTACCCCACATTCGGCGCGTGCCGGCCGGCTTCCCCATTCGGACGTGTCGACCGGCACCGGAATGTCTCACCTCCGGACTCTGCACGTGAGGTTCTCCTCTCCGGACTGTTGTCAACTGCAGGGCGTGCTCTCAGTATATATTGCATCTGCATAGATTGCTTTTGTCAGACCATAACTTCATCTCAAATCATCTCATTATCACTTAATTGCACACTCGAGTCGACCCACAAAGCCACCATAATGAGCCGTCTATCAGACTTCCGCCTCCTCTCCTTTGATGTCTATGGCACCCTCATCGACTGGGAGACGGGCGTCCTCAACGGCCTCAAGCCCCTCCTCGAAGCCAACAATGCCTCCTTTTCGCGGGAGCACCTCCTCACCATCCACCACGAGCTGGAGAGCACCCAGCAGGTGAAGACGCCTAACATGAAGTACTCGGAGCTTCTCACCACTATCCACCCGCAAATCGCCGAGCGGCTTGGCCTCCCCAAGCCCAGCGCTGAGCAGGACAAGGCCTTTGGCGACTCCATCGGTACCTGGCCCGCGTTCCCGGACACGGTCGAGGCGCTTCGACGACTCGGGAAGCACTACAAGCTCGTGGTGCTCTCCAACGTCGACCGCGAGTCCTTCTCAGGCAGCAACTCGGGCCCGCTGCAGGGCGTCCCCTTTGACCTGATCATCACGGCGCAGGACGTGGGCAGCTACAAGCCCGACCTGCGCAACTTTGAGTATATGCTGCGCGAGGCCGAGGCCAAGTTCGGCATCCCCAAGGCGCAGGTCCTGCAGACGGCGCAGAGCCAATTCCACGATCACCAGCCGGCCAAGAAGATGGACATCACGTCGAGCTGGATTGAGAGACCTGGAGCCGTCATGGGCAACAGGGAGAATCCCGTGTATAACTGGAAATTTGACACGCTTGGGGATATGGCGGATGCGCTGGACAAGGAGCTTGCTGGGAAATAGATGATAAGAGATTAATTCATACATGTTAACTATATACTACCCTTGGTAATGCGCGTGAACAAGACTTGGGAGCTCAGTCTGATAACTCTGCTGCTTTGAATGACGGAGGAGTACCTAGCTAATATGTAAGTCCCCGACGCTTTGTAGCCCTGTCTCTGGTTGTCATGTTATCCTTCATATGACTTATCAGAATCCACTTCCATCAGCTCGCAGTCCCCTCCTTTCATGTTACTCTATGTGTCTGGGCATCATCGGTGATACTCTAGTCAAGTTCATTCTATTGCTTCAATTCCCTCTTTGCTACTTGATACTTAGTAGCCTACTAATCATACCGTTCATTTCTACCTATAAACAGTAGCTTTATGAAGTAATCTCCTGGATTAGATCAACGAGGCTCTGAACCAACTCCTTCACCACTTCATCACCCACAACACCCTTCTGCCACGTAAAACCCAGTCCAAGGCTCCCATCCCTCCCCGATGCTGCGCTGACTTTAACAACCCCCGAGCAGGCACTAGCGCTCTGGCTAAACATGACGCTCTGAATCTGACGATCCTCGCTCTTCAGACCAGGCGCATCGTCAAATCCCCCAACGTTGCTCAACTCCCAAGCAGCCCATCGTCTCTTCCCCATCTTGCGAGACAGCCACCCAGCGATGTCTGGAACATGTTTAAGATAGCCCACCGGCATATCGGCACCTCTTAATTGCAGGGTTTCGCCGATAGTCTTCTTTGTGCGCCTGGCGTCCCTCCGTATAGACTGGGATTCTCTGTTATAGACCTCGCTCAGGGACCCGACGTAGCATCCCGCCGAGCGTTGGTCTATATAATCTGGCAAAAAGCGCCGTAGAGAGACGGCGCAGTCTCCTTGGACAACGCTGTATTCCGAGGGGAGGACGCGGAAGAAGGCCCCGGCGATCAGCGACATGAGGGCTGCTGTCAATGTGACACCTTGTTCCTTGCATTTTTGTCGCAAAGAAGTGAAGGAAGCTGAAGGGATCCAAACGGAAGAGAATCTCGTCTGAACGGGGAGAGTTTGCGGCTTTCCGCTCCACCAATTTCGGGGTGGCTCGCCGAGGCTTTGCTGGCCATGGACAAAGTCAGAGGAGGTTGGAAGGCCAACCATTGACTCTAGAGGAGGAAGCAATGTTTTCTGAGATCCTTCTACCGTCTCCATCGCAGCGCCCTTGTCGTTGGAGACCAGAGCGTACTCCAGGTCTTGGTGGATAATTACTGCGCTCTGCGTATCCAGCAGCGAATGATGGAAGCAGAGACACAGAGAGAACCAGGAAGAGTCGTCAGGATTTTGGAGAATAGTGACCCTCCAAAAAGGAACCAACGAGTTGTCTTGCTTGAACGGAACGTTGTGCTGGCTTTGGACCATTTCGTCCAGGGTAGGATCTGAACTTGCTCCAGGTGTGTAACCCGGCTTCTCAATGAAAGCGACGACTTCATTGAGACCAAGACGAGGCAAACGGACGAATCGTGGCGTAGTTGTCGTGTCTACAGGAACTGCGGACAGGATGGGGTGCTTTGCTATTAGAGCCCCGATGCTGTGAAAGAGCGCAGCTCGTAGGTTTTCTCCATGGCGGTTAGAATACGTCGCCGTCACGCAGACATTGGCGTAGATGCCAAGATAGCTACGCGCAGTCGAGTACTGCTCTGCCAGCCCTAAATCCCAGATTCATGTTAGATGATGGTATGATGTGCCGCAAGGTTGTGAGTTGCTCACCAAGGGGCCTGAGAGTTGGGAGGTGGTCAGCTTGTGGAGGGTCCATCTTCAGTCACTCAAGCACTGCAAGTCAAATCGTTGAATCGATTCCAATTTCAGCAATGAATTCAGCAAGTATTACCAAAATATAGCACAGATCCCCCTTTCCGTGTTGAAGATGCCGGTCAACTAGCGTTGCCGGTGACTTTGTGCCGGTCCTTCACCTCCGACGCCCTCCCAATGACACCGGCACAAGCGGGGTCATGACTTCCATGTGAATCGCTCTCCTCGAGCTGCTGCGTGTAGATCTCTCGTAGATCTCCGTGATGTGACCTCTGATGACAACTGCCGGTTAGTTGCCGGGGTGTAGGTCTGCCGAATAGAAACCAACTTAGAACCTCCCACCGATTCTAGTCCCAGCCCGACCTACAGGAGCAACGGCTCCACTGGACAAGCTTCCAACACATTGCGATACTTGGCAACTATGCCCAGCCACTCGCGACCATCTCTGGGCACAGTTCGAAACCAGTCTCGAGTCGGGCAGAGGATAAGATTGTCCTCATGAGTCCGACCCCCGTGAGAAAACCTTCCATAGGCAACAGCCTCGAGCAGAGGAGGTCCATCTGGTCCAAATGCCCACTCGGCAAACCACAGAAGGGGAGTGGGAATCTGGGGAGAGGGGTTAGGTAGCCGGTAGTCGAAACTTGCCTTTCGGATGTGGACAAATTTCAACGAAGCGAGGCTTGGTGAGGTTTCCAGCATCAATTCCTGCGAAACATGTCAGTGTTTGGTTCACCCAAGTTCTGTGTCTCTCTTACAGCTAGCTCTGGGAAACAGCATAAACTGATACACTCGAGCTTGAGCTCCTGTAGAGGATTCGGCTCCGGTGGATAATAGATTGTGTTTCCGTGCTCGGTCAGCCCGAGGCTTGGCAGGTCAGTCTCCTGTAGCGAGAACCCGTATGCGTCCCGTTCTCGCGTCCTGTAGTGAAGCACGAGACGTTTCAGTGATGCTTCATGGCGAGTGATGTGCTTCCAAATTGACCTAGCATCATCCGGCTTCGGGAGATTCAGAAAAAGCTCCTCAAGGCCTCCACAAACATCAATGAGCTCTTCCACCTTAAGCTGTGAGTTTTCGACTTGGGTGGACAAGCCATGGTGCAGCTCGAGTGTCTTCAACTTCACCGGGGACCTCGTCTTTACGATGCGTTGGGTGAACCTCGCCCAGCCAGGGCACAGCCTGAGGGTTAGTGACTGGAGGACTTCAAAGTTGATCATGCCCACCATAGCTGGCCCGAGGGGCACATTCGTGAGCACAAGCGAGGTGAGGGATTGGAATATTGGCTGGACTGTGTGCTCATGCAGCATCAGAATCTTGCCAAAGTAGCCTGGGTCGTTATCACCTTCCTGTCTTTGAACGTGGACCCGAGCACGTGAAAAGTCCCCGTCGGTGTACAGCAGGTCCAGCTCCAGGTGGTCAAGATGATTGGCATTCTTCTCAATGACAGTGCCCAATAGATGATGGCTATTGTCCATTGAGCCTTTCCAGCAAATACTCTTGAGGCTCCGAAAGGAGGAAAGGCCCATCCTCCCATGGTCCGTAAAGCGGCTCCTTTGGTAAAAGAAACGGCACTTCGGGTCGACGACCAGCCTGAGAGATTCTAGCGACGGATGCATACGCGCAAGAAGCCCATATTCTCCGAGAATCGTTTCAGGGACACAGCATCCCATGTCCCAGCTAATGCAATAGTCAGCTAACTGCTGAAAGAAGCCAGCGTGTAAAGTGTATGTTTGAAGTATCACCTGAAACTGCGGAGTTTGGTCTTTTCAAACTTGTGCAGGAAGGACTCTGCCCGTTGGTCGAGACGTTCAAAAAATTCCCCTTCTTCTTCCCAGCTGATATAGGAATGAGGACACCCCATGGAGACAAGCTCAAGCGGCGCGGCAAAGTGAAGCTCGGATACGTAGGGGATATATAAATGTGGGAACCCCTCGGTGGTGATATCATGGAGATCGCACTTGTCTGACGGGCGAATGGTGATTGAACTCCATAGAGACCGGATGACTGCCCTGCGAATGTAGACAGAAACCAACGACATTGACTTGAGGTCAGCCCCGGGCAGCTGTAGACTGTGATTAGACACTGCATTCATAGATGTGTTTTTGGTACTCCTACCTGCCGAGCCACCAGATGGAGAACTTCTGGTGACAATTTTGTCAACATCTTGAGGGCTGGCCTCGCTTGGGTTGGGCTGGGCTGGGCCAATGAAAGGTGGAGAGGATGAAAAGGAGAGAAGATGAGAACGAGAGAAGATGAAAGAGAGAGAAGAAGAGGAGCGCGAAGCTTAAGGGGAGGGGATGTAGTGACACTGATTCACAGTCTACCCAGGAGGTAAGGATGAGGATAACCTAAACAATAGAAATTAGGATAAAGATGCCCTAAATAATACATAACTCCCCGAAAATAAGAATGCGCCTGCCGTCATATATAAGTCGTGATAAAAGTCGTGAAGCCCATATAAACAAAAACCTGTCGCATCAAACGCCCTGTCCAAACCCATGATCAAACCACTCCCCAAGATCCGGCAGAGAACTCAGCTCTGCATACCCAGGCAACGCACACCCATTCGTCTTGGCCGAGTATTGACTACCAGCCGACGATCCGCCAAAAAGATTCATCATGGGATTATCCTGCTTCGGTAGTTGAAGTGCTTCTCCGGGGAGAATCTGCTGCATGGCAACCCAGTTCCGGAACTGCATGTATCCAGCTTCATCACACTTGGCGGACTCGTCCTCTTTGTGATTCAGCCTGTTAAACGCTGCCTCGAGACCTTCGACGGCGCGCTTCTCGCAGCTTGTTGAGAAGACCCCTGTGGACATGTTTCTTAGGAGTTCCATTCCCCTCTTGCTGGCGTCCTGTAGCTGGCCGCTCTTGTCGGACACGGCCTTGGCTACCAGGGCCAGGACAGCAGCGCAACAGGAGCTAAACTCTGTGTATGACGACTTGGAGAGGCTTCCCTTGTCTTGAAGAATCTGACAAAGGTCAATGACAGCAACAGCACTAGCAACGCAATCATCAACCAGCTCCTTGCGAAGCCCAAGCCACTCTGCGTCTTTCGGTTTGATATTCGACTCGTCAAAGATGAAGGACCGGCCGATGGAGATGTGAACGAGGTGGTAGGAGAGGGCGAGGTGAATGTTGGACCGGAATAGGGGACTTCCAGAGGTGAGGTCGCGGCAGTAGGTTTCGTCAGGGAGACTGTGCCAGTAGTTCTGCAGCCTCTCCTTGACCTTGATGATGTTTTGGAAGGTCTTGACTCGCTGTGTCTTGTCGCTGTTTTTCAAAGCCAATCTGCGGTTGATTAGCCCCTGAATATTCATCTTTCAAGAAGCAGCAAACTCACATCCCGTCTCGAGCATCCTCCATGAAAATCGTTAATTTCAACATGGCGAGGTTGTTTTGAAAAGGGTTGACTCTCTCCTTGGGCTGCAGCTCAACCAAATCAGTCGGTAGGTTGGCGTCGATGTCGAGTCTTGAGATCGAGACTGGCTTTCCATGAAGAATGCAGATCCGTCTGTTGAATATCAGTCTCCGTTGCAGAATAAATCAACGCATGACATACCTTTCCAACGTGTATGCTGTCCACCAAACTCTCTTCCTCAACTCAGCCTCCCGCGCAGACAATTCATCACCACTCTTGTGATGCATATTGCTCTGCGTAGCAACCTTGATGGCGATCCCGAAATAGGTGCAGGACAAACCAGCCGGATCGATGGGCAGGACATATATGCCCAAGAGAAGAAAAGCCTGGATGCTCTCGAGTGAAGCCATAGCAAGAATGTCGGGAATCATGTTGGACGCCTTGCGGTAGAACGTCAACGCGAGTGCATCATCCATCGTCTGACAGACGCTGTAAGCCTCCCTCATGAGACCCCCGCAAGAACTCCTCGACGATGGCTGATACAGGTGGGCAAACTGCATCCCGAGGGCAAACACCATGAGAGCGGTGCACACCCAGGGAGCGTCGTTTATACCCACTCGTGCAGATGAAGAGTAAAACTGGTCCAGCCGTTGCCGAAGTGTTTCTTCGTCGACGTAAAAGTAGTTTGTCTGAGCAAATTCAAAAAACACGTTGAGTAGGATGAGGGCCGAGTGGGCGGGCGGGAAGAGAGAGACGGCTTCTAGGACGACGGCATCTCTGGATAGGAGGTGGGTAGAAGGATTTGATTCTTCTACTGCGGTTTCTGGGCTTGGACACTGTATGATCGAGATGTTGGTATTTGTTCCTTTGTGGAGTAGGGTAGACGTACCTCGTAGTTGGGATCGTCGAGTTCATCCCTGACTTTTTGCTGTACTCGACGGGAAAAGTCAGAATGTGAGAATTCTGCATGTACTTGCATGATATCAGCTTATGTTCCCATGGTATAGTCGTATCGTGACCACTTACCGCTCGAAGCCGGAGTCAGAGCATCCATAGCATCCTCCCTCCCATCACTACTCCCATCATCAACCTCAACATCCACCAACCCCCCCTCATCCTGGGCAAAGTTCCCAATAACCTCCTTCAAATTCTCCAAGCTGCACTGCTCCAACCCCGTATAGTACCGGGCAATCTGCTCGAGGGCCTGGATCCTCTCAATCTCGAAAAAGGCAGATGAATCGGCAGCGGCGGCAGCACGGTTTCCAGGACAAGTCTTGCTCGTAGATGCCGCACGAGAAACGCGGGTTCTCCTGAAGCTGTTGCTGAACTGACATGAGCGGCCTGATTTCTTGCATCTGTCGCAGGGGACGGTGCCGATGCATTTTTCTTTAAGACGGCGGCAGTCGTCGCATCTAAATATGTGAGTTTTGAATGGGTTGAGGAGATGTAGATCTGATATACATACGCTCTCGTCGCTCTTCTCGGGCTTTTGTTGACTCTTGGCTGCGGCTTTGCCTGTGACGCCGAAGGATGCCGGTCATGAGCCGTCATATTTCGACCCTGCATGATTGGAGTAATGCGTATGCAGCTGACGGGACAAGATGGACAAAAGTCACCAATATCAATGTGCCGGTCTAGTATAAATGCCGGAATTCAATGTCCAGAAACGAGAAAAAGAGGATCAACGGGAGAAGAAAGAACGGAGAATGATGGAATATATGTGCCGGTGTGCGAGTCACGGCCCGGTCGCTGGCCTCACCAAGCTCCGGTCCCCGGGTTATTCGTTTCGCATACATAATACATAAGAAAAAAAAACACGCGACCTTGACAGAATTGCCTGATTCCAGCGTCTTGCATTCTGTCAGTTGCCACCATCGAGCTAGGCCTTTCACAGCCTCTTTGTCTCTCAGGGCTTTATTACCCGCATCGCCACTTGCAGGTTCTCCTGTCTCTTGAGCTGTAGGTTGTTGGCCCTTGTCCCCCCCGGCTTGCTTCCCCGGAGACACCCTCCACGAACGGCGACGTCACATGTAGTTTGGGGCTTAAATGCTTGGCTTGGATGGACCTGGACCCTGCCTAGCTATCCCGGAAACGGAACGGCCAGAGGTGCCGGCGGGTCTTGCAGGAGGGATCGTCATGACATGTTGTACCTGTCACCGGCCCGGCACACTCATGGCTGAACCAGCCCATGATGCCCTCATCGACCCGGACATGAACCTGAGCTGTCATAATCACCCCTCAACATGTGAATCAAGTTTGACCGCCATGTCTTGCTCGTCTTGGTCTTGGAACCGACAGTCCAACTCATCCAGAAACATGTCAAGTCCTATTCCCTAACCTAACCTATGCTCGCTCTAAGTACTCCCAATGACCCATCCCAATTCATGGTTCTGTCCTCCTCGACGCCTCTAGATAGTACTCCCAATCGCGCGGCCGTACAGTGACTGGCGGGAAAAGCAATCGACCTGGCTGCCCCTGTTTCTCTTCTCCTTTACGAACCTCCTCCCGTTGTAACTTCTCACTGTCCTCTTGGGGGCCCCAATTACTGCTCATCATCCAGGCTCTATCCCTCAAACAGATTGGAAACCCCCTCCAGTCCATCCGGCGTCGTCTTACGTGCCACCTCCATCCCTGATCTGGTCGCCCCTGGCCCCGACTGCGGCTCAACCATGAACTGCTGTGCCATCTTGCTTCGGCCGCTTCGCTTGCGGCTCGATCCTCCAAACCCGCTACTCTTGGGCAGCTTGCCCATCTCCGAAACACTGACCCCCTTGAGGTCCTTCAGAAGGTCAAGCACCAACGCTCGTTGCTGTCGTGCGTGTGATGCGGGCTTGGCCATGTAAGCCGAGAGCCGATCCAGGTCTGCCGGGTTGACATTGGGCAACGATAGTAGCACATCTCTAGGTGTTGTCGTGATCGGGCTGTAGAAGACCACGATGGCTGCGATCAGCGCGGCAAGCTCCTTTTGGAGCTCAACAAAGTACGGCTCGTGGAACGACGTGATACACGCCTTGAGCACATCCAGCGAGATGTATTCGCGGATAGCGTTGGAGATCGAAGGAGGGATGGGGAACTTATCCCCAGCCAGCTGTCCGTCAAGCGGGCTCTGCACCACCGACTTGGGCACTTGGCCATCCACAAGATGAAACTCGGGAACCAGTGAGATGAACAGTCGCAGAATCATACTGCAGCAGCGTGTATCTCGCATCCGAATGCCATGAGTGCAGAAGACAAGCAGCGGCTCCACCACCTGCTGGTGGATAAGGCAGAATCGTCGAAGAGTTGGGTAGTTAGACTCAGGCTCTGGCTCTGGCTCATCGCCTGCCGTCTCCGAATATCCCATCAGGGGACCGTCTGAGAAACAGTTAGTTTGGTTGATCGCGGTCCATCGAGATGACTACTTACTGAGCTTGGTTGGGTCCAAAAAATCAGCCACCATCAACACTGCTGTATATGTCACCTGGCGTAGGATGCTCTCTGCCTTCATCTCCTCCTTCAAGCCCGCCTCGCCATCTGCAGCCACCTGCTGCTGGCGCTCCATCTTTTCCCACTCGCCGTTGATCTTGGCATCCATTTGCTGGAAGCACGCTGCCAGGAGTTGTGGAAGGAAATGCTCTCGGTAGTCAACAGGGCAATCATCAACCAAGTACCGCACCAAGTTCAGAAGATTGCTCTGCTGGTGCGTAGACAGCCAGACCGAATCAGCAAAGAGAGCTTTGGATAGCGGTGCCGAGAGCCCCTCGAATCCGTAGAACTGCCTTTCCAGTCGGCTCATGCAGTAGATGATGGCATAGGCAGTTTCTCGGACGAATCGAACCGACCCGCGGATCGTCGAGGCAAGACCCTCGATCGTGTTCTTCTTGTCCATTACTCGCGCGTAAAAGTCGTCTTTGCTTCCTTCCGAGATGCCAGCCTGCCAAAATCGATCACTCAGAACCCGGTTGACCATTGGTCGCATCTCGAGAGGCAAACCTGCCCAGTTGTCCGGGTTGTGCGAGGCATGCGCAAAGCTCAGGAACTCGAGGAGGTCTGCCAGGATGTTGGAGAAGCCTTCCTGCCAAAGGGCATACGATGCCTTGAAGGCGGGTGATGACTTGTCGAGCCGCTCGACTGAGAATGCGAGGAAAGACTTGGTCGATCGAAGTGGGAGAAGCTTCAAACGCTCCTCAAGCTCGTTCTGAAGTGCCAACCCCTCTGCATCGAGCTCGCGTGAGCCCCAGTCAGAAATCTCATGGGCACGTCGGCTGGCCAGGTAGTTCTGAGCCTTGTCCAACCCCAGGAGCTCGCAGAAGTTGCTGTACGATTTAAGAGCGGTTCGCACGTTCTCGTTTTGCCACTGTGCCTTGACGGGATCAATGAACTCTCGAAGTTTTTGGATCTTGGCCTGAGTATCCACGCTCGTGGCTCGGTGTCTGCAATATTGTCAGTCTTGCTATGGCACTAGCCGCCCAGTTTCCATGACGACTTACATGATGATGAAGAGAAAGCTCTTGTATGCTATGGAGCGCTTCTCATCGAGAGATCCTGATGACATCATTTCGTTCACTCTGTTCTCGATTTGATCATAAACACCCTGGGATGGGGGTTAGCACGCATCTGGAGGATTGTCCGAGTGTCTCACCAAAAGATGGTCTGGCATTTCTGACGCCAGCCTCTGCAACTCTACCATACTCTCTCCTTGCAAATCTTTGATAGCATCATTGAAAGCACGGTACTCTGGCTGAAGAGCAGGCCAGGTAAGCAAGATATGCTCCAAAACCTTGAGCATGAAGGTAGCGTTCTTGTTTAGTGCAGTCGTAGAAAAGTAGACGAGCAATTGCAGGGTGCGTTTCCGGATCATGGGGTCCTCGAAACTCATCTCCAGCAGCTTGTTGCACCAGGTCTCCAGATTCGCCTCCAGCTCTGGTCCCTGTTGTTGATGCTCTGCTGGGCGGTTCTTGCGCCACTTGGCATAACCCTTGAGGGTTGCCTCGATAACCGTGAACTGAGAATCAACTCGCAGAACCGGCATCGAATGCTTGAAGTACGTCTGTCTGTCTAAAGGAGGCTGTCCGTCATAGAGGTGTTGTAGCAGCTCCTCTGTGCGGCCGAGGATATGTGAGATCGCGTCGACAAGCTTCAACTGCACGATGGCCTCGATGACCTGAGAACTATATCTGCGGTAGTTTCCAAGGAAAGCGTGCCGTTCTGGGATTGTATCGGTGTCCTCCATGAGGAATAGGAATGTTGGCTCTTGCGTGTCCTCGGGCAAGTTCTCATATCGGACTAGTCTGGAGCTGCAAATCTCCAAAAGCGATCCGATCAATGGAGAGACAAGCTCACTGGGGCCGATTGAGCGCATGCTGAGAAGTCGTGTCCAAGTTACGAGGACTGGGATCGATACCATCAAGCTCTGGTGCTGTACCACCTGAACCAGGAGCTGTAGGAATTCTTGCTTCGCAGCTTCAGGGGGGAGGCTCGGGAACTTTCGGTGAAAGTAGTCTCCAAGACAGGAGAGCATCTATAATGATTGTTAGTGAGCGCCTAGGCTGATAGCCATCTTACATACCTCGGATAGCTTCTTGAGGGTTTGGTATTTGTCCTCATCAATATCCTCCGGGTCTACAGCCGACCATTCAAAGAGGCGCTGGCACAGTTCAATGGATGAGCGACTGTACATGGGGGCAACCAAGTCTCGGAACTCGCTGTCTGAAAAGTTTGTTCTGCAATACAGTGCGTGAAGGGCTTCAAGGGCAGCCTGCGACTCAGTTAGCGCCCAGCATCTCAGATAAAATGTGGTGTTGTCGTACCTTTTGGATAGCTACTTGGCTCGAGGCGAGACCAGCGCACATAACCTCAACACACCGAGCAGCAGACACTGCTTTCGGGATGGCCCACGGCATCAGGGACAGGAACACGGAAAAGCCCTTGAGTATGCACGACTTGACTTCGTCATTGTCCTTTGGCGCCGCATTCAGGCACCAGTCCAGGAAGCTGGACAGGCGAGTGAGCCAACCATCATCACCATGTCGCACGGGTGGCCCAGGTTGTCGATTGGGAAACGCTTCGACCAGTACCGCGGTAGGGGTGAAGATCTCGACGCAGGCCTTGCTGAGAACTCCTTCTCGGAGGGCGACCACTGAGTCGTCGCCCGTAAAGACCTCGTCAGAGAGGTTCTCGAGGACAAACATGACGAGCTCTTTGTGCACCGACGAGTCAGGAATCTCCCACAGCTGGTAGAGCATGGCGTCCATATCCATCCACTCGGCGCCCCAGCATCGCTTGGCGATCTCAACCCAGAGCTGGGCAGTCTTGTTCCTCAGGTATGACGGGTCCTCTCTTGACACAGCCTGACCCAGGTTCAGGACCCAGCGCCGCACGGCGTCTGCCTGGTCCTGGTTGTATGATGTCCAGCGGTATCTTATAGCATGCTCGAGGAGGGAGAGGGCGTAGTGTCGGACGACGGGGGACTGCGATTTGTCCGAGGCGAGGTTGTAGCCTTGCATGGGGGCTTCGGGAATGTCCTTGACCTCCTCGAGGAAGGACTGGGCCTGGCGACGGGCATCGTTGGTCGAGTACGGGCTGTGGACGACCTCGAGGGCCTGGTGTATCTTGGTGAGAACCTCGGAGTCACCGCCAGCTCCGGCCGACGGCAGGGAGCTACCGTTGGCCTCCATCTCGTTATCGTTTGTCGCCGATACGCGGGCGGTCGATCGCTCGATGGGATGGGCGGGTTGCGATGCACTACACGGAAGCAGCGAGGCGCAGAGGAAGAAGCGCGCGCGATCTACGCAAAGGGCCTTTAAAGCAGATTCACGGGTTGATTCGGGCCGAGATCATGAGGCAGTCGAAGGAGATTGTTTGCTGTTTGCTGCTCGCCGTTCGAGGCTGTTTGCGACAGTAACCGAAGTGAAGTGGATGCGAGAGAGCAAGACGGACGGGGTACCAAGATGATTAAAAGCAAGCAATCAAGCAAAAGCAGAGTGGATGACGCAAGAAATGACAGAAGCCAATGAAGATTCGAAGCAAACTCGTAGAGCGAGGGCAGTTGGTAAAAAAAAGAGAGAGGAAGGTTGAGATCAAAGTTGCTGACCAAAGCTGTCTTCACGATAGATGGTGCTGTGCTTTGCCGGAGAGAGGAAGAAGTGTTGGGCTAAAATTCAAAAGCTCAGGTTGAGTGAGAGAGCCGAAAGCGACAGGCCGTCCAGCGCTGGACCTAAAAATGGCGGCGGGGCACGACAGGGGGGTTGGACAAAATACCAGGGACAGCTGAGCGAATGACGGTCAAAGGTCAGCGCAACAAAGTAACGTGAATGAGTGGGAAAGAAGTGAAAGAAGGTGCAAGAGAAAGATTAAAGCTGTGTCACCATCGTTTGCCTCATCGTTAATCTCCGCCCCTGCGTCCTCATCACCGCCTTGTCTGCAACGTGGTGCATCTCGCCTCACTACGAGTGACCATCTTTTCTTCCACTCTCCAGCTAGCTTCTAGATGCATGTCCCTGTGGCCCAGCTCCCTGGGGCCCCCTTCGCCCCTTCTTCCAGGCAGTTTCCAGGTTCAGGTTTGTCTTGCAGGGGGGGCGATTCAGAGGCTGCAAGGCTGAGAGGGATGGGACGATGAGCCCGATCCAAGACTCCAACAGGCTCCATTTTCAACCCCGCGTCGCCCGTGAGGGGGCATTTGATCGTCACTCATATGACTGATTTTGTCCACCGGCTTGTGGTTGTCAAGCGTGCATTTCATCCATCCCCGTGAAACACGGTTGAAAGGAATCTAGAACAATCAAGATAATCAGCGATTGCATTGGTTGGCATGCAAGGATGCTGATTCTGAGGAAATTCATGCGCTACTGAAACCTGACTGGTTAACAGCTCGTTCTTGCACGTGGCAGAACAGTCTGTTATCACACTCACTCAACCACCAATGAATATTCAAGGAACTCTTTGGCACTTCTTAATCTTATAAACCTCATGACTGCGGCACATATTCCCACAGACAAAGCAACTTGTCATAGAAGCTGGTAGACACGCACCGCAGTCCGTCTCCAGCACCCTCCTCCCGCACAAAGTCGCTCCCGTAGTTCATGCTCTTGTGCTCTTCAAATCTTGCGAGCACAGTACAACTCCATTCCTGTTCTTCTTTGACCTCCAGGTCTATCAACCTGGCACCTGCGTGCATGCATGATGCGAGGATCCGCACTTTGATAGACCCTGAGTTCTCTTTGATACTCACCAAGTCAAGTCGCCAGACTCCGCCTCCAAGGTTCTCCTCCAGCACCAGCTCAACTCTCTTCATTCCAAAGGTATCGTGAAGATCGTGGATGACGAAGATGCGCAAGTGATCATCATAACTTCCCGTCACAACCACTCTTCCATGGTCTTTCATAAATAGGGGAAGCGGCAGGATCGCTGTGACGCCTGCAGTATGGGTTCCTTTGATCGTCATGGGAGGATAAGGCTCCTCGCAAGGTGAATCCGGGTCCTTTGTGTCCCAGACGCATGATGTATAGCGAAGCATAGAGTCGTCTCCGCCACAGTATGCCGTCACCTGGGCCTTTTCATGATCCGACTTCGCTGTCCCTGGAGAAAAGGCAATGCACCACGCCTCAAGAGAGTTGGGGATATTCAGGTCGGCATACTGCTCAGTGATGCAAAACTTGTCGTCCAGACGTAACAATCTCGCAGAACTAGTAGAAGTAGTGACTCCTATCAATCTTGGTATGACAGGATGCCAGTTGCATTGCAGGAACAAGACATCCTCTCCAATATCGTCACATCGGCTGGTCGCAATGTGTTCCAGGGGCAATGAAGCATTCTGAGTGGGATCCAACTTGAAGACTGCAAGTGTTCCTGTGCTTGATACCACAGCAAGAATATTTCCAGAGTCTTTGGAAGGATGGAATCGAAGGTCCAATATGGCCGATGGTTGTGAGACGGTTTGAACTAGGTCACTAGACCATTGTAAGCTTGTCCGTTGACAGGGGCAGAGCAGCACTTACAGCTCCGTACCATTTAGCTTAAAAACAAGCAAACTGCCATTTCGACTCTGAGGAGTCTTGGCTGCAGCTACAGACTCATCATCTTCTCCTTGAGCCTCTTGCGTATCGCCCTTTTGAAGATTATACGTCCCCACCACAAAGAACTCTGGATGCGCTGGGCAGAACTGGATGCAGCTCGGTGGAAGGTCCAAAGTCAGCGAGACCTTTGAGGAAACAAGGTTCAGGTCGTCCATTATTCCCATTCCCCCCTTTGAGTAAGCGAAAGGCTGGTGCTTTGGTATGTCGAAAAAGAGACAAGGTTTTTCGTCAAAGCAGAGCAAAGCAAATCAACGGCGAACGGATGGAGTCTGTCCGCGGCGGGGCAAACGGGTGGCTTGCCGTCTGCCGGGGTCGGAGCTGGTCAAGCTCCTCCGGTTCGCGTTTGAAGGGACGCGGTACGAAGACATGGGGGATTTGTAAAGCTCAAACTGACTCTATCATGCTGTGGCAATCTCAAGCTTATCAATTGATCCTTTCTTATAAAATTTGTTTGTTTGCTGGTGCCGTGTCGCCAACCGTCAAAGAGCTCCTTCAACTGCCGGCCCCCTAGCGTCTCTATCCCCGTCACAAGTAAACGCGAACTTGCTTCTGCGAGTTCCTTGTCAAGAGGCGCCTCCTCCTTTACCTACGTCAACACGCAATCAACACCGCCAGCCTTATTAAAACATCTTTCAGCGCTGATATCCTCTTGTTTCTCTTTGTTCTCTATTTTTCAGCATCCTTTCAAGCCAGCCCCACTCTTTCCGGCACTTCCTAAGGGAAAACACTTGCCTCTAGGCATCTTTATTCACCTAGTATCAGACCCTGTAATCCTTAGGCAGCTCTATCATCTCTGCCTATCCGGCCACTCCTATAAATTCGCCATCATGGATATCTCCGATGATTCTGATTTCTACGGTAACCTCATCCTTTCTCAACCATCAGACATCAACTTACCTGATATAGGTGACGAGGAAACCGTCATGAACCTCCAGCAACGTGTCCAGGACTTCGACGTCGACGCCTGGATGTTTCAGCAGCAAGAAAACCCCGGGAGGGCTGTCCCTCGCAGCACCCTCGTCGGTGATACCTCGCATCTTCACAACCCTTATGCCGGTGTTCCCTATGCATGGCAGCTCACAGAGACCGTGGACGAGTTTCTTGTTCGACTACCTCCCAAGACGACAGAACTGTCAGAGGAAATCCCCTGGATCTTCATCTGCAACCCCTACATCCCGCGAGTGGAAAAGACCATGGCCCAGAACCAGCTTAGCAAGGGTAATGAGGACGAGGCCCCCGAGGAAGAGGGAAGCAGAACAGCCCTTGTCATAGAGGGCGGGCACGAGAGACTCCAAATTGCCTCTAGGTTTATACAAGGCATCCCGAGGAATGTACCCATTTCGGTACAGGAGCGAGAGGCCAACAAGGAAACGAAGAGTGCGGCAGAGGACATACTGCAGCTGGCACACGCCGCCAAAGTCCGCGCAGGCAAGGTACGCCGACAGGGAAACACTCACCTAGGCCTCACTAACCCATCTAGTGGATGCTCTTTTGCCCTCCAGCAGAGGTCAACGACGTATGGGACATAGTGGCCAAGGCAACAGCCAACAACGAACTCGGCATTGCCGCAAAGGTTGCCCCCAAGCCTGTCGACGAGGATTCTCGCAGGGATCGACTCATCTGCGTGTACACGACCGATTTCGCAGACAAGGCTGATGTTGGTCGGGTTCTCCAAAAGCTGAGAGAGCTCAGATTGGTAGAGGCTCGAGGGCGGCCAATCTACTACAAGCCAGGTGAGTCACTGTTGCCTGCTGGAAGGTTGAAGCTTACTCACATGCATAGATGCGTATACCTACATCGGAATATCTTCTGGGAACATTTGGGGCCTAAAAGCGTCCATCTATAGCTCAAATGACATATTCAAGAGCTGAGCAGATGGCTCGTATGGGAGCGAAGGAGGAGCAGAGATATGAAACCTAGGGCATGGCTTTCTGAAAATCGGGGTACATTGTGTAAAGACATCCATGAAATCATAATATCGTGAAAACCAACAACAAAGACTAAACGCCAGCTGTCAAGACGCTGAAGCTGATCCTATGCTTCGCTGATATGCCATCCTTGATTCTGCGCCAACCTGATCCCCAATGCTTCCGTGTGAGCCCGTGTCAAGTAGAGCCAAAGAACCGTACAAATCGCATGGTACAAATACAAGCAAACAGATCACACTCATAAGTTCGTAAAATGCTACGCGTGCATGTCGAGAATATCGAGATCATTCGGGCTGGCGTCGGGATCGATATACTTAAGCGGCAGGACAAGTCGATACGCGCTGTTTCCGTTGAGATAGTAGCGGTGCAATTTCTTAGACCGCAGGAAGCCAAGCTGCTCATACAGACGCATGGCAGGGACGTTAGTCTCCTCGGTCTCGAGGACAATCTCGTCGGCGTTGCGCTTGGTCATGGCGTCAATGGCCTTTTTGACAAGAGTCGTGGCGATGCCATGGCCACGGAAGTCGGAGGCAACAGCCAGCATGGCGATGTAGCCCCGCCGTGTAGGGTTGGAGTGAGAAGCATGAATTTCCAGCTTGCAGATGATGACGCCGATGAGAGATGAATCAACGGGGTTCAGCGCCTGGAGAATATTGTTAGAGAGCTAGTCATTAACGTGGGCGGAGAGAGGTCTGACCATGAAGCAGAGGTGTGCCCACTGGCACAGAAAATAGCGGTAGACATAGATGCTGTAGGGCTCACTCAAGTCCTTGGAGATGAGGGCGCGGATGGCGGGCAGATATTGGGCCTCGAGAGCATGTTCGTATTGGACGTAGCGCAGTTCGCCAGGGAGGTTGTCAATTTGGGTAAGGTCCATGGGAAAGAAGGGTCTCTGGGTGGAGAAGAGGTATTAGACCGGTGCTTCGGTCGGTGAGTCTGCAGCGGGAATTTGTTGATGTCCTTGTCTTGAGGTTGTTGAGATCTCGGATGTCGAAATGAGACCAGATCCAAAGTCTTTAGTGAGGGGCAGAAAGATGGAGCTTATCCGGTATCGGTCTGTGCTTGCGGAGGAGGGGTAAATAAGAGTGAGTCTTCAGAGGCCGGCAAGAGTCACAACATGTGGGAGGGTGGTTGAGATTTGAGGGTTTGGGGGTTCAGGCTGAGGTGGCGATTTCTTACAAACAAGGCATTGGTGGACATCCCAGACTCAGCAGGCAGGGCAATTGTGGATGGATGTCATCGCGCGTGGGCTGCGTTGCCGGCCAGCAGCAAGCCGCATTCCTCTGGTGCATGACCACGAGGGCAAGGCGCGCAGGGCAGTTGGCGGTTGGCAGGGGAGTCTGCAGCGGACAGAACACCCAGCTTCTCCTCTTTGGGCTCTCCAAAGAGCTCTCTCAGCTCTCGACAGTGTGGAGGGGGCGGGGCAAGCCCAAAATGCAACCCGACCTGAAGCCACGGGCACAGCTCATGGCACCGGAGTCCGGCGCGGATGGCGGGTGGGGGCGGCGTGGGCGGTCCGCTCAGTAAGCGCTGGAACCAATCGCGATTCGGAGGTTTCGGGGGTCGTTTAGGGCCGATTGCTCCATGACCACAGCTACCGGGCCGGGTCTCGACTCTGGATGCAGTACAACCCCAAGCGAAGGGAGGCTGTCCAAGCTTTGGGATGGATGGTGGAGGGAGCATCTCAGAGCAAGGGAGCTTCTGAAGAGCTTTGACTCGTCAGGAACCCCTGTAATTTAAGGCCTTGAAGTCTCGTGCCTCCTGCCTCATGCCTTGACTTTGACGTCAGGTGCCTGCCTATCAGGCACGACTAGCATGTCTCTCTGCTTGGACCTTTCATGTGAAAGACCAGACGCGACTCTTGACGAGGCGCAAATGTTACCACGTTGCCATTGACTTTGTCCGTTTATCATTCAGGGGCCATTTCTTTCAGAGTATTTTATTGGTGTCGATCGTCTCATCCGAAGCTCCCTTACAGCTGCTCCTGATAATACTGCACCCTTCGGACCTCGCGGCCCCCGGTTTTTGTTTTAAAGCACGCGCCCACATGGGCGTCATAGCTACGTGCAATTCTTAAAACACCAGCACTCCCGGGCTCTCTTCTCTTCATTTCGCTCACCCACAAGAGATTGAACCAGACGGTGCCTCTCAAGAGGCCCGCTCCCTACTCGACATCATGGCGACTACTTTGCGACGTCGCAATGTCCAAGAGACCAAGGCCGCCGATAGCGACGACACCTCAAGGGACGATAGCCCTACACCTAACCCAGCCACCCACGTCCATGTCGTCGAGCACGTCGTCCCCAAGACCCGCAAGCGCCGTAATACCTTCATTTTCCTGCTTGGTAGCTTGTTCGGAATCATCGCCGCCGGCTTCTTCGCTTCAAGCAATGACCTTATCGAGTTCCCCGAGTTCACCGACTTGTCCATGGACAGCCTGCTGGATGCGCTCCCCGCCGGCTTGGTCAAGGACATGCGCGATCTTATCCAAGGCGAGCGCGAGTTTGCCGAGACATATGAGTCCTTTTCTGTTGGCACAAAGGCTCGCGCTGAGGGCCTGGAAGCGTACCACCCCATGATCATGATTCCCGGGGTCATTTCTACTGGACTCGAGTCGTGGGGAACCGCCAACATCTCAAGGCCCTACTTCAGGAAGCGACTCTGGGGCAGCTGGACCATGATGAAGGCTCTTGTCATGGACAAGGAGGTCTGGAAGAAGCACGTCATGCTCGACAAGAGGACAGGTCTTGATCCACCCCTGGTCAAGTTACGCGCCGCCCAGGGATTTGATGCGACTGACTTCTTCATTACCGGTTACTGGATCTGGAACAAGATTTTTGAGAATCTTGCTTCCATCGGCTATGATCCAACAAACTCTTTCACAGCCTCTTATGATTGGCGTTTGTCGTACCCCAATCTCGAGGTTCGGGATCGATACTTTACCCGACTCAAGTCGTACATTGAAATCGCTGTCGCTGTTGATAACAGAAAGGTTGTGCTCGCGTCGCACAGCATGGGGAGTCAGGTCCTCTACTACTTCTTCCATTGGGTGCAGTCAGAGCAAGGCGGTCGTGGCGGTCAAGATTGGGTTGAGCATCACATCGACTCTTGGATCAACATTAGTGGATGCATGCTCGGCGCAGTCAAGGATCTGACTGCCGTTCTCTCTGGCGAGATGCGAGACACAGCCCAGCTGAATCCATTTGCCATGTATGGGCTGGAAAAGTTCCTCAGCAAGGAGGAGAGAACCGAGATCTTCCGCGGCATGCCAGGACTCTCGTCTATGTTGCCCCTTGGCGGCGATGCCATCTGGGGCAACCTGACCTGGGCGCCCGACGACTTGCCTGGCCAGAACTTTTCATATGGATCATTGTTGAACTTCAGGACTGGTTCAAACTGGACAACCCCCGACCGTAACTTCACAGTTGAGGATTCCTTATCGTACCTGCTCAACACGACTGAGGACTGGTACCAGGATCAGATCAAAGGAAGCTATTCACATGGTGTCGCTCACACCATTGCTGAGGTTGAAGCCAACGAGCTGGACCCCAAGAAATGGATTAACCCTCTCGAGACCCGGCTACCTCTTGCGCCCAGCTTGAAGATCTACTGCTTCTATGGTGTTGGCAAACCCACCGAGCGAGCGTATTACTACCGGCCCCCCGACCAGCCTCTGATGACAAATCTCAACATCACAATCGACACAGGCTACACCGATGGTGAAGTAGACCACGGCGTGATTCTGGGAGAGGGAGACGGCACAGTGAATCTCATCAGTGCAGGCTACATGTGCAATCGTGGTTGGCACATGAAGCGCTACAACCCAGCAGGGGTCAAGGTCACGGTAGTCGAGATGCCTCACGAACCGGAACGTTTCAACCCACGAGGAGGGCCTCGGACGGCTGACCACGTCGACATTCTGGGGCGACACAACTTGAACGAGCTGGTGCTGCGGGTGGCTGGTGGGAAGGGTGACACAATCACAAACAATGTCATCAGCAACATCAACGAATATGCAGCCAAGGTCAAGATCTACGACGATGATGAAGAAACGGACAAGGATAAGGGGGCGGGTTCATAGAGTGAGCTACTCGACACTCTGTTGGTTTACACAAGAGTAGCCATGTGTGGTCTTTTGGTTTGGCGTTTGGGAGTATTCTTGGTCACCAGGAAGGGTATAGAACATTTGATTGACAGTCTGATACCCTCGCATGCGCTGAATGCACCATTAGGGGACGAGGCTCAGGGAGATTCATGAGTATCTGTATCGTCCTTGGATTGATTCACTATGGTGTTGGAGATGCCGAATTCGGCACCTAGAGAGGTGTGGCGGTGCGGCAGCTACACCAGCCACACCAATAAGAAATTCAGCGCACGCAGACAGTTTATCATTCTCTGAATGGATGTTAGGTGGTTCCGCCAAGCCAACTTCCAACAGGCCCCAGATGAGGTCACGGCACAACGGCTGCTGCAGTGACAGTCGGCCACAGTAATCCATCCCGACCCCGCCACCTCGATTCTGGAACACGAACTTCCTTTCGCAGCTCGATCTATCCCATCCCGTGCTAGGAGATGACCGTTGCGCCTGCGCCTGCGCCTGCGACTGCCCCAAGAAGCCATTGTCAGTTGGCCCGTCGACTCGTCGTCTATCCAGCGTAAACTCGCCCGTCGATAGCAACTGCGGATCCAGCCTCGGCAGCAGGACCCGATGCATTGGCGGTTGTGCCCACAGAAAATCGAGGATTATGGCAGATTTCGACGACGCTCCTCTCTCTCCTGAGGATGAAGAACAGCTCTGGACTGGTGGGTTTGGATGGCGGCGCGCATCTGCCGCCGAGATAACTGGCCTGCAGCGAAGCGGACTGACACCATGTGCTCGCAGAACTCGGAAAATGCGTCTCGAGCAAGTGCGAAAGCCACGAAACGATCGATGATGCCCTGCGCACCTGGGTAGAGCTGACCACCCGCCTCCGCGACCACTTCTGCGAGTCTCAGGATGAGATCATCACCTGTGCCCAGATGCTCCTCGCCAGCGATCTGTTCCAGACCAACAAGGAATACGTTCGCACCCAGATCATCTACAGCCTCCTCCAGGAGGACGAGATCGGACCGCTCCACGCCATTGCCTGCTTCCTCCTGCTAGATGGTTGCCAGGACGAGACCATGTTTCCCCGCATGGTGGGCGAGGCATGCTTCCCCCGCCTCCTTGAGCTCATCAATGGCCGCCGAGACGCGGATCCGCGTTTGCATCGACTTTTGCTGCAGCTCATGTACGAGATGTCGCGTATGGAGCGGCTTCGAGTCGATGACTTGCAGGTGGTCGACGATGGCTTTGTCCACTACTTGTTCCGCTTGATTGAGGAGGTGTCTGACGATGTTCATGATCCCTACCACTATCCTACGATAAGAGTTTTGGTGAGTAGCAGAACATCATACTAGCGTGCAGTGGCGACTAACATGAAAACAGCTTGTCTTGAACGAACAGTATATGCTCGCTTCGACCGATACCGCCAACGATCCGTCCTCGCCCTTGACCAACAGAATTGTAAAATGCCTGAGTCTACATGGACCGTTCTTCAGGACTTTTGGAGAGAATATTATCCTGCTTCTAAACCGAGAAACGGAGACTTCGCTACAGTTGCTTATCTTGAAGCTGTTGTATCTCCTGTTCACAAACAAGGCGACATACGAATACTTTTACACAAACGATCTGAGGGTGCTCCTCGACGTCATCATTCGAAACCTCATGGACCTGCCGGACGAGAAGATGTCTTTGAGGCATACCTACCTACGAGTCCTGTATCCGTTGTTGGCGCACACCCAACTGAGCCAGCCGCCACACTACAAGCAGGACGAGATACTTCGGGTGCTAAACATCCTTCGAGGCTCGCATAATGTGCATTTTGCGCCAGCTGACGAGACTACATTGCGTCTGGTCGAACGTGTTTCAAAGGTTAAATGGATTGAAGAGGTGGAATCGCCCACACAAGGGTCCGGCGAGGCAGAGGTGGCACGCAGGTTTTTGGGCATCAGTCTGTCGCGCTCCGACACCGCGAGTAGTATCAGCGTAAGCGACGTGGCAGCAGTTAAGGAGAAGCCCGGTGTGCAGACGCCGAGCCGTGCAGGCGAAGAAGGAGCGGACGCCGACGGCTCAGAGGAGGGCGTCACGATGGCATCTAGGCCTAAGAAGCCTCTACCAGCAGTACCAAAGCATCGACATGGAGTCCCGTTCGCGCAAAAGTTTGTCAACGGGGGCCAGAAGAAAACTCCTCCCAAAGCGCCGCCTCCAAGACGACGAGGGAAGATGAAGACGGTCGAAAAACCCCCTGCGGAGCCGGCCACAGAGGCCGTTCCAGAGCAGGAGGCGTGAACCCGTTCTTGCAAACACAACTTATGATCAGGAGAACAAGAGTTACAGAAGACTATTGGGGAAAGATCTGTGGGTAGTGGAGAGCACCGATCAAGGTCATGACGCTAGGGAACTGTTGGTTTGACGACGGCGTTGTGGAGCTTTCACTTTGTTGGGCACAAAGCATCAGGCACGGCGTTTTGGGATTATTCGGGGAGATTGCCAAGTATAAACGCCGGCGGCCTCATTACTCTAGTGTGTCGAGACTATCTATACTGAGCTGGTGAATGGATAGGCCCGTGAGAAGAAGCTCCTTGGTAACAAAGGAGTTGACAGAAGAATTTGCGTCTCACAATGACATGTGACGATGGCATCATTGAGGGGATTGTGCGACTCCGTGATACCAGATGGACAGTTCAAGACACTCGGATGTAACTAGCCCAAGGTTTGCGCAGCGTCTTGCCCAGGAACTCAAAGATACGGGTACTCAGCCCAGAGGAGTGCCGAGCCGGATCCGGCTGTACTGTAAGGACGACAGAGCGCTAAGCCCAGGGAGAACCCACATGCCGGAGACATCCAGGTGATTAACGAGTCGATGAAACAACACGCTGCAGATCTGGGAGACGGTGGTGCCGAGGGATAATGAACATCAACGCAGGAACGTGACGCGGGCCCAGACGGAGCCGTGTGTGTCCGGCGCGTGGCTGAGTAGTAGAAACAGTCAAAACCGGGGACCATGAGACTCTGGGGGGAAGATGACGATCGTCGTTTGGTTTCTTGCAGGTCTGAAGGCATCACCAAGGGGGGGAAACGTTCTTGGAGTGGCGTCGGCGACGTCATGGTGGGAAGTGGAGGTGGGGGAAGGGGAAGAAACTGGCTGCAAGCAGCAGGTGTTTGCGAGTGGGAGAGGTACAAAGAAGTACCTTTGAAGTGCTAGTCTTGACAGATGTGTAGGGGTCTTTTGCTGCCTGTCTGCCAAGAATTAGGGGGTCTGTGTGCTGTCAGAAGATGTACCTTTCAAGTACCGCCGCCGGATGAGCCCATTTGGTGTAAGTGATGTGTTCTTGGCGGGCAACTTCACTCAGGGAACCGGCCCCTTACCCTTGCTGTCTTTGTCTGAACATCTGCATCATCGTCCTGTCCTGCCCTAAACAAACCATCGCAACGACCATCACTAACATCATACATTGCCGCCCAAGCTGTCACCGGCACACCTCCCGTACCTCTCCTCAGCTCGCCCGGTACTGCGCTTGTCCTGTTCTTGGCGTCTGCTAGTTATATCGTCCTCGGCTGGATCCATAAACAGACATCCAGCTCTCGAAACCTACACCGAGGTCTAGATTCGCTGCATCTTGTGTCGATTTGTCCTCCACGTTCACGCTTCCTCCCTGCAACGAATAGACCCTGATCTTCAGTCCATTACCCGCTGACTCGAATCTCATCCCTCGTCTCCACTCGAGCTGCATCTAGGCTGAGCTCTCAGACAATCATTCAATCAATCGATCAATCAAGATACTGTACGTCGCATCTCCATCATCATCATCACTGTCTCAGGCCCCCTCCACACTGGAACAGACGACGGTGAGGTGGGCTTCCGGGAGCCACTAGTCTCACTTCTGGACTCGAGCGACGTCCCTTCTGGTGCTAGCTCGCTGGCTGTCTACGTGCGCCGTCAGCGGCCATTGTGCGCCCATTGCGTCAACACCATCATCCTGCCGCCCGTAACGTAACCTGCAAGTTTACACCCTGATTTTGGTTGCGTCCATCCCGTCCTCTTCGCCCAGCAACCAGCCCAGCCCAGCCCAGCTGCATGCTCCGCTGCAGTGCAAAGTACTCCCCTCCACACTGCGCATCTACTGACTGTCTAGGTTCCTCGCCCTTCTATCTCGGTCTCCTCGTGGTCCATCCCGTCCGTCCATTTTCTACACCATCACTAGTCCTGTCCTGCTAGCTACTTGGGAGCAGGAGGGATAACAGCGCCACCTCCGCCATGGATCTACCACACTCCCAATCCCAAGGTCAACCTTCATCTCTTCCACATCATCCGGCCTCTGCCCAGAGTCCATACTATTCATACTCTTACGGTCAAGATTCTTCTCCTGAATCCTCCTCGGCCTCATACCAGCGCGCAACCGCCCTCAACACGGCCGCCAACGCAAACACGCAACCTCATCCACAATACGACGACGACTACCACCTCTCGAATTCTACACACGCGCCGCAGCAGCTGTCGCAACAACAGGGTCGCTTCACCGAGGAATGGGGAGCCGCACAGCGTGGACCTTCTGTCCTTCTTGATTATCCTCACAACGGCGCAAGCATGCAGCGCGCCAACTCGGTGCACAGCTTCAATGCTGGCGACGACCAAGCGCTCCCCGTGCGCTCCAACACCCTCAAGAAAAAGAACTCGCTGCGCCGCAATGGGAGCCTTAAGCGCAGCAGCAGCCGTCGTAGCATGAGGGCTGGCAGCGTCAAGAGTCTCGCCTTGCAATCTACATCGGATCCCGACGAGGCGCACAGTGCTTTCCACTGCCCAGTTCCCACATCTGGCAACCCGACCGATGCGCTCGCAAACCGGTTTCAGAACTGGAGAAAGGTGCTCAAGGATCTCATCGCATACTTTCGTGAGATTCAGACACACTATGAGCACCGCTCCAAATCTCTCATCAAACTGGCCAATGTTTCCAACAACATCTCTGCACCACCTGGCTTCCTTCAATCGGCGGGTATTGATGATGCGCTCCAATCTCTGCGAGTCTACAACAAGAACGCTGTTCTCGAAGCCAACAAGGCCAAGGAGATTGAAGATGACGTGATTCTCGCCCTGACTGGATTGCGAAGCGATCTTCAGCAGAAGATCAAGGAAATTAAGAACCTCTCGGGTGACTTCAAGAATTCGGTTGAGAAAGAGATGGACCACACTCGCAAGGCAGTCAAGACTCTTGGTGACGTGTTGGGGCGGAATGAGCTTGATGAGTCGTTAACGACCGGCAAACAAGACCCATACTTGCTCCGCTTGGCTGTCGACCGTCAGGTGGAACGGCAGATTGACGAGGAGAATTACCTGCACCAGGCATATCTCAACCTGGAGAACTCAGGCCGAGAGCTAGAGTCAATTGTTGTTGGAGAGATCCAGAAGGCCTATAATGCCTACGCTGGCATCCTCAAGCGTGAGGCCGACAACTCGTACAACGTCATTGGCGAGCTTCGAGACGGCCCAATTTCCATGCCCAAGGACCACGAATGGATGCACTTTGTTACCCACGACGAGAAATTCGTCGACCCGACAATCCCCCTCAGGACGGCGGACCAGATTCACTATCCCGGACAGGACCACGAGGCGGCGCAGGAGATCCGGGCCGGATTGCTGGAGCGAAAGAGCAAATATCTCAAGAGCTATACAGCCGGCTGGTAAGTCTATTGTGTTGCGAACAAGGGCTCTGCTAATATATGCCAGGTATGTACTTTCTGCGACTCACCTCCACGAGTTCAAATCGGCGGATAAGGCGCAAGCCCCCGTCATGTCTCTATACCTTCCAGAACAGAAACTAGGATCTCACTCGAACGGAGAGGGCTCTTCGAACAAGTTTATTCTCAAGGGCCGCCAGACGGGCGGCATGCACCGTGGACACACCTGGGTCTTCCGCGCCGAGAGCCACGATACCATGATGGCCTGGTACGAGGATATCAAGGTGCTCACGGAGAAGACGCCCGAGGAGCGCAGCCAGTTTGTGCGCAGCCATTCTAGGAGCCTTAGCCGATCATCCCGACGGTCAGTTAGTAGCGATGGACTGGTCGACGAGGAAGACGAGGAGCCCTTCACGGCCGACACCGAATCCTTTACCAACCCGGGACCGAGGCAACACGATACGACCCCCCGGCGATCTCAAGCAGGTGGGCGGTTCCCATCTGATATCCAAGTCAATGCGCAACGTGGCTTACAGGCCTCTCATTCGCCTTCTAGTGTAAGCTCCGGGTTCCAGGACAACCACAAGGACTCCTTGCCGCCGATTGTGACGGGGGCCTTGGTTGGATCGGCAGCTGGAAACTCTGAACAGAACCGGGAGAATGGTCTGGGCTATGGAGCTGTGCACCAGACGCCTCTGGACGAGATGCCCTCAAATGCTGCCATTGCCAGCCAAAAGGCGCACTACGATGGTGTCAACCCTTACACGAGCGAGCCCGTCCAGCAGGCCCCGGGCGAACCGACCACGATTCATCAGCCGAAGCCCCAGCCGCCTTATCCACAGCATCCCATGGGGCTGTCGGAATACGTCGAGGAGAACCGAGACGATACCCGTTTTGTTCCCATCGTGATTCCTCAGGGTAAGGAGGATCGCGACAACAACAAGCCACCGTACGACTTGCAGGGCAACACACATGAAGAGCCACGGGAGCAAGATAACAACGGATACGTCCTTGGTCCTCAGACCTCAACTTACAACCAGACATCCTATAACGACTCTACGTCATATGAGCGGGAGGCGTCTTCCAACCAGCAGCCAGGCTGGGATGAGCATACCAACGGTGGTACCAAAGCAACCAACTACCACCTGATGACAGTTGGAGAAGGATTCCCCAGACTGGATGGCGGCGCTGCTGGCGAGTCCCAGCCTTCTACTAACAAGCCGGAATCGGTGTTTACGGAGCCCGACTCGGTGCTTCTTCGAACAGACGACGAGGATGATATTCCTCCTGTGCGACCTTCTGGCAACAACCGCACCGAGAGCCACAACACCATTTCCAACCTGCACATTCCTGGTGGTTATCCTAAGAGCACTTTTGCGTGAGGTGGACTGGTGCCACTGGGGTTCTCTTTTGTGTGGGTATTTGGTTACTCGATTTCCTTTTGGTCGGAGTGTGTATATGGCAAGGAAGGGATGCAGTTTCAAAACAATGGTCATGGATGGAGCGAGTAGTCTCGTTGAGGGACAGGAGGCGTTCGCTACGAGACGTGTGCTTTGTATATCCCTCGTTAGGCAATGAATTTTGAGTATTTGATTCGGATCTATTAGCGAGTTTCGTAGTTTGCAATGAATTGGTGAAAATGGCCACATTATCATGAAGTTGTGAGTGATGAAAGTGACCTTGAGCATCTAGTTGAGGCTGGTGTTGTAGGTACGTACTTCACCCACCAGCCACCCGGCATAACTGATGATCCGGAAATGCACCCTCCCACCAATCGGCGTGCTCCAAGCTAGCTTCCCGCCAGACCTTCGGTGGGAACAAGGCGTTTCCTTTCTGAAAATTTCACACTGGAAAAAAAAGTTGGAAGCAAACGATCCCATCGCGAACCACTTCCTACGAGGCTTTCCTGCAACACCAAGCGAGCGAGGGCGATCGAGTCGCGCGCGAGTTACACAGCTTCAATTGGCGACCCGGATTTTTAATTCAACAAGAAAAATAACGCGCCATCATGTCTTTCCGAGGCGGTTCGCGAGGTCGGGGCGGTAGCGGCTTTGGCGGTCGCGGAGGCGGTATGTCCCCCTTGTTCTTTTTTCTAAGACGATATCTGGGTTGAGGGTACTTGGGAGGGAAGTGACAAGAGGGGGAAACGCTGTGTGAATGAATTGGAGTCAAAGGGTTGAAGTTGAGGTCGAGATGACAAGTTGCTAACGTGTAATGTTCTCAGGCCGTGGAGGTTTCCAGCAGCGAGACATGGGTCCTCCTGCTCAGATCCTCGGTGTGTAACCTCCCTCCTCCTTCTAAATGCTGAATACTAATGCATGTCCTCAGAGATGGGCAAGTTCATGCACGCGTGCGAAGGTGAAATGGTCTGCGAGTCCATCAACCCCAAGGTGCCTCACTTCAACGCGCAAATCTTCCTCGAGAACAAGACGGCCGTCGGCAAGGTCGACGAGGTCCTCGGCCCCATCAACCAGGTCTTCTTCACCATCAAGCCCACCGAGGGCATCCAGGCCACCTCGTTCAAGGAGGGCGACAAGTTCTACATCGGCTCCGAGAAGCTCCTGCCCCTCGACAAGTTCCTCCCCAAGCCCAAGCCCCCGCCCGGTGCTCCCAAGGTCAAGCGCGCCGGTGGTGGTCGCGGCGGTCCCCGTGGTGGCGGACGTGGTGGTTTCGGTGCTCGCGGAGGTGGTCGTGGTGGCTTTGGCGGTGGCCGTGGTGGTCCTCGGGGTGGTTCCCGAGGTGGCTTTGGTGGCCGAGGAGGTGGTCGCGGTGGCAGCGGTGGTTTCTCCCGGGGTGGCAGCGGCTTCGGCGGTGGTCGAGGACGTGGTGGTTTCAGCCGAGGCGGCCGATAAACGACACTTATAAATCACCAACCTCCTTGAGAGTTTCGAGCCCCGACACAAAAACGCGACCCACGAAGGTGTTGTTGGAAAGAAATGGAAAGGGAGGGGAAGAAAGAAGGGAAACAAGTGTATTCTTCTGGCGTTATACGGTCTTATTTCCAATTGTTGTTGTCGTTCTTGCTTGGTTCTGGTTTTTCCCCCGCTGGCTCTTATATCCGATCCTACAAATGTGCGCTCATCGCGCGGCATTGGGATTCTGTACAGACGCAGAGGATTCAAGAAGGAAGAGGAGAGAGAAAACAATGACGGGCAACCTTTACGCTCACTCGTGTCTTGTCTTGTATCTTTGCATGATTGTGATGTGCTGTGTATAACTACAACTATCGACGCTCGCCGGGGTATAAAAACTAACAAAAATTCCTCCCAAGCGCCTTGACATATCAATCAATTATCCAATTCAACGCCTTAAACAAGCAGCACAGAGAAGGCCCAAGGCCAATACAAGGCTCAACCCGCTCATCCCCAGACCAAGGTACTGCGCATCTCTGTACCCTTCCCGAGGATGGGTATCTCTATTGCTGTTCCCCATCTCCACAGCACCCGCCATGCCCAAACTCACAGCAAAGCTGAATGCTGCCCACGTCGTACTGAGGCTACTTGCGAGTCCGGGCTGTCCTTGGGGAACGCTTCGAGTCAGGCCAGTAACAGAGGCCGGAAGCACCAAGACAATCCCCGCTCCCATAAAGATGGTGCTTATAAAGGGATTGACCCAGTAAGACTGCTTTTCTGAAGCCGTAGCCATCAGGGCAGAGCCAATCAGCGTGAAAACTGCCGCCACCACCATGGCCAGGTGAGCCGTCAAGTCATGGTTCATAAAGGGGCAACACATGAACCCAACGACGACACCGACAACAAGCACAGGAATTAGCCCTGCTCCAACAAGCAGAGGTGTCCAGTCTCCCAAGACTTCCATGAACTGGGCGAAGTACCAAATCCAAACTCCAAAAGCCGCCCAGCTCGCCGCCACAAAACCAAGGGTGAAGCATGACGGTATATGCATCGATTTGACGGGAACCAGAGGATGACTCGCTTGCGTTTCGAAAAAGGTGAATAGCGGGATGAGGATGAGGCCAGCAAAGATGAGGATATATGGCACCGGGCTTTCAAATGTTACAATAGGCGCCTGGTTCCAGCCGACGCAGAAAAGAACCAGAGCAGCAACGCCAAACACCAGACCCAGAATGTCGAGCCGTTTCCAGAGGTTGCCCTCAAAGTCGTGAACCAAAACCCTCTTGGACGGAATAAGGAGAGCACTGGAAACTCCCAGCGCTAGACACACCGGTGCCAGTGAGTAGAACGCCCAGGACCAAGACCCAAACCCGGCAAAGAGTCCTGTCATGACTGAACCAAGAACCAAGCCCAAAGGTACAGCAGCGTCGAACAAGCCCATGGCGAGCGTCTTTCGAGAACCAGGTGGATAAGCACGCTGGAGCATGGCCTGACCATTGGGAGTAATCAATGCTGGACCAATTCCTTGCATACCACGGCAGACACAAAAGTAGACGGTCCCCGAATCGCCGTTCCTTTGAACGTATACACTCAGTCCAGCAAGGAGACTCCACAGGGCAAACCAGAGATAGCCCAGGATAAATGTCTGCCTCTGACCACAAACACTTCCGAGCCGATTACCGAGAAGAGTCGTTGCCCCAAAGCCAAGGGCATATGCTGCCGAGTACCACGCGAGGTGTCCTGTAGTACGCTCCGACTCTGAAAAGGACTCGCTAATTCTTCGAGCAGGCACCAAGGTCTGAGCAAGGCCAGCAAACGCCAGCACCTGGGCCATGCAGATGACGGCAACAAAGAGGGTTTCGTTGGTGGCGTAATTGAACTCGATCGGCTTGGCACCTCGAGTCAGGGGTTTCCTCCGTACGCCGCCCTTGGATACTGGAGATTCGACATCGGTGCCTGCGCGGATGAGGGTGGTTGTGCCGAGAGGTTGCGTTTCGGTACCGACATCGGGTCTAAGCGCCATGTACTGATGATGCTGAGTAGTCGATCTGAACGCCTCGAAGCGTCTGGCAGCATTGACAAGTCCTCCATGGTTGACTGAAAAGTCCGTTGCAAGCTGAGGCGGGGAGACGTGAGGTTGACGTTCTGAGAGGTTAACTGGGATACTGAAGCGGGGAGGAGGCGTGTGAGGTGTATCCAGTCGAGCAGGTAGATTTGGTGTTGCAAGGCGAATCAAGTCTTCGGGAGCTGGCCCTGTGGTTTCAGTCATCTCCGTGTACATGTCTGTCTCGAGGAGAGAATCCGACTCGGCGTCTGGTGAACGTCCTGGGACAAGCACGTTGGGCACAGGGCTGGTTTGATAGGGAGATATCGAAGACGGGGACATGTCAGACACGCTCATGTGCCTCATAGGATCTACGTCTAGCAGGCGCTCGGTTGATTCGCTGGTGTTGGACGAGCTTCGAGAGTGTGTGTAAGTCGGCGCCGGCGCCGGGGGAGCGTAGCCACCATACTGCTGTTGGTAGTGGTGACGAAAAGACTCGGTCACGGCGATCATTGTGTCAGTGACATTCTGAACGGCGGCATTGACGCGGAGGTGCTCGCGGCGAGCCTCTGACTTCTCCGAGTCCTGCCTCTCCAGACTCCTGAGAGGCTCCATCGTGAGGGAGGGTGAATGAGGGGGGAGCAGCAGTCAGCAACAAAGGACGAGCGTCAGCACCGATCGACATTCATGCCTCAGGTCTGTGAGCTTTTGGTTGGGCGAGCTGAAGAGGATCAATGGGGAGGGTGCATTAACAAGAGAAAGGAAGCCGCAGCAGAAGCATCATGACTGAATCAGAGTCCACAGAGCGAGCGTGAAAAAGGTTCTAGAAGATGAAATCGGCTCGCCAAAGACAAGCAAGCAAGGACTGCGGCGGACGCCATGGGTATTAAGAATCCTGCGCTTGCAAGGCGGAAACGATCAAATGCCCAGACCAGACCATCCACCCATTCGGGACTGAGGCGCCGCCGCGTCTGAGCCGCCAGGGCTGACTCTTGGCTCCTCACTCCGCTGCTAGGCCCAGGGCCTAGTTGCGATGAACCGAGATGAAGGATGGGGACTCTCGCTGTGAGCGAGCCAGAAATAGTTCACTCAGACCCCAAATGCCGGGGTTTGTTGAGCGAGATGATCATGACTCTCTCCACTTCTCTTGTTGGTCATTCTCTTTTTTCTCCATCTCTCCCCGCTCGTAGGACTCTTCTCTGCCAGGATCTAGGCTTGCTTAGCCCTGAGGCGCATCGAATCTCGAGTGTACAAGCGATGACGGGAGGGGCCGGCCCCAAGGGAATTCCTGCTGCTTGCTCCCTGCTGCAAAGATGCGCCATCAATGTGCGCGCTCATGCTCGCGCTGCAGCTGCTCCCGGCGGTTGTGAGGGCACTACCGCTGCACAATCCTCGCATCTGGTTGGCTCGTCGCTCAATGGCTTGTTGGTGATGAGTGAAAAGGTGGTGGTGATGGTGGAGGAGGACAAGAAGGCGCGGGCGGTTGCAACCAACAGTCGTTGAGATCGCCTACCGCCACAAACGGGAAGGAAGGTCCGACGACACTTCCTCCCTCATCCTCAAAACAACAATTCACAGCATCACCACCTCTACTCAGATATTCTCCCAATAAAGGCGTCATTGGCCGACATTTACGATTACTACCTCATTTCCCGCTCATAATAAGCGTAAGCATCGCTTCTCAAGGCCCCCCCAGTCTGTCAACCCCACATCCACCCTCACACAGCCGCACGCCAACCCTCGCACACCATCCCATCTCCAACACAGCCTCATCCTCTATCAGTCCTTACCCATGACCCGGTCTGCGGAAGGACCATTACGGAAGGGAGGAGTCAAAAATCCCTAGCTCCAAGCTCTGGCACACATTCAAGACCGATCTGACGAATGGTCTCTGCGCCTCATGCCGCGTGTTTCAGACATAGGCTTCACGCCAGAGATGCTGTTGGCTTGTTGCACATTGGAAACCAATCAGGCTCTCATATTTAATTCTCTCAGCTCCCCGAGTGAGACTCGCAAAATAGGAAACAACAAACTCTGTGCTATGCCACGAGCGTGTCGTAAGACGTAGATCTCAGGCTCTCATCATCTCTCATCTTGCATCATCTCCAAGGACCGGCAACTCGGAGCAAGGCCTCCTGTCAGATGGCCCAGACCAGCAAGATTATTCTTCTCGAGGCCCAGACGACTCACCTGCATGAGGCTGTCACCTTCAAGTCTGCTTGGCAACGCCGGCAGCTCTTCAGCTTGCTGACATACATATATCCCTGTTTCTACAGCAGAGCTGTAATCTCGCAATCTTGGCACATACAGAACAATAAAAGCCACATGTTGAATTTAACAAGACGATAGCCACAGATCAAGGAATGTATGGGTATCTTTAACTACCTTTGTTCAATGAGAAGCGTTAGTCATGCCCTGTCCAAGTATATCGCTCAGTCTCATGAGATATCATGTTTCTTCCCCCGTGTTTCCTCCGCTTTTCTGTTTTTATCCTTTCCGTATCCGATTTGTCTCTGTTTCTCCCCAATCATGAGCCATCGTCATGATAGGGTTCCCAAAGCCAGAAATGAAAATGTTCACCCCGTTGCTCCACCAATTCCCACCCTTCCCGCTTATTCCTATCTCGTAATGATGTCATCGCTGTTATCCCGTGTTGAACGGTCTCTTTGACCATCCTTTAGGGCTTGGGTATGCGGATCGTCTTGCTGGTCATGAGGCAGCCATGGATCATGAACAGGATGACGGCGGGGTGGAATTCAAGAGCAGAGCCCTGGAACCAGGTGCCAAAAGGCAGGTTGTCATGGATCCAGCCCTGCGAGAGCCAGTACGCCATGATGGCATCCATGCCAAGCGAGGTAGGGATCGGGGTTCCCTCAAAGTATTGGCTCTTGCCCGAGGCGTCCTTGGGCAGGACAGCCACGGTCACGTTGAAGCGCGCGAGGCGAGTGAGACCGCACAGAACGAAAAAGGTGAGGCCGACCGTGTCGGCAACGGTGCGGAAGCCAAGTGTAAAGGCCACCATAGCTGGGGCGACACCGAAGGAGATCTAACCAAGAGCGTCGCGTCAGAACTTTGACGTCACGAGTCACACAAGGAGGCAGACATACCAAGTCAGCGAGAGAGTCCAGCTCCTGGCCCATCAAGCTGCTCTTCTTCCTCCAACGAGCCACCTTTCCATCGAGAAAGTCGAAGAACAGGCCGAACGGGAGGAAGACGAGCGCAAGCCAAATGTTGTCGTGTACGCTGGGATCGCCGAGGCAGTATCGTAGCGACGTGAAGATGGACATGACACCGCAACCACCTATAAATCGCTCAGTTAGCCATCTGCTTTCCCGCTCAGACCATTTGGGAAGATCAATTGTGCCGCGTAGCATCGAGGGAGCGCATACCGTTCAGGAGGGTGATCAAGTCGGCAAGGTGCATGGCGCGCACGAGGGAAAAGTGTCCAACATCGGCAGACAGAAGCATCTTTTGCTTGTCCATTGCTATACGTCGAGGCATTGTCAGCTTGGCGAAGCTCATTAATCACTCCTTTGCCTGCTCACGAGACCATGGCAGACTGACAACTCACCTGGGTTGGAGGACGGGACGTCCTTGGGGATGTTTCCGTTCGAGTTCGACGCCATCGTGCTGCTCCGCCTAGACATTCTGCGGCGACCTATGGCCACAGCTGTAGATGGGAGCGGGGTTTGAGAAGTTGAGTAGAACCGACGGCTCGGGGTGAGAACTGTCGCGATGTCGAGCTCTTGGCGTCGAGTATGACAATGCAATCGCAACTGAGGTCAAGCTCTGTCTTGAAAGCAGCGGTGTCAACAGGAAAAGAAAAAAAGCAAAGTCTCCAGAGCAATCGAAAGTAATGTCGGTATGGATACGGCCGCGTAATGCAATAGTCTGGCAAGTTCTGTGGCGTTGGGAGGCTGTGGTAGAGAGGGAAGAAAAAAAAAAAGAGGCTTTCCCAACGGGGATACGAGACGGATGGAGATGGTTGACGTTGAGGAGGCCTTCTGGTCGCGGTTGCCGTTGCGGGTTTGCTACTCGGCACAGCCAACTTCTTGCCTTGCTTGGGTGGGGATGCCGTCATCAATGTGGGCGCTACTCCCAGTTCTGCTTAGTGTCCCAATGCCCTTTTCACGTGATTCCACAGCTTGGACGGCTCAACGTTTTGGAGCTGGTCATCCCCGGCTGCAAGTCATCGGCCACAGTCACATGCATCGACAAAGGCGGCAATTCAGCGTCACATTTGCGTCTCCATCGGGGCCTGCGTATCTTGGCACAGGTGTTTGAGCGGAACTTTGGCCTTTAAAGGGCTCTTACCGACACTTGATATCGAAAGCTGATCATATGTAAAGCTCATGCTCACACACTCGCACAGACGTTTGCTCTCACCGTAAAGTCGATGTGTTGCTGTAGTCCACCGATATCTTGCTGTGGCTGCTGCAAGTTAGAGATCAAGATAACAGCTTCATCAGCATTCAATGTTACCATCATCACAGCAGCAACATTAATAAACAAATAGAGTTTCTTTAATCGCAAACTCAACAATTCATTTCATACATGTATGAATTCAGGATGACCTCCCTGGTATAATATGTGCCCGTCCCTCCATACCTGGTTATGTATATCCTACCGTAGCGTGTGCCGCCTCGTGAGAGGCAATAGACAAGATGTGTACTCCAAACTCCGGGTCAAGACCAATGCCCTCCCTAGTGCCTGCGGCGTGTTTTTAGTCGCCGGAAGATGAATATACGTGCCTCGGCACCCAAGCATAGACAAGCCCAAAGGCCATGGTCGCCAAGTTCCTCATCATGCTACTCAAGTCAACGCCCAATTAGTACCTTTCCATCGGCTTTCGGGCTCATCTCCTTGTTGTTGCGTGTGCTAAATTACAAAAGAGAGCGTTTGATGCTTCGTTCATCGTGTGATAAGAACCGAGAAACCATCAAGCCACTGGCCACATGAGCCTGAAACGCCGCAGATGGTGTATCCTCGAGGGGGTATCAAAGTGTGTCTGCATCATGTGTTAGTCTTGGAAGGCCAATGACAGCAGGGCACTTACGAATCTCCGCCATTTGCATTGCCATACACGGGAGACTTCCGGCCTAGGCTTGTCAGAATTTGGATGCCGTCAATCCAGAAGCCGGACCGCACGACGAAACCGCTAATGTACTCGCCACGGCGGACATCTAAGGGATACGGTTAGATAGTTTCGAATTATACCATGCAAAAAGGGGGTCTTACCGAATTCAAAAACATCGCCTCCCTTCTTACCACCCTTCTTACCAAACACCTGAGTCGACTCATCATCATAGACAAACTCCAACCCATCTAGCGCCATTCCGTGGTAGACAATCACCCGCGAAAGGATACGATCTTGCTTCACAGCACTGGTGAAGATGGCCTCCGCAGGCTGACTTCCATCCATCTTTGAGGATCCGAGCTTCTTGCTTCGGAATGCAGTCTTTCCACTCGACAGCTTGACGGACGATTCTTTTGACGCAAACGCCTTAAAGTCATCAATATCCAACGATCCGCCTCCGTACGATTTGATCGAGATTCTGAAGCGACCCTTTCTCTTATTCTCGGGCATTCTAGCACGAAGCTCCTGTTCGCTCAGTGTCACCTGTCGCGAAGGTGCTCCTTGGTCGGTCGGATACTCGATCCAGGAGTGGCACACGTCGTCGCCTTCAGCAAAGATCTCTACAAAGTAGATGCCGGTAGCCGCCATGACAAGGACGTTGCCATTCTCGACCGGGAAGGCCTGGACGCTGCCATCGGGGTTCATCGGGGCATCGTTCGGAAGACGGAAAGCTGGATGAGCCCGGAAGCGCAGGCAATCGAGGCGGTGCCACCCACACTCATCAGTTTGCATTGCCAGGCCCCCCTTGGACTTGGTTCTGGTACAGTACGCTTCACGGGCAACAAAGGTGCGGTTAAGAACAACGTAATCTCGCAACATGACACCACTCTCTTGGTGGGGGCACCCAAAGAGGTGGCCCGTCTCATGGAGGTGCGCACCGATTCCGATGTTGGCAGCCTCCCAGGAGCTGCCGGCCTCGTTGCAGTCGTTGGCCACATAGTTGGTGTCGGTGGGTGTGCAATCAGTGAAGGCTGGAACAACCTCCTCGAAACTCGTGGGATAGCTCTGCAGACAGTGAGACCCAAAAATTGCCAGTTGTAGATCGCCATCTCCGCCTCCAAGGGCGGCATGACCCGTCACGGTCTTTGCGCCCTTGTCCCAGTGTGCGTCCAAAAGTAGAGCCGAAACATAGAGCTTTTGGCCGGGGAGCGGGTTGAAGTGCTTCTTTACGGCCTCCGAGGCGATTCCAAACAGCGCGTCCTTCTGGGTAGCTTTTTCGTTCTGCTGGGCCTTGTTGAGATCTCGGAGCTCGGCGACGGTCTTGTCGCATCGGATAATATGGACTCTCGCCTCGGATCGCATAACACCATTCTCTCGGTCTCGGTAGTTGGCGGTGCCTGTCATCCACTCTTCGTCGAATCGGAAAGCTCGTCGCCCAAGCTTATTCCGCCACATCTGCTCCGACGTGAACGCCTGCCACAGGTACGCCGCCATCCTGAACTTCTTGACAGCGGTTTCTAACCCATTACCTTCCCTCTCAGCGCGCGCGGGCGAAGCGTCAAAGGTTCCTGGGGAGTCCTTGGCGAGCACGATGGCAAGTTGCAATGGCGGAGAGTTGGTTGTCGGGAGCATGTGGACGGTCAAGTATGAAGCGTGGATCGGGTTGGAGCTGTTGCTGTTTGCGAGCTTGGGGCTTGAGAACTCGAATCGTAGTTTGTTTGCGCCTGGTTGAAGGTAGACCAGAGCCTTGAAATGTGAGCTGCAGACGGGCCAGCTGATCGCGGGGAAATTGTCGTCGAGGCGGCAAACATTGAGTGTTCCGTCGAGTGCATGATGGGCAGGATCGCCAATGGTGCCGTATACTAGAAGAACTTTTTGGTACACCTGTGCCGAGTTAGCAGCTGTCGACAATGACTTGCAGCGAAGCTTCTTGGAGGTCTTGGCAGCATCATCCTTGTACTACTTGGACCCCTGAAACTATGGCTTGCGCCTCCGAGCGCACGGAGAAACCAATTGGACACGAGGACGGGAATGAAAGATGGTCAAAGACATACCCATGCGTTTTCAGCAATGTTGGTCAACCGCGGAGCATACGGCGACACTGGCAAGTTCTGTTTTCCGTTGACAGGCGCACCGAGTCCGGACATGCCCGAGACGCTGCCGCGGTTCGAGTGCGCCGACAGGGGAGGTCGCGGTGGGACAATTTGCATGCTTTGGCTCTGGGTGATCTGGGACTTTCGGCGCTGAACCTGCTGCTGCTGCTGCTGCTGATCTTTGACTTGCAGGTGCAGAGCGGGATCTGACTGGTGGTCGAGAGAGGGCGGCGTAAGGGAACCGCTCGAAGGTGACGTTCCCTGGCTCCCAGCGCCATCGCTTGACGTATCCGTAGAACGATCGGTGCGGAAACTGGCCCTCGAGCGGCGGCGTAGATTGCTGAGGAAAGACGGAGCCATGGTCGCCGGCGACTTGGACCTATCCTCAGCAAGGCAAGATTTCGATGGCCGTGGAGGCGAGGATTCGGTATGATGAAACCAAGTCGAGTCGAGTAATCGAGGGAGGACAAGAGATGGGGAAACGAGGGAATGAAGGTTGTATTACTGAGACCTGGTGGTGGTAGACGGCGGACGGAAGTAGGAGCTCGTATTGTAGGTAGTAGTCCGGCTTAGATGAACGAACGGGGGGGTGTGTGGTTGACGCAGACGCAAGTGGAGTGAGGTCTCGCGGGGGGTGCGTGGGATAGAAGCCGCCGTCGAATGTTGACGGTCGGAGGTTGCTTGCTCCTGCCAATAATGGGATATGACAAGAGAGGGACCAAAAAAATAAAAAAGGAAAGACCCAAAAGATGGAGGAAGGGGAATTAAAAAAGGGACTCGAGAGGAGAAAAGATTTATTAAACAAAATCCACTCTTCGCGCTGCCTTGGAAAGATAACCCTCACTCAACCTACCTAACCTGTCTCCCCGACCACCCCCTGGATGGATATCCAGGATTGATATGGAGAAATATGTGATGACGGATGACGGATGGCGGATGGAGGGCCGGACGACACGACAGCACGGCGACGGGACCAGGCTAAATCGCCGAGAGTGCGTTGGAGCTTCGCCCGGGGGGTCCGCTGGGAAGAGGTGGGTTGCAGGGCCGCGGTGCCTGCTAACGTTAGGTGCTTGCTGCGCGAGATGGGTGGTGGATGGATGGAACAGTAGCAGGGGAGCTCAAGCAAAGTTGGAGATTGTGGAGGCTTCTTCGGTGGAGGCCGCTTGGGGCAGGAGGATGGAGGGGTGGTGGCCGCGTGGAGGGGGGACAGGTATGGATTGGATATTTGCAAAGTCCAAGTCCGTACGAGATAAATAGAGGGAGAGAGAAGAGAAGAGATGCCAGGAACAGGTGAAACGGATCATCAGGAACTGGGACACAGCTGCTCGAACAGCTCACCAGCTGGCACGGCACTGACAAGATACACCAACTGCGACTGGCACTGGCACTGATAGCTAATCCTTGCTCGGGCAGACATTCATAGAGCAACTCCTCCAGGAGGATCACGATCAAGCCCGGATGGAAACAGGCACACGATGCGCTACAGTGGACAACGGGTGGAGCTCGATAGTCGACCCAGCCGCATCCAGCGGGAGAAGGTCTAGAGTAATCCCGGAGAGTCCACCAAAAGACTGTCGCATCTTGATAGTCGTCGCCCGCCGCCAGCTGGTCTGGTATGGACCACCATGGTCCATGACGTCGCCCTCCGTCGCATCCCGGGCGGGAATAGCCCGCGCCGGCGCCGACGTCCATCCAACAAGATTCCGTGTTTTTTATCTCTGAGGTCCGAGAATGGCGGTCGGCATGTCCATGCGATGGGATGTGCCGAGTAAAGAGCGTTGGTTAGATGTCTTCTCGAAGCACCTTGTCTTCTCCCGTTTCATATTTCCCTGTTCTTGATGGATCAAGACTCCATCTTGTAGATGAAGGGGGAATTCACGGCGACGCCAATCAGATATCAGAAATAACTTCCTTGTTTCTATATTTGCGCGCGCAGTACGTAGACAACGCAGACACGTTCCCATCCACATCCGCATAGGCCAGATACCGACCCAATCCACATCCCGATTTGCCAGGGGCAGATCGTCAAGGTGCGACAGCAAGCGCCCATCCCAACCTTGCTTCTGCATCCATTGGGAGATGGGATTTTCCAGCGGCATGTCCGCTGTATTGTAAATAGTTGCCTAGTTAAGCATGTTGGCTGAGTGTGGATAATGATGACGGACTGACGACGATCGGGGCTCGTGTTTCGTGGGAATAACGTGGGATGTTTAAAATCTTGGGATTTGCCAGACGCCTGGGTCAGGTTTTGAAACAAGACGATTTGACTTGTCTCACCCAAGACTCACCCTCTGGTTGCTTGGTGAACTCGAAATCGTTGTTTGAGAGTTATCTTGTCCTCCACTCCAAGGAGCAACGGCGATGCAACTAGCACGACATGGGTGTAGCTTTGAGAGACGTCATACATTATTTGGAGACAGCTAAACTGCCAGCTCAGCAGTGCTTTTAAAAATCAGGCCAGAATTGAGCTTTCTTCGGCGTCGACTCCGTCTCCGATCAAGTTGAGCTACCGCATCCGTTTCTCCTGGTGTTGGAAAGTCACGTTTCGGTTCCCCCTTGAAGTCTGTTTCTCAATTGTGCGAATGATCTTCCAATTGAAATGAGTGAATGTGGGATTTTAGGTTTTTGGCTCAGGGCTCGTGATGCTCTGGAAACTCTCAGGGTCTTTGTAGCAATTGATCAAGTGTGTCTAGATCTTCACCGCCGACTCTCCCCTTTAGCAGTTCGCAATCACGATATTATCTAGCCTCACTCACTCAGAGAACAAGTTATGAAACAGACAGATCCTGGGCAATTTAGTACTGATAAAGTGCCGAGAGCTATTGTCCAGGTAATTTCCAGCCCGACAAGGTCCAGACCTTGGTCACGGCCACCTTATCTCTTTTGGGGTAGCTTGTCGCGATAGTGCAACTCTGCCCTGATTGACGAGAGCAGCTGCTGGGAGCTATTGTTTCTACATTCATGGATCAATTGAGCTCGATCCTGCGTCCAAGAGGGAGCCGAGATGGTTATTAAGTATCAATCTCCCTTGGCGAACTGGTGGAGAACAATAAGGAGACGAATTATTCAGCTCTACACAATGAACCAGTGATGGTGCATCTTTACCAACTTCAGCCAGCCAGCTGAAGCGTCAGCACCGAGTTTGGTCAACCCTTGAACAGCCACAGGCCAATCAAACTCAACGCTGACCAAAGTGGCATCAATTGTCATTGTCATTGTCAAAGCCCTGAAGGCATCCACCAACATTTTTCTCCCCCAAGTCTCAGATGCACAAGCAAGGCTCTGTCGGGCCACAGTTTAGGTGGCCTCAAGCAAGGAGGAGGTTCTGCAGTTCGTCCACAGCCCACGACGACCTATCAAATGAGCAGAGATGTGCTCAGCATGAAGCACTTGGAACCTCAGAGCCCTATGACAAAACGCCAGCTGGGGCTGCTGCTGGCCCGGCAGCGGCGGCCCTGTTAAGCGATTGGACTGGACGTGGTTGCTGTGCAAAGTGCGTGCATAAGTACTTTTTTTTTAGGCATGGGCCTCTTTAATTAAAAATCTCCCAGGGCAGATCGGGAGCCTACAGCGCCTAGCAGGCCAACGGTGTGAGTGTCGTTTCCAGAGGAATGAGGAATGGAGACCGTGAATTTTTTGGTGCCCCAGTGACGAGCGAGTGAATGGAGACGGACACAGAGTAGCCAGTTGAATTGCCGGATGTGATTGACATTGATAGTATCGTGATGGGTTTTTCTTCTTTTCAGTTGCCGAGTAAATCCATAGTTCACCGTTGAGTAAGAGAGGTTCCCCTTTCTCAACAAACACCTCACGTTTATTTACACGTGGACGTCGTCCAATGAGTGCAATCTCAGCTCATGTCTATCCCTCGGTCTACTAATGCATTCTCCCGTCCCTGTCGGTTCCCGAAACCAAGATTCCAGCTGAACTCACTAACAGCAACGAACGAACGAACAAAGAAACGAACGGTCTCCCCCTCTCCTCTCATCCCCCCTGCAACTGGTTACCCGGCCGCGGCGGCACGAGCCCCTCTTCCTCTCACCCAATCCATCGAGCTTACAGGGCAGGGTGCCTACGGCTGCAGCCCACCTCTGGCCAGTTTAGCGGGCTTGCACTGCGCTGAGCTGTACTCGAGCCGACCTGGACCTTCAGGTTAGGTTCCCCTGCCGTCTCCTTGAACTTGGATTCTTCACGCACCCTCCATCTCCATCTCAACCTTTTGAACGCTCCATACCACCACCAAACTTGGCCTCGACTTTCCTTCACTCATTCACCACCACCAACTTCAACTGCGCATTCACTCTCGGAAACTGACCAGCAAAAAGAACAATTTTTTCATTATATATAAATCGGGATCGGAATTAAAATCAGGACAACGCCAGCAATTTTTTTGGAGGATCAGAGAGAGTGCAGTGCAGATTTCAAACGGCGGTTGCCCCTAGCAGCAGAGTGTGCAAAGAGCAGTGCGAGCGTCCGCCATGTCGTCGCCTTGGAAGAAGCAGCCTGAAGATGTCGTCGACTGCGTGCTCAAGCGTGCAGAAGTGAGCAAGGTGAGTTTTTTCTTTCGTTTCGCATCTTGCGCAGACGCAATCAGTCATACTGTTCCCGTGAGTGAGTCGCTGGACTGACTGACACACTCTTCCCCCACTTCTAGATCGCACGCCGACTCCAGAACCGACTCGCCCTCGCCCAGTTCAAGACCAAGCATGGCTGGGAGGACCTCACCCTCGACTCCATCGAGCCCAAAGTCGAGGAGGAGATGCGACGGAAGCGCCTCGCCGAGCCTGGCGACCTCCTCTCCGACTCATCCTCCAGCGCATCCGACCTCCCGTATCCCTCCCGAGCCCTCATGAGCTCCCCCCTCAAGGCGCCCCTGTTCTCGGATGCAGTAGGCTCCAGCAACGGCAGCACCGGACACCGCAAGCGCACATACTATGCCACCTTTGCCGACGCCTCTTCGAGCCCGAGCAAGCGATTCCGGGCCTCTCCCACCGCTCACAAGTCGTTTGGCGCTCACGCCTCGTGGAAGAACTCGCACCAGCTGGCTCATTCTTCTCCCATCAAGCCTCGCCGGCAGCAGCACTTCACCACGTCGGCTGGTCCAGACGTCTCCTTTTTCCAGCAGCGTCTCATGAGCCGTGAGCTGACATCACCCAACTTTGCTGCCCCCTCCGATGACGATGACGACCTCCTGCCGGTTCACTCGTTCAACCACGCCAGCATCCGGTCTTCTCCTCCTCGCACGCCACCCATGCGATCCCGAACCCTCGGCAGCAGACGGGCCAAGGGCAACGCCGGGACAGGCGCCAACGGTGGCAAGACGGGGGAGGAGGGCGCAGATCTACTTCTCTACCTGGCAGCCTCGCCATCACCAGCCGTCAAGACGTCCACCAGGACACGGATGGATCCTCCTTCGACTCCCCCGCAGAAGAACAGTAAGATGGATCTGCCTTCGTCGATGATGATGACGCCCGGTGGGGGCAACCTGTTCCCAACCACCCCAAGCCAAGCGTTTGACTTTGCCGACTTTGTCAACATCACACCCAGCCCAGCACAAAAGCCCTGGAAGACGCCCGTCACCCTCACGGCAACTAGGACACCCGTCAGCGTGACCCAAAGGCGATTGACGTTTGACTAGTCACCAATCGGCAACCCCTTGAACGACGTCTTGCCCTTTGAGAGCTTGGAGGATCTGGACATCGACATCTGATTTCCTCATGTACATGATACCATGACGGCACATATTACAGCAGCACGCGCGCACGCACATTTTCCCTTTTTTAACTATTGTCTGGATTGTTTTACTACTGGCAGTTGAGGTGTACAAGGTTCTGTATCTATTTCTTTTTCTTTTCCCTTTGCGACGGCGTTATAGACTCAAGCGGCATGAAAGATGGTCCTCCCGAGACGGTTGGGTTGACCAAGGTGGCCCCCGGCCCATTTCCGAGGCCAGGAGGTTGGTTTCTTGTTTCATCCTCGATCGAGATGTGATGGAGGGCTACGTGACAGGCTCAAGCCTGCATTATTCTACACAAAGACGAAATTCGGTTCTGGTTGTGGTTGGTTCGGGAGAGTAAAAAAAGGCCAGGGCAGATTAGATGGTAACTCGGACGGCTCATGGACAATGTGACTACTACTTTTTTATTATTCACTTTTTCATTCGACCAAAAATGAAAAACTTGTTGATACTTTTTTCGGTACATTTTGTGTAATACGCATACTCGTGCAATTGACCACCAGTGAAACGACGCGCATGCTATAACAAACTTGCCCTGTGAAAGGGGGCCACGCATGGAGTTGGGGACCAGTCCACGTCCAGTCGGGTTATGCGCGCGTGCGACGAGCAATTTACGCGCGCAGGTCGCAGCTCAGCGCGTAGAACGCGATTTTCTCGCGCCAGAGGGAGGGACGGGAGACCCTGCAGGCCATTTAAAATGACCAATCAGTGAGAGGGAAGTGTAGGCCAATGGCATGATGTCATGGTCGTGTCAGGCCACTCTGGGGACGGCATCGTGTTAGATGGTTGGACGAATTACAGGAGAGGCAAAACTTGTCAAGCCCTTGAGGTTTGAAGCGGAATTGAGTGGCAGGCCAGATTACAGACGCTGCCTATGCTACGTGATTGAGTGTAGACCTTGAGAAATATCTGAATCTGGCTGGAATCTTATCTGGCGGTTCTGATCACCGATTTATCGACGCCCCGGTGACCTCTTGTGGGAACCTCTCCCACCATGACCTGAGCCTTGCGTTTCTGACGATCCGTCAATTCTCCAAACAGAAATATCCAGCTTGTACACCGTCTCTCCCAGGAACGTGTTCGGCGTCATCGCTACCTGGGCTCGTAGACCAGGTCTTCCGGGCCAGTCCATAGAGTAGTGAGGATGGACATCATCGCCTGATTCCGGGAGATTGTTACGCGAGGAGTTGTTGAACTGAACCATGTCTTTAAGGGTATTGGCGGACTCGTCATCTTTCGGGATGAACTCTCCATCAGGGACGACTCGACGCCACTTCAACAGTCCACACCAGGGTTCAAACTTGGGAGAATACCGTGCCTCGGGGTTTGTAATTTTGTGCATTAGAAAGCCGTACGCGACGAAGAATCCGTGGCTCGACCCATCATCGATAGCGAGAAGCCCACGCATGTTGTCTGCGCCTATTTCTTGGATATTCGAGAATGTTACATCGCGGATGTGGCCTTTTGGTGTTTCTTCCAGCTCTGGAAGCGATGCCCGGATCCGATATGTCATGTCATCGTGACCTCCAATAACTGGGTTGATCCTTATGGTGGGCGTCCGCATTCCTTGTGCTTGCGTGGGAGGATGCAACAATAGATCGATATTCATCATCTCGATACGGCGTAGATCGATCCATACCGCCAGTCCCCTTTTGGAAATTCCAACATCTTCATTTCCGTCTGGCAGCGCGACCGGAGATATTCTAACCGAAGGGTTGTCATGCATCAGCATCCGTATGAAGACGCCCTGGTCGTCTTCTGCGGAGCTCAGCTTCTCCAGGAAGATCGCGGGCCGGGACAGGTGGTCGTCTGAATAGACACAGTCCAGGATTCCTAGCCACCCCGTCTTCGGTTGACGCATATCTTTGCCTTGCCACGAGCAAGGACACACCTGCAAGTCGATGTTTAGACGGTCATTCGTGAGTGTCATGGACAGGTATTTCGAGAATGCACTTGGCCGTTCCAGATCAGCGGCAGACATGAATGCACGTGGCTGAGATGGAAACAAGTGACCAAATGCGTCGTCCATCACCTCCGGTCCTTCCCCACGGAACATGGCATTCCAGGAGAAACGAAGCGAGAAGTCGCCAGCGAGGATAGACTGGTCATTGGAAGTCCGGATAATCTCTTCTTGAAGGCGCCGAAATGCTTTCGTTCCCTCGCCATAAAGAAGGGGCATATTCACGTTGAACAATCCCAGGAGGGCATACGCTTGGTCCTCTACACGTTTCGTAACTCGTCTGCTTGCCCATGACATGCGCGTGGCCACGCTGAATGACGAAAGTAACTGACGAAAGGCCCGGGAGCTGTCGTTCATTGCGCATAGACAAATCCCTTCGTAGCGCCGGTTTTGGTGGCCCTCGCAATATCGGTCGTGTTGTGTTCGACCAAGGACTCGTCGATCAATACCAGTTACCTTGACGATAGAGTCGAGCAAGGACAGGCGGTCCCCGATCCTTTTCCACTGACTGTCAAAGAAATGGACTTGTTGGGGGGCGATAAGTTCTTGCAGTGTCCATCCTCGAGTGAACCATGAACTCCTGGCAAAGGTCTCCGTCTTGTCGATAGAAACATCACACAAGTATGCATAACATACTTGGGAATCAAGGTACCAGTTGAACATGGAATTGATAGCCTCAGAGAGTTCGGCGCTGCTGCTTTTATCTATGCAGCAGGTGTCGATCCAGATGTACTCGAAACCATCGTCCTTGGCTCTTAGGCAACCTCTCTTGACCTTGTCAACGCCTTTCTTTTGAGGCCACTGGTCGGTCTGGACATCTTCAAATAGGATCTCCTCGGCTTCCCATCTGTGAGACAGTATGGCGTACTCGGGGATTTCGTCGCCCACAAAGTATTCAGGTTTCAGTGAAGTGGTATTCAAAAGACGCATGGTGGTGAGATGGAGGTTGTGGCAATCATGAAAGTGTTGCGGAGGCTCTCCAATGTAAAGAGCCTCAAACGATGGCGACGGTTGAAGGAGAAGAGTTGGATCTGTACAAGATGAGAATATTTCAAGCCACCAGGGGCGCTGACTGATGCAGAGCTACGTGGCAGTGCTTGGCTCAGAATCCTGGCGCAGCTGAATATCGACTTCCTTCATGTCCTGCCTCAACAAACCGACAGCCTGATTTGGTCATGGCATACTCGTCCTGATTCGTTCCGATTAAACGCCAAGGCAATCACCCCGCCCGCAAGGCAGAAATGCTGCAACATGGCTATCTTCCTTTGATCATCCAGTTTGAAAAGGCAAGGCTGTGTTCTACCAACCATCTTCACTTGCTCCGGGTCCGACGAGGCATTCCAGCTCGGCAGATATGATACTCCACTACGGGCCGCCTGTCGACTTCTATCCTCTGAAAACAAGGGTGACCAATAGCAAAGCGAACTAGAAGACCTATCTTTCGTACTAAGGATGGGAGGTGGGAAAGGTAATGATGGGGTTGGTGCAAACAAAGGTTGGAGAAGGGTTTAGATGACTCGTAGGCTATGGGATAAGGACACTACCTGGGTCGCAATGCCTGATAGACAAGGAATAGATGCATGTCAAAATGACGGCTTGCCTAGGTGCTTCTAAGCACATAGGTACTTATCCATCTGACCCCATTAGATAATTTCACTTCTTCATCCCTTCAAACGCGCGTATGGCATAGGTAAACCCGTAGCCTTTACGAGTTTCCCAAGGCCAAAGGTCCCCGATTTGTAGACCATATGACGACAGTGGTATCGTGCGTCTACGCCAGCGAATTGTTAGTCTGTTCAGTGTTAGCCCCTATTCTCAGTACTTGTCTTGGAGGTAAGCATTACCAAACTCCTCGCCCCATCCCAGTCCCCATCCAACATTATGCTCAATATGAACTTTAACAAAGTCTAGATCCCTCCCGTGGAGTTCATTCTCAATCTTAACAATAACCTCCTCCCACCACATCTCATCAGACTCATACGAGAGGGAGATGTATATAGTAATGGGGTTCTCCTCCATCCTCTCTGAATACCCAAGTCTGAAAAGGGAAATGGTTACGCAGTGATCCTTGGTTGCCTCGTGCGATTCAAGGGTCTCCTCAACCATTGTACTGACCGAGTCCCATTCATCCTCAGTGAGCCGTGGATGGCCAGTGGCCGGCCCCATGTACTTGGGTAGGAAGCGCTCCGGGGCCATCATCTCGACGTGGAGGTCGATTCCGTCACGGCCCTCTATGATACCATCCACATGTGTTTTTATATCCTCGACAGCACGTGGCCATAGATCAGAAGTGTCTTTCTTCCACGGCGTAGTTATGTAAAGTGTGGCGACAGCCCCCGTCCTAAAGGAGCATCCTTGACGGTGTAGGAGGTCCACCGTCGTGTTGTCCCCTTCCACAAGACCGTAGCGCTCCAGTACATTTTTAGCCTTGGCGATGAACGACTCTTTATGAGTTTTGAGGATATCGGGTAGGGTATAATGAGCAGACTCCAGCTGCAGAGGGCGGAGCATAGGAGACGCGGCCCGGTATCTGGAGGTCTAGACCGGAGGGGGTTTTGGTTGGGAAGAAGGTTCCATGATGAACAAAGAGAGCTATGTGGCTATTAGTCTCTTTCTCTGAAGAATAAAACTGAGAGGCATCTGATTCATACTGGATATTCGTCCTGGTGGTATCAGTAGTTGGCCAAGGAGGTTGAAGAAAGGCAGACATAGATAGTGATGAATCCGATGTAACAAAAAGGGGCTTATTATAGGCATTCATCTTCGGTACATGTTGCTTCTCCAATGGCTGTCCAGAACTTTATTCTTACACTGAAGCTGTGTTTTCTTTTACCCTTTCCCCCAAAGCTCTCTTCGGCCATGAGTCAATCGGCAAGTTCTTGATGTATTTTTCACATGTTTTATCATTACCCTCCCTCACAGGCTATTTGACTTGGTGCGATGCCTCCTTACCAAGACTGACGGGTAGCCTGTCATAGGGGAGAGCCAACAGTGGTGGACATGACGAACAGTACCAACTACTGCGGCAGAAACAAGCTTCCGGTGAGAGTCACCTGAGGGATCCACGACGGAAAGGTGAGTCAAGGATAATTAAAGTCAAAGAACTGGGGGGTATTGGCAACTTTGCTTGCCAGTGTCTAAGCATCGGCCGAGAATTCTCTTCATTCCATGTCAAGAAACCTGTCCATTTTATGACCACGCACTTCTCGATTCCAACTAACCTCTCCATTTATGACTTGGCAATAATGACTATAGGTATTAATGACTCTCGCCCCTGGATTCGACTGGTCTAGATTCCTAGGGCACTTGGTCAAGGATCCCCCCTATATGTAGAGCCATTATGATAACCCATGTTGATATTCTCGTCTTCCCCCGTGACTTGCTTTTACCAAATGGGCCATATCTCAGGAGAAGGCCACGTACCCGTCTTCACTGTACATGCCCATGTGTCGGCCATTGGGAGATGGAATAACGGTTTAGACAGACATCCCTATATGGATACAAGAGCTGGCTTCATGTGATGGGAACAGCTTACCTGGAAACCAATACAACACTACCAGATCTTGATCAACACTACCAAGCCAATCAATTCGAAACACTTGACAATCACCAAAGTATGCACAGATCCAATTCGGGGCACAAACATCTGCATTAATACGCTCTATCATTAAATTCTCGACGGGGCATAGCAATGCACACAAAGTTCTTCTAATGGACTTCGTCACTTCCTTCCATAGCAACATGTACAAATGTGCCTTGTTCTAGGCAAAAAAGAAAACGTAGTTCTGTGGTATCGTAAGCACAAACGCTGACATCCAATGCCAAATATCAACCCTGTTTTGGTATCCATCTAAATAGGTATCTTCCCCAACTTTTCTTTTCTATGCAGCAGGCGAGTGACACCCTCCGAGAACCGTCACGCTTATCCCCGCGTCGAGACAACAACGAAATGAAAACTCGCCCCGCATGATGTGGCATGCTCAGCCAAGGCTTAGATTGCCTGGCCCACGCTTTGGCGGCCCAGGACGCTGTCGCTCTCGCTTCGAGAGTGTCGGTAGGGCGGGTAGCCCGCTCCGCTATATCTCGAGTCGGTAGGCGGAACGGGCCACTCGTCGAGCATGCTCACTCCGCTGGTGTATCGCGAGGTGAAGCTCTCGGCGCGAGAGTGTGTTGTAGCCCGTTTTTGCGTGCCGTAGAAGGAGCTGGCAGCTGTGTACCGCGGCGGCAGGGGATGAATGTTGCTGACGCTGGGCACATGTCGTCCATCAAGCTCCAAGTCGAAGGGGTTCGAGTGGATGTTGTCGCGCCACACCTCGCGGGAGGTGGGAAGCTCGAGGTTGGGTGACCCATTCGGCCCAGGAGGTGTAAGGTTGCGCGCCATCGAAGGGCCCCTGGATCTCCGCACATCCGTCACATATGTGGCCGGTGGCAGGTGGGTAGGAGCAAGAGGCGCAACCGAGTTCGAATCCGAGAATGGATCTTCCGGGCGAGGTGGTCGCTGAGGCGGCGAACGTCCAGGAGCCAACGGAGAAGGCATCAGAGAGTCTCGAGCACTAGCAAAGGGGTTGGCTGGAGGAACGGCAGCCATGGTGTTGGCATCCGAAAAGGGGTTCGGGCTCGGTGTTCGTGTCGTCCCACGCTCCTTCTCCGAAATCTCCTGGGCCTCAAGGTTCTCGGCGCTAGACTCAAGGATAAGTCGCGACCACCATCCTTGGTGTCCCTGGGACGAGTCTCCTCGGCTGCTGGGGTAGGGTCCCACGGATGCGCTTCGGCTGTGGGATGGGTTAGAGTCGAGGAACTGCGAGTTTCCTCGGTTCATGTTGACACCGGGAGAACCGTTCATTGACAGCCTAATTTTATGTCCAAACTTCTTTGCATTTGCCGTCACAGCGGCCGCAAGCTTGGTGGATCGAGGGGTAGGACCCAGGGAGTTGTTGTCAATCTCGTACTTCTCGCCACCCATGCCACCAGGCGCGCCCGGGGGAATGCCGAGAGGAGTCAAAAGTGTGCTCCTGCGGCGTCTTGTTGTACGTCGTCTCAAGAACCAGAAGAGGAACACCAGCATGGACAATCCCATCACAGATCCGACAACACTGCCCACAACGACGGGCGTGGTAGCAGTGTCATTGGACTCCTTGCTGATAACGTCAGCACCACCGGTCTCTGAGGCTTGATCATTGCCAGCCGTCGCGTCGAGTCCAATAGTCGTGATGAGACCACCAGGCAGGGTTGCCGTAGTGTACGATGGTCGGGGGTCAGTGATGCCCGTCTCACTGTCATCAGGGGTAAACCCATCAGAAGATTGAGTCGATCCGGGAGCAGAGGCGGCAGTCGTAGTCCCCGATCTAGTCTGAAGAGTTGTGGATCGGCCAGGAGGGCCCGTGAAAGTCAACGACGCGGTGTCGAAGAGGAGAACCTCGGACGAGGTAGAGTCCTGTCCGCTCACCAACCGAGCCTCTTCTGGTGTCTCCGTGGGTGCCGCTTCGGAAGTCACTTCAGGAATCGGTTCAGAAGCCTGTTCAGAAGTTGGCTCGGAGGTTGGCTCAGCAGTGGGCTCAGCAGAAGCCTCCTCGGTGGTTGCGGTCTCAACAGGGGCCGCTGTCTCGTTTGCGTCACTCGTCCCGGGCAAATCTCCTTCAACCGCAGTAGTGGGAACTGGCACACTCTCCTGACTCTCGGAGAGGATCAACGATGGGTTGATGGCGAAGAGAGGGGTATCCTGCGCGGGATCAAAAGTGGAGGATGTGGCGTTAAGTATCGCTGTTGAAGCAAATGGCAGGGTGACGCTCGGGTCGGCCGTGGCGCTCGTCGATGCATTAATTGGAACATGGTAAGTAACCTGTACGGTTGTTGTCTTTGGGACAACAACGGTCAAGGACTCCATGACGGTCTCGGTGATGACCGCCGGGGCCCTTTCGACAAGTGAAGCGGTTTCGGTAACGTCGATCTGTTGTGGTATGCCGGCATACTGCCTTCCAAGGATGAAGTTCAACACAGTTCCAGCCCGGAGGCCTAACATGATCGACCAGAAAGAATATTCGCGATGCCAGTCGCGGAGTGTGAGAAAGTGCCAGAAGCCTAGTCTAGCACGAAACGAAGTTGGACAGTTGCAGGATGAGCAGAAATTGACATAGGGCCTCGATGGCCACCTCGCTCTTTAGATCTTCATATAGGTGGATGATCCTGTCACCTGTCGAGTTTCGATGCGAATGAGAGAGAATAGGTACGATGACGACTCGACGAGAGAGTGAGAGCCGTAACAAGGAAAGACTGGGTGAGTGAGAGACAGCAAGAGAAATTGTAGAGAGAGAACGCAAAACAAAGATACAAGGAGAGACAGAGACAGAGACACGGAGAAGAAACACAAACAGAGGGAGAGACAGACAAAGAGAGAGAATGAGAGAGTGAAACGTCGCTGAGGTCGACTTGAGGGGGGATGGCACCCTAAACAACGAGCAACGCAACCCAAAGGGGGGGCTATGCCATTCCAGCGTTTTACCTGACTCCAAGTAGAACGAGAGGCGGCATCGGGCGACAAGCCGGACGGGAGCTACCACAGAAAAGCTCTCCGGGTGGCGTGGAGCAGGGGTCGACAAGCAAGGGGAGCTTTGGTGAGAGGCAAGGGGTAGTTCCCTGTCCTGCGACAGATCTGAAGCACGATGCCGTCCCCACGTTGTCGCCCATGCTTGCTTGGGACTAGTAACCGAGGGGCCATGCCTCGAAGAGCTAGGTTAGCGATCCCAGACTCCTGGGACGGAAGCCAGAAGGTGGTCATGTTTGTCACGGAGGAGGCGAGGCGAAGCTGTAGCTGTTGCTGCTGAAGGGAAACATGTATGACGACCATGTCGATATCTGCGACGGTGGACGATATCAGAGGAGGATCCGCTGTCTCTGTCCGTCTCTCGCATTTCTTCTTTCTAAGCGCTACAGCTGAATATGTACGTATGGTCTCGGTGATGCGACCGGGAACGGTTACGGTGATGATGGTTGGCCCCTTATACGCCCAAAGTTGTTGTTGATGGAAAAAAAGAGAGAGTCAAGACCCGACCAGAACCTGAGGGAGAGACCCAGCGCCTACCGTAGGCACCTGCAGGGTGGGGCAACCGTTATTGGTGCCTTCTCTGTTTGTGCCTGCCTTTTCCTTCTTGGGAGGCGCTGCCGTCAGCCACCTGAGACGACTGACACGCTCTAGCTGCGCGCTCACGGTAGGCAGGAGGTACGTACCTGCCAAGCTGGGGATGGAGGCTTAACCCATGGGCATAATGGTTGGTGGTCCTGAGAAACACCAAAGATAGACCCGCTAGAACGACAGACGGAAAAATATCCCACGAAACAAAACACTGTCTTCTTGTTCTTCCGCGCACTAGAACAGAGTGATGACGGGCAGTTCAGGTGGAAAAAATCTCGTCTCCCATTTCGCTTGTCGCGTACCTGCATGCCGTACCTGAAAAACACTCCTCTTCGGGAGCTTGGCCGGCATTAGCATCAGCAACATAAACAGTTGTGCTTCTTTATCGTCTTCTAAGACATTTACTCACTTCCGTCCTTGCCCGAAATTACTCGTGATTCATCTTGATGTACCAAGAAATCCTCCTCTTGGACCGTATCGGCTCAGCCTATTATCAACAGCCATCAAGATCCTCATCTCTGCCTCACTCCCGCCAGATTGATTAACCTTCATAAGACTTCATCCATCTTGCATTGAATCCTTATGCCACTGCCCCTCCCCTCTCCATCATGCTCCTCCCTGCATCCTGGCTCACATCAGTTCATCCGCTCGAGCGTCCCCTCCGGCTTCACCCTTGTTCCTGGCCTGGTCCCCCTGTCATCCCGGTCCACATGTCGCCACAACTCACCAGCTAAACTTAAATCTGTTGTTAACCACGGCCATCCTGCGTACGATTAACGAAACGCAAACTTTTGCGCTTCTCGCCTCGGTCTTAGTTCCACGTGATGAGGCATGGGAGCGCATGAATTCGAGATGGCACTGAAACTGACTTGACAAACGCAATTGGTGTTGTAGGGTGGGCCAAGTCCATGTCAGCCAAGTTGACGAATTATCCAACACCTGTGACAAGTTTCTCTAAAACATGCTGTTTGAGTACGTCATCAGTGTTTCCATCTCATCGAGGATGGCGTAGGATGAGTGATTTAACATTGGGAGTGAGCACTTTGGCCCCGTTTCCCGAAATGTGTGGTAATGACTATGAGCCGAGTGTAAGTTGAATGAGCGATACAAGGGGCACACATAAGCAGTTCAACTTAGCATTGGCCAATCTATCACATTCTCGGAATACCGTATTCTCGCTGATCACAATAATTTTTCCGTCCTGTACACAACTAGTGCCCCTATTCTGTCCCTATATCCATTGTGGTGCAGATTATCGCAGTATCTGATGAACGGGATGTCCTTCTGACACTTCACGTTTCTGAAACCGCACCAAAAGGAATACGTCAATCACAGAGGAGAAGTATGGACCCATCGTGATCAAATCTAAAAATCGTTTTTGTAGACTTAAAATCACGAGGGTTGTGTTCAGGCTCAACATCAAGCCGAGGGACCGAGGGATGTTGGCCCAACTTTGCAGCATGCAACGTCAACACCACCACTTGTCTCCAGGGTGTCATCCATACTTTCTTCCGCTGTGGGCCCTATTCGGAATATTTCTGGCCCCTTTGAGATGCGAGGGTTATATCTGTCCTCCAAGTTAAACCCCCTTTCTTCTGCCCTTTCTCTGCCGATCCCCTCCTTCCAAGCTCCAGCATCTAGCATCTCTTGCTTTTGGCACTTGTATATTTGATGCCATGTATTTTCCTAAACCATGATTGCAACGAGTTTCCCAGATTGCCGCGCATTTGTTTACTGGACACAAATGGGTGTTTGCACTATTCTAAGGAAGTCGTAATCAGCCCCTAACCAAGCAACCAAGTAGCGCCAATGAACCCCATAACACCTGATCGCCGATATACGCAATTGAATCAATTTAGTCAAATATTTAGCTCTGTTACTCAACAAGTTCCCATCCATGAGCTTTGTGACAACCGCACATCACGGCATCACGGGAGGTCTAGGGTAGGCGCGTGCGAGTGTATTCAAGGCAATGCCACCCTGAATCATAACGAAACATATTGCTAAGTAAATAACTACAACCTGAAGCTAGATGTATGACTAGAGTGGGGTGGGAATTAAATGTCTAGAGGTTACATGGCCCGTGGCTCTATTACAACGTGTGGGTGAAGTGAAAGACACTTGCCACTTGTCGGCAGCACTCTGTTCATGCTGGTGAAGCAATTCTCGCAAATTTGTTCATACTTGGACATAATCAATTCAAACCAAGTATCATGGCTTATAGTTCACAAGTTGGGATCCAATTTCATTCTCCTCGAGATCAGGAGAAATCTGCCTAGGTAGACCACCTTAACGCCTTGCTTTGGACATCCATCCCCTTGCCTCGCAAGTCGCAATACCAGCCCAGCCATTCCAAACTCCAAGGGACCGTATTAAAATCAAGTAAACGGTACTGCCCTTCTCCGAGAATTAGTCCGCCTGCTTACAGCTCTCTTGAGATATTCACTCACATCCTTGACCTAGCGTCTCTGTATAAGAGTTCCAGACCGAAGCCTGAGTCCTTGGAATCTGCAGGTCTTCCGATGGTCTGCAAGAGACTCCTCCGTGTATTGTAATCGCCAGCTGGACCGTGGCATCCAGTCAGATATCTCGGGATGCTGTAGGCAATCATCACAGAATGACAGGTTTTCGAACTTCCGGGTCTTCTTGTTGAACCACGGAACGCGAGAGGCGGCCGCAAATGCCGCTGACCCGACGCCCCCAGCAACGAAGCCGCGATTGAGACCCAATAGCACAAGGTGGTCTCGGAGGTCTTCATGATGAACCATGTTTTCACGGCTCCCATGAACTCGGATGCCGGCAGCTGCGGCAGAGTCGAAGTCAACCAGTACAAGGGGTTCAGTAATTGTTTCTTTTGGTGCATAGATGCCTGGAAGAGCCGTCATATTGGGAAGTGTACGCAGTATAGACACGTCCAAGTCTAGGGTAGAGGCGGCCGTGCCTAAGGGTAGTGGGTGATAGGATTTGCTCAACGACAAGCACCGGAAACAGACTCGTTTGCAAGTGACGAGGTAGAGGTATCCGCCCTGGCCACCACAACAGTCGCACTTGGATGTGCAGAGTTTCTCGTAGAGAGTCGCGCATGTTATCCAGCGGCCAGTTCCAATGGCAAGGGTACCTCGCAATGAATTTCGCGCATGTGCGGAAACGGCTCTGAATTGGGGGAGGCAGTCGACCATCTCGGCGGCTCTTCTGTTGGTGAGCCTGAAGTCGATCAAGCTCCGGATATCGAGATGCGTGAGGGTCTGATGGAGAAGCTCGGCTGGGAGGCGATCTAGCAAGCCGGCTGAAGCTTCGGGAGGACGGCGTCTGCGGGAAATTCTTGGAAAGGGTGGAAGGTTTTCATCAAGAGTAGAGACGAGGCCTTTGTCAAAGGAGAGAAAGCGGTAATGATGGATCGACAACTGTTGACCCATGGCTTCTGCTTGGACCAGTGGGAGGTTCCGGGAATGATGATGAGAGAATATTGGGCGACAGTGAAATAGTCTCGGGGGAAAGCTGAGAAGAGATTATCTTCTCTTTTGTGTGGTCTTGGTGCTCTCTCCATTTCTATGCAAGGCCGTTCAATTAACGCAACACCTGAACCTGATTCACGTGACACAGTCGGGTGTTTGCGTGTTCACCTCCCTATATGCAGCCGCCTTCAAACGGCTTCTATCTATGACTACAGTTGACAGCTCAATTGAAGTTGCAAACGAGAAAACGCTTCAAGTGCACATAGGTGTTGCAAATGCGAAGCTATCCATGTCGACTTGTGAACCCTGGATTTATGCAACCGACCGCCACCCAATTAGAGCTCACCGAACAGCGACGCTTGTCTTGATAGTGGAGGTCCGCTACCTAAAAGCGGCGTGGCTTCAGGTACCTTGCACATCATGGCCTCCACTCCATCACTCCATCACCTCGATCCATCCACTCATCAACCATCAATCAATCAAGAGCTCCATCCTTGACTCGCCCGTCTCCGCTGCGACTCTGTTGGTTGCTCGCTTGCCTTGCCTTGCCTTTGCTGTCTCTCCTCCCAACCCCGCGGCTGCTCCCGCGTGGACCGACTTGACCGACCGCCACAGAACGACCGAGCGAACTTGAGAGCTCCCCCCTCCCTCCCATCTCATCCATCCACTCAATGCCGTTGTTCGATTGAGCTTCTGGCATCACTTTGTGTCTGTTTGGAATCGTTGGACGGCCGTTTCCCTTGTCCTTTCTGCAGGCATAGTCTCTGTATCTTTACCTGTCGAATACTGCTATCTACACCGTCTTATCGCTGCCCCATCACTTCACGGGCTGCTGCACGGCGTGCTCCAACCTGACCTCTTCCCCCGCTTGACTCTCTCTCCCTCCCACGCATCAATCAACGAACGAGCTCTGTCTGGCGCACCTTGAGGCCCTCTACACGTCTAAGCCTCCCTCCCAATAGCTCCAGCTCCTGACGAGTATTCTCCGACCACTGTGTGTCTCGTTGTGCCTCGTGGTACCTTGGCTTGGCTGTGGCCCCGTCTCTCACTGACGCCGACGTCGTTCATTGTGTTTGCTTAGCATCTGCTGCTGCGGTACCTTACATCGTTAGCAGCGCCACTACTTCCATCCGCAGCCATGTTTGGCAACTTCGCCTCCTTTGGTAAGCAGTGAATAGCTTCCTCTTCCTCATTGATCCTCTCACCTTTGACATTTTCTCAATTCTTGCGATTTTCACCTCGCCACGATTCTCTTGACCGTGCCATGCTCCCAAAACACCGCATTCCCCCCTCACTTCACCTCCACCAAGCTTCGCCCTGTTTTGTCGTCTACCCCTCCCCCACACTTTCTTTACCTTGTGCCTCCACCTTGATAGACCCTGGCTAAACTCGTGTCAGCCGGTATCCCGTCAAAGAATAAGATAGATCCAAAGGACGTTCCACCTCCTACGCCCGTCACTCTCCCTCGCTTTCAGCCCTTCGCCCACGATGACGACCCCGTCGACGCCGCCTCGGCTCTCTCTTCCCTGCTTCAGAACACGGGTCGAACAACTGCCGCTCTCGGCGCCCATGGCTTTTCCGCCATTGGACTTAACCTGAACCTCGACGCGAAACCCGCCGACCTGGTGCCCGACCCTTCGTATATCCCCGATTTCGATGAGTGGGATAGACTCTCTCTTGATGAGGCTCGGGACAAGAATGCATCTACTCGCAGACCTATCAGGAACGGCAACCTCTCTCCTGGGTGTCAGGTTTATCTTGAGCGCAAAAAGGAGTTGTCGAGCATCAACGAAGACGCTTTTCGAACTGTGCGGAGACTACCTGTGCCCAAGGGAAAGCAGCAGGCTCGCCTGGGAAATGCATACGAGTTCTTCCGCTGTCTTGAAGCCTTCACCTCCTTTTGGGACGACCCTACCCAGCCTCCTGCACTGCCGCCATCTCCTGAAGCCTCCCCGGAGGTCACTGACGGAGCGGCGAGCTCGGGTGATGCGAAACAAGTGACCCCCAAGGAGGATACCGGGCCCTCCTATTACCGGACCAGTTCTGGCTCTAGTATGCCCCCTGACTACCGCAACAACCTTATGACGGCATTCATCAAGCTTGTTGCCTATGACTTTGGCTGCAACGTCTCACCATCGCGAACCGAGCCACGTCTTCACTTGAGCTCGCCTGAAGGAACACCTTCTCGCAAGACCTACTGCCCCTCTGGCTGTCTCTTTGTGTTCCAGAGTCCAACCACCCGTGAAGCTGCCCGTGCAGGTGTTGTTCATGGACCAGTAGCCAGTGTCAGTGCTAGAGGGACCACCGACTTTACCGTGCCGGACCCCGAAACCGCCCAGTCTCTGGACCTTGCGCGAGAAATCGTGGCCGCGCTGATCACGGCGCAACACCGCGCACGCGAAGGCAAAACGGAGAAGCGGTTCGGAGATGGACAATGGTGGACGACTGAAAAGCGCTGGGGAGGCGGTCCCGGAGGACCCATTGGACGCGAGATCGAGAAGGACTCGGTTCAGGGTGACAAAGACGTCAAGCCCAGTGATGAGAATGGCTTGCCCGTCTCCAAGAAGCCTCGCAAGAACATGAGTATCTATGACAACTATCGCATGGTGCGACCTCCATCTTCGACCTGGGATAAGAAGGCCCAGTATGAGGCTATCGGCCGAAGACAGGGCGCAGACTACGACGACATCTTTGTGGTGAGCTCACTGTTTCACCATGTCTCTATCCTTCGAGTGAGGGTACCCAACCGCCTGCTTGAGGCTCTGGATGGAGCTCGCGAGCTAGACCCGTCCAAGCGCAGCTGGGGTAAGGTGGAGGCCTGGAGGAGCCCCTGGTACGACCTGTTTGATATCAAGCAACGGTTGGAAGCTCTGAAGCTAGTGTGGGGGATGATGGCTTATCAGATGAGGAAGGAAACCGGATCTGATGAGGATGTCAGTATGACCAATGCTTAAAACCTGTCAGGCTACATTTCGAGTTGGATGTGAGCCATTTGTTCTACACCATTTTGGAGGGCGTCTGTTTACTACTTGAAGCCCAGCATGAGAAGACGAGAAAACACAGCACGGCGAAAAAGACTCTTGGGGTATATTTAGTCTACCTGTACGAAACTACTTATCATCGATACGAATCAAGATCAGCAAGTCCATGTCAGAATTGATACCCAATCTGAGAATCGTGATGATGAGACGAGTCGTGATGGAGTCAGCACACTGGACCAATAATGATGAAGCAACATATCATCCCCAGACTGGACGGGGCTGAGCCGTGTGTCCCTTGCAGCGTTCGGCACGTCATCAGACACTTGGACAAAAGGGGGCATGCGTGCTTCTAGATGCAGTGTCTTAGTGTTGATCAAGTTGGGTCCAAGTACATGACACCGCAGCACGGGTTCCGGGGACCACAGCCGCGGGTCAGAAGGAAGCCGGGAACTAAAGGAAACGGGGACTTGGGAACAGAAGACGATGCAAGGCGTGGGATGGGCGGTCAACTGGACAGCCACTCTGGCCACGAGGGTTGAATGGCATGATGTGACGATTCTGCAGGGAGACGCAGAGAGATGAGACACTCCGAGACGCTGAGAGGAGGACAAGATATTTGACGCAATGCCGGTCAGGTCCGGTTCAGCATGCCACGGGGGCGGATCTTGACTCAGATGGGGACGTGGAGGAGATAAAGAGCCTCAGGGATGACACCATGCGTTGAGAACTTGGCTCCCGCAGCGTGCCAGATTGGCGGGTAAGGCGGGCCACAAGGGGGGAGGACCTACATGAGAACAGCCCGCCTCATAGGGCGTGTGCATGGCCTCAAAGCTGAGGTCAGGTCGCGAATCTGGGGGTCGTTGCGCTGGTGCTGGTGCTGGTGTTGGTGTTGTTCTGTTGGTGGGCACGCGTGGCTGCATTGGTGCCGGTGCAGGGCTACCTTATTCAGGATGGAGGCCCGCGTGGCATTGGGCGCGGAGGAGGTTTCTAGTTTGGTGCTAGATTCGAGGATGGCTGGTATGTGCTCGAGGGTCTTGGCTTTGAGGGAGCCCGGAGATGAGACGGGGAAGTAAGAGATGAAGGGTAAGTATTTGGGTTTGAGATGATATGTGAAGGTGTTGGTGGAGATTTGGGATATGTGACTTAGAGAGAGACAGTGAGAGTGTGTGTATACGTGGCTCAGTATTATCTGGGGAAGGCACTTACATGCCCAACTCTGGTCCCAAAATCCTGGATGATATTTGACTGCTTGGTCCATTTTCGGCCCTCGAGGTCCCAACCACACGGTTCCGAGTAACCCAAACACATCAACAATGGGAAAAGCGTTCCCTCCAAGTCGGACCCAGAATATCGAAAACGGTCACAAGCCACACAGCCACACTTGCTTTGGGGCATGGCCCGAGCTTCCTTCCGCTGGATCAAGCCACGGGAGTGCCCCACACATGGCCCTAGCTCTCCACCACCCCGCTTTTCGCCAGCGGCTGAGTCTCACTCTAGAGTTTCCCATTGGTCAGAGACCATGTCGTAGAGCCCTATTCAGCTCTCGGCTTGCCCGTCATGCTAGCCTATTTGGGATGATCTTCGTGCCGTGGGCGGGGAGGCTATCGGAAAATTTCAGCCATCTTCTGCATCTTTTTTATCTTTCAGAGTCGCAACAGTCAACGTGAACGCCAACGCCGCTACCCTTGACCTGGAGGTTTTTGATACGTATCCCCTGCTTCTCCACGCCTGGGCGCGCAATTCCGGCCGTGCTTTTCGCTTCAGACTTTTTTTCTCCTTCCTCGGGTCTGTTGTCGTTGGTTGGAGAAGCGAGGGCTTCGGAGATGGCGCAAGGCGACCAACATCTTGATCTATCCACGTGTTAATGCTTGTCAAGAGCCAAGAGTTGCTGCGGAATTCGCAATTTGCAAATTTAGAATCCATCTCCGTCCTGGCAGAAGCTTGCGCCCCAGACGAAATGTGATATTAGCTACATACGTGTTGACTATCTGGTGTTGTTGTTCAAGCACGCTTGCATCACTACTCCAGCAAAAAACCTACCCTGGTCCACAAGCTGCATCGGGATCGCCGTTGCGCCGGCTAGGGCAGCGCGCCGGAAGCTTGCAGACTCAGCCTGACAGGGGTTTGATGTTGTAGACGCGCAAGACAAGAAAGAGTCCATCTCAGGCACGAAGAAGACATAATTCAGCGGTTACGGATTGGATCTGCGTGCTTGAAGGGCTACGTACATACTGGGGCAGGGATGGGGGAAGTTGACGTCTTATCCAGGTGAACAGGGGGGGAAGTAGATGTCTGTCAACCGAGATGGCTTTTCCATGTTGCACTGCATCTTCATAGGTTGTCATGAGATGACGGTCATTTCCAGACAGGCCCCTTCCCTCGAGTTACCGGCGTACCGGGTGGGTGTGCGGGTCAGGAAGGGGGTGTAGGGCAATAGGACGGTGATGCAAATCTTCTTCCTGAAGCATCATGATACGAATGAATGTCCCCGGGATCACGATGCAGCTCTATGGCAACTGTTGGCAGTGCCGTTCGGGTCTCCCGTGCTGTAGATGAATTGGGAATGTCGTCCGCTGCTGCTGGGATACCCTCTGCAACATTCACAATCAATTGAAGAAGGCAGCAGAATAAAAATCTGCGAGTCGATCAAGATGGGGGTGTTGGTGTTCCAGCGGCGAGGACAAAGCCACCACGGGGGGCATTGTCTCTGCCTCTGTCAAGAGATCAAGATTTCTCCCTGGGGCGGTCTCGGCTGTGTGGAGTTTGAGGACTTGGCGCTACCAGACGGACACGGAGGTTTGAGACGACGGTCGCGACACCGGCAATTAGGTTGGCAAAAAGCAAGCAAGAGCCGCAATCTCAACGGATGCTACGTTGGGGGAGCGTGTATATGGCCTGAAATGGGAATCTCGTAGTTGTAGATCGGTAGAGCTGAGCCCGACCCTGTCTATAACGGCAGCCAACTAAGGAACCATTCAGATTGAGACGAGATTTGACGTTGTGCCTGAATTTTTGACGTGCAAAAAAGCAACAACAAGAAGAACTACAGAACACGAGTCGAGCGCATGCGTATGTCTGTGACTGTGTACCAGTCTGTCTGCAAGAGAGAATACGGATTGGATTGGATTACATGGGCCAAGAACTAGAATCACGTCACGCAACCGTCTCATCCGTGCTTGGCCGACGACAGCGAACAGACTTGAGCATCACGGCCGGGGCCCAGTCGGTCGGGTCAGATCCAAAAAAGCAGGTCTTGCGTCAACAAGAGTGAACTCTTTAGATGGAGGCCTATCCCTGCACAGCCTGGAGACGAGCGCTGAACCGTAACGGAGACCGTTTAGGGCTGTGCCGGTTTCCCAGATTAGATGGTGCTCCCGGCGGCGGGACGAGACGAGACGAGGTTTATCGCCTACCTAAGTTACGTGCTGTGCTGTAGGTATTGTCCACCGCCACCGTCACCGTTCTTTTGGACTCTTGCTGCTTGCTGCTCCATCAGCTGGCGGGGAGGGGCGCTTCCCAGCGATGGGGATCCGGCCGTATTTCCTCTTTGGGTGTCGGCTGGCGCTTGAACTGTGCCTCCATTGCCAAGCTGTCAAACCCGGCGGCGGGCAGGGCAGGGAGAGAGAGAAGGAGAGGACTTCATGTGTTGTTGATGTGGAATATATTGGATCTAAAAAGGGCGTCGAGATCCTTCTCTTTTTTTTTTCTTTCTTTCTTCTCATTCTTCAGCAGCTTGGACTACAATAACAAGACTCGACGCACTGGTTGCAGGGTCTCTCCTCACATAATCAAGCAATCGCCTCTGGTCATCATTACACACACCCCCAACAAAGAGACCAAAACAAGAAAACCCGCCAGAAAGTTCCATCTTTCGGGTTACGGCATTTCTCAGCATCAAAGGACTGAACTGAACTGAACGTTGTCTCGTCTCGGTCTTTTTGCTGCCGGAGTTACAGCATCTTTTACAAAACCGAGGCCAGCCTGAGATAAACCTTACCTGCCTCTTAGACGCCCGTCAGACTTTGGCCGGATAATCAGGTCGACGCCCAATCTGCAACCACACCCCCCCCTTCCCCGTCTCCCCTCATCACTCATCCTATCCTCATCCCCCCCTGGCTTATTCGCTTTTTACTCTCTGTTTACTACAACTCACTTCTTGGCTTCGGACGCTGCTTCTGCTCTTAAAGATTCTGGACCCTCCTCGATCTCTTCCTTCATCCTCTCTCATCCCATCCATCTATCAACCGTTTTGTCTCCCCCGCCTTCAGCTTCAAAGGACGGCCGTGCACCACACCTAGCAGCCAGTGTCTCGATAGCTCTAGCTGCCTCGAGCAAAGTCTCCATACCTACCTACGCCGAACCCTTGATCTTTGGACCCTTTTGACACGCCTCGGCTCTTCTCCTCTGGCTGCAACTGCCCCGCAAGCATCCATCAGCAGCGTCAAGTCGCATCACGTACGCACGCACGCACCCGCTGCTCACGGGGTTCCACGCGCGTGCCCACCCCAGCCAAGGCCCAGCCCAGACCAGCCAAGGGTACCTCACCACCACGCCAAGATCCGGTCCCAGGCAAAGTACCACGCCTTTTGCCGTTTCCCGTCCTCTTGGCGCCTGTCCTGTCCTGTCTAGGTACAGCACGGTAGGCTGAGCTTGCCAGGACCCCGTCCTTCGTCTTCGACGGCACTCTTTTCTCAACCTCCACCAAACCCGAACCCGAGTCTGAGCCTGACAATCGACCGACAAACCGCGCCGTGATATCCGCCCTCGACAGCTTCAATCCTCAATCGCATCTCTCCTCCAGCACCGACTCTATCCTCTCCAGCCCTGACATGTCGGGATACCCGGGCTACAACTCTGGCCGCTACGGCCCGCCGCAGCCTCAATACCAGGGCAATTATTACCCGTGCGACTCTCCATTTCCCATCTCTGACGCTGCCCAAAAAATGCCCCCATCCCCCGCATTCTCGCCTGTCGATCATGATGCCTCTTCCCGTCTCTGTTGCAAACATTGCCCGCTAACTAAGCTTCCTCGATAGACAGCAACCCTCCTACGGCGGCTACCCGCAAGGCCAGCCTTCTCCCCAGCCGCCCTACGGCTATCACCAACAACCGCCTCCCCAGCAACAATACTACCAGCAACCCCCTCCTCAGCAGCCGCAGTATGGCCAGTACCAGCAGCACCAGCAGCACCCACCTCAGCCCAACTACCAAACACGACCTGGTGCGTCTTTCATCCCCCCCAATGTCCGGCTGCGACTCGATTAGATTGTTAACAAGTCTTTAGGCGGCAGCGGCGGCCCTCCTCCTCCTCCCTCAGCGCCTCAGCAGTTCGGCCACGGCGCCCCCAACAGCTATGCCTTCAGATACTCCAACTGCACCGGCAGGAGAAAAGCCCTGTTGATCGGAATCAACTACTTTGGCCAGCGCGGCCAGCTGCGTGGCTGTATCAATGACGTCCGCAACATGACTGCTTACCTTTCCGAGCATTTTGGCTACAAGCGGGAGGACATGGTGATCCTTACAGATGATCAGCAGAACCCCATGAGCCAGCCAACCAAACAAAACATCTTGCGCGCCATGCACTGGCTAGTCAAGGACGCCCGACCCAACGATTCGTTGTTCTTCCACTACTCAGGTAAGTCTCTCTGTGGCGGCTGAGGCCCTCCACCTTGCTGACAGTCAATCGCAGGTCATGGTGGACAGACAAAGGATCTCGACGGTGACGAAGACGATGGTTACGATGAGGTCATTTACCCCGTCGACTTCCGACAGACGGGCCACATTACCGACGACGAGATGCACCGCATCATGGTTCGTCCCCTCCAGTCCGGTGTCCGTTTGACAGCCATCTTCGACTCGTGCCACTCCGGTACCGCCCTCGACCTTCCCTACATCTACTCGACACAGGGTATCCTCAAGGAGCCCAACCTGGCCAAGGAAGCCGGCCAGGGTCTCCTCGGCGTTATCTCCTCGTACAGCCAAGGCGACTTGGGCGGCGTCGCCAGCAACATCTTTGGCTTCATCAAGAAGGCCGCCAACGGCGACGATGCCCGAGACCGCGCCCTCCGGACAAAGACGTCTCCCGCCGACGTTGTCATGTGGTCTGGCAGCAAGGACGATCAGACTTCGTGGGTGCTCCCTTTTCCTCAATCATACCCTAATTACCAGATGATCCCGGCTTGATCACCTGTCTTTTGTTCATGGTTCTGCTTTCTTGTTGTTTCTGGGACAGGTTCCCCGGTTATTCATGTCAGCGATGGCGCAAGGCGTTCTCAGACTGGACTTTGATGTATTTAGCTTTTAATGATTTTCATATTCTCGGGCACGCCCCAGATGTCAAGTGCAGCCTCCTTGCGAGTCTGTATTTTGGCATCTGGGGCGATGGGCTACGTTGGATCGGCAGGCCTTTGGGCATTTCTTTTCACCTTTATTCCATGCCAGCAGCAGCAAATTGCTAACCATACTTGCAGTGCCGATGCTACCATCGCTTCTCAGGCCACTGGCGCCATGTCCTGGGCCTTTGTTACAGCGCTTAAGAAGAACCCTCAGCAGAGCTACGTCCAGCTTCTCAACAGTATCCGTGACGAGCTCTCAACACGCTACACTCAGAAGCCTCAGCTGTCTTGCAGCCATCCTCTTGGTATGTCTGACTCAAACCCTTCTCTAGTGTTCATGAGCTAATGTGGTCCAGACACGAACCTGCTGTTCGTCATGTAATGGATAGGGCATTTCCCTACCTAGTAGCATCCCAATGTATCGCAGCCCTAAGCTAGGAGTAACCATGAGCCATAAGAATCCTATATACTCTTACCTGACTCTTTTCCTAATTCCGAGGGGCTAAAAGAGCCCAAGGGTTCATCATCCTTATCATGCATGGTGTTTAACAATGGAGGGGATTGACTGGTTGGACAAAGGCTGGCCGAGCGACGTCTTGGAATATGAGGCCGGGGGGAGGTTTATAACGATGGGCGGCTGTTTGTAAAGCTTGGGTGTTTTGTTGTGTTTTTTTTTTTTGATGACTTGTTTGATGTGTTTCTCAAGATGACGAAGTGCTGGATGTCATCTTGTGGGTTCTTGGCTGCATGTTTATATGGTTCGGTTCTCGTACAGCGATGGATGAAAAGAAAAGACTCCAACATTTTTTGAATGAATCAAAATGTTAATTCATTCATACTGTGCCTGTGCCTCTTTGATGCTTTAACTCGCTTTGTCTCCAAACGTCCCAGGTTGGTATCCATAACAACACCCGTACCCAAACCGCCCAAATCCATTCCCTATCAAGGACTCGCTCAGAAACAAACAAACTGATAAGACAGAATTCCTCCTATTCCACCTTGAAACACCCTCACCCATGCAATGCAATACAGTTTCGCTTTTCCTCTTGCCGTTTCTTAACTTGGTAGATATACATTATCGTGTCTTTATGCCTCGGCCCTGACAACCTTGAGCTGACGGGACCGCTTCACCTTGCGCTGCTCCTCCTTGGCGGCCACGAGCTTCTTTCGGACAGTCTCCTGCTTTGCCCAATCCTTCGCTGCCAACCGGGCACGGGCGATGAAGCGTGCCATGACGAGGAATGTTCGGAGAGTGGGTTTGGTGGTTGATGTAGAAGAAGTGGCGTGGCTGGGCAGGGAGAGAGCCTTCTTGTTGCCGAGAAGGTTGACCCGGATATCCTCGAGTTCTCGAAGCTGAGCTTTGTTGCTGGGAGAAAGTTAGCAAAAGTACAGAGTTAAAGGGAAAGAGTAAAAGAAAAACGTACCAAGCATTGGCAATGTCAAGCTGTAGTTGGAGGAACTTCTTGGCGTACGCAGCATCAGCTCGTAGGGAAGCCTCTCGCTTGAAACGGGCTTGCATCCACTCCATCTGCATCACAACACCTCGTAGCTCCTTCTTGTGACGTTCCTCTGCGCTCTCGGCCGCCCGGATCACCGTCTCCAGAGCCTGGTCCGCCCCGTCGATGGTCTCCTGGGTCTTGAGGTCCGCCGAGCGTCGTCGCTCCGAAGCCTCGGCCTTGGCGGCGACGGCCGTGGCCTTGATGCGCTCGAGGTCCTTTTGCAGCTTCTCGGCGCTCATGCGGAAGGCGGCTCGTTCGCTGCGCGCTCGCTCAAGTTTGCGGCGGAGTGAGGCCTCTGAAGCGCTGAGGTTGTCGATGAGCTCCTGTTGCTGGAGGACGTCGTGCTCCAGGTTCTCCATTTCCGCCTTGATCTTCCGTACCTGTCGATCTTGCTTGTTCAACAAGGTGTCCGTCTGTTGTGCCGCCGCGGTATTGCGTTCTCGCTCTACCTTGCTGATCTGATGCTTCAGTTCAAGGAGAGCTCTCTCGTGTTGTGTTGCCACCTCTTGAGCTTGCTGCTCGGCATCTTCGAGGAACTCTTCAAGCACCATCTTCTGGTCCTCGGCATCCGCAAGCTGATGCTTCAGCTCCTCGAGATCCCGTTCGTGTTGCGCCACCGTATCGGCAAGCTGGCGTTTCAGTTGGTTGAGAGCCCGCTCGCGTTGCGTCGCTATCTCTCGAGCCTGGTGTCCGGCCTCGTCGAGATCTATTTCGTGTTGCGCCACTGTGTCCGCAAGTTGATGTTTTAGCTCGTTGAGAGCCCGGCGGTGTTGTGTTGCTGCCTCTTGGGCCTGATGCTCGGCATCCTCGAGGAACTTCTCAAGCTCCGACTTCTGCTCCTCGCTGTCTGCAAGCTGGTGCTTTAGTTCAAGGAGGGCTCGCTTGTGCTGGGTCGCGATCTCTTGAGCCTGTTGTTGTCCGGCATCCTTGAGAAGCTTTTCAAGCTCCAACTTCTGCTCCTCGGCATCGGCGAGCTGGCGTTTTAGTAGGTCGAGAGCCCGCCTGTGTTGCGTCGCCATCTCTTGAGCCTGCTGCTTTCCAGCATCCTCGAGAAGCCTTTCAAGCTCCAACCTCTGGTCCTCGGTATCCATAAGCTGGCGCTTCAGTTCGTCCAGAGTCCGTCGGTGCTGTGTCGCTATCTCCTGAGCCTGCTGCTTCCCGGCATCCTTGAGAAGCCTTTCGAGCTCGAGCTTCTGCTCCTCGCTATCTGCAAGCTGACGCTTCAAATCATCGAGAGCCCTCTTGTGCTGTGTTGTCGTCTCTTGAGACCGTTGTTGCCCAGCGTCTCTGAGGAGCTTCTCAAGCTCCAACTTCTGCTCCTCAAGCTCCGACTTCTGCTCCTCAGCATCGGCGAGCTGACGCTTTAGTTGGTCGAGAGTTCGCTTGTGCTGCGTTGACATCTCTTGAGTCTGCTGCTTGCCAGCATCCTTGAGAAGCCTTTCAAGCTCCAACTTCTCGTCTTCGATATCTGCAAGTTGATGCTTTAATTCAAGGAGGGCTCGCTTGTCTTGTGCCGCGGTGTCTCGAGCCTCTCGGGCCTGCTGCCTGGTATCCTCGAGGAACTTTTCCAGCATCGACTTCTGGTCCTCGGCGTCTGTGAGCTGATGTTTGAGCTTCTCGAGTTCCAGTTCGTGTCGCGCCAGCATCTCCTTGGTTTGCTTCCTTGAGTCCTTCATCGCTGCTTCAAGCATCTGGTCCTCGGTACCGGCAAGCTGATGCTTCAGTTCTTCAAGATCCAGTTCGTGTTGCGTTATCAACTCATCGACCCGCTTCCTGGAGTCCGACAACGCTGCTTCGAGCTCCAACTTCTGGTCCTTGTAATCCGCAAGCTCATGCTCCAGTTCATCGAGATCCAGGTCGTGTTGTGCCGCCATCTCCTTGACTTGCTTCCTCGATTCCTTCAGCGCTGCCTCGAGCTCCAACTTTTGGTCCTCAGTATCTGCAAGCTGATGTCTGAGTTCATCAATCTCCAAGTCGCGTTGCGCTGTCACATCCTTGGCTTGCTTCCTGGACTCCCTTAGCGTTGCTTCGAGCGTCGACTTCTGCTCTTGGAGATCCTCAAGTTGTCTCTGAAGACGCTGGGACTCTGGGCCGGTAGCCTCCTCGAGGACTTTCTTGAGCATAGACTTTTGCTTCTCGGCATCTGCAAGCTGGTGTCGTAGTTCGTCGAGATCCATCTCGTGTTGCTCCACCATCTCCTCAGCCTGCTTCCTGAAGTCCTTCAGCTTTGTTTCGAGCGTTGTCTTCTGTTCTTGGACATCCTCAAGTTGCCTCTGAAGATGTTGGGACTCCCGATTCGACCGGTCCAGGTTTTCTTTCATGCTCTGCTTGAGACCTTGAATCGTCTCCTTGGCGTCCTTGAGCTCATCCTTTAGCTGATCGTTGTCATGGGCCTTTTCTTCTAGCGCCATCATTTTGCGTTGAGCGTCCTTCAGCTCGTCGCTATGATCAGCCTTGCTCTCCAGCGCCAGCATCTTGCGCTGAGTATCCTTGACCTTCTTCTCTGCTTCGGCCACCTGATCCCTGAGGCTGTCCATCTTTTCCTTGAGATCCTCCACTTCATCCTCTCGTTCGGTAAGTAGTCGGTCCTTCTCCTGAAGATCGGCTTCCAAATCGCCGATGTCGTCCTGCAACTTTTCGACCTGATCGTTATGCTGAGACTTTTCCTCTAGAGCCAGCACCTTGCGCTGGGCATCGTTGGCCTTTTGTTCCGCTTCATCTACCTGGTCCTTGAGGCTCTCCATCTTCTCCTTGAGGTCTTCGACTTCGTCCTCTCGTTCGGTAAGCAATCGGTCCTTCTCCTGGAGGTCGGCTTCTAGGTCTCCGATGTCGTCCTGCAACTTCTCGACCTGGTCGTTGTTTCCTTGTTGTTGGTCAAGCTGACGCTGAAGATCTTCAATGTCTGCTTCACGATCATCTATTAGCTGTCGTAGCTTGTCCATCTCTGCTTGCTGGCTCTGATCGCTGTATTTTCGTTTGGCCTTGTCCTGAAGCTCCAGCATCTGCTGGCGATAACTCTCGAGGTCCTTCTCGGCAGTCGTCAAATGCTTCTTGTATTTGTGGAGCTCTCTCTGCATCGTGACCTTGTCGACCTTGAGTTCGGTGTTCTCCTTGAGGGCGGCTTCGCTAAAGCCAGGCCCTGCTTTCCGAAGCGCCTCCTCGAGAAAGTGAATCTTGAGCTTGAGACCAAAGTTCTCCTTCTCGATCCTGTCAATAACATTCTCTTGTTCCCGAAGCGACAGCTGGTTGCCGTCTTGGAGAGGGCCCTTATCGCCTCCTCTCCTCCGAGGAATCGCCAATGGGGTCGAGGCAGCGCTGGTGGTGTCGATCTCGGGGATTGTGTTTTCCATGTAGGACTGATTGCGCGACCCTGTGTACATGGACGTGTCCCCGCGTGGGACAGCAGTGAGGTCGCCCTCATCGATTCTGTCTAATGAGGGCGTGTTCGGCACGTTGTTGCCATTCTCTTTTCCGAATCGCCGCACGCTGTTTCTCGTGGCTGACTTGAGTAAAGGTGTAAACTCGGCGCCTCCGACGCTGGGAGGGAGATTTCTGCGGTCGGCCAAGGGCCCTCTCTGACGCGGGGTGCGAAGGTTGATGCCGTTGGAGCGGCCATTGCGGAGTTGTTGGAGGAGGTTACCCTCCTTGGCTGGTGACTGGAAAGACGCCTCTTGTGAAATGTCGGCAAAGTCGGGCTGTCGACTGAGGTAGGTGGCATCCCCAATGTTTGTTCGCGGGGTGTCGAGCGCGCCGCCGCCAAAGTCGGGCATGATGGCGGTAGTGTGTGGACTGCAGTTGAGCTCTAGAAATACTGCGTAGGATTGAGGCAGATCATGCCAGAGATGATAAGCGGTCGCTCTATGTAGAGCGTAAAGAGTATCGCTTCGCCTCGCCTCGTTTCGCAGCTGGAGTTATTGTTGGTGATAAAGAAGGATCAAGATACGCTCGTGGGCTGGGCTGGGCTGGGCTGGTGCAAGCAAAGAAGATGTGGAGAACGCGCTGGTTCCGAGCCGACCTCTTTAGACCAGGCGCGTTGTTGTTTACTTTGTATCCCTTTTCGGACTAGAACGAAAACAAATCCGGGAGTGGGGTTGACGGAAAGGCTTATCCGTATGTGATTGGATAGAGCTCAGTACGTGGGTCTTGTTCCTTGGCCCCAGCCTGAGGACAGTGCAAGTAGTAAAATGCTTGAGCTGTTAGTTCTCGACAATTGGAGGAAAATTTCATCTTATATCTCTTGCAAAATGTAGTTGAGTTCAAGGATACTTTGCTGAGACCGTCGTGGTGTAGTTTTCTGCAACTGCAAACTTTATTGACATGGGTGCTATTATATACCTGAAGCTTGGATATGAATTTTAACTTGTCTTGCTCCTGTGTCAATGCTGCGTAATGTCTGTCAGTGTATGAAGCCTCTCCTAGGCCCCCAGTAAGGCTTCACAACATTCGCTTCAAAAAGAATATGAGTTTTAGACAAGAAGGCTCTTTACCGAGATCTTTTTGGCATGGAACAACACAAGCACGATGGTAATCAAGGTTAGTGAATAGTGTGCTTGCCTTTCCCATTGCAAGGATCTTGTAAGTGAGAGACTGTTGGCATTGGCTGTGACTCGGCATCATATGGCCTTGCTTTTGATTCCAAGACCCGAAAGTAGCCATTGAGTGTTCTATGAGGCCTTAGACAGGATTGAAGTTGGTGCTTGAACGCTCTAATCGTGTCTACGGTCATTGGGACTCTGATTGGCTTGAATTCGTAAACAACCTACTATTCATTCAAGCCAATCATCATGTCTCACCGGCTCATTCAACCCCATCTTCATTGTGCTGAATCTCAGATCCCCGCACAAAGTAAGCAGGCTCCGATATCGTCATACCCCCGGTAAATATATTGCTTTCGCCCCACCCGAGCCAGCAAACAATGATAACATCGTGCAACCGGATGAGGTGAGAGGGCGTTTTTGAGGGCCAGGGGAGGCGCAATGACATATTCGTGCTGTTGATCGACAGGCCAGCCCGTGGTTTCTTTGTACTCGATATCAGAGAGGTCCCCCCCAAAGTCAGCAATCTCCCTCACACCTGCCAGCGAACCCAGGCTTTCTTCCCCTGCAAGGGTCTTGCTTTTTTTTTCGTGTCCCATCGCACCACTTCACCGCCTGCCGCTCCATATATCCCCTGGGGATTGCCTCATCGACAGCGCCGCCATGTCTTTTTCGCAAGTCCCAGATGAAATAATACAGCATCTGCTCTATTACATTTCACCCGAAGATACCCTCGCCAGCTTCCAGCTCATCTCGCATCGTCTGAGGCGGCTGGCCAATGAACCTCTTCTATGGAGATATCATTGCCAGAGCAACTTCAAATTCTGGCACCCAGAGCATCGCTTCCATCAGCGGCTGAGGGATAGGGCGCCCGCGACCCCGTGGAAGAAGCTGTTCATCATTCGCAAGTGTCGAAATGCTCAGATTAACCGTCTCTTGGATGAGATCCTTGCCACCAAAGTTGGCCGGCTAAGGAGATTCGAGAAAGTCTGCAGACTTGGCTATGACGCCAAAGACTTTCTGCTGGAGCAGTGCGACGCCGATGATTCCATTGATGATCATCTGGCGCGACGGTGAGAGCCTGACGGGTCACAACCGAAGCTCCACATGACGCTGACACTCGTATAACAGATACTACAGCGGAGCACTCTTGGATAGCATCCATAGAAGCCTCGCTGTTGAGGAATGGCACAAAATACAAATGGCAAGTGCTGATCCTGGTGCCCATCCTTCGGGCTTCGATCTCGAACGAGTACTAGGCGCCTTTGATTTATTTGTGCTGCATGACCAACCAGGCGATATTGACGATGTATGTGGTTGCATTTTCTTCCTTCAAGCTTCTGTATTAATGAGATGGATCAGATTGGTCGCATCCTTGATTCCAAGGCTGCCGAATTCCGCAACAGTAGGCCAGATATCGATGTCTTGACAACGCGGCAAAAAGCGTTAGCACTGAACCGCTGGCTTCGTATCAACAACCTCACAGGTTTGCAGCACCCCGAGCGTTACCGAAACCTGAGGAACTGTCTTATCGGCCAGGCACTGCGCCATGAGGATCATGACTCCATCCCCATCATCTCCAGCGCCATCTTCTGTTGTATTGCTCGGAGGCTGGGTCTGCATGCTGAATGCTGCGCGTTCCCAACTCACGTTCACGCTATAGTCTTTGCGGAGCAGGGCAAAACTCTGGAAGGCGCCCCTGTTTCTCAGCCCAATGTGCCCCTGGAAAGGATGTACCTTGACCCTTATGGCTCGAGCGAGGAGGTGCCAATGGCCGACCTGCAGGCCATGCTTGCTCGGCTGGGATGGCAGACGAGCACCGATGTCTTCCTGGCTCCCGTGAGTCCTATTGCCATTGCGACGCGGACGGCGCGAAATATCAGAGCTACGGCTGCCCGGGTGATGGAGGCCCGAGACCAGGCCGATCCCGGGCTCACACAGCTCATTACGGGCAACGACAGCACCAACATTGACGCCGCTCTCTACTCGGCGCTGTGGGCGTCCCTGCTTCTTACGCCGGCCGACGCCTTTGAGTGGGATGAAGCTTTGGAGCCCTTCCTGAACCGGTTCGCCAAGAGTTGGTGCGAAGACGCCTGGCTGGTTGAGAAGTACATCTTCCCCCGATACGATCGATTTGGACCCTTCCGCGAGAGATTTATGAGGAACAATCCCCGCAGATGGGACAACCCGCGTGAGGTGCTTGGTCTCATCGACGAGCTGGACGAGCTTGCGCCCCCGGTCCTGCGCAGGAATGGAGGGAGGAAGCAGCCGGTGCTCTACAAGATCGGGCAAGTCTTCAAACACCGGCGGTACGGCTGGATCGGTGCTGTCAACGGTTGGACCGACCAGGGTACGCGAAGACTGCCCATGCCACACACCGTGGCCATTGACGAGACGCTCGACGATAACAGCGATACAGAACTACCGAACCTGGTGCGTCCTCGCAACCGGACGTTTTACACGTGCGTGTAAGTAATGACCCTGATGTTGTTCTGCTGTGGCGCGCTTGACCTGACTTGACAATAGCCGCACATCAGGACCCGAGAGGCACGTTGTCGCTGAAGACAACATCGTCCTCATCCAAGACCCCAGCGAGGTCCCCAAGAGCCTCTTCCCGCAAGCTGGCAAGTTCTTCAAGAGATTTGACGCCGAGACGTGCAGCTTCGTGTCCAACATCACGGAGCAGTACCCCGACGACTGAGAAGACCAGGTTCTCCCCCTTTCGCGTCCCCGTTTGCTTGTCCCATTTCCTCATTTCTCTCCTTCAGGATGTTTGTACGGTGTCCAGCGACAAGGGGGGTTTCATCTTAGACGTATCGAGGGAGCTTGGCTGGCGTTGGAAAAAGGGATGATTTGGCGTTTGATTCAACTCATAAAAGCGAGGCTGGGGGGTTTATTTCATGGTATATAATGATTGAAATTGGCATGTTTTCTTCAAGTTTGAGAAGTGATTAAGTTGTTCGACATGCATTTATTCGTTACTGGACAACCCCATGTCCGTCGAAGCCAATGGTCAAGAATCTTCCAAAACGAGTCCAGTACAGTGAGTTCCAATACGTGATGCCAACATGGACCCCTTACAATAACCTCATGATGCCTTGATGACGTCCTCCAACACGCCCTTCTCGGCAAGTTTGGTCATCCACTTGTGCAGGGCAGGACCAAAGTCTTTCTTGCGGCCCTTGACGCGTTGTTCGTCATCCGCTTTGGACATCAGTTCTGCGCGGTACTCGCCCATTGCGGCCTTGACTTCTACGACAAGTTCCTGATGCAGTTCATAAGCAGCACTGGTGTCGAAGTCTGGCTGCTTGATTTTCGCTCGCAAGTCTCCGGGAATGTCCAAGTTGGTGATGTCCTTCGGCTTGAGATTGAACTCGGCAAGGCGGCTCTCATCTCTAATGTCGAGAGGATTTGGCTCGGCGGAGGTGAGGTCTGAAAAGGTAGAGTCTGATTGCATTTGAGTGTGAAGATGGTGAAGAGACGCAGCGGCGCGTGCAATAGTTTGTGTGTGAGCGGAAAGGGGGCTTCGACAAAGCGCAAGGAGGTTGAAGGAGAGCTGGTTCTCTTCGTACTGCAGCATCCGACCTTCGATTTGGGGCCTTGCGACAGTAGTCCAATCGCCACCTTCAGGTACAGGATCTATGTGAAAATGGTAAGCGAATGGCTGTTGTAATGACTTCTGTTCATAGATACTTACCCAGCCTGTTCGGTTTACTTTGAAGTCCGTCCAGTTCCCAGACATATCCGCCTGCAGGAACGTAGGCGATGAAATGGAACCCATAGTCTGACTTGACCTTTTTCTTCCTGGTGGGCGCTCTCTTCCCTTTCCGTGGCGCCGCACGCTTTCTTGCCTTTGTGGTCTTGGCCTCGGAAACCTCGTTTTCCAAGCACAGATCGGCGTTAAGGTGATCCATGCGACGGGTAAAGGAGTTGTGGATGGTGCGGATGAAGGTATTCTTGCTGAGCTGATGGCCTCGGAGGGCAGTATTGAGGTGTCTAGTCGATTCCTTGAAATCTTGCAGCTTGTCGCCGAGATCAAGACCGTCGGCGTTCATGACGATATTCAGCATGGCGACGGTCGCACACGCATTGTCAGTTGTCTGTCCAATGTGAGACCACGGCTGAAGCAAGAGGTAGGCATCGACTTACTTGGTTTGCGAACCACATGTCACTTATATCCTCCTCTTCGTTCACCTGATCGTATCCAGGGACATATTGGAAGAGAAAGATTAAGCCGTATACTGGTTGCCTGCAGATGATGAGCGGGAGTTGGGAGGGGCAGTGTGACGGGGCAAACTTGCGGTAGAAGCGCCAGAGAATCTTGATCAATTGTGAAAATCTCTTGCGCCTTGACGTCCTTGACACCGAGATCTCGTAGAATGATGTTGAAAAAGGCCTAAAAGGTCAGATTTCTGAGCGCACCAAAGGACACCAGGCACTTACCGGCTCCGACTCGAGGGCTATCCACCCCTCCCACTCTTGGATGTCCTCCTGAGATAGCGGCGCCAGCGCCTCATTGAGGAGTAATTGTCCAGATTCCTTGCTGATGGCATGATTCACCTCGTTGGCGGCCTCGCTAGCCTTGCGCTTTGGGTTTCGCCTCGGTTCGCCCATCGTCCCTGGCGCGTCGGCAGTCTTTAGAGGCTTCGCGGCAAGACGCCGAGACCGACGCGGAGGAGGGGGACTTGGTTGAGCGTCTTTGCACTGCGGCGGCTTGTCAGTTTGTGTCTCATGCTCCATGGTCATTTCGCGCAGTAGATGTTCGCCGGGAGAGTGAGGAAAAGAGATCGGTAGCGGAGTGGAAGCTGGCACCGTCGTGAAGTAGCACATGGAGGGTGCTTTGGTACCGAGCGAGGCGGCTTCAGATTCTTTGTTTGATGCTTGTACGCCATACTCTTTCGAATAATTCATATCGAGGCAGCCCCCGTCGTTATCCATTCGTTTGCATGTCGGGGTGGTCAAGTCGCCGCCCGAAACCCCAGGCATTCAATCAATCAACCGCAAGGCTCTCACAGCAATAGGGCAGGTGTCACACACGACACAAAGAATGGTGGCATCCGCCTCGAATCATCATGAAATGAGAAAGTGGAAAATTTAACTTACAATTGTTATGTCTAGGACACTCTCAAGCTGGCCCCGTTTGAGCTTGGTCTTATACTTCCAGCTTGTGTATAGCTCAGGTGAGCTTCAGCTCCTTTGCGATGATAAGGATGTTTGATCTGCATAGGGACGAGGCGCGAACAAGACTGAAACGATGTCGCGGCATGAAGATGATACCAACAGCGGTGTTAGTTAGGGGATATCATATACTGGAAGCTCTGCCGTGGCACGCGATCATGATTAAAAGAATGAGCAGCACCTCCTGGACGTTGAAGGGAGCTTGCCCGTTTGCTTGGTCTGAGGGTGGAAACCCCATGGCCTGGTCCAATCACATGAGAATATTTGTTGTTTCGAGCGCGAGCTTGCAGGTGGCCAGCCAATCAATTGGGGGACAAGAGCTGCAGCAAAAACGGCCGGTACCTGACTTACCGACGAGATACTCAATCACTCACCTGAAAAGGCTTCAATGCTAAGTATTTATGAGTTCTTAATGGAGCTTTCATCTTATCTATCCCACGAGTAACCTGTGCCTGAAGGGTCGATATGTAGGTACATCTGATCGCCAGTACCTTCACTGTACCTACCTAGGTACCTAAGGTGAGGAACAGGTGCTTAGGTAGGTATGATTTCGCCATGAGCTTTTTTGACAATCGGTGGAGAAGAAATGGAAGAATAATGTATATTTTCTGCTCTTTACCGTATTTTTTCTCTTTCGTTTTTACTTCGACATAGTGCTTCCATGGCCTCCATATCATCAGGCGCATGACCCTGAAGCTGGACTTGGGTACCCCTGCCAGGCACTGCTGGTGCCTTAGCTCAGAGGTACCTTAGCTAGGCGCGTCTCGACGTGACGCATTAGCTGGAGGTCCCATAGGCTCTCAAAGGAATTTCCATTGTCCGCCCGTGAAAACTACATTCAAAACATCGACCGCCAACAACGCACCCGCGCTTCTTCAACCTCCACGACGCGCAACAAATCCGTCGTCCTCTTGCGCCCCGATCGCCCAGGCTGCGACTTCGCTTGCCTTTCCATGCTTTTCTTTTAGTTGCTGCCTCTTTACTCCCCGGAATGCGAATGCCATGAGCGCATCGACTCCCCGCCTGCGGTCTGGGTTTCCAGCTACCCCAGCTACCACCGCTCGACGATATCACGATCAACAGCAAACTCCTACCTCGACCGGCTCGACATCTTCTGCAAAGGCACCGAGGTCTCCCGCTCTGCCTCTCGCCCCCGAAAATGTCCAAGCGCACGCCGCCGCGAGCCAGCCTGTCATCCCCTTGACCGTTCTCGATGCCCCCCAGCAACGACTCTATGCCTTTGGTGTTTACGTCCTTCTGTGGGCGTGGAAGCTCTACGACTGGCTCCAGGTTCTCGAAGATGGCGATACTTCTTGGTTCCTATTCCTAAAATGGATCTTTATCGACTTTGCATTTCTTTTCGGTGTTCCAGAGCTCAGGATACCATGGCTCGAGCTCTCGCAGCCCGTTGTCACCACCGTCTTTTCTCTACACCTTGTACTCAACTATATGCTCATGTTTAATATTCCGGTAAGTTGCCTAGGTCACGGTCTGATTGTCTCAAGACTAATTCGTGCATCTAGATCCCGTGGCAATCGTGGCTCCTCGGCTTCGTCAAAGTCCTCTACGACCGTGAAATCTCCATCTCCGAGCGCGGTGTCAAGGTGTCGAGCATCCTCAACAACCACTCCCTCATTATGGGAAAGCAAATCATCAACATCTTGCCTGAGGGTTCCGCTGTCCTCAATCCTGAGGGAAAGCCATTCTGCTTGACCACCAAGCCTCGGAACGTTGCGTCCTTGCCGATTTATTTCAACGCCACCATCCCTGCCGAAATCGAGCTCATCCGAATCGACCTCGAGACAAACAAAGAAGAGACGATCAAGATTTCGCATCGTGAAGTCGGCAAGGTGGCCAAGCAAATTCGAGAGCACACCGCCGACCAGACCACTTCTGGCTTTCAGTGGGACTACCCGGTTAAGAAGCCAGGCGTCTACCGACTTGGAAAGGTTTTGGATGAGTACAAGCTTGAAGTTCAGCGGACCATCAAGGATACATACGTCGTGCCCTGTCCCCAGGCCAGAATTAGAGCTTCTGAAGACAACGAGCGCTGTATCCAGGACCTTTCCAACCTCGCACTGGACGTATACGGCACGCCTCCTCTGAAGATTCTGTACAGCCGTACGATCAATGGCAAGGATCACAGCTTCCACTTTCAGCATCTCCAACCTGATGGCTTCTCTTCGCCGCTTCTTGGCGCCTCCTCAGGCCTTGTTCCAGAGGATCCAGACGACATCTCGTGGGTCAGCCCACGCAAGGTCACTGTCGGCCTCAACGAATCAATGACATCCTCGGGCGATTGGGAATATTCGGTTGATGAGGTTCACGACGCCTTTAACAACGTGGTCAAGTATGCCGAAACTAATGATCAAGGCGAAAAGTCCAAGTCAAAGGCCCTGACCCGCCAGTTCAAGGTCAAGGAGCGTCCCAAGGCCCGTCTCGATGGTTGTGATTTGCGCAACCCCGTCAAGGTTGCCAAAGGAAACACCGCTAGACTTCCTGTTAGCTTCTCCATGGCCGGCCCCAACGATGACACGTCGTATGAGATCACTTGGGAGTTTTCCCCCATTGATTCCCTCACCAACAGCGGAGATCATGGAGACGAGGTGTCGGTTGGAAGCTACTCGGCTAGAAATGGCAAGGACAAGCCCTTGGTCTCAGAGCCCGGTCTGTACACTTTGAAGTCTGTGTCCAGCGGAGCTTGCAAGGGTGAGGTTCATGAGCCCTCTTCCTGCCTCCTTCTGAACCCCTTGGAGCCCTCCCTCTCTATCCGCTCAGAGGACATTCCCGACAAATGTGCCGGGAACTCTATCGGACTCCGAGTGGATCTAGATCTCGTTGGTACTCCTCCTTTTGTTGTCCGGTACGATGTCGTCACCGATGGGCATGTTGACAGACAGGTCCATCGTGTCTCGGGGCTTCGATCTCAACTGGAGTTGGTACCCAAGATGGCGGGTCGCCACAAGTACGTCTTCAAGTCTATCGACGATGCTATCTATCAAAATCTGCCTCTCAGTGGCGATGACAAGGTCTTGGAGCAGGTTGTCAAGCCTGCAGCCTCGGCTATGATTGCCAGCTCTAGCAAGACCATCAGCGCCTGCTTGGACTCCGAGGTTGAGCTTGATGTGGTTCTCTACGGCGACGCCCCCTTCAATCTGGAATGGGAGATTGTTCATGACGGAAAGCGAAAGTCGGAACGAGTTACGGGTATTGAGGAGAACACGTTCAAGATCAAGACGGCGACACTGAGCAAGGGTGGAGAGTACATCCTTGCCTTGAGCAGCGTCCAAGACACACGTGGCTGCCGAACCTTCCTCCAGGATCAGGTCAAGATCGCTGTCCGACGACAACAGCCCCGGGCTGCCTTTGGCTTTGTTGAGCACAAGCAAAAGATCATGGCCGTCGAAGACACGCCGCTGCGCCTGCCTCTGCGTCTCCAGGGAGAGCCCCCCTTCAACATCCAATACAGGAACCTCGACGGCTCAGGCGAGGTGATTACCAAGCAGGCAAAGAGCGCCAACGACTTCCTGCTCGTCAGGACTCGAGGTACCTACGAGCTGATTGAGGTTCGTGATAACCAGTGTCCTGGATCTGTCGAACCCTCTGCATCAAAGTTTGAGGTGGATTGGTTCCCGCGACCTGAGATTTCCCTCGTCGAGTCTGCGAGCATCAGCCCCAGTGATGGTCTATTTGTCAAAAAGGACGTCTGTGAAGGAGACATCGACGGTTTCGAGGTCAACCTCAAAGGTAAGTCGAATTTGTTCATGTTCTGGCCCAGTTTTCTAACATATTGCAGGATCACCTCCCTATCATGTGCAGTACGAGGTCAGGCACAAGTCATTCCAAGGCTCCAGCGCCATCAGCAGAAAGGAATTCGATGCTGCCCTCTCCAAGGCAGCCATCTCAATGGACACTGTCAAGGCCGGCGACTACACGTACAAGTTCTCGGCTCTTGCGGATAATCTCTACAACAGCGACAAGAACTTCAACCCTCTCATCATCCAGCAGCGGGTCAATGCCAAGCCCTCGGCTGTCTTCACGAAGCCTGGGCAGTCGTTCAAGTATTGCATGGAGGAGCAGGAGCAGGAAGACAAGATTCCCCTCACTCTCACCGGTGTTGCCCCCTTCTATGTCGAAGTTGAGATCAAGCACCAGGCTGGTTCTCCTCCTGAGACCTACCGCATCCCCTCTATCGACTCTAACTCGTATGGCATGAGAATTCCCCGCCAGCACCTCCGTCTTGGCACACAGCAGGTCCGCGTTCGTACCGTCCGCGACGCCCGTGGCTGCCAACGCAAGTACGAGATTGGCGGACCTTCGGTTCAGATTCAACTCTTCGAGGCGCCATCGATCTACCCTCTCGAGTCCCGACGCGACTACTGCGTCGGTGAGCGTATCGCTTACACACTCTCTGGAACTCCTCCTTTCGATATCACCTACGACTTCAACGGTAGATGGAATGCGAAGTCCCAGACAACCAACTTCCGCCGTATCGCCGAGAAGCCTGGCGAGTTTACGATCACTAGCATCTCGGACAAGGCCAGCGAATGCCGTGCCGCCGTCAACATCCCCAAGACGATTCACCCAATGCCCAGCGTCCAGATCAGCCGTGGCAAGCAGTCCCGCGTGGATATCCACGAGGGCAATGAGGTGGACATTCTGTTCGAGTTTTGGGGCACACCTCCTTTCGAATTCACGTACACGCGTAGCACCAACGCCAAGAAGGGCCAGCGCAGCTCTGTCCTCGAGACGAGACATGATGTTTCGTACGAGCACAGCAAGGTGGTCAAGGCGAGCCAGGAGGGTACGTACGAGGTTGTGGCCATCAAGGACAAGTACTGCTCGTTTTCGACGCTGCAGGTAGAGAAGAGCGAGAAGAGGTAAACAAACGAAGTAATGGATTATTTGTATGGGCCAGAAATAGTTTGAAAATCGATGGGTTGGTTGCTCGACTGTAACTTGCGCTGCCAGGGAAGGGATAGGTAACGACGAGGGGGGACAACGAGTTGTATATATGCATCTATACCATGGCACGGCGTTTGATTAGGGACAGATTATGTTGAATAGTACAATTTCTTAACATGGGTGTTCTTGAGGTCATTGTTCAATCTCATGATAAGTCGATTAGGAGTGTTCTCCTTGTATGGGTATCTTGTTGATACCACACAATACTATCTATACGACAAGCATAACTGAGTTCATGTTCTAAAGCCATCGAAATATACCTTGGGTTGGTAGAGAAGATTACCTACCTACTCAGGTAGATGCAAGTCTGAACCTTCCATTTCGTATCAACACAAATAAGGAGGGAAGGGAAGGGGCGCAGCACCTGCACCCGGATTCTGCCTCTTACATAATCCCTGGAGATAACCTCAAGTTTGTTTCAACTTCTCTCCTCCATCATTAATTCATGCTCTCTCGTAATTGCGTTTTCTCTTTTCCGGCACTAATCACCGCCTTGCTTTCTCACATGACCCTTTCTCGGCCTTCCTCTTGCACCGCGATTGAAAGGCACCCCAAGATACCCTTACTTAAAGCTCAAGACGTGTTTCGATGTTGTGGTAACTGTCGGATCAACAGCTTCCTCTACCGACTCTCGAAGAACGAGCAGCTCATATGTCACGATAATGCGGCACACGATGGCACTAGCCATTAGGCGTGCAACAATGGACAAGCTGTCGTTGATTGACACGAACTGGATACTGGAGAAGACCATAGTGCCAAATATGATGTGGCAGGCTGTGGCTATGGTGGTGACGAGGGACATGGAGAAGAAGCTCAGCGACTCGGGGTGAACGGTGAAGATGATCCTGGAACGTCGGGCCATGAGGTCGACCTGACCCTTGGCCACACTCACTGGCCAGGAGCCCCGTGTCATCTCCTCATCGACCGACTTAACCTCGGAAGACAGTCGCATTCGCAACGCTATGCCAGCCATGAAGTGGATGAAGACGCCGAGAAAGGCCCAGAGAAGGGCCAGGTATTCGGAATCGGGGAGTACTATGAAGATGGTTCCGGCTCCAAGTCGATAAGTCAGTTCTGTGATGTTTGCGATGGAAGCACCAGCGAGGCAGTATGATATGGCCGTGATGAACGGGTCAAGTCGTCGCATGGCGTCTGGCCGCTGGCGTGATCTTTCCCTGAGACTCTCGATGATGGAATTATACTCGGACGATCGGTATGCGTTGAGGGCAGGCGAGCCGACGGCGAGGGCAAAGGCAAGCAAATGGCGACGACCAACAACCGACACCATGGCAGTCTCCTGCGGCCTGACGCCGAGAGTCGCGATGATTGTGGGTGCAAGGCCGAGGACGATGGCAGCGGCAGACATCTTGGACTTGATGAACTCGGGGGTATGATCGAAGATGCACTCAACCATCTCCCTGGTCATGGTTACGTCGTTCTTGAATATACGGAGGCCCGGGCTGACGTTGGACTCATTGTGACGATCCTGAAGATATAAGGCGTACGTCTCGGAGCAGTTGTTATGGATGATTTCTTGCAGACCGCGGTTGTAGGTGGAGTAGAAGTGTTCCATCGGGTTGCTCCACGAGGCAGAGACTGGGGTGACGAGCATCGAAAGGCTCAGGACCAGGAGGGCCATGGCCTGGACGAGATTGCTGTGGCCAGCCATGGAGACGACGACTGCTCAAGTTGGTGGCTTGCTTCGACGGCGGGTTGAGAAGACTGGCTTGCAGAGAGCACGAACCGATGCCAGAAACCTTTAAAGAATCAACACCAGGGCATCAGCTCACAGCCAGCCCTACGACACTGCAACTAAAAATATCGATCAGCCCAGCGCAGCTTGCAACCTAATCTGGACAGAAGTCTCCGCGCAGATGCAGTTCTTCCCTGCACGGAGTAAGCAGCTGGAGCAGCTGCAACGGAGCACATCCGAAAGAGGCATTGTGCTGCGACAAGACGCGGCTATGGCGAGGCGACTATTCGAGAGCTCATGAGTATGTTGATGGATGCAGCAGCTAGTCTTTTGCTCCAAACCCGAGCGTTTCATGTCCTTGTCTGGTCAAGTTGGGCACGTCCACCGACAACTGGGGGCATTCAGCCCTATGGCGGCATTGACTCATTTGGGGCATTGGCTGTTCTGCGTGTTGTTGCTGAGAGAGAGAGAGAGAGAGGGTTTGGCTGTGTAAAGGGCCAGGATGAGGTGATTCATGCTTGTCAGCTCCTCAGCCGCATGATGAATCTCCACTTGGACTTGACCTCCCGCGCGCAACGAAGAGCAAAAGCTTGTCGAGGTTTGCTTCCATCGCAGGAGCTGGGTCGGCAAGCGATGGACAGAACATCATCTTGGGACATGTTCAAAGCCAGGCTGGATTGTTCGAAAGGAGGGAGCCGAGATCCAACACCTCGCGCTCTCGGTACGACCAGACTGGACCAGCCCAGGCATGTCTGAATCCCGATCCGCGGATCGAAATGTCTTTGATCTTGGACGTCGATGACGTGTGGGCAGCGACCAATTCTTCTAGAATCCCAAAGGAAAGGACCAAACCGTTTCACGCAGGACCATGAGCTCCGCCCCCCTTACATCTGTGGAGAGACCAGTTCACGAGCATCAGGTTCAGAGCTGGAAACCAGCTGATGTTATACGACGCCGGAGGAGAATGGAATTGGCCCATCCCTGCAACGCTTACCGCGCATACTGAGCTGTGGTTCTAGGCCATGCTACCATGCCGTCACGGTCAAATCCTCGGGTCGTGGTGACATATCACCCTCCCTGGGGATACACTTGCGTTACCCTCAGGTCCAGGATCTCGACTAGCCTTAGACCAAACGCCATGTTGGGTTTATGTGTGTGTGTTGGACCAAAGCAAAAGCACCCGACCCTTTCCGCCTGGCCATGACCGACTGGACGCCAGAGTTGTACAAGAAGGAAAAGACCCCAGCCTGGAACAGAAAGGGACAGCCCTTGAGATGCAGGAGGAGCATCTAGAGCTCATGCTAGCAGGGTCCTCGGACGATTATGATGACGCAGTCGACGTCATTTCCCCATTTCAGCACGCCCTGGCCTCTCGGTAGTGCTGTGTCTAGAACTTCTAGCTTCGAAACCAAAGCAGAGTCGACGACACCCCAACCCAGGAGGATCCAGGGGGATCGACATGATGGAGGGTCGCGTTGTTGATTGTTTGTTTGCACTGCCACCACCCGATTTAATGCATTTCTCCTCTTTGAAGGTTTGGTTGTGTTAACTGGGGGGTGGTTTCGGGGTGATACAAAAAAGCCACTTGGGATGTGTCAACAGCCTGGATGTCACTCTGAGGTTCACCAACAAGACACGTATTTTACGGAACAAGAGATGGATCAGAAGACAGGGTTCATCCATACAATTGTCAGCATGGGCAAAGTCGACAACCGAGAACCGGGGCCCAGACGGAAAAGATTACAGTTCACGACCCATCATGCAACGGTCCAGCCAAGCGAACAGGCAGAGCCGTTGATACCCCCCGTCCAACGGCGGAACTACAAACTACCGGTGCAGAGAAGTAGCTACCTAGCCGATTAGTTAGCAACTGCCTACGCAATCAGTTAAATTCCCTCTTTCTTGGCGAGCAGCGAAGCGGGTGCCACGGAAATCCGCATGTCGAAACATCCATCACCAACCCCACCCGTCGCGACGGTCCAGAACTCGATGGACCTGCACCTCCCTGTGCCACACCTGGACAATCCTGGGAAAAAAAGGCAAAGGGACCGTTGCTAAACTGCTACGTACTGCGACGAGTGGCAGGTATATATCGTTGCGACCGTCCGTCCGATCCGTTCCTTGCAACCCTCCTGTTCTGTCAACTCTTGTGTATATCCGTCGACCAACACTAAACAGCCCAGGTATTGGCCTATCCGACTATTCGAGGAATTCGACATTTGACACACCATGGCAATCTTGCTTCGCCTTTCACGGCCCATCTTTTGCTCATCTCAATGTCAATCCGTCTTTGAATCCATCAGGGCTGGCAAACAGCCCCTCAAATGGTAATATAATGATATTATACGCAGGTATCAAACAAGTGTCATCAGGCATATACCCCGAAAATCGATCCATATACGCGCCGTCCGTCACTTGCTCGCAGACGGGCAACTCGCCGACCCGCCGCTAGCAGTCAAATAATCCCAAATTCACATCCTCCTCTTTGCTAAATGCCATCGTCATGACCCAAACGAATCAAGAGACTTTCTTCTCTGAATCACAGCAGCTACGACAAACTCTTTCTCCCCAGAGATCAGACCTGACCAGACACATCGGCCCACGACGGTCATGGTTCATGCCATTCGCGCCTCAAACGCCATACTCCTCATCATGTAGTCAAGTGTGCTGCATGTACACTTCGACAAAGATCAAACGACGCAACCCATCCGAAACAAACGCTTACACGTAGGTGCGCTGTCGCTTTTCTGGCGGACTTTGGCCATCCATGCGCCCCTGGCTCGGCGCGCCTTGCGAGATGCCTCCAGGAAAGTTGGCTCGGGTTGCGCTGGCCGGTGTCAGGCCGTAGTTGGCTCCGTTCACCATGCCGTATCCCTGATCCATTCCTGTCGTCATAGGCGAAGCCTGAGGCATCTGTCCGGGCGACCACGTCGAGCCGGTCGCAGGGGGCGTGGGAGTTGTCTCGAACTTGAACGTTGTTCCGCCGGGCGTCGTCAGGTTATTGGGAGGGTTCATGTATCCTGCACCGCCCACCACGTATCCCGAGCCGGACTCTTGTTGGGTTGAAGGGTCGTAATTCTTGAGGAGATAGCTCAAGTGATTCTCGACAATCTTCTGCATCCCACTCTTGGTGAATGGCTTGGCCAAAACTCCGTTCATGCCTGTTCGCAACCTTTATTAGCCCATGTCTGCCGAAAGCCTCATTCCGATCTATGCTTACCATGCTCGAAATAGCAGTGGACTTCGTCTGACCGAATGTTGGAAGTCATAGCTACGATGGGAATCGCCGGGCAGTCCTGTCGAATGTACATGGTTGTCGAAACACCGTCCAGTCTGGGCATGATGATATCCATAAAGATCATGTCGAAATGATCGCGGCCAACACTGGTAACCCTGCTATACGCCTCGGCACCGTTTTGCTATTTCAACAGTCAGTCAGGTTCAACCGAAGGGCAATATCGAGAATCAGAGTCACATACAGCATGCTCGACTTCACATCCCATCGACTTGAGGAACTTGATACCAATCTTGGCGCAGGTCGGGTCGTCCTCGACGAGGAGAATCCGTGGCTTCCTCGACGCCCACATCAAGGCAGAGTTGCTAGAAGAGTTGGAGCTTGTTTGGGACTGAGCGCTGATGGGTTGGGGAGCGGGCACTTCCTGCATGGCATTGCCGCTCGAATCATTGGGGATCGCGTAGGGGATCTTGTGGATGTGATCCGAGTGGAAGGGGTCAATGCCGACCGTCTGGCCGACAGGGTACACGGGATATCGGTTGATATCGTTCATGGGATCGTGCATCATGGGCATGGACGCCTGCGGAATCACAACCGCCGAGTCAGCCGGAGATCCATACACGCCCTGGAGACGCTCAAGCTCTCGGTCAGCAATCTGATCCGGTGTGACGCTGGACAGGAGCTCACGGGCTCGTCGCAGCTCAGGCGCCGACTCATCTGAGCCATCCAGAGGTGAGGTGCCAACGTTGAGGTGCATCGACTGCTGCTGGTGGCGATTGCCAGAGGTGGAGAGGAAGTTGAGCATCTCGTACTGAGACTGCTTCTGCGCGTTCAGCATCTTTTGCAGCGTCAAGACCTCGTTTACAAGCAGTCGGTTGGTCTGGGAGACCTCGGTAAAGAGTTCCTGGAGCTGCTGCACTTGTTGCTGCGTGGCCGTGAGTTGCTCATTCATAACACTGATGTGGTGGCTAGTTGTGAAATCCTCCGTCGCCTGGGTCCTACGAGGAGCTGGCGCTTTTCGGCGGATGTTATCCAGGTCATCTTTGCTGCCGACTCTAAAGTTGGGATGCTTAAACTCGAGCGTCTGCGCGCATGGTTAGCGCGAGGGATGAATCCTTCAGTGAACAGCTAGCACTCACGTTGGCGCCATTTGAGGCGGATCCGCTGTCATTCGTCTGCCGGACTTTGTGAAAATCGTACTTGTTCAGCTGGCGGACAAAGCTCGCCATGTTGCTGTGCTTGAAATGCTTGGGAAGAATGGAACGAGTGAATTTTTCATTCTAAGTCTATTAGCGTTTCGTCACCAAGATCGCGTGCATATATATGGACGGCATGGCATACCTCGACAACCACAAATGTATCGCCGTCCTTGCCCCATCGAGCAACATCTTGATGGGCTGGATCCTCAAGCATTCTTAACTTGGTCAGTATTATTCATAGTAGGACGCTGTGATTGTAGCCATACCGATACAGCTTGCGAACCTAGAAAAGGAGTATTAGTTGCCGTCCAGTAGACATATCGCCATCCCGTTCACTCACAAATTCGCTGGCATTACTGCCACCAACCCCAGGGGTTGGGGTCACATCTCCGCCGGACATGGTTTCGATGCGATGGGGTTGTTGATGATCGTGCGCGATGTGATGCTCTCAATATAGATGATGGTTGTTGACCAGATACTTCGGTTAAGAGTCGAGTCGCCAGTCGAGGTACCCGTTGACGAAGAGCCGTTGAGCCGAGCCGAATCGTCGTCCGTCGTTATCCAATCGAGAGTAGAAAAGAGGTCGAGGAAAGTCGGTGGTTGTCTGTTGGCGAAGGCGATAAATTGGAACACGCTAGAGGGCGAGCGGTGATGACCGCAGCAAGGACCGGTGACGAGGATCGAGGGGGTTCAAGATCGACAGTCTCGACGCGCTGGCCGCGAAGGCGAAAGGACGGGGCAGGACAGTGCAGTGCAGAGAAGCTGTGGCAAAGCGCTGCAAAGGTGAGGCGCCTGCTGGGGGTCTCGTCGCCGAGAGGTTGAGGCTGCGATGCAGGAGAGCCGTCGCAATGGCAAGAACAAGGACAGGAAACGGAGGACGGAGATGGAGATGGAGAATGGGGAACGGGGACAGGGCCTGAGTTGTATCTCAGCAGCATCAAAGTTGGGCGTGCGTGTGGGCACAGGCGTGAGTGGAACAGAACAGCCTGAGCTTGGCTGTCCCAGGATGGGATGGGATGGGATGGGATGCGCCGGGCTGGGCTGGGCAGCTGGGGGGGTTATTGTGACCTATCTCATCGCCCTGTCGAGTGGGCATGGCACAGTGCTTCGTACAGCCCCCCCTCTCTTCCAAGTGGACGGCGACTCTCGTGGACACTCACTCAGCAGCCCCAGCCAGAGCCAGCCCATGCCCAAGCCCAGGCAAGACCTCGAGAGCAGAGCAGATTTGGCACTTCCCATTCCCACTTCGGCTTGACCAGGGGTCGCTGGGGGGCCCCTGGGGCCTGTGCTGTGAGCAAGGCGAGGCGCATAGGACGCCCAGCGGAGCGGCAGTAAAGGAGGGAAAAGCTTGAGTCGGAAGGAGCCCTTCCGAGGACGGCTAGCGTCGAGCAAGCATCTCTGTGGGAATGGAGCCTTATTGCGCGAACAAGTTTGGCGGCCGTCGCTGGGGTGTCGCCTTGACGGGGCCAAATCCATAGTTTTGGTCCATCGCGCGCTGACCATTGTCTCTGGTTGGCTGGTTGCACTGAAGATCGCCCCGGACTCAAGTGGGTGGCGTCCACCATTGCCCACCGTAGCTGCTTAGACATTATTAGTTTGTGAAGACTTTCGGTTGTTGAGATGGGAAGCCCTGGAAGCATATCCATCCGCTACCGTCCTGGTCTCGGCGCCACGCTGATCGTTATTGCGCAAAAAGAACAGCGAGGCCGCCATTTCCATCGTCTTCAGCTCCAAGCCTCGGATCCCACGGCGTGCCCGTAAGGTATTAACGCGTCCGTCGAATTGTCCTGTCCTGTCCTGTCCCTCGGCTTGGACCCCGATTGTTTCCGGCATCACATTTGTCCCGAGAGCAGACAATTTTGTCTGCCTGGTTTCACCCACTCCAGTGTCGCTCATCCAACCGCTGCACCCTCAAGGATGGACGCGCAGTGACACATGATGCAGACCCTTTTCTCTCTCAAGTCGAGTCTGTCTCCCGTGTCCATGCCATGCTGCGCTATGCAGGGAGACAGGTGTGGGTTGTCGCGGACCCTTCAACGCCTGCTGCTCGAAACCTGGAAAACACCCACCCAGGCCGGGGTGATGGTCGACACGAAGGCTATCGAGCTGTGCCCTTGGACCGCCCAGCTCGCGGAGCCACGTTCCTGGCTGTGATTCCTTTCATCCCGAGGAATGCTAGCCAATTCCCCTCTTCGATCGATGCGGGATGCATGTCGCAACCCACGATTGAGTTCCAGACCCGGTTGTTTGGGTCATTGGTCCGCTATGGACGTTAACTCGAGTCACTAGAGTCAAGAACCCAGCGTGATGTTGCATCGGTCTTGACTCTTGCTCATCTCCCAGATCCGTCGCGCGCTGTTCCTCAGATGCTGCCATAAAGGAGGTATCCTCTTGCTTTTTATCGAGCCATGGCTTCGGTCTGAGTTTGAGGGGGCTGACGCAGTCGTGAGACTCCCAGATATCAGTGTCAAATCAAGGGTCCGTTTCGAGAATGCGGCTTGTTGATTTGGCCCAGAGTCGATAGTGCATCCACTCAAACATCCTAAGGTGAGAAAAGGCGGGAAAGGTTGGAGGGATCCAAGTACCGAGAGGAGAGAGCCCCATAATGCAGGAAAGGGGACCATATCAGACCTAGCACAAGGGACCGAGTCCCTTTGACGACAATGGACCTTCCATTGGCTCGGCGCTAGAAGAAAATACGAAGACAACGGCCGTCTGGGCTAGGAGCTTGTTGAGAAAACGGGGCGGCTGTCAGTAATTGACTACGCTTGTAGTAGTCAATATTGAAGCAGGAGTCATGATGGCCGAGTACAACCAACGATCCGACTCGGTCATCTGTCTGTCCCCAACCCAGGCTGGTTCCATGGTAGCATCCGCCGTAGGCTCCGTTCGCCTGGAATGGACGCTGTGACTGGGAGAGTAGGCGAGGGAGCAGGCTCTCAGATCTCATTCAGCGGATCTAACCGGGAGAGTGATCGACCAAAGGTGAGAGAACATCCTTGGAGGGCAATTTGGTGCGCGGGAGCGGGCTAGGCAAGGGGTGTGGCTTTGTGGTTTGCTAGCCCAGGTCTTCAGGCAAGATCTTCTCCTCACATGCCGCCTGACGGCCGGGGCATAACTCGCTTAGCTGGGTTCTCTGAGTGGTTGCTAGGTCGGATAGCGTGTCGGAGGACCTCGCATAGAGGGCCCTTGGAACATGTTTAGAAGCCTTCTTGTCGTGAAGAGATAAGCGGATGTTGAGGAAGAAGAGACAAGCGAGCTGGATGGAGCTTCACGGGACCGTGGCCCTGGCCCTGGCCGTTGGTCAGGTGCAGATTTGGAAGGACGGAAATACAGTGCACATCGGATGGGGCAGCTCTGGCGCGAACTGTATTTGCGCACTGTACCAAGCAGGTCCCTCTGGCCACCGAATACACTGGCAAGACTTTGAGCAGCAAATTGCGGCAATGAGTCCAAACCCGGCATCAGGACAACACATTCAATGATGGTAAAGGACATTCTGAACTGGCCCCTTCAAGATTGCGGGGTCAATGGGCTGCTGTCCCTCCTCCAAAGTGCCCTGGAACTCCAGCTTGAACTTTAGCTGCCAGTCACAACGCAAGGATCGCCAGGGAGACAAAAATCTACGAGTGAGACATGTGATAGGGAAAAACAAAGGAAACAAAGAAACAACAGAGGGCGGGTTCGACGCCAGACCACGCAATCATGACTTGACCTGAGACCATCAGTCGTTGCTCTGTCGGCACGCTCGGCCTCGTACAGCAGCCAGAGCGGGAACTGTCTGTCTGGTATTCAAAGGTTTCATCACAATTCAGAACATTTTTGTCTCGGAAACATCCTCGTCGGGGAAACGGCCTCTTCAAGGAGGTTAAAAAGGTCAGACAATTCCAGACCCAAGACTTGTTAATGCTGACTGAGGTGAGATACTGTGCGTCTCCAGCACCGCACAGCACAGGCATGTCTCTGTCTCCCAAACCACACACCGAAAAAGAAAAAGCAAGCATCCGAAACTCGTCGGACTACCCGGCGAGCCAGCAATGATTAATGATTAGTATTAGTCCCCCCAACCGGGCTCGGCCGCCTCCCGGAACCGAGACGACACCCATCTCTGCTGGTTCGAGAAGCCCTGTCGTGCCTGGCGAGGTGCCTGTCCCATGCGTCCGTCTAAGGCTGTCGATTCTTGTTTAGCTGCCACGAGGCTCAGGCGAAAAAAAGGTTGGCTTCACGACGGCGCTGTCAACTGTCAGGTGGTTACACAACTGTCAACCCTTTTTTCTCCTCCCGGGCCAATGAAATGTTGATCGGCATAAGTCAGAGCTTAATTGGGAGACATGCCCCGAACCGGCAGGTAGAACGGCAGCAAAGGCCAATGGCACCGTATTTGACAGAATCAATCACGATTACTGTAGAGAGCCGCGAGGGGTGAGTTTGCCGCATACTGTAGAAATGATGAGTCGGTTGTACCTGATAACAAGGAAGTTCACGAGAGCTGGAATGCTCACCAAAGTCTATCGAAGCTCATCGTCCGAGAGAGAGTTCCGCCACGGGCCGTGCGGGACCAACGGCTGCACGCACTGTTGCACTGTAGCACCCCTGAACGCTTACCTCAGCAAATCACCCCGCACACACCGAGGATTCGGTGAGCTCACCTCGGTGAAGAATTTCCCGTGCGCTGCATGAGGCTCAGGGCCATTGAGTCACCCGCAAGCCCCACGTCGAGCTTTCTTCCTCGTCTTCACAACTCACGCCCACATCACGTCAAGCAGCGTTCAACGCATCGACAACATGTCGCACAAGGGCAAGGGCAAGAAGTCCGCCAAGTCTGGCGGCGCCGAGAGCAAGAGCGAGGATGTTCTCCAGGCCGTTGTATGTGACATCGCGGGGTATCGGTTTGGCGCAAATCGAGCTCACAATGTGCTTCCCAGGTTCTCGCCGACTCGTTCCAGGATAGATACAGACCCTTTTCGACCGAGAAGCCAAGAGTGAGGGACCTTGAATTGAGCTTTGCTCTCCATACTCAAGCTGACACCATTTGCCCAGTGTCTTCTCCCACTCGCCAACACCCCTCTCATCGAATACACCCTCGAGTTCCTGGCTATGAATGGCGTCAACGAAGTATACATCTACTGTGGTGCCCATACCGACCAAGTCGAAGACTACATCAGCCGCTCCAGATGGTCGACCGCCGCGCGAACATGCCCCTTCTCCGTCCTTCAATTCGTCCGAGTCTCGGATGCGCGATCAGTTGGTGACGTCCTCCGTGACATGGACAAGCGATCACTTGTCGACGGCGATTTTATCCTGGTAAACGGAGATCTAGTCTCGAACATCATGCTTGACAGTGCCCTCGCAGCGCATCGCAAGAGAAGAGAAACCAGCGCGGCCAACATCATGACCATGGTTTTGCGAAGTGGAGGACTGGAGGACCATCGAACAAAGACTAGCGGTATCACACCCATTTTTGTGGTTGACACCAAGACGAACCGATGTCTTCACTACGACGAAATGAACCCCCTGACGAGTGACCGGTATATGGCCCTGGACCCGGCTGTGGTGGATGAGCTGTCGACTGAATTCGAGATCCGGGCCGACCTCATTGATGCACAGATCGACATCTGTACTCCCGAAGTTCTCGCCCTCTGGTCGGAAAGCTTCGACTACGAACTTCCTCGAAAGAACTTCTTGCACGGTGTGCTCAAGGACTGGGAGCTGAACGGCAAGATGATTTACACAGAGATCTTGGAAGAGGGCTACGCCGCGCGGGCAAGCAACCTGCAACTATACGACGCCATTAGCCGCGACGTTCTCGACCGGTGGACATACCCATTCATCCCAGAATGCAACGTCGTTCCCAAGCAGACGTATCAGCGCCATATTAACGGTGTGGTAGCTGAGCACGGCGCCTTCTACGCAAACGACGCCACAGTCTCCAACACAATCCTCGGCGGAAACAGCACCATCGGGTCAGGGAGCAAGATTATCAACAGCATCATTGGCAGGGACTGCAAGATTGGGGCCAACGTGGTTTTGGAGGACTGCTTCGTCTGGAATGACGCTACCATCGAGGATGGTGCAAGGATATCGCGATCAGTCGTGGCAGACGCCGCTACCATCGGAAAGAACTATTCGATACCCGCTGGCAGCTTGATTTCCTTCGGCGTCAAAGTCAGCGACGACACGATCCTGTCCAAGAGTGTCATCATCTCATGTGTAGACTCTGAGGGCAACCCCGTTACCCCTGACACCAAACTCCTCGGCTCTGGTACCAACGCCGCTCCCTTTACCGACCCCGAAGACGAGGAACTCGACGATGAGGACCCGGCCCTGCTTCAGAAGTCTCTCCTCTACTCCCTCGCAGAGTTCAACATCTCCACCTCATCCGTCTCAACCCTCTCTTCTGAAATTTCCGAGGACAGCCTCGACCAAGGACACCTTTCCATTGGTACCTCCACCAGATCGCGGCTTTCATCATTCGCTTCAGATGAGGCTGGCGAGAAGATGTCATTCCACAACGATGCAGTCCACGGTCTGCTCGACGCTCTCCGAGCTGAGTCTGGTGATTTCGACTCGGCAAAGCTCGAGTTCATGGGTCTTCGTCTTGCCAACGACGCCTCAGACGCCATGATGCGTCGTGCTGTCGCCACTGCCTTTGCCCGTCACGCGGCTGAGCTGCTCACACCCGAGTACGGCGCTCTCGACCCTAACAAGGCCGCTGGGCGAGCTCTTACCGCGCGCCGCGGCGCCATCACCTTTATCAATGAGGTTGGTATCGGTGGTGAGGAGGATGACAACCAGGCCGAGCAAGTAGAGTTCATTCTTGCACTGCAGAAGGCTCTCGCACACGCACACGGGCCCGACCAATCCCGGGTTGGCGTCGTGCTCGCCGCCCTCCTCCAGCAGCTGTACACTGCCGACATCCTCGAGGAAGAGGGTATCATGGGATGGTGGGGAGATGAGCGTTCCGATGACGGCGAGGGCATGGTGGCCCTGAAGGAGAAGTGTCGGGTGCTGGTCGAGTGGCTGGAGAATGCAGAGGAGGAAGACGACGACGACGAGAGCGATGATGAATAGACGGATGCTTTTGTATATATCCATAAGGATATGGGAGTTTAAAAGAACAAAGTAAAATGATTCGAGTCAAGTTGTCTGTCACAAAAGGGTAATGGCCGTGAGTGTGATATTGTCCAACCGCCAAGGCTTATCCCCATAAGCCAGGGACACCTTAAGCTCAACATGTAGACATCATCTGAGCCAATACGGCAAGCGACAGTTTGCTCAGCTGCATTGCTATGCTGATACCTGTATTTCCTTTGCTAGTTTGTCTTGAAAAGTCATGCAAGGAGGTTGAGTCATGTTCCATAAAGACTTGATCCAACGAAATCAATTCAACAATGATCTCTAGTTCCATATTTCCTAGCTATGAAACTAACCATCAATAAGAGAGTGGTTTTCTTTTTTTTTTTTTTTTTTTTTGGGGGGGGGGGGGGGGGGGGGGGGGGGGGGGGGGGAGGAACTGGGAGAAACAATGTTGATATACAGGAGGTCCTTATTGTCTATAGCATTGGGTTTCCCCGTTCGTCAGAGCCATAGCAAGCGCCACGCAAGTCTATCCACAAGTGTTTACGTGACCGATGGTTGTAAATCGAGGTTCACAAGCAGCGCCCAAGCTGTCATCAAGAGTTCTGCCCTCATGGAATCCAGTTCCAGGCAGCGTGCCGGGAGTTCGTTGTGTTTATAAGTGAAAACGCATATATTTCATTCAAATGATAAAAAGATAGAGTTACCACTGAACTCGGTTGATTCTTCACCGTCTATCCACAACTATGTACCCTCAAGTTTGCAACTACCCGACAGCTTGCCTCAACCCCATCAGAACGTGGCTCAACAGCCATTGGGTTTATTCAATTTGAATGAATGAGAGAGACAAAAGGTTTAGAGAGTCCTGGGTCGTCTCCAATAGCTCCCTAATCGTGTGTAGACTATGGTCAAACTTACTGTTCCATCACCAACACAGAGGGAGGAGTGAGACTCCAAGGCCTGCATGTGCGTCATGTATCGCAACGACACCCATTCCGCATCTCTCGAAATTGATGAATGTCGTCTCTTGCTAAACTACCCCTTTTCAGCCCAAAAATAGTATCAGTGACAATATCGCCCTTCGTCGTCAGCTCGACGGTAGATGAACTGATTCATGTAATTGCGCGAGACGGTGAGATGTCATCACTGCAACGTTGAATAGTAAACCATGATGAATCTCAGTTAAGTCGTACGTAGTATGTACCAGCTCTCTGGGTTTGGTGCCATTCGGTTAGAGTTGACCATCTCGAGAACCCTAGTCTTGGTCATCTTCGGCAAGTCCATGAAGCTGCAGTCTCTGCTAGATGTGGCAGGTCGGCTACCACCAGGCTCGTATCTAGCGCACATCTTATTGTGAATTATAGAATTCACCTGAGGCTATTCTCAGCTCGACAGGATCCGTCGTTGCGGTAGCACTACCAAACTCTTGGTCAAGGTTGCAGGCCATCCATGCTACTATCACAAACGCACTGCAACCATGACCGGTCAACCCCGAACAAAGGCTGATCTGCACCGAGATGGTCATATTGGAGATAAAAATGGCAGTTCCAAAAATATTTGATCATCGTCCCTTATCTTGATCCATCGTCTCCGCTCCGCTTGCCTCACCGACGACGCGCCATCGCTTCGCTTGCCGGCGCTGGGATACCCTTCGCAGCAACGATCTACCCGCCTCACCACCAGCCTCGCAGCCCTAACACGCGGGAAAAAAAGAATCAGTCAGGGGGCCGGCGACGTGGAGAAGGTGGGCATTCTCCAAATGCCATTTCCACGTCATGTTGCTGAATGTGGTGCAGAGACGATGCCAGATGTGCATGGGTTGGATGTGCGATGATGTAGTGATCATCCAAACCGGTGCCCTCTTGGGAATGACAGTCCCAACCATACTTTGAGCCCTGTAGCGACGACAGCTTCTGGAAGAAGACCCTGAATAGGGGACCCTTGATCATCATGAGTTTCGTTGCGACCACAACGTTAAGATTGTCGAGATATCGCTGGCAATACGAGGTGGCAAATGTGGCTTGCTGCGGGAAGGATGGCATTCTCAACAACCTCATCTTTGCTGGTGATAGTGTTGTACATGAACAGATTGACGGAACAACCCAGGCACGGGAGGGGAGGGGTGTGGCTTCAGCTGCTGTGTGAGGTGAGTGTGCACAACTGAGCAAAGCAAATGCCTAGCCAACATGTCGCATCTGCATGGCCCCTATGTGAATGGTGATACTGAAAGTGATAGTCGACTGAAGCCCTTGATCAAAGCCATGTCGCCTTTCAACAACCAAATACACACAAGGAGATATGAGGGCTGACCTCGCTGGCCTAGATCTCATTCTGCAGCATGCGACAATAAGCTTTTCAAGGCCTCCCAAGTTGGAGCAAGCGTAGGCTCTTTCGAATATTGCTTGCGAGTTATCGACTCAGCAATAGACCTCTCCTCGACTTAGAGCGTGCTTCATCCATCACACAAGGCCGTGTAATCACGGGCTTGTTCTAACAAAGCTCCATCGCCCGAAGTAGGGGTTCGCCATCGCCACGGGCTCATCCCAGGGTTGCATCCCCCCCCGGCTTTGCAGGGTGTGATGAATCCCGGTAGGATTACCGCAAGGCTTATACTTCCGTAATGGGTGTTCCCGCCGGTGGATGGATGGGTGAGAAGCAGCATTCCCAATCCTCTCATTGCCCCAAACCCGAGTCTGCCAAGGCCTTGAGGAACCGCGCGCCGCGGGTAAGGGTCAGCTTGCGTATATGCGCTTGTCTGCAGGCTCCAACTGAAGTGCGAGGTCCCTGACTATCTTGGAAACGTTATTATGAGCGAATCCAAGAGCCCGGGTGAACTTCCACCAATTGTTCGGCACGCGGATTCAGCCGGCACGCCAAAAGATGCCGGAAGACGAGCGTCTTGGGGCCGACCCCTGCTATCACATCACTGCAGCTGGGCTAAGCCTTGGCGAGCATGTACTCTGACATCTCGGGAATTGGACCATTCAGCCCTTGGGGGCCAAAGCCCTACACATCCATCGATGACGTCAAAGCCTCCCAACACAGTCATGTTCGTGATGGCCATCCACCAGGTGAGGAGATCAGCAGGCGGGATGACGGCACACATCGTTTCAGAGCGACGCCACCATGGCGGCACTCGTTGTTGATTTGCTTCAGATAGCTTCTCAGACCGCATCTTTCTGTTTCGGAATTGGACCGTTGGACCATCTTGCGTCTCAATGGACAAAGGGATGCCACGTCGACTAGTCTCGGTCAACCGTGGTTGTTCTTTTCCCTTGTTCTGGCATGGTATGCATGAACCCTTGCAAATGCTCGATATCCTACTCCTCAACAGCCCCAGAGCTATTCCGTCTCGAGCCTAGATGGCGGAAAGATGCGTGCTCTCGAGAGTTTCAGCCTCGTGGGTAGACTGACGTGGAAGGATTCTGAAGAGCTGCGATGACATCATCGGCCTCTTTGCGGTCGGGGTGTGGCTGGGGCTCGGGTTCTCGTGATGGTGGACTACATGTTGGGGCATGTAGCGCGACGAAATTGGTGCCATGTCCGCTCAGTTATTGACCAGGGTGCTCCTAGAGCCCGCGGCAAAAGGCACGGCGCGCGTCTGATAGAGCCTCTCGCCATGAAAGCTTGAGCCCAAGCTTGTAGTATCCAGCAATCGATACCCAGCTTCGTACAACCAGTAGACAGAGGACTCGGCAATTGTCCGTACTCTCAGATCATGTTGTGAAACAATCTTCAAGTGCGACTGTCTCACACTGACCAACCCCAAGCGCTGCAGGTCATCACGAGCCAGTTGTCATCTGTGGGGTAGTTGAGTGACACTGCATCGAAGGCTTTGATCGACATTGACGGCTTTGTGCGAGGCAGGCAGCTCGGTGGCGAGCAACTGTTTGCCGCGATCCAACGCCTAACTAATACCCCGCGTGTCGACAATATGGCCCATCTTCGTCTGGTCAGCCATGACAAAGAAAGAGAGTTCATATCCCAAACTGTTGCCAGCAGCCTTCTAACCCCAAAAGAGCCACCACAGGTGCTCTTTTGAAGCAAATTTCTGTCGATGTGAGGTTGCGTTACATCGCGTGCAAATCCGCCCGAAGACTGCGTGGTGTTCACACCAAGATACCCGCAGGTCCAGCAGGGCTCCTGGGTCACCAGCCACAGTTTATCACAGACTCTGACTGGAAAACCCAAGTCGCAAAGACCGAGGGAATCTTCTAGGCGCCATGGGCAGCAGAGGTAGAAGAACGGTGTGGGTGGACAAGCGTGAAAACTCCATCCCGAGTCGTCGAAGCGCCAAGGCCGGGGGCCCGCAGTTGAGCTTTCTCCAGCGCATCAAAGGTGACAGTGACGTATGCGACATGCAAGTCGACCTCTGCGTTGGGATTGAGGTTGAGGGCTTGTATGTGCCGCAAAAGCGCTTGCCGGTGAGGTCCGAAGTTCAATGCTCGAGATGATTGAGCTTGGGCTGGGTGCCAGACCTTCATCGGCGATTCTAATACAAAGCCTGCACCTTGGCTTAATGCATAATATGTCCTCTCCGCTGGAAGCAGACCGTCTTCCGCACGAGCCTCGAAACGGCACGGTCCTGCATCCGCACGTCGTACACCCCAAAGCTGAACATGCAATTCTCTTATGCCATGGGGACTCGACCGGGGTTGGGTTGCCCTCCGAGATGGTCATAGATGGGACTGGCAGGGTTGCCCTGGCATATACAGCTCCGTCACCACACCTTTGGAGGAGAAGCTCTGCATCGATGCTCACTTCGTCTAAAACAAGACGAATCGAGTAGTCGGCGCCAATTGGAATACAGCAGGCTTGATTCGGTAAATCCCACGCCATGTAGCCGCCGTGGATCCGTATGAGAGGAGGTAGTGCGTCCGAAAGGTTTTATTCTGGAATTGTCAGAACCCGAAGAGTTTCGTGGTGTTTCAAGAGACGTACTGTTTCTCCGTCCAATCTCGACCTTTTCTTTTTGCGCCCAGAATCAGGCAGGTCGATGCGACAAAGTCCTCTCCATTCCAGCATCTGGCTGTCAAACAACCCTGTGCTCGAGATTATTAAATCGCCCTAGTGTGATATGCGATCCTCAAGACGAGAATAGGTGTAGTATCAGACGACGTCCACCTAATTCGCTTCATTTTCTCGGATCCAGCTGCTTGCTTTGCCATTTATTCATAGTCAGTCGATTTAGTAACGGCCGCGGCGGCTCAGACTCCGAATGGAGTTGATAATCCGGGACAAGGTGCCATTGGGTGCAAGGATGTATTCGAGCATGTGGAAATTGGCCACCAACAAAGAGGAGGACAGTCAGTAATGTTATTCCTGACTATGACGGATGACAGTAGCAATCATGACGAGAAGTGAATGGTTGAAGAGAATTGAAGGTTCAACATCAGCGACTGCCTCTTTCACTTCAACTGGCAGGGGCGACAAGCCACGCAATACTAGCCACGCGTCAAGCCACACATGCCGCCACAGTCAAGTCACACCAACGGTGGCTTGCCTTTCGAATGATCAGCGCAAATGGTGTTCCAGGGCTGGTCTACCGTATTGGTTGACACATATCAAAAGAAGGAGCTTTGAGCATCAAAGATTAAGGTTTCGTGATCCCTTCCGAATGGTAGATCCGATGTGGCTTCGTCCCCTCCCTTTGTGAGGCGGTGTCTGGAGCCACACAGGTCGTGGTCCATCTGGAGGTCAACATGGACAAGACGGGAATGGATGCTCAGAGAGACGACACCCCAACCACAGAACGCAGAGTACCTACTTGCCGGCACTCAGACGGGAGCAGGGTGTGAAGATCACTGACGGGAAATGGCAGAAAAGGTCAACAGAACAACGTCAGCAATGCTCAAAGACGGACCTCGGCGACCGCTTCTGATGCAGTGCATGGCTCTCACGAAACGCATTCCCAACGTCGCTAGTCCCAGGCTGAATTGGGACAAGCGGTTAGAGAGAAATGGTTCGATTGTGACGGCCTAGGTCTCTTCTGATTGAAGCCAGCGGGCGGATAAGCTCGACCAGATGCCCTCGGCGTGCCGCTGGGTCGATTCAGGCAGTTCGGCAGCGGCGTGTACAAGCGCGCTCCGCGTGGGCGAAATTGCCTTGACGGGCTGTCATTGGCGATTGATGGACCGGCAAGAAAGGTTCGGCACAGCCACACGGGGAGCAGGACTGATTTCAGCTTGGGAATGTCACCTTTGATCGACCGTAGTGGCAGAAAACAGTTCTCCCTTCCACTGTAACGGGCACAACAAGCCCACTCAAGGGTCAATATCTCGCCATAGGCCATGGGATGTTATGGTGAATGACAGCCCTGGTCAGGTGGCTGGCCCCAAAGGGGAAGGCCTAGACACATAGGTCATTTTTCGGTCCGTGGATGCTGCAGATGTAGAGGGACAGATGCGCTCCCATCCGTCATGCCGCTTGTGCCATGCCAAAATGGATGCCATGCTGCTGCTGCTCATGGATGGATGCTTCTGACCCTATCGCGCTGTTTTGCTAAACGGGGTCGGACCGGGCCAATGAGGACGAGGGATCGAAGAGGCAGCAGGGGCCGGCGGCAGAGGCATCACAACGTCGGCGGGAAGCGGGAGATGAGGCATCACCACCACCACAATGCTTGGGATGGAAGGGACGGAGCCTCTTTTTTTTTTTTTTTTTTTTTTTTTCTCCTTCTCGGCCGGTTGTCATTAGTCCCGTCGTGTTAATTTGCTGGCATCTGTAGTCTCGTCCGTAAGGAGCTTCAAGGGCCAGTCGGCCGTGGCGCCTGAGCAGTCTCAAACAATGGCTCCATCCCCGGCCCCCGATGGGACAGGCAGCTGGCGATGCAACTTTCGATGAGGGGTGATTTTGGGCTGGACAGCCGATTGCCAGAGGTGCTCTTGGGCTGAAGAGCCGATGACAGAGTAAAGATCCGATCCAGCTAGTGAGTTGCTGTGGGTTCAGGGCCTCCACATCCCACGACGCTGGCGTTCCTGCGTAAGGGTTACCGCTGTTGTATCCGGAGCTAGGGCCACCTGGGCTCTGCTTTTGGGAGAAGCAGCAGCAGGAGGATGGTCCGCCCGGGGAAAGGACGGGAGTTTTTCTGGGGGTGGTTCTTTCCACTGGGAGTGCAGTGCTCGAGGAAGGTGAAAGTGTGGCTCAGGCGTCAGTCGGAGCCACTCTCCAGCATCAAACACCATTTTGGCCCTCAACTCAATTTCGTCCATCCATCCATCCATCCACCCACTGGCCAGACTGACCGGTGCCCCGAGTCTCAACGTCTGCGGCGCTGTCTCTCATTTGCCCGCGACGCCGGTCCTCCCTCGTCACAAGCCACATGCCTCCTCGGCAAACCAGACAGGGAGAGGAACAGCGACAAGATGGGAGTCAGAAGGGGTGTCGCCATAACATCCGGAGGCGAGAAGGGCTCTGGCCGTTTGTCCCGCACTAACAATTTCGATATCGACGAGCCTCTTCTTCGTCCTTCCGTCTTCCCCACTGCCTGCGCACCTCTAGCACGCACAGGGATTCGAGTGCCCGCCGACCCTTGACCCTGGCTGATGAGAAGACGCCTGCTAGGGCCAGGGTCCCCCCTTGCTTGTTTGCCTCCATCATTATGACCCCACAGGCTCCCGATAATCGATGGATGGATGTCCTTCTGACTGAGTGCAGCGTAGACAGTGGTGAGCGACAAAGAAGTCCATCCTTCAGAGAGGGGACCTCCACGAGCCCCTTCGGGAGTGGCAGCAATAGTCTGTTGATGGCCAACCTTTAAAATCACGCCTCAGCTCAGGCCTCCCAGCTCAGGTTCCATATTGCACGGTATATCGCTGCTGCCGCGACATTGCAGACAGAAGCCACACAACGGCATTTCACCCAAGACAACGGGGAGCCATTTCACCATCCCATCCATCCCATCCCATCCCATCCCTCACTCAGGCGGCATCCCGGCACTGCGGGCAAGCTATTATCGCCCCCGATTCCTCCTCCACTCCAGAGCACATCGGATTGGGGCTTGGGACCGAGGACCTATACCATACCTGCACAACACACAACCGTCGCTAGGACCTCTGGACGAATCCCCCATCTCACAAGTCTTCCCGACCTGGCCTCCATCGCAACACACCCAGCGCAGACAGACAGCGCTGGAACAGCAGCTATAACAACATTTCTTCGCCCTTGAACTCCAAAACAATAAACATCCATCTCGGCATCACTTTTGATCGTCGCGTCGCGTCGCATCGGCATCGCACCACTCCCTGGTGTCTGGCTCCAAGCACAAAGCCGTGCGGCACAGGCACTCAACATCTCTGCGTACACACCACCCTCACCCACTCACCCTCCTCCCATCACCCACTTCAACTTTGACCACTCGATCCACGACACCGCCTCGGCGCCCCGGGCTTTGGGACTTGGGTACGAGGTACCTGTGGCCTAGCCTTCAAAGTCAGATCTTCTCCGTCGAGTTGTTCGCCCTCCTCCTCCTTCGGCGGGACTGACGACAGGTCCCCACCCCATCCAATATACCCTTACCTTCTTCTAGCTTACCTGACCCTTTCCAATTACTACCTACACCACCCGCTAGCATATCCCACGACTTCACGCACTTCTTCTGTTTTTTATTTTATTGCTCTCTGCCTCGCAAGACTTAACCGCCGTCTGTCACCACTCGCTCAGAGCAGCTGGCTCATATCAAGCTTGGACTCGTTTCGCCGCTGCAACACATCTAACGGTTCCCGCGAATAGCGCTTCCTAACCTCCAACTTCGGACAAGCGACGCCCACCGCCCACTCGCCCTCGCAACGCTCCAGAATCCACGCATTTGAATCAATGAACAGCGTCGGCGACTGATATTGACGTTCCTCCTCACCTCTGCGCATATAAGTGATTGTCGCGAGACTGCGCCATCACTGACCACCCGAACCGAAATACACCTTGGCCCTCGTCGCTGCGCTGACAACAATCGGGCATTGCTGTCCTGGGCCGGCCCAGCTACGCCCACTTTAACATGTTTCGACAAAGGTACGCTGCCCAACGCTGTGCCGACTTGCGCGCCTTTGCGATTTCCGGGTGCAGACTTGAGAGCCACTACATCTCACATGTCACCATCTCCCTCGTTTGGCAGCATGCTAACATATCACTTCTACAGAACAAGCTCTCAGAAGCCGGGGGATGAGCTGCTTGCCAACTTCCGACAGCAGTTCCCCGAGGTCGCGGCAGTCAGCACCTCGGCCGCCGCGCCAGTTATATCGCAGACCGCTGGCGCCGATAATACTACTCTTGCTCCCACGGTGCCTCTGCCTGAAAGGTATGTCATGGTCCCTTGAGCAGCTTCACGAGCATCCTGGCCCCGCCAATAAGTCCCGCGCAACATTTCAACTCGGAACTGCCTTTTGGGCTCTTGAGCAGTGTCGCTAATCTAGCTTCCTACAACAGAACCCAGGGTATTGGTCAAGATGCATTTCGCGACCAAGACCCTACTCCTCGGGCGACGAATGACCCGTGGAGATTCACTCCCTCACTTCTAGATCCCAATTCCATGTCTTTCGCCAACTTCGCCAATGCGCCACCTGGCTATTACACACCCACACCTGGAGGCACAAACACCCTATTCCACCCTCAAGCTGGCGATTTGCATACTCCGACACTGGGACTCGGTATGGGCCTCAACACGCCGCTGTCCATGCCAACATCTGGGGATGGGATGCAACCTGGCCCAAGCCAAGCAGTTATGGACATGACAGGTTTCCAGGCTTTGCAACCGCATCAGTTTCACCACTTCAACCCGTTTATTCAGGCGCCCCCGCCGCAGCCTGCCTTTGCGCCGTCCACTTTCGTCCACCAGGACACTGGATATGAGACGATGGATCAGGATGGGTCGCCTATGGACTCGGACCCTTCCGAAGAACGCATGTCATCTATCGGGGCCACCCTTCAGAAGACAACCCCATTAGTTGGCCTACAGTCGCGCCAGTTCTCCAGTCCCATGACCCATCCGCTACCTCCCTCGGCCGAGAAGTTTCGATTTCACTCAACACTTAACGCCCCCACGGCCATGATCAAGCATTCAGACGAAATTCCTGTCACTTATCTCAACAAGGGACAGGCATACTCCTTGTCCGTCGCCGACACTAATGCCACCATGCCCGTGGCACCTGGAACCAAATACCGCACATTTGTCCGTGTTTCGTTCGAAGACGACCAGCAGCGACAGCGTCCAGGTGTGTGCTGGGGTCTTTGGAAGGAGGGCAGAGGTACCAACGAGGCGCACCAAAGAGGAGGAAAACTCCAGGCAGTTGAGTACGTTGAGGCAGGGCAGCCTGCTGAAGGTGACGACAAGAGGACTCGAGTGGAACTAGAGTCGTCTTCCTTCGACGGATTTTGCGTTACTTGGACCCCTGGAATCAACGGGCCCCCCGAAGTCAACATTGCGGTCCGTTTCAACTTTCTTTCTACCGACTTCAGCCACTCGAAGGGTGTCAAGGGTATTCCTGTGAGGCTCTGCGCCAAAACCCACCCCGTTCCCTGCGACCCCTCGCAGCCAGCCGCTGACGCGAATCCCGATATCTGCTACTGCAAGGTCAAGCTCTTCCGCGATCATGGAGCAGAAAGAAAGCTATCCAACGACGTTGCGCATGTCAAGAAGTCTATCGACAAGCTTAAGCAGCAAATTGCGCAGGCCGAGAGCGGATTGAAGGACTTTGGGAAGCGGAAGCGCTCAAGCGGTGCTGCAAAGATGGGAGATCAGCGCCCAGGAAAGGTGCAGAAACACAAGCGAACGTGGTCGATGTCCTCGGCCAGCTCCGCTGGGGGTGGCAACGGTGGAAGAATGTCCATGGAAGAGGATCTTCACTTCAAACTACAGACTCTACAGGACATGTTTACCAGCACACGGCCTGTCAGTGTCCTGTTCCTTCGAGGCGAGGAACTTGACGATCCCGATTTGCACCCGGTATCGCTACCAGGAGACGTCTCGCCCCTGACTAGACCTGAAGGCCGCGACGGTCCCAACTGGCAGGCTCGGAGCGGGCGAAGCTCTCTCGCTGGTTCCATGATCTCCCCCTCGCCTAGCTCACTTTCTCTAGCGTCGCAGGCTTCTGGCATCGGCCCAGGCGGCCCATGGCAGGGTTTTGACTCGGTCGCGGGAGGTGACATGTCACGCAAGGGCTCGGAACAACCCACCAGGATCAACAAGGGCGATGATGACGGTAGCCTGAGCGGCTGGATCGAGGCATTGGGTGTCGACGCATCCTATCGGCCCCCTCAAGAACGAAGCCCAAAGCCCATTGCGTGTTTCTATATCCTTCGACGGACCCAGGACGAATCCGGAAAGCCGGATTATCATCGAGCTATCTACCTGATGCAGCGCACGCTCCAGGAGTTGAACAACAGAATTGCAGCCAAGTGGGGCTTCGACTCGTCGCAAATTCTCCGTACGATCCGAACGATTCAGAACGGTCTAGAAGTCGAGATGGACGACGATGTGGTTCAAGAGCTCAAGGAGGGTCAGGACATGACTCTCGAAATCGAAGAGGTTATCGGACAGCCTGACGCAGTAAAGAGGGAGTGGGAAATGGCAGTTGACTCTGCCGACGACAGTCCCGAGACTTCCAACGACAAGGCAACAAGCGGTTACATTCTCCGCCTCAGCTTTTAATTTCTTTTCATTTCTTTTCTCTCTATCTGTTTCGTTGCTGTCGATTTGTCTTTTGCGTATGACGGCTTTGCAGCAAATGAGGGCTTGGGTCTAGACTGGGGATTGCACTGTTTTGCTTGGTTCCCCAGCCTGTCACCAGGTTGGGCTCACGATCACATACATACACGGAAAGGGATTGTGACTCTGAGGCGTTGACGACTTCTTCTTTTTATTCTTCTTCAAAAATGATACCACCGGTTTTTTTTATGAGAAGATCTTGGGAGGCGAGTGTTTGTTTTGCTTTCTTTGCTTCTACTCTTGCAGTCTCGTCTTGGTTTTGTTCATGAGGAAGGTTTGAGTTATCCGGGCAGAGGATTGAGGTTATCACCATTACCGGTCTTCGAGCAACAAACAAGGGATCACACCGCCACCTTTGCCCCTATCTGGTTCCCCTTTGTCAGTTTCCATGACTCTTGTGGGCACCGTTCTTTGCCTATTTGGCAGCCAACATCCTCATTATTCCGTCGACTCGAAACACAGGTCGGATGCAACGAGGCCTTTTTACCACTATAATAATTTTTGGCAACTTGAATCACACCCAAGAAGCACACGCAGCGTACATGCACACACCACACCACACCAGTCCCAACGTACACGAAAATGGGGACTTACGAAGTAATGCAGGCGGAAATGGGATAGGACGAGGAAACGGAAAGGAGTATCGATGCTGTTATTGTTGTTGATGCGAAGACATGTATGTATATACTATGGCATATACAATACCCATACTTTTTGAAGATGTCTGAAGAAACACCCCTCTCATTCTCTCTGTCTCTCTGTAACTACGGAGACCCCACATGGTCATGATTCAAACGGCGGAGATTGCAGAGACAGTCTGAGGGTCCTGGTTCAAGTGGCGGCCCAAGCCTTGACGCGAAACGGCCGCTATTCGCTACTACGGCGTCTTGGCTAGTGTGGTCGAGGATGGCGCCATTGCTGGATGCCGAGGCCCCGTGACCGAGCAGTCTCCCACCAGTCCAGATGCGTGGTTGCGTTTGCAGACAGCGGGTTCGCTTCATGATCAGAAAGTCCTAGGATGCTGCATGATGCTATTGTTTATTGCGCATCGTGGACGAATGGAGTTTGCTCGATCGCAGGCTGTCTCGAGGTGGCTGGTGCATCGTTGTCCAGACGCCTCATCAGATGAGGCTTCGCGTCTTGGCCTTTTCTCTTGGTGTACGGTGTACCCAATACCAAGGGGCCCGAGAATTAAAGGACGAACACCCTGGCCCCAGTCGAATCTCCGGAGCTTTCGATCCGGCGGCTCTCGGATGCCAGAGGTTTTACGGGAGACACAGCATACTACGTGGGAGGACATGGCTCAAGACGGCTCTGCAGTCGAACGGCGAGATATGATCCCAAAGATGGCACAACATGAAGTTGTACAACGACCACAACATGAGGCATCCATCCCCCCCGGCCAAGGGGCCCCTTTGGAGCCGTCTTCCGAGATGGTTTGGGTTGTGCTGTAGGGCGTGGCTGGTACTGGTACTGATACGCCGAGTATAATCGTCACAAATGCCGAGCTTAGCCACTAGCGAGCATTGCAGTACATTAGATGTGGCGTGTGGCGAGGGGCTTGCGCGTCAGCGTCTGTGGCTGTGGCTGTGCTCTGGGGTTGCATTGCATCGCGGGACGGGATGCGTAGGGTTTGATTAACGTTGTGGCTCGTGAGGAGTTCAGCTCGTCTCGATTAGGAAATGAGATTGGGGGAACATCAAATGCTTGACGTCTTGTGCATGGATAGGCCATGTTTCATGAGGAATGTGTGTTGGAAGCGTTATGGCTTGTGATTTGTTGTTTGTTTACCTTGATCAATTCGATGCGTTGTCCTGGCGGACATCAGAGACGCATCGAGACTCTTATCTCGGCGTGATGAAGAGAGAGACTCCATGATTGCGCATAGAGGATCCAATGCAATTGATCCCGAACTTTCCTGGATCATCAATTGGTCGTATGCTTGCCTGTTGGCTTGGCCGTTTCGAACCGACTTCTCGGCACGGAATTGGCGGCATCTACGGATCGCCTACCAAAAAACCACATGACGGACAAGTCTCGATCATCGCCGATCGCATGCAGCCGAGACTTTGTCCATCCTTTCAGAGTTCCCAGCTCGGGCGGCATCTCTTTTCCGCTGTCATCATCATCGTCAATGCACGGGGGGCATTATCGCTTGTGCGATGCCTGAGAAGGAGGGGGCAGTCATGATCGTGTAACCCTTCGTCACTAGCCACAATCGAGGTTCGACAGCTCGCGCCTCAGGGGACCTCGACGCGATCGACAGAACCGGCTTCATTCGCTTCCCACCCTCTCGGGGCCCTCTCAGCTCGGCAAGGGTCTTTCAACGGCCCGGATGAGACATTTGGAGGGGGTGGTTCTGGACCATGTGGCATGCGTGGTGTGCTCGAGCTCTCTCGCCACTGTCAAAAAGACATGATGAGCCACAGGGGGTCGTTCCTCCGTCTGTGGCAATATCGCGTCAAAGAAACGACGCTTTCAGAAGTCTGCAAGGTTTACCGACAGTGACTGGGGCTTTCGAGGGGGCGTGTGCGAAGGTTGTGAGGGGGATCGACAAGTCTCGAGCCACAAGTCACTCTCTATCAGCGGCCGCAACGTGCTTCTTTATTGGATTAGACCGGCTCGCGCCTCTAGCTTGGGGTGATCGTCGGCTCGCCAAAGTCCCGGCGCGAAGCTACTGTCCGAGTTCAGGCGGCCCGGCGGCCTCGAGGTACTTGTCTGTTTGGTATCGGGTCTCTCCTGATGGAGAGTGAGGACTGGAGCGTTCTGGCTGCGACGAGTGTCGGAGTCGGAGCGTGCTGCGATGCTGTTGCATGAGTGAGTGATATCTGCATGTGAGTGGCATCTGGGAAAGGCCACCATCTGCTGGAGCAGAGAAGGGGTTCGATTTACCTCGCAGCACAGGCTCCCGCCCTTGCAGTCTGCAGCCAGCCGCCAATGACATTCTCCAGTTTGGCCAGCAGGCTGCCTGTTCAGGCAATTTGAGGGCATTTCAGCCACAGGAGAGTCACTCCCAGCATCGAGGTCGGTGAGGGGACTTTGCTGAGGCTGGTGACAACACCACTTGGGGGCTCGCTTCGAGGTGGTGAGGATGACGCAAAGCGCGGGAGTTGAGCACTGGGGGACCTGACCTAATGGGAGACCGGCGTGGGCATATTGATGCCATAATGAAAGAGGGATCTGCACTGTAGGGCGGCTAGGGCGAGAAGTTGTCAATCACTGGGACTCGATGTTGCAGGGCTCGATACCACGGTCTTGATGTCCGATAAGCGAACAGGGGCGGTGAGAACTCTCTCTTGGTGTTTCTTTTCCACAAGCTTTGGTTGAATTGCTTGGGGATGGTCGTCGAGGGCCCTCAAGGTTAGATGTTGTTGATGTGAGAGTGGCTTTTCAACGCTCAGGGGTCGTAATTCCAACTCCGGCTCACTGGACATAGATAAAACTCCGGATCCCGCCATAACCGCACATGATTTATTAAGAGAATCATAACGGCGTAGCTCTCCATCCTGTTAGTTTGATTCCACTGTCCCGCCTAGCATGGTCCAGGGTAGGAAACATACGATCGATCGAGCACTGCGAGATCTCGATGCTCATGGAAAAGATGGATTTGATGGGCATTGTAATTTAAAGTTGACGTGTTTTCGTGGGTTGTGTTAGGGTGTAGGTTTTGGATGCTGCTCAGCCAGGACCATTGAGGATGTTGATGTTCGCGCAGGCGCACTTGCCTCCTTCACAACTCGGATGGACCTGCAAAGGAAGGCAACTCGATAAGGAAACACCAACCTGCTTCCACAAAACGTGAGCTTTCACCCCCCAATTTTCTATCACGCCTCTTGGATTTCCTCTACGACTGTTCTCAGTGGCAGCCGCCAACCTTCCAGAAACAGCAACTTTAAATTGAGTATGCAAGCGCTGTATGCACATGCACGTAACCGCAGCCACAGCCGAAACACCAAAAAAACCGACGGAATCACCACTTCTCACGAGAGAGAGAGACGGGGAAGCAAAAAGTGAATCTCTTGGAGGAGATCCAAGTTGAATCACATGCCCCGTACTGGAATCGAACCAGTGATCTTATCATTACTAGTGATACGCTTTACCACTGAGCCAACGGGGCTTATCCTGTGATTGTTGAAGGGCAGGCTCAGAACAGGGACTATGTCGCTGACGGAAGATGGGGCGAGGAACCTGCCATCTCGGCTGAACATGCATGTGTTGGAGCTGCATAGTGTCATATGATGAGAATCTCGCTACAGATATATTCATGCGATGTGTGAATAAGTGTTGGAGTGAAAATAGGCAAGACCGGGCTGTTCCAATTTGACTTCAAGGTGACAGGAAGGACCAAACATGATATGGACCATGATTGTAAGACTAAAGTAGTAGGCTTGTGCCAGACTCTCGACGACAGGCAAATCTTGTGCCTCCATGGTATCAAGGTGATCAATTGCTGCTGAATTTGGGCTGAATCATTCTTCCAAGGCCTTATCGAGTAACTCGCGAACAGTCCTTGCATAATCTTCTCCATCGCCCTTGAAGCCATTCAACACAACAGTCTTGTCGCGTGACTTGAGACCGTGTGTCAGCTGTAGGCTCGACTTTGGCACCCCTAGGACCGAGCTGAGAACCTGTACGACGGCCTTGTTGGCTTCACCCTCGCGGGCCTGGGCGGCAACGCAGAGCTCGATGGCATCGTCGGTGATGGCTATGACGCCCTCGCGGTTCTTGCTGGCGCCGGGCTTGACGTGGAGCTGGAGATGCAGGGAGCCGAGGGGAGACTTTTTGGTGCCTGTGACGAAGCGGATGGCGCTAGACGACGCCATGCTGAGGCGGGAGAGAGGAGAGACAGAGACAGGAGGAGAAGAGTGCAGCAGCGAATGCCAATCGTGAGGGGTAAGTACGGAAGGCAAGTAAAGTAATCGGGACAGCTTCGAGTAAGGTTGCCTCTTCTCTTTCCTTCCCCTCACATTGCATGCAACTGTTTTGACTCGTGATAAAAAGCTGGAGATTTCGCTGTTGGGTTTGACTGACATTGAATACCTAGAGCGCCTGCCAGGCCTGGACATGGGGCGTCTGTCGCCTATAGAAGCGCTGAAGCCTCAGGCCAGACAGCGGGCAACCGCCTGGGTCACTGCTCTTGCCGCTGTGGTGCCCCACTGGCGCGGCTTGCCGCTTCACCAGCTGCTGCGGCAGCGCCAACAAACTTGGACCTCGACTACAACATCAAGCAAGAGCACGACATCTTTACTCGCGCCGACCCCTCTCCATCGCCATCGATTCTGGTCCTCCAGGTGCATGTCTGCTGCAGCCGCTGCTATCCTACAGAGACCCAGCGTGCCCGGCGCCATGGCCTCGGCCTACAGCGCATACCATGGCCCTGCCGCCGCCGCGTCGCAATTCACAACTACCGCCTTGGGTCGATGGTCTGTCCTGACCCATCCGTTGCCAGGTTTGTTTCATGCGCCTCTTGGATAGAGAGATGTGTCTTCCTACAAACGGGTGCTGATTATCTGTAGCAATCGACAAGATCAAGTCTCTCCACGTCTACGACTTTGACAACACCCGTGAGTGCCCTTGATGCTCTAATTCTCGCCCTCCCTAACCCATCACAGTCTTCAAAACCCCCCTACCGAACTCGCAGCTCTGGAATGGATACACGATTGGAACATTGTCGAATCAAGAAAAGTTTGTCAACGGCGGCTGGTGGCACGACAGCCGAATCCTCGCTGCCACCGGAGAGGGCATCGAAACGGAAGAGAAGCGCGCGTGGGATGGATGGTGGAATGAAACCATTGTCGAGCTCGTCAGGCTAAGCATCAAGCAGAAGGATGCCCTCTGCGTCCTGCTGACAGGCCGCTCTGAACGGGGATTCGCTGAGCTGATCAGGAAGATGGTGACAGCCAAGGGGCTCGAGTTTGACATGATGGGCCTCAAGCCCCAGGTCAGCCCGACAAACCAGCGATTCCAAAGCACCATGCACTTCAAGCAGCTCTTCCTCGAGGCACTGATGGAGACGTACAAGCATGCGGGGGACATTCGGGTGTACGAGGACCGTCCCAAGCACACCAAGGGCTTCCGCGACTTCTTTGCCGAATACAACCGCCGACAAAACGTGTCGCCTACGCGAGGGCCCCTGGTGGCCGAAGTTGTCCAGGTGGCCGATACCGCAGCGACGCTGGACCCTGTGGTAGAGGTGGCCGAGGTGCAGCACATGATCAACATCCACAATGAAACCATCTCGAAGCAGGGGGCTTCGTCAAGTCAAAACCGGCTCAGGATTAAGAAGACTGTGTTTTTTACCGGATACATGATCGGACCCGAAGACACCAAGAGACTGATCAAGCTCGCCCAAATACCCCAGAACATGCCCCAGCATGAACTCAAATATCACGGCAACAACATCCTCATCTGCCCCCGACCCTGCCCTGCTAGTATTCTAGACAAGGTGGGTGGCATGGGCAGCAAGATGAGATGGGAGGTGGTGGGCACAGGCTGCTTCGAGAATAGTATCTGGGCGGCACAACTACGACCTATCCCCCAGCACGCCAAGTTTCACACCGACAACCCCAGTCCGCTCGTCGTACTGGCACTGAGGAAGGGGGCCAAGCCGATCGATGCTGGCAAGATCCAGAACTGGCAGCCTCTGTCACCAGACAAGACGTTTGACTTTGAGACAGTGGTTGGCGAGAAGGTGATACTCCGTATCGAGCAGGATGACCCGCGAGAAGACGAGTACGAGAGCCTGTTTGCCAACAAGGCCTCGAAGCGGAAGCACACAGGCGAAGACGACTGGAACCAGAGAAACACTCACGGCCACTATGGTGGACGCAACGAGTCCAGGGGCTACCACACTGGCGGTCGAGGAGGCCGAGGGCGTGGCAACTCGAACCGCGGCTACCGAGGCAACGCGAGAGGAGGACGGGGAGGACGTGGTCGAGGTGGCGGCTACAACTATCGATCGCTGGACGACGTGGAACCCAAGAACCAGCAGGGCGGCTATGGTCCACAGGTGGATTATGACGATGCCTACCAAGCGCCCAGCCAGAATGGACCACCGGCTTCAGCTCCCACAGGACCCAGCGGAGGATGGAACCAGCAACCACCTCGAGGCCCTGCAGCGCAGCAGGGACGCCCCATGGGAGGATACGGCGCAAATAACGGCTCAGATCTGCAGAATTACTATTAGAGGTAGTCTACCGCCACTGGCGGTTTTCTTCTCAGCCCCTGAACGTTGGAGAGGGGCAGCATACACTATCTGAATTTTTTGTCCTTGTCTAGTTCAAGACAACAAGACGAGACGCGAATCGGCGTCCTTGTTACACGATGCCCTCATGATGGGCGAGGAATTACACGGCTCTGAGAGAAAAGGGGTCTTACTTGAGACCTGGGTTGCGAGGCGTCTTGGGAAGGGGGAAAACATGGACTAACTGACTGACTGATTGATACCTGAGTAATGGAAACCGTCGAAAGAATGTATACAATATGAGCCGAGAGAGAGCATCATGTATTACTTGGGAGTTGTCTGTCATACTTATCGGGTTAATGAGTCACTTGATTTCACTTGATTATCTGGTGCCTGAACCAATGATTGATTGATTGATAACCGCTTGACGCAAGTGTCTCACCATGATGTCCTACAAGGCCTCATCTTTCAAGCTTGACAAAGGATGCAGAACTTATTCTACTTGGCAAATGAGGTGCTGTGTGTTGGCAGTGCAGAAATACTTGGGGAGCCAATTTGCTTGTAACTACAACAGATCGTACGTTGCGCTTGGACTAGACCGTGACAGACATAACCCCCCTAATCTCTCCAAGTATGCATGTTTCATTAAATAAATAGCTGGTTGGCCTCTACATTGAGTAAGATTTGGCGCCATTGGCGTTGGTATTTTAATTTTCTAAATTATTTAATCTTGACATACTTTCCTCTTGCTAACTCCAATTGATTGCAAGAGATTCGAGAAGCCCTTCAATTGCGTAGCACAAATGGCCGAGTCTACAGCAAATATCAGGGTTCATCGAAAAGGTACACACCTCAACTCCCCCCAAGATAACTAGTAACTGACAGATTGAAAGGCGATGAAGAGGCTGTACTGCGCGCTCACAAGATCGCCACCCCAGCATTCCGCGATGACCCTCTATTCGCGTGGATCTTTTCTGGAGAGCCTGACGTCGATGCACGGCAAAAACGTCTAGAGGTGTTTTTCAAGCCTGTCGTCAAGTCTGGCCTCGTGTGTGGAGGGTACATCCTTGATGCCGACGATTGGCGTTCCATGATGGTGGTATCAGAGCCGGGGCAGGATTATGACGGGCTGTCGACTATCATCAAGTGCGGTGGTATTCCTGCTACCTTGTCTGGTGGATTACGGCCAACTCTTGTGAGTAAATGTTGCCCATATCACGCCCTTGTGCGCGAGAAACAGGCATGGTTGTGTCAACAAGAGACTGACATCTCATGACAGCGTCTTCTGCTCCAATATCTCACACAAGTCGACAAGGTCAAGCTCAAGTGCCTCCCCAAGTCTCAAATCCGCGAGTGCTTCTACATTATTCTCACTGCAACCGAGCCAACTTACCGCAAACAAGGTCTTCTGAGTGCTCAGACCAAACACCTCCAGGAACATGCCAGGAAGGTGGGCAAGCCCGTGTGGCTGGAAGCAACATCACGATACTCGATGAGCCAGTTCGTCAAGCATGGATTCGAGCACATAGAGGACATCAGACTCGGAAAGGGCAAGGTCAACGCCCAGGGGAAGAAGGAAAAGGGAGGCGAGGGAGTCTTGATTGCGTGCATGATCTGGTGGCCCGAGGGTGTCAAGGAAGCTATGAATGATAAGAAAGGTCTTCAGAAAAACGGCAAAGAGGCTGAATAAGTTAGCCGGAATTCATCTATGTTTCGGTTAGCCATCCTGCACTGCAGCAGTAGATACCATGTTTAATGTTAATCGTCCGGTTCAACAAGAAGCAACCAGGGAGGAATGGTGAGGCCATCTCCACATCCGGGGCATTCGGGATAAACTCAACGGGTCTCAGGTCAGGATTCATGTCCTATCGGCCATGTAAAGAGCACTGTGCCTCTAAAAACGTGATATCCTTGATGCTATCCTGAACCAACCCCGGCATCACCGGAACCGAGGCTGGTCCCCATCTACAAGTGGTGCCATGCAGTGGAGTCGAGACGGGAGTCGACATCGAGCCCCCCAGATTTCCCCAACTTTGGTAGCCCTACCAGCAACTTAAAGAGGACAACAGCCGTATGTGAATTCACTTCGACAACCCAGCCAACCAGTTGACGTTGACGTTGACGTTGACGTTGACGTTGAAATGCCGGCCGGACATGGTGGGGCCGGGAATGCCCACACGGCCCGGAGCTTCAATGCCGTTCGGGACTTTGTCTGGCTCCGAAACAAGAGCCTCATTGATAGCCTCCTTTCTTATCGATGAAGAGCTCATCGACTTGCTGTTTTTCGTCCTGTAATTACAATAGATCCTTATCTTGTCTTGTCACTTGCGCCCTGTGAATCAACATGTCGCCGTTAATGTCGTCACAATTGTCCCCTGTTGTTGGTCGCACCTCATCGTCCAGCCGTCAGCCACGGTTCGTAGACCCGGCCGAAAGCGGACTTCGGCACCGACTCGGTCAATGATAGCGCAGGCTGATGGTGCACAACGTGCTTCTCTGCATGGCTGATCGGCACGCCTCTGCCCGTAAAGAGATCAGACATGACGGCGGGGCAGCTTCTTCTTGGCTGCCAGAGCTGCAACTCTTTTACCCTTCAAGCTTGAACATGAACATGCCCGCGTGATGCTGGCTCGATCCTCTTCTCTTTGCGTCGGGCATCAACGAGGCAAAACAGCCTTGAACCGGCACAGAGCTCCCGGTCCCTATTCCGCACTCCCCCCTTATCTTATTCCAGAGCCAGGGATATCCGCTTCCGCACGTGGGGCAGGGACTCAGGGCAGCGGATTGAATCTCTGATCCTCGCTCGCCAGACCTTGCTCGCCCACCCGTAGCTCCACATGGCGTTGATACGCCGTCGAAAGAATTTGATGCTCTCCACTTTCGAAGGCCAGGCTGCTGACCTGCTGCTATGTCCGGTGCTACGTCCGCCTGAAAAGGTGAACCAACGATGGGTTCTCGGCATCGGTGCCGCATCGGTCGGCCGACAGGGAGGAGGGAGGGTACCCATCGCCGCTCCCAGTTATCAATCCGTTCGGTGCCTCCTAAATTGTTTCTTTGTCCTGCCCTGCCGGAAACTCTTTCGCGCTCTCTCTGTTCTGTTGCCCTTGCTGCGGTTGTCGCGAGTTCCTGGACTTCTATTTTGCCCAGAACAGAAGCTGTCTTGGCTCGAGGCATGACGACAATCCCTAGTGAATTTTGCCATCTGCTTCTGCCAAGACGTAGCCCAGAACAGCAATTTCCCACCCATCATGACCAAGGATCTTGAGAAGGCGTCTCCAGATGTTGACGCAGAGACATCGTGTTCTTCTTCAACAGCTACGTCGCCGGTCTTGGAACCCATCAAGACAACCGAGACACGTCGCAGCCGTCCGCGCAGCACAGCATCCAGGCGCTCACATGATTCGGACGTGTTTGAGGCCCTGGAGCATGCTCTGACACCAGATCTCGAAACCGAGGCAGAGCGAGCGGCGCGTGAACCCATCACATACACCCGAACTGGCACCAGCATCGCCAGCGCCGCATCCCGACCACCCGACTTTGAGGTCTTCTTTGAGGAAGGCGATCCCGAGAACCCAAGGAATTGGTCAAAATGGTATCGCGCCTGGATTATCGTTGCCGTCTCATACTCTACCTGGGTCGTGGTCCTGTATAGCACGTGTTATACAGCCTCCATCCCAGGCCTAGTTGAGGAGTATGGATCGACTACCACCACCACCACTTTGGGTCTGACGACGTATCTGCTTGGTCTTGCCGTTGGTAGCTTGATTGTTGCGCCACTAAGTGAACTTTATGGTCGTCAAATGGTGTACTTGGTCTGCTTGAGTATTTGGGCGCTGCTTATTCTGCCTTGCGCCCTGGCAACTTCGCTGACGGAAATCATTGTTGTGCGATTCTTTGGGTGAGTGGCTTTCCTGTCGCATCGGCGTTGAATGGTCGACTAATTCGGTCAATAAGCGCACTCTTTGGAGCCGCAATGATCTCCAATAGCCCCGGAAGTATTGTCGACATCTCAGATCCCGAGTACCTCGCAGCTGCCATGTCCATGTGGTCGATCGCACCTCTCAATGGACCATCCACCGGGCCTATCATTGGTGGTTTTGTTTACCAGTATCTTGGTTGGCGATGGGACAACTGGATCGTCTTGATCCTGGGCGGCGCCGGTGTCCTCATGATGGCAACGGTCAAGGAAACCTATCACCCTGCCATCCTGAAGCGAAAGGCAGCTCGCCTGCGAAAGGAAAACGATGATCCCCGATGGTGGTGCCAGTATGACCAGAAAGTTTCCACGTGGCATTTGATCAAGATCAACATGAGCCGACCCTTCAAGTTGGTCGCAACTGAACCTATCTTGTGGTTCATGGACGTCTGGTGAGTGAAGTTGAGTTTGAGACAGTGATCGTCCATTGTCTCAGTCCCCGACTGTGATCGACAACTCTAACCAATGCGCAGGATCTCTCTGATTTATGCCATCTTGTATCTCTGTTTCGTCGCCTATCCGATCGTCTTCCGCCAGCACCGCGGCTGGAACGCTGGCATGTCGGGTCTGGCCTTTGTTGGCATCGGCGTTGGAACCATGCTTGCCATTTTCGCCGAACCTCTCCTCCGTCGCTTGATCAACTCTCAGCCTCGAGATCCAGTGACTGGCAGGCCCCATCCGGAAGCCACAGCTTTGGTCATGGCTATTGGTGCCGTCCTAACACCTCTCGGTCAGCTCGTGTTTTCCTGGACCTGTCTTCCCAACAGCATCCATTGGGCCATTCCCATCGCCTTTGGTGTGCCTTTTGGCGCGGGTAACACCCTATGCTTCATCTATGGCTCGAATTACCTGGCCAGCGCATATTCGATCTACGCCGCCAGCGCCCTCGCCGGAAATGCCGTTATCCGAAGTATCGCAGGCGGTGTCTTGCCCCTGGCTGGACCCAAGATGTACGCAGCCATGACTCCGCAGTGGGCTGGAACACTTCTTGGACTTCTCGAAGTGGCCATGATTCCGATTCCGTTTGTGTTCTGGCGGTACGGTGCCAAGATTCGGGCAAAGAGTCCGGCAATTCGAGCCCTGAGGGAGGAACAGGATCGACTTGACGCCAAGCGGGCGAAGCACCAGAGAAGATTGGAGAAGAAGAGGCAGGAGGCCGAAGGCGACAAACAGAACGAGGAGGGTGTTTTGGCTGTAACGGATGCTTCGGGGCAAGATAACAAGGCACTCAAACAATAAGAGATGGATAATAAAGAGGAAAATGGAAAAGGGGACACAAATGGAAAGTTGGGGGACAAAAAGTTAATGATACCATCCATGTTGTATTTGTTTCAAAAGTGAGGGAGAGACGCTCGTGAGCCGTCTGATCGGCAACTAATGTTAAAGAGAAAGCAAGCCTTGGAGAAGTTCCCGCCTGAACTCTCAGCCCGACTTGGATGCTACCGTACTCCTCGTGTCAACAGTCTGAGGAAGGAGCAACCCTCAATAACATGTCCACTTCAGGAAGTAGTTATCGATACAGGCAGCAAGAGAAGGATAACATTTGATCCCGATGTCAAAGGTCTGCATATGAGCTTACATCTCAGGGGCAAAAAGAAGGGACTTGCAAAAAAGAAATTCTCAATCATTCATATAGGAACAGCCCGATGCGGGGGTCGAACCCGCAACCTTGAGATTGTGTACTCTAGTAAGAGTCTCACGCTCTACCGATTGAGCTAACCGGGCCTCGAACGAGGCGTATGTTGAAAAGTTGGCTCGCTGTTGAGCATCATACAGCCAAGCTTGACTACCTATTATCTAGGCTAGGTTGAAGAGCATGTTACATGCCATTGTAAAAGTGCCATCAGTCAGAGCTCAGTTGTTAAAGTTGGAGGTTTGTCTAGTCTATCTAATATTTTGGTATCGCTTCTTCTGGTCACAGGCTTTTATTCGTGACATCAGTTCCATTGGTGAACTTCCATCTCAACGGTGCGTCCTAGTGTCGTGGCATACCAGCTTGAGCTTGGAGGTTGTTCTGCATGGGTAGCTTGTCAACTCGCCCGCTTTCATTCGGTTCAACAAGGGATGAACGAGTAGTCTAGAATTGACGACATGCGAAGTGGTTCATAGATACAGGTCATGTATAGCTATAGGAGGAACCAACACCAGCACTTTAGGGTAGCTGTCATACAGCATTATGAGAAGCACTCAAGGGTTGAAAGACATGAGAGGGAACAAGCACGTAGACTGAGCAGCGAATCTTATCCGAATAGTCACCAATATTCTTACAAACAATTCAAATATTCACCCACAAGCACGTCTGCAACTAAGCCAACCAACCACCCGCCCTCATGACACAACGAAACGCCGTGTGAAAGTAAATAAGCCTGTATTGTAGGCAAGTTGTTGATTGTTCTTCCTGTTTTACCCACCATCCGATCGCGGTACGCCGGCACAAGCCTCACCATAAGTAAATGGACCGACTTTTAATGTCCCCGATAGACCCCCATCGCAAGGACAAACACAAGCTGGCCTATCCACGCCGCATAGTTGTCCAACATTGTAGATCCTGATACCCATCCTAGAGAGTGTAGGTATGTTCAACACTCGCTTAATACCTCCCCATAAATGATACATGACACGATCAACAGGAGAAGCGCCCAGAGCCTTCTCTAGTTAATATGGCCTTGCATTTAGTTATCCTTCTCCAACTGCTCCAGCTCCTTAAGAACTGAGGACTTGGTGTTGATCTTCTTAAGCTGAGTATCCTCCAGCTTCTCTCCACCAGCCAGGCGCATCTCGAGGTCCTCAATGGCTCGGACCTTCTTCTGAAGACTGCGAATCTTCTTGGCATTGGGGTTCTGGGCGGCATCGGCGGCGGGGGCACCGTTGTTGGGGGCCTGCTGCTGAGGCCCCTGGTGTCCATTGCCATGACCGTTTCCGTTTCCGTTTCCGCGGTGAGTGTTGCTGCGGCTGCGGCCCTGGTTGTTTCGGGACTGGCTTCGGTGGTTGCTGTGGCCGCGGCGCTCGGGGCTGCGACCCTCGCTGCCCGAACCAGCACCGCGATCACGGGGAGGGGGAGCCAAGCTGGCTCCGCCGTTAGGTTCGCCCTGGGGTCGGCCCTCTCCCTGGTTGTTCTTCTTGTTACGCTTCTTCTTGTTCTTTGACTTGGACGAGTTCTCATCGCCCACGGGCTCAGCACCCGGAACAGTCCTCACGACTGTAGGGGCTGGCTCAGCAAAGTCGGCCCCAGGCACAGCACGGCGCGGGCGGCCAAAGCCGTTGGGGCCAATGTTGGGCAAGCCGTTGCTCACGACGTGGGCAGCACCGCCCTCATCCTCACGCTTGAAGTGAAGAGGCGTAGCCAAGCCACGGGCACCGGGGGGACGGTAAGCACCAGCGGGCTTACTGGGGGTCTTGACCGTGCCCAGGTACGCCGTGGCAGAGGCGTGAGGAGTGGGGATGGGGGTGAGGGGATCACCCGGAGCAATGTTCTCGGGGGCCTGGGGCCTCCAGACAACATTGTACAGCTCGACCATGTCCTCGTGGTACATGATGCCACCGCTGACGTGCCACAGCTTGACACCGTTGTCCACGCGCAGTCGCGGCGAGGTGGTGGCCGTCATGATGTAACGGCTGTCGGGACTCCATTCGCACACGCTGGGGTTTCCGCTCTCAATGGTGGTGATCTTGCGGAAGTCCTTCTCGAGATCGTACACATCAATCTGACCAGCAAGATTACCGAAACCTGCAACCAGAACAAATCGACCGGTCGGCGAGAAAGTAATGGTGTTTCGGGGGCTGATAGGGAAGGAGTGCGTCGCAACGGCCCGGTGGTTAAAGATGGTGGCCTTGGCCGGCATGTAGCCATACACAACACCGAACTCTTTCGAGTTTGGCGACCACGATACATCATGGATAGGACCATCCTTGTCCAAGGACACGCGAGCGTCGAAAGCGCCGGTTGTGCTGAGCAGATACAGCGTGGTCTCGCCGTAGTAGCTCTTGCCGGAGCGGTCGACGTCGGTCTGTGCCAGCACCAGGAGGCTGGAGCCGTGCTTGTTCCACTTCAGCTGGACCTTGTCACCCTTGAAGAAAGTCTTCTGAGAAATGGGGTTGGTGAACAGAGGGACGTTGAAGACTTTGACGGCAGCGGGTTGACCCTGGGGATATGTTAGCGGGATACCTAGCGGTGTGGTCAATGTCAGCTCACCTTGCGCTCGGGAACAAAGACTGCGACGGCATGGTTCTGGCTACCGGGAGCGAGGGCGAAGTTAGCGGCCCCCTCAACTCGGAGCTTGTTCCAGACCTTGATCAGGTCGTGACTCTCGTAGAACTGCACCTCGTTGGTGACGAGGCGAGCGCAGTACTTCTCATCAGCCGTATACTGGAGATTCCAGCCTCCTTGTTGCTTCTGGACGAAGCGGCCAAGGGGCTGCTTGTCGGCGGCGGCGACACCTTCCTCTACGACACGCCAGACCTTGAGGTTCTTGGTCGCATCACCGTTCTCGTCCTTGGCGGGGCGCTCCCAAGTGATGACAAAGGTGCCACGAGGAGAGAAACCGAGCTCGTAGACGTTCTGGATGGGGAGGGAGAGGACCTGCGAGCCAGTGGAGGCGTCGACGACGGTGACGGCATCGGGGGACGCCCAGCCGAAGAAGCGGCCACAGGCAGAGTAGGCACAGCACCGGAGGTTGCCCTCGGGCTTGGTGAACCCAGCGAGAGGCTCGTAGACGGGCGCAGCGTCAAAGACGCCGATGGTCTTCTGGGTTCGGTAGGCAAACTGCAGCGGAGACGCCATGGCTAGTCAAAGTCACAGTGTCTCGTGTCTTGCGGGGTCTTGTGGCCGGTTGATCAAATGTCTTGTCGGGGGAGGAGATGTAGCTTGACACACTCTCTCTTTGTCCAAGGTTCTTGTAGTCGCGGGAGGGCACCGAAGTGTTTATCGCAATCGTGGGGCGAAGGTTGCTTGGGCTCAGGTGCTGGTGGGATTGGGCGAGCAGCGCGGAGCGAAAAAGCTAAACTGACAGCGTTGGGCTGAGTTCTGCGCAGCAAAGAGCAGACCAAGTTGCCGCCTGAAAGTTTGTATCGCGATTACGGGAGAAGTGCAGCAGCGGTGATTCGCGGAAGCAACAAGAAAGATGTATGTTGTCGAGGGCGGCGGTTGTTTGAGTATCGTCGCGAGCAAAGCAGGACAACACAACAAAGGGCGGCGGCGGCGTAGGCGGGGGAAGAGGCAGCGGGTGCGTCACAAGCGTGGAATGCGATTGCGTAGCAAAGCGAAGCCTGAACCTGCGAGCGAACAGAGGAGACAAAAAAGACGACAAGAACAGATTTGAGGCCGGGAGGGAGATGAAGAGAAGACGGCAAGTCACCCAAGGGGAGGGGAGGGAGGAATTGGCGCGGCAGGGCCGTGATGTTTTGGGCTGGAGGGAAACAAGAAGAGAGGAGGAAGAAGGCGGCGGTGGCCACCAGGCGAAATATGTTTTTTTTTTCTTGTCCTTTTTTTTTGCTTTACCCTTTTTCCCCCTGCACCGCTCACACTCAAAAAAGACTGCCTGTCTGTCCCACAACAAGCCACACACGCCACACTACCCCGACAACTCACCCTTTTGTGGTCTCTCTCCTTTCCCCCCGTCGCTTCTTGACTCAGCCTCGGCACTCCAATGGATCTCTTCTCCACAACTGCGCTGCAACCTCTGCAGAAGAACAAACGAACGAACGAACTGGACTTCAGGTGGCCCTTACAGGGAGAGCACATGCCCCAGATTTAATTGACAGAAGCCAATCGTCGAGTGGATACCAGCCCGCGCTTTGAGGCCTCTTTTCGGGGTGTCCATTTTGAGCATCTCAATTGATGCCTGATCCTTGACCTGGGATGTGATTTGAGCCGCCATAACTAACAATTAACACGAGGGGATCAGGGTTAAGCCGGGAGTTCGTTGCCAAGTAACCGGAATAGAACGGATACTTTACTTTAAAAATTCCATAAAAAACCCTGGTAATATTAACTTCTCGGGCTTATCCTCACGACTCATTCTCAGCTCAGATTCCTCCCACACGATTCATTGCATGCATCACGTCACCACGCTTTCGCCTTCTCACATAATGGGCGATTTATTACCAGTGCTTACTCCCCTTGCAGCGTGGCTGAAAGACTCTGACCAGTCTTTGTCTGCTCTTCCACGGCCAAGTAAACTTGGTGCAAAACTATACGAGATTTTACACTGACACGCCTACACAACCCGTTGTCATTTCTCAACAACTCGGTTAACATCCATGGACAGATAACAGGATTGGCTTCTGGCAGCCCAACTCTCATTTTACCACCCCTTGAGCCCCGTGATCCTGCCTCGATACAAACAAATGCCATCACACTGGACGCCTTTCTAGATTTCATTGTCATGTATCATTGCTACGTGGCACCAGTCAAGTCATCCATTGCTCAACCAAGCATGCAGCCCCTGACACCAATTCTCCCGCCATTTTGCTGAACCAACAAGCCATTGACACCGTGGATTCCCCCAATCACGTGGCCTGCGTATCTCATGGACATTTTTGCTGCTTTATACGATATGTCCATCTCTTGGGTGATAGCACATGTAAGGGGTATGCGTTTGTCCATGCAAGCCGCAAACTATCATCCGTGAAGAGCCACGTTGTTCATGCACTTGTTCGTTCACCTTCCCTTGTACTTTTCTTTCCATCCACCCTTTTCAAAAAGCCAGAGAGCCTCAGTTGCATATGCGCGGCTGCCTCTGTGGCCGCCCTCACCCATAGCCGCCTCCATCAGACTCTGCAATACCCGACCCTGCTTAACTGAGTTCCACACTCCCATGGCGATGGGATCGTCTTCAGTCTTTCCCCACTCTCCATTTCCAAGCCGGTATAGAATTCTTCCAAGTGTTTGGAATGCCATGCATCTTTGTGCTGGGACTGCACTTCTGGCGAGCCGCGCCAGCTCCGCAATGGTGTATCCCGCAGCCTCTGGGGCTTCTCCATGATGATGTAGACCCTTGGATGAGGGGATAGATCGACTGACCCGTGGGGATAAGAATCGACCCCGAAAGTCAAATCGGAAAGCTGATACCGCGATTTCAGGGTGTGGGTAGTAGGAAGAGTCTTTGTCTGCTGGGCTGTCCTGGGTGGGGATAGGAGCCATCCAGGCGAGCTTGCTTGGATCGGCTGGGAGGTTAGGAAAGTATTTCTCATGCAGTGTAGCCAAAAAGTCGGGATCGGAAGGATCGACATCAGGAAGGCTGGGAGGAGCTGGGAAGTGAACCGACTTGGGTAGATCGGTGATTGGGAAAATATCAGGGGGTATCTGGGTTGGGGCCTGGTCTTCATCGTAGTCGTCTGCGATCTTCTTTGTCGAGACTGCGGGTGATGGGGATGCCTTATTTTCTGAGCCTGGCTCCTTTGTAGATTTTGCGCCTTGCACCGCATCTTCTGTAACAGATGATGCCATGGTCTTGGATGTATCCTCGATTTTGATCTCGGGCGGAGGCTCAGGCGCCTGTGGTGTTTCGGATGGCGGGGGATCGAACGGCGATGGACCAGCCGGCTCATCGATATTGGCTCGCTGTAATAGACGTTGGATGAGAGCAGGATTCAGTCCGTTCATGATATCGTTTTGCGCCTGGGCGATCTCGGCGGGGCTCATGCTGGCGAGCTTCTGACGGTTCTCCTGATCGATGCGCTTCTTCTCAACCTCCTCGAAGCCCATATTCGCAGTCGAATCTTGAGCTTTATTCACCTCAGGTCGGTCCTGGGGTTGTGACCGGGCGCTGGATGTTTGGCCGGCTGCCTCGGCGGCGCGCTGCTGTTTGAAGGCAGACGTCCTCCATCGTCGTTTGTGTTGCGGGAACCCGGTAGATGAGATGGGTTGATCGGAGAACTCGACAGGCTTCTTATCACTAGAGTCGCGCTCGACAATATCACCGATTAAGAGTGTAGGATCCATGGTGTTGTGCAGTCCTTGTCAGGTCGCAAAAGCCAAGCTTAACAATTCTGATTTGATCTTGACGTCTTTTTTCGGTGGAGGCACCGCGGAGAATCTAGAGTGGGGCACCGACTGACGCGACCCCACATTTTCAAAATGTTTGGGCGGATTATCCGCGCTGAGTGCCACGTGAAATTGTGAGATTGGAGAATTCCAAAGGCACCACGAAATGTGCAGGCAGGAATAGCACAGGAGAGGCGGCTCTCGGGGAGCACGATGAGCCTGATTTGAGCGCAAAAATGCACTTGGAGCTTCCTATTTGAGCGGGTTGGGTGTTTCTCGCATCATTACTCGCCAAATGTCATGCGACATGAGACGGTAAAACGGAGCTGGAATTATCGTGGTCAAGGTTTGGGCTCTGAAACGCGAGTCCCAACTTAGTAAGCCGCCATAATTACGGAAGGATGAGAATGGCAGCACACAACACAGAGGACAACCAGAAGATGGATAGTAGATGTGAATTGGAAAGGAGTACATAGCGTGTAACGGAGTTCGTTAATATTGTCTTTTCCTTGGATGCCAGAAAGAAACACTTTAAATGGGGATTAAAATAGCAAGCCCCGGACTGAAGCATGTTGCACCGCCACAGATTGGTGCTGGGGTGGGTGCATTAGCGCCGATCGATCCTTCCTTCTTTTCAAAATTCCAGAACCCGTGCGCGGCTGGCAATTTCAATACTGTGCACTTTGGGTTGAAAATGTTCCGCCGCAACATTGGGTTGAAAATGTCGAAAACTCTGAATGGAGTGTATAAATATGCCCTAGTAGACCATATTAGACTGTCAGGTAGATCAATATACTTTTTCACTGTTCTCGAGTTACGAAATTTGAGTAATAGGTGTGGCCCGTGGGGGAACCTTAATCACCCAGGAAGGTGGAACGTAATTTCCTGATTCAAAGACAGTACTCGAGTTATTAGTACCGGCACCGTCCAAGGCCATCCGACGTCCTTGGCTTTTTCATTACGCCCAGAGCTTTGCTTTTTATCCGACAGCCCCCTTGGTCGCGCAACAGATAAGATCTCTCTGGTCAGGGAAGCACGGGGCACCTGATACGTATGCGAAAAGTGCCGATTGGGTGCTGTGACCCCTGCATGGATGGTCAATCAGCGAGCGACAGCAGGGACAGGTGATTCTCACACAACAGATGCGGAGAGGAATTAGTAGCGTGAATTTTCAAACGCAAGATACAAAGAGAACTGTACTTTTGAGCTCACTGTTTGCCAGCTCTCCTTGCACGAGCGGTTTGGACAGGAAAACTGGACCTCACAGCCACAGATGACCTTCCCGAAAAAAACAAACATGTGGCTGAGTGGCTGCAGCCGCGTTAAATCCCCGTCGACGTAGCGCGCCTAAGCTTGGTTCAACGTTTGGTTCCCGGACGAGACGGTCCACCCACACACAATCTCTTCCATCCCAAGCCCACAAGCGAAAAGGCGCTGCAGGGGGGGCCCGGCGCGCGCCTCTCAGGGATGATGGACACGGCGGGTGGGTTCATTGAAGGCTGACCCCGGAGGGAACACGAAAAAAGAAGGGTCACAGGCGCAAGGTACAAGTACCCACTCGTGCTGCCACAGTTTGGAGGTGGCAGAGCGTCCCGGGATACAAAGAGGTACTTGCGAGGTGATTTATTCCTGGTGTTTCCCCACGCTAGACCGCTGACCTGCGTTCACCCACAGCTCGCAGAAGGGCTGCTGGTCCTGCTGGTCCCCCTGGGCCCCCTGGTCTCTCCCCCTCCGATGTTGCACATGGACGCTTGGGAATCTGAGGTGGGAGGGCTTGGCTCTGCACCAGCTCGTACCTCTTGTACCTCTATCCGTGCGTCAAAGCCGTCTTGTCTCGTCGAGTGTTTTCTCTATCAGGTCCCGTCCCGTTCAAAAGCATTGCCTTGCGTCTTGTCTTTCGGTTTCCTCTGGCTCTGGGCTCTCGTCTCGCCTTTTCCCGCCTAGCCCGGCTGCCCGTCGTGTCCTGTTGCTCTCTTGATTGACTCTTGACCCCATCCACGAGCCCCGTCCAATTACTTGGCCGACGCCCCCCCTACGACCTTCCCCCCCGTTTCGAGGCTTCTGGTGACGAATTCCCTCGCATCCGAAGCCGTATCAAAGTGATTTCCTGCCTGGTCTCGCCCCCCCTTGTGGTGGTTTGGCCCGAATGACTGCGGCAAGCCCGTGACGTCCGGCCTATGGTGTTGTTGTCCACGCCCAGCCTAGACTGACTGACTGTTAGTCTCATGAGGGCACCCTCGGTTGGTCTAATCGGCGTTTAATAATGGAATTTCCCTTGTTGCCAGATGATGCTGGTCCGCCCCCTCGTTTCCCCTCGTGCGTCGTGTCGTGCCGGAGTCGTAGCATTCAAAGTTAGCAGCTCTCTTGTAGAAGCTGCTGGCCTGCCCCGTTTTTCTCCTTCCCGCCAGAAAAATAAGAAATGTTGTTGTCGCCCCGAAAAAAAAGGTAGCCATCCCCATCTCATTTCTCCTCCCTTTTTCCTTCTCCTTCTTCCTCTCTCAACCCGCAATCCTCCACCACCCGCCATTTTCCCCCAACGACGACCCATGGGATTTGCTCAAATTCATCAATTCGACATCCTTTGTCTATCGTAATTATCACCGAAACACCATCATCTGTTGCGCCCGGTGCTGCAGCATCACTCGCCCGCCTCGAATCGATTCCTCCCCCGCGTCCGACCCCCCTTTTCGCCCGCGCAACCCGCATCGCCCGTTTTGGTCGTTGCCCAACTCAAACGTCGTGAGGCTATTCAGAGATCCGGACAGCTCCACCGCCCGCACCCGCCTGCCGCTTCTGGCCACTCACAGCCCGTTTCGCTCCGTTACGCTCCGTCACGCTTTTTTTTTCCCGCCTGCAACCAGTTTCTGGCGAGACCCGCGCGCCCAAGCTTGGAAGCAATTCTATTCGCTGTACCTGTACCTGTACCCGACCTTTTGGTGCAGCTCCGCGCGACCTAGCGTGTACTGTACCACGTACGCCCACCGCTATTCGCCGCCTTTTCATTCAACCTTTGGTGGTTTGAATCACAGCCTTGCCCGTTTGCGCGCGACGCCTTGTTCGATTTCCTCTTTGCATCGCATGCGTGGTTCTTATTTCCTACACGGGTAATAAGCGCTTTTTCTTCTCTTTTTGCTCCCCACGATTACAGGAGCCCTTTTCAACTTCGCACGCGGTGCATTCAGCTTCCGGACGATTTCAAGACCCTGGACTATTAAACATCGTTCGTTTCCCATCCTTGCCTCGGCATGGCCGCGACAGCTGCCGACACGTCCATGTCGCGATACGACTCGTCAGCCGGCGAGCTGTCCTCGCCGCCCTCGGGCTCCCTCTCAGAGCCTGGCTCCCCATCGCGACAAGCTTCGGATAGTCGCGTCCCCCAAGAATATGACGAGATCGTTGTTGTTTCAAGCGACGGACAATATCAACACATCGGCCGGAGCCATGGACAAGGCCGGCCCCCGCTTCCCCTGCCACCTCAATCGGGTACCGGGCCTCCCAGGAGATACGCTCTGGTCGACAACCAGTGGGTGCAATTGACGGCTGCAGGTGTCCCCAGAAAGAAGCCCGGCCGCAAGCCGGGAACCATTGTGAAACCTAGAAACTCGGATGGCAACGAAATCGCCAAGGCTGCTCGTAAGCCTCGCAAGCCGCGCGATCCCAATGCACCCCCAATGCAGCGCAAACGCAAGATTGCGCCTGCCGATACCGACAACGAGATTGCTGCCGATTCAAAGTCCCTGGCTGCTGCTGCATCTTCTGCTTCCCGTCAGCCACGTGTTTCGGATGTCTCAAACGTGTCAGCCTCATCACCCGCTCAACATCACCAGCAACCGGCTTCCGCCCACCAGACCGACCAGCGCTATTCGCCCAAGATTCCCAAACGAGAGCACTTTGGTTCTATGCAAAGCATTTTGAACTCGGATCCTCCGGCCGAGCGACCGTCGTCTCAACCACAGCCCCAATCAAACAATTCCACCTCGATGCCTGTTCGCACCAGCGGCCAAAGTTACGATCCTATCCGTGGAAATTACGATCCCGTTCGCGAGACAATGGTTTCTCACAACCCTTACGGCTCTGCTTCTGGTTCTCCTCGAGCTCCTTCTCAAATGCCAAATCGCTCCCCAACCATTGCGAGCTTACTCGGCGGCGGTGATTCTCGTAGCTCATTCCAACCGGCTTCGAATCAGCCCCGTTTCCAAGCACAAGAGCCCTCACAACCATCATCCCCCTCAAAGGAACCCCAGGCAATTTCTACACCTACACCATCATCACGATCACTTGCTCAGGAGGCCAAGAAGGACCCGCCTCCACCACCACCACCTGTCCAGCGCCCAGTTATTAAAGAGTCTAATTTTACAACCATCTCTAACGGCCCTATCAAGCGGTCATCTCCTAAGCAGAAGCCTCATACCGGAGTTTCAACTCCCAAGACCGATAACCTCGACGACATGCAGGAAAGCGAGGGTCGGTCTATTCTCGATTTTGGACGAGCAAAGCCTGGTGAGGAACTCCAGGCCCCAACCATTGTTCTCAGCGTCCCAATCCAGGCTGGAGAGACAAATCGCTATGTCAACTTTATGCGCATGGCTGAGGAACGATACGGATGGGACGCGCTCCACCCTCGCCTGGCGGCCAACCGGGACCGCAAGGCTCGAATTGCCGCTGCAGCCGCCTCCCTGGAAAAGGCGGAATCTGGCCGCGAATCGGGTGATGAAATGTCCGTTGATCTCTCCGACGCCGAGGCTAGCAACCCCGACAACGGTGGCACCAGCGGCCCCGACGCCCAGGCCAAGCCTAAGAAGAAGCGCAACTTCAAGGAGGATCAGTATGACGTTGACGACGACTTTGTGGACGACTCGGAGCTTCTGTGGGAGGCCCAGGCGGCGGCCAGCCGTGACGGATTCTTTGTCTACTCTGGACCCCTGGTGCCTGAGGTTGAGAAGCCCGCAGCTGGGTATGTATCTCCAAAACTAGCCGATATTGACCAGTTACTAACAAATCACAGTCACGAAGGTCCTCCTAAGCGTGGACGTGGTGGACGAGGCAGCCGAGGTGGCGGCAGAGGAGCGTCAACTAGAGGCGGAGCTGGAAGTGGCCGCGGAGGAGGCCCTGGATCTCGCGGAGGCTCAGTGACACGAAAGCCTCGCATCACCAAGCAGGAAAAGGCGCAGCGCGAACGCGAAAAGGCTGAGCGTGAGAGCCTGGCGCAGCTGGCTAAGACCCCGACCCACGGCTACTCACTCAACCCGACCACTCCCTCATTTGCCGTCAGCGAATTGGGCGCTTAGAGGGCATTGAATATGGCACCAAACGAATTACGCAACGACGAAGCCACATAGCTTCTCACTTTCAAGGCGCGACCTTAATGAAAGGGCACTGGCCTTGGCTCGCTGCCGTGTACAGGCATCCTCGATACCTCACTTCAGACTTGACTCCGCCTTCTTTTCTCTTCTTTTCTTTGTTTTCATATTCCTGCTTTGCGAAGCATGGCTGGCCCGGCATGGCCTCCTCTTTTGCTTTTCTTTCGAGTTTTTGAATTGTTGGAGAATCGGCGCGTGTGGGATTTCGCATGTATGAAGGGAGAAACCTACCAGGTCTCGGAATCACGGCGTTCACTGGGTTGTGGATGGATCGATGCAACATGGCAAGAAAGGCACGAAGTGAAGAAAGGATGGGGGGGATCTTAGAAGGAAATGGGGTTCGGGCTCCTTTTGGAAGAACGAACGGCGACGAGGCGTCACAGTGAGCCACACAGTCTCCCAAGCGAGGAGGCTTATTCCCAGGGGCTAGACAGATATGTTTAGAGTAGGCGTTGAGTCGAATGAATGTGAAGATGACAAGACGACAGACGGTTAACATTGAAGTACGTTGCGTGATATGTTGTGTGACACAGTCTATGTGAACATGTTGATGAAGCTGACGATACTCCTCTTATGCGCTTTGATAACTATATTGATAGAGTTTATGCAACCAATTCTTGTCGTGGCTTGAATAAATCAACCAACCTCGTCTAGTTGGCACTAATTGGACTCTTCAAATATCTTGGCTAGATAACCGCTGATATATAGCCTCAGAGCACACACAAAAGAGACAGCAAGGGCTTTTCTGCAAGCACATGCATCCGCCAGGTCGCTTTTTCTCTTTGTCTTATGCTCATCCTCTCATGATTCAACACCAAAGTAAACCAATCACTCCTACTATTGCTCCCTGCATCTCCTTCTGCTATTTCAACTATCTCAACGTCTCCAAACCACCTGTTCAACTCTCAAGAAAAAGCTCTCATGCAAGAGTAAACTCGGAAACCTCACCCATCTCGTTGGCCTGCTGATCGCCGACCTTGTAAGATGCCCGCCATCGGAGCTTGGCCGAGGTGACCTTTTGGGCGTGGTTGCCCGCGTGCCAAACCTGGACTTCTTGGGTGATGCCCCGGGCCTGCTTGGGAGCGAGGTCACGCCCAGTCTGAGGCTTAAGTTGAAGCTCGTAGCCCTAGTATCGGGTTAGCTTGGTGTTCTGAAGGGTCAATAAGAGTAATACATACCTTGGTCACGGCAAGCTGGAAGTGAAGCTCGCTGATGGGTTGGGCTATGTTGTTGGAAAAGGCAAATACGATATTGATGGCGTTAGCGGCGGCAGGTGACCGGATGGCACGAAGCTCGATACGAAGGTTCGTGTTGCTGACGGTTGCCTGGTGCTCCTTGGGCTTGGCGGGCTCAGGAGGCAGCGCCGAAGAGAAGCTCCATTCGTCATCGTCATTGGAAGCGGCTGGAGCCTGCGGCGGCGCGGGAGAAGCCCGCTGCGAGCTGGAGAGGCCGCCGCCGAGGGCAGCAAAAGGATCAGAGGCGGGCTGAGGCGGAGGAGCGTGGACAGACTGCTGAAGTAGAGAGGGCTGTGGTGTAGCTGACTGGGACACGGGCTGTGAGAAGGAGGCGAATTGCGAGAAAGGGGGAGGAGTTGGTGTTGACACAGGACCCTTTGCCGAGTTGTCCTGGGTTAGGGAGGAGAGGAGAGCAGGGCCGGGGATGTCTGAGATGGGGGTTAGCAATCTGATATAATGCGTTGTCGCTGCTTTGAAGCCAAGACTTACTCTGATTTGCGCCGAACCCAAGAGCGATGCCACCGCCCTGTCCAAAGCTGCCCGAATCTCCTCCAATATCCAGTCCAAGGAGATCATTCTCGATACCAGCAGCACCAGAAGCTGGCGCAGGGGTGCTGCTCGACTGTGCGCCATTGCCATTGGACGCGTCGCCGTCAAAGTCGATAAGCGATAGCTCGTTGGCCGTACTCGATGAAGCTGCCGCAGCCCCTGAAGTGGAGGGAGGAGGAGCGCCAGCAGCAACCTTGGCCGCGCCCGCCAAGTCGCCCTTCTTCATCAGCTTATACCGCTCCACCGTCCGATGTATGCTGTCATTAATCTCCAAGAGTTTGGCCACAGCCTCGTGGTCATCCGACTCTTCCTCGCACATCTTCTGGATCTTGGGTTGGGCGCTCTGAAGGGCAGCGGCCAACTCGCTAAAGACATCGCCCTCCTGCATCTTATCGCCCTCCTGGAAGGCCTCCAACCGCTCCTCCAGTAACCGCGCCTTGGCCTGGATCTTGCCGACCTCCTCGGCAGCCTTTGCGCGGTAGTCTGTCTTGGATCGCGTATCATAACCAGCCATGATCTTCATGAGACGGTTGGCCTCTTGGAGATCCTCAGGGGTTCCCCGTCGAATGAGCTCTTGAAGCTTGGCCGATTGCGCTTCGCGCTCCTCTTCTTCCATCTCCTCGGCGGATTTTAAATTCTAATAGGCAGAGTGAGCATGAGGTATAGCTGATTTGGGTGATTGGTCACTTACATCACTGGGGTTAAGAACAGCAGCATCTTCTCTCCGCACTTCGGGAAAGACATAGCCCTTATAACTCAGCAACCGGTGCATATCCCTGATGAAGCCCAAATCCTCCTTGTATCGACTCGTCTCGCATATCGTTCCTCGCCACTCTTCAATCGCCTCGAGTATCTTGGCCTGCACACGGGTCGGCCGAATCGGGGGCCGTTCCGGAAACCTCCTGACAAGCTCATTGAGAAATTCTTTGGTGCCGATCTGCAGATGGAAGGGGTATCCGCAGTTCTTGACGCAGATATCGAGCAGGCCGAGGGCCAGCAGGGCAACGTTGGGGTTGCGGTTGTTGATGTATCCGACAATGGCAGTGGCGGCCTCACGAGGAGCGCTGCCCTTTTTGGAGTTGATGAGGTCCGAGATCTCAAGGTTGAGGGCGAGATTGGGCTCGTAGTTCTCGGGACTGCAGGCCGCCTGGATAAAGCGCTGCAGCTGTGAGGGGGTGCGGCCGGAACCAGCATATTCCCCCCAGCGGTCGCGAGCTCCGGCGCGAGCAGAGGCGGCCTCCATGGTATATAGCTGGTGTTGAAGAGGCGATATACGCGGAAGCTATTCGAGCAGGCGGATCGGATTGCGCGCGCTGGCCAGACGGTACGACACAATTCGAATACGAGAGTGAGCTGGTCGTAAGGCGGATAGAAGCCGGCGGGGGGAGGAAGGCAGGGTATAGAGCTCGAGGCCGATAGGATGTGGATCAGGCGGTTGGAATGGAAGCCTGAAGTTGAAGGAGTGGTATCAAGGGAAGGAACAGGTTGAAGCTGCTAACCCTGTGACTGTCGCTGGAGCTTGTAGCTGTCGACGTGGTTGCAGGACTCGAGTCGACCCGGCTTGAAGCCAACAAACAAGGGGGTTATTGAGAGACTGACAGCTTGCGCTAAAGAGGCACCCAACGTGGACCTGGACCGTGGATGGACATGATGTGCTGAGAACGTGGCACTGTGGCTTCCGCCGTAGGTAGAGTGGAGAGCGGAGAGTGGCTGCAAGGCATCGGTACGTTGAATGTTCCGTTCCGACAATTGGTACCAATTACAGCGGGCTTCCAGGGGACCTTGGCGCTGAGAGCTTCCCGTCGGGTGCTAGGGACCCCTGACGTGCTGCAGCCCATTAGGTAGATTTGCCCCTCCATTGAACCCCGCCATGATTCTAGAGGTCGAAGCCCAATACAGAAAGAATCTTGGGGAAAAGTAAAAAATAAAATAAATATCGTCACGACATCCATTTCCACCTTGGATCAGCACCCAACGGCTACCTACCTCACGCCATCAACTCCCGAGTAGCATAATCATCAAACCTCGATCATGGTCCGTCATAAGAAAGACTTCAACCCCAAGGGAAAGAAGGGAGGTCATGGTCCCCCGCGCCCTCGAGCACCCCGCAACAATGACGGAGATGGCCCTTCGTCACGTCCAGCCTTCAAGGCCGCCTGCTGGGACCTCGGCCACTGCGACCCCAAGCGCTGCTCCGGAAAGAAGCTCATGAAGCTCGGCATGATGCGCGACCTCCACCTCGGCCAGCGCCACAACGGCGTCATTATCACCCCCAACGGCAAGCACGTCGTCTCCCCCGCCGACCGCGAGCTCATGGATCAGTATGGCGCTGCTGTTGTCGAGTGCTCTTGGGCGAGGACGAAGGAAGTTCAGTGGAACAAGGTTGGAGGAAAGTGTGAGCGCTTGCTGCCGTACCTCGTCGCTGCGAACACCGTCAACTACGGCAAGCCGTGGCGGCTGAACTGTGTCGAGGCTCTCGCGGCAGCCTTTTATATCTGTGGACACGCGGACTGGGCGGAGCAGATTCTAGAGCCTTTTTCGTACGGACCGTCATTCCTCGAAATCAACTCCAGCCTGCTCAAGCGCTATGCCGCATGTACCGACGAGGCCAGTGTGAAGAAGACCGAGGAGGAGTGGATGGAGCAGCTGGAGCGGGAATACACCGAGAGCAGGGAAGAGGGTAACGATGATATTTGGGCTACCGGAAACACTAACCGAAGACGCATGGATCCCTCCGACGACGACGAGGAAGATGATGATGAAGAGGGCTCCGACAAGGACGACGAGGATAGCATAGATGGCATATACCTGGGCAAGAAACTACAGAAGCCGAGCGCGCAAGAAGAGGAAGACGAGGAAGAAAAGGACCGTTATGCAATATCCGACGACTCGGATGACGAAGACGCAATGGCCGAGATCCGTCGCAAGGTCCTCGCCTCAAAGACCTTTACAAACCCCAACCAGGACGACGACAAGAAGCCCGCCACCATCCCGAACCCCCATCAACAGCAGCAACAGTTCAAGCCTGCCACGGATGTGCAGCCAGACTCGGACAATGGCGACAGCGACGAGGATGAGGATGATGAGTTTGACAACATCATTGAGGCTACTCCCGTGACGGACCGTATTGGCTTGGCGAAGCTGGAGAAGGAGCGGTCTCAGGCTACGGTCACTACGAGGACGTTTTCATCGAATACTGTTGGGGCGCCGTATAGACGGTGATATGAAGAATGTGAGAGAAAGGGGGCCTGGGTTGGTGAGCTGAGATGGGCTTGATGAGATCACAAAACGAAGTCAATGTTTACTGTGATTTACGAGAGTATGAAAATGCAGGCATAAAAGTTGGAAATATGAATCATGATCTATTAATCTCGACATCTTTACATAAACATTGAGATTGTGATATATATCGCCTCCATCCATCCATACCCCCCTTTTCATACATGACCCCCCTAATTCCCTTCATCAGACCATGCTTCATTTAACTAGTCATACATGCCCCCTCCTCTAGGGAAGAGTCTCTCTACTTTTGTGATTTCGTACACTACACTTTTTTACACTCTTGTTACAATGTGCGCTTCTCCTTGAGGACCTCGTATGTCTGGATCTGGTCGTCGACCTCGAGGTCCTGGAAGTCTTCGAAGCCGATACCGCACTCGGTGCCCTTGCCCATCTCCATGACGTCCTTCTTGACGTGCTTGAGCGTGTCGATTTTGCCTGGAAATGAGTTAGCACAGGAACAGATACTCCAAGTTGGGTCTCCCTAAAAGACAGCATGAAGGAAAAGGAGGCTCAATAGGGGGCAGAAACTCACCCTCATAAACGACCTCGCCGGCTCGGATCACCTTGACCATCGAGGTACGCTTGATGGATCCGTTGCGAATCTTGCAGCCGGCAATGGTCTTCTGCACACGCTTCTTGATGTTGATGGTAAACAGCTGCAGCACGTCGGCCTCGCCCAGGACCTTGTGCGAGATCTTGTAGGGCAGGAGGTCCGAGAGGGCGGCCTTGACGTCGTCCACCACGTGGTAGATGACGCTGTGGTCGATGATGCGCACGCCCGCCTCGTCTGCGCGGTGGCGGATGTGGGGGAGGATGGTGTTGTTGAAGTTGATGATGATACTCTTGGACGCCGCCGCGTGGTCGACGTCGTACTCGGAAATGAGGCCGACAGAGGATCGCAGGATCTTGGACTGGACTTCGTTGCTACCCAGCTCCTGGACAGTGCCGCATACCGCCTCCACCGAGCCGGCCACGTCGGCCTTGACGATGAAGTTCTGGAATATGATGCCAGGCTCCGACTCGCTGGGTTCCGCCTCGATACCCTCAGCCTCTGCTGCAGCGGCTGCCTCCTCCGCAGCGGCCTTCTCGCGCTGGCGATGCTCCTGCTCAGCGAGCTGTTGAGAGCTCTCCTCTCTCTCGGCCATCTCCTGACGATACTCAACCGCCGTCTTGGCCGTGCCCTCATCAGGAGCCTGGAGGACCTGTTCACCAGCCTCAGGAAGGTCACGCCAGCCGAGGACCTGGACAGGGGTTCCGGGCGGTGCCTCAGGGATCTCAACACCGGCTTCGTTGCGAAGGCCACGAACCTTGGCCCACGTCTTACCGGCGACAATGTAGTCACCAAGACGCAAGGTTCCTCGCTTGACGAGCACCGAGGCGACCTTGCCGGTCTGCTTGACACTGGACTCGAGGATCCAGCCCTCAGCCATGCCGTCGGTCTCTGCGCGAACGTCGAGGATTTCGGACAGGGTGACAATGTTCTCCTCAAGGTCTTCCATGCCCTTACCGGTCTTGCCACTGACTGGAACAACCTGAACATCGCCTCCAAACTCCTCAAGCTCGACGCCATTGCGGGAGAGATCAAGCTTGACCTGTTCGACCCGGGCGTCCTCCTTGTCGATCTTGTTGATGGCGACAATGATGGGTACCTTGGCAGCTGTAGCGTGCTTCAGGGCCTCGATCGTCTGAGGCATGACACTATCGTCGGCGGCCACAACTAGAACCACGATATCGGTGACATTGGCACCTCGTTGACGCATGGACAAGAAGGCGGCGTGACCTGGAGTGTCGAGGAATGTGATTTGCTTCCCAGATGACATCTGAACCACAAAGGCACCAATGTGCTGGGTGATGCCACCATGTTCCTGAGCAGCAATTGACGACTTGCGAAGCCAGTCGAGGAGAGTTGTCTTTCCATGATCGACGTGGCCCATGATGGTGACCACAGGAGGACGACTAGGTAACGAGGATGGGTCCTCTGCCGCAGGCCGAGGCCGTAGATCTCGCTGTGAACCAGTGTCGACAGTGGGATCGAATCCATACTCCTGGGCAACGAGAGCTGCCGTGTCACCAGTCATGATGGTGTCGTTGGTGAGCTCCTCAAAGCCCATGGCCTCGAGGTCATGTAGGAAGTCTGCATTTCGAATCTGGAGCGCCTGGGCTAGGTTGGCCACACTGATGTACTCTGGGAGGAAGATGGGCACTGGCGCATTATTGGCTTCTTCCTCGAGGCGCTTCTTGGCGTCCTTTTCAGCCTTCTTGCGCTGCCTCAACTCCCATCGGCGAATGGAATCCTCGTCCCAGTCATCGTCATCATCCTGCTGCTGTCTCACATTCTTCGGGCGCTTGCCCTTCTTGCCTCGTCGATCATCAACCTCATCCTCGACCTCGAAACGGGACTTGCGCCTCGGTTGCTGCTCCTGCGGCGTTTGAAGATCCTGGGACCAGAAATCTTGGACTGCATCAGGCGAAGCCTGCTGGCTGCTAGATTTAGAGGCAGTGCTGGGCTTGCCACGGAAGCCGCTGACTCTAGTCTCGAGTGCGTCCCAAAAATCGCCACCTTGCTCCTCAATGCTGTCGCTTGTTGTCCGCGCGGCACGCTTCATCTCCCCCCAAGCGGCCTCCCCGGTGGGCCTCTCGGGTGTTACAGGTGCCTTTTGTGGTTGCTTCTCTACAGGCTTGGCCTGTGGCCGTGGCTCGCGAGCTGGCAATTGCGTGTCAATCTTGCGAGAGCTGAAGGCCCCCCAGGCAGGGGCTGCAGGCGTAGCTGGAGCAGCTGGTTTTTCAGGCTCGTTGCTGGACCAAGCCTTGGGCGTCGCCACTGGAGCGGGGGTACGGTCCGTCTTGAAAGCCTCTGCAAGAGCCGACGAAAGGGCAGCCCTATTCTCGGCCCTGCCTTCGGCCCTGCCTTCAGCCCTGCCTTCAGCCTTGTTTTGGCGCTTCTGCTTCTTGTTCTTCTTCTTTTTGTCATGCTTCTGACTTGCCAAAGCTGTCTGGGGAGGATCGGGGACCTTTGCGACGGGAGCCGGCTTCTTGGGGGCGAGTCCCATCTTGCTACGAGCTTCGAGCTCATGGGGGAGAAGCGAGGTGGGTTTGGCAGTGTCTGGTGTTGATTTGGTGACTCCAAAAGAGCCAAGAGACCCTAATCCAGCTCCGAATCCTCCAGGAAAACCACTGCCCGGGAAGCCTCCCGGCTTGGGAGGGGATCCTTTATCGTCCGGCCGATGAAGCGGGGAGCTCGTCGAAAGGGCTCGCACGCCCAGAGACTGCGTAGAATGGCATGGTAATAGCCCAGGCGCCCCGGCTGATATTATAGAAGTTGATACATGGCGATCTCTGAGCTGTGCTTCCCTCGGCGAAAGCTTGAGACGGCAGTAGGCGCAAACGAAGGAATTACCGCGTCCCTAGAACTGAATTAGACAATTGGCAATTGAGAGGGCATCCAATGCATTCACCTGCAAGGCACGGGCTCTTAACATTGCCACGATAAGGGATTGACAGACTGGGGCAAGTCTGTCTCGACATTTGGCGTGATGGTGGGTAGTGCTCAGATCTCGAGCTCGAGTGCCATTGATCATCGGCTCGGCAGAAGCAGACCCGGCTTTTTTTCAGCCACACCCAGCGGCGTCGGCGTTGGGATTGTCCGCCACATCCACGACACCAATAGCGAGCAGGTGATTTCGATGGATGACAATGGATGAATCAAAATAAGAGGTAAAATTGCAAAATTAAATGTTTATGAGTTATATAGATTCGTGTATGTAGCATGGAGTTTTTGAAACTTGGCCCGGCTCAATTGATGCGCGCATGGGCAAGAGACACCTGTTGGACATGACAAGGTCTGTCCTGACATTTTTGTGGACCACCATCGCTCATCTCTAGACAACACATCTCACAACTCTTTAACATCCACACTCTCTTTAGCCTCAAACAACTCCAACCTCCAACGCTCGGTCCAGAGCCGAAGACCATCCAATATGGCTCCGAATAAGAGAGCGGCCAAGTCAAAACCCGCCAATTCCTCACCAAAGGATGGCGCACCCCCTTCTCCTTTCAAGAGGCCCCCGGAAGTCCTGGAGCCCTTCATCAGCTCCCTCTCGGAGAAGCATGTCTACATCACCCACGTCGACTCCAAGCCCGCCGACCTGAAGCGCAAGATATTCATGGTTCCTGTCGGCATGAACATCGTCGTCGTCTTGCTCTTTGTCCTGCGCATGTACTGGATCGTCCCCTGGTACTGGAAGCTCATCATGACGGGCCTTGGTCATGACAATGAGACGACCTTGAATACGGCCGACTCGACGTGGTCCGAGATTTCTTGGGAGATTGGCAGACGCGCCTTCACCATGATGGTCGACTTTATCCTCCTTATATTCGTCTGGCCCTGGCCTATCGAGTTCGTCGCCGGACAGGCCCGTGGAAACCCTTGCCAGTGGAGATGGCAGGTCGGCTTCCGCGCAAAGGAGATCTACGTGCGCCGCAGCCGGGAATGGGACCAGGTCATCAAGGATCTCTTCGCCGACGAGGATTCTCAGAAGATCCTCTTTGCCTACATCCAACAGGCAACATCTCCCATGCTCCAGGAGCAAAAGACTGGCTACCTCCTCATGAACGGCCAGTGGGACCTCGACTGGGCGCGCATGATCCTGGCTCACCGTATGGTCGACAAGAAGGAAATCGCCCTGGATGCCTTCAAGAACGTTGTTCTGGTGCACCACCCCGACTTCGGCTGGATGTCCTACGATCCGCGAGGTCCCGCTGCCTCGAGCGAGGACGAGCGACGCCGCCAGGTCTTTGCCTTTAGGGATGCGCTTGTGGAGCTTGGAAAGGAAGATTTGTTCTATCGCTGGATTGAGATTGTGCAATACGAGGCGACACAGCCTGGCGGCTTTGGACCTGAGAAGCAGGAGGCTGCGGCCAAGAGAATCCGGGAGCTGTTTGAGGCCCAGAACATTAACTTTGATGAGCTTTGGAAGAAGAGCGTTGGACCAATTCCATCTTGAACGAGGGTGGCAGGCGGAGTCGCATTGTATTATACACTATCCAACTATGTAGAGAATATCGCCAAAACAGGGCGGCATGGATATCGAAAAGCAGCCGAAAAGGAGACAGGCGCAAAGCTAGTAAATGAAAAAAGGAGAAGGGAAACAAAATGCGAATATCAGTTTTGATGAAATCACCAAAAAAGAAATCATTCGCCCTGCTCCCGCTCTCATTCAGCGTCGAGACTACAGCGCGCCCTTGCTTTCGCGAAGTATTTGTTTTCACCGGAGTCCAGCCTCGAAAGCTGTCCGTCTAAGGCGGGCGTCCCCGGTGGTCCTTAGCCGGCTCAGTCCAGGGGCTGGCGGTGTTTATGAGAACGGCGCCCGGCACCGACCTAGGTTCGAACTCACAACCTGGGCAGCCTACCCCGTCGGGTAGCTGGTTCCAGACCACGAGCTCTACTGCTAGGCCAGTTACCGACCGACCTGTCCGCTGTTGCCAGATGCTCCGGGGTTTTGGATGATAAAGGTAGCTACGTTGGGGCGGGGTTGGCTGGCTGGCAGCTGGCTGACAGCTGCGCACCCTGTCGGCCATCACGAGGGCAGCATCACCGCCTATACCCAAGGCGCCACAGCGGGTGGCCCGTACTCGAAGCGAAAGCTGCCCAAAGGGGAAGGGATGTTAGCCCAGGCCAAACCCGACAACGTTTCTGTCCATGTTAAATGGACAGAAGACAGGATCTCGAGTCAATGACCATACCAGGAGGTACGCCGACCTTTTCCGAGCCATTTCAACCAGTTGACATGTCTGATAGGTTTGATATGACCATCATGAATGTGAGGAGCCATGGTCACTTGACATGATTCCAACGTGGTATGTCATGCCACAACTTGATATCCAAATAACCCAATCTGCCCAGGCACCCCTGACTTCAGGAGGCAGGGCTAAGCGCGATCAGGGGCAATGACGGGAGCCAAGAATTGCATTTACACCCTTGGAATTACTCGGTCATGTCGATGGAAGGATAATTCGATGTAGTTACGGCGGATGTGGCTCGCGAATCGGTTTAGGGCCTCGAATTGTTGGATCAAAGTATGCAGAGGATATCGGTCGACAGGATGGGCATCGGAGGAGGTTTGGTAGCAGTGAGTACCGTGTTATACCTGTAGATTAGAAATTGGGGCATTTGAAGCATGCTGAGCATGTCCTGGTCACCATCTCATCAAGCTCAATGGATGGCTTGAGGTGAATTTGATGAGATGAAGTTGAAATTGTGTGTGGTGGTGTTTCTTGGCTTTGTGGCTGACTAAGAGCCCAGATTAGCGCATTGCGGCGAGTGGGTGGCACGTGCGGAGAATCCTGGCTCCAGCCCTTTCCTGATGGGGCCATGCTACGTGCTGAGGTACGTACCGTGTATGTAGGGCGGTGAAACAGCTTGCGTTTAGAGGGAAACATGAGAGAGCTCCGGAGAGCCAAGCTGGCAGGATGTATTGGGGAATGAGGCTGAGATAAAGGGAGGCTTGGAGCTGTAGGTGGGGAGGCGACTATTTACACAGAGGGGGAATGCTGACTGTGCCCTCCCTCTGAGAGAATCCTGCGCGAGATCAATCAATCTATCCGCAGCCTGGTCTGGACTCGGCGATTGCTGTTCCTGGATGTTACAGGTAGAGAGTCGTGTGCGAGCTGTCACAGTCTAGATCCCTTCACGCGACTTAAGATTCAAGCTCTTGGCCTTGTGAGATGCTTCGGGAACGGTGTAAAAAATCGTGTAAATGAGGGCATTCGTGTTTAAAGTTGATAGACGGCTCAAAAAAGACTCAATATCTCGTATTCCCTCGTCTCCTTCCCTGCATTATCCTCGGCCTCGTTCCTGCTCCCTTCCTTCAAGAGGTCACTCACAGGCAGGCGTCCTATCACGCCCTGCGCTGATGCGGAAAATCCCCCTCGCCGGCCGCCAGCGTGTATGTACCTTGGCTCTGCCTTGAGCAAATACACCATCTCATCAGGCTTCAGCTTCTAGACCGAGGTGCACTCTGTACTCTTTTTTTGCTCACCGCCGCCAAGCCTGCTGTTCTTCCTCTTACTAGCACTCGCCCAACCCGTTAGAAGCCGTTGAAGCTTGTCCCGTTACTACGGATCATCGTCGGCTGAGAAGCGACAATCAACCAACCAACCCCTGCTCTAGCGTCCCCCAAGAAGCCAGGTCAGTCAGTATTTTTCTCGCCGCGACATTGACATTGGCAAGGCAAGGAGCATTCAAACAAGACGAGACAGGCCAAAACAGCTTCCTCCTCTGCCCTCGGCTTGCCGTTTCGTGCTGTGCTAGGGCCCCCTTTGTCTACCTGCTTAACTGTCACTGGCTGGGTGGCTTCCAGAGCTAACAGACAGACCCAGTCCAAAACCCCTAATTCTTGGGCGCGCCAACCCACCCCATTCAGCCCAGCCCAGGCCAGTCAATCAAGTTCCCGGCCATCAGATTGCCCCTTCAACGTCGCCTCGACAAACCACTTCTCCCGAATAGCCTCGCTCGCTCCGACTCGACTCGGCTCGGTTTCCTCTTCCTCCCACCGTCAAATACCCCATCCATCCATCCTCTTCGACATGTCATCGGGATTGACGCGACGCCGTGGTGCGGGCGGCGCAGGTCCCTCAGCTGAGGGAGACGCCAGCAACGGTTCTGGCCCCAGAACGAGCACCCCCAACACCAGGGACAGCGGCCCCGAGACGAGCTACGAGAACACCGAGAATGGCCACAAGATCGCGTTCGACCCTCGAGACATTAGCGAGAGCGCTGAGCGAAGCAAGCAGCCCAAGCTCACCCTTATGGAGGAGGTTCTGCTGCTTGGTCTCAAGGATAAGCAGGTAGGCACATGCACCAAAAATGCTTCAGGGCAGCTGTCCTGTTTTGCCTCGGAAACAAAACCCTGACCGCAATTCTTTAGGGCTACCTCTCTTTCTGGAACGACAACATTTCCTACGCCCTCCGAGGATGCATCGTCATCGAGCTCGCCTTCCGTGGTCGCATCGCAATGGAGAAGGATGCTTCCAGGCGACGATTCCCTCTCGCAGACCGCAATATCGAAGTCATAGATGATACCCTCACCGGCGAGGTCCTCCTCGACGAAGCCCTCAAGATGATGAAGCAGAGCGAAAAGATGAGCGTCGCAACCTGGATTGACCTGATGAGCGGTAAATAGCCCTGCCCTGGCTGACGAGTCTCGAATTCTCCTCACTAACGACCCCTTTCTTTGGCATGCAGGCGAGACATGGAACCTGATGAAGATCGGATACCAGCTCAAGCAGGTCCGAGAGCGCCTTGCCAAGGGCCTCGTCGACAAGGGAATCCTTCGCACCGAGAAGCGCAACTTCCTGCTCTTTGACATGGCCACCCACCCCGTCGCTGATGGTGGCGCCAAGGAAGAGATCCGTCGCCGCGTCCGCAACATCCTCACCCAACGAACCGTCGTCCTCAACGGTAGCCAGTTCCTCCCCGAGTCGCTCGAGTTCCGTTACACACGCAGCATCGCCATGGTTTGCGCCGCCTACGCCGCTAACGTCCTCGAGAACGCCTTGTCAACCCTTGGCCACGAGGCCCGCGAGAGGGCCTTTGCGCAGACAGATGATCTGCTCGCTGACTACAGCCAGTGGCCGTTTGGCAAGAAGGCTGTGCAGAATGGCATTGGAGCCAACCTGCCCCAGGCGATTGCAGATGTAGGTTATTCTTGACTCGCACGCACCACAGAGCTAACACTGTCACAGGAGGTCAACAGCGGCAAGGACAAGGAGCTTCAACTCGAGGTTGTTGCGGCCTGTTTGAGCGTCTTCACCCGACTCGATTCCCTCCTATAGACGTGCTCATCTAGGCCACATGCGTGTCGCCATCATTGAGCATCACGCCTTGGTAACACCCAACCAACTTCCGATTTGCGCCCAGGCCAAGCCAAACCCTTTCTCTCGAGGCCTCCGTTCCGCCGACCTCACCCGCCTCTATAGTTCTCACGAATTAACGACAACAGCCTCGCCACTCCCGTCAGGGGGAGTATGGCGAGGACCCACGAACCTACATCACCTACCACATGGAGCAATCGAAGGAAATTCCGGGGTCTTGACTTTGGCGCAACGGGACCAGGGCGCAGCTTTCTCTTGACCAGGGCACGCCGAGGACTCGGCTCAACTGCTCTGCCATTCATTGCTGAAGGGCCTGTCATGGATGTTTTACTGGTGGTGTTGGTGGTGGCCCGCATACTCCCGGCCCCTATGCCCTTTTTTTTAATGTCTTTTTTTGTTCTTCTTCTTTTTTTTTTATCTTGGTCGAGACTCATCTATTCTTCCGTTGTTTTTGGGAAACAAAAAGAAGAGGGACGGAAATGACAGTGTTTGTGTATGTATGTGTGTTTCAGGAAGGCAAAGGAAGGGGGGGAGCCCATAGGTTGATACGATACGTGAAGCGTACTAAAGCCAAAGCCGTGCTGTTTGTCGTTGAATTTTTGGGGGTGGGAGGAGGAGGGAGGGAGGAGGGGGGGGTTCTGCTGGTAAACTGTTGTAATGAGAAGAAAAACAAAAGGGGGCAGATATGCTCTCTCTCTCATGGAACACGGGCGTCTTCTGTCTGAAAGAGTGGATTCTGTGGTGTCTTTCTTTTTAGTGGTGATGTTGGTGATGGCTTCAAGATCGGTGTCCTTGGGACAGATGAGAAAATGGGATGGATGGGATCTTAAGGAGGAATTTGCACACCCAGGCAAGAAGGATTCATTCTGCATTAAACGGCGCGTTCAAGGCACGCTCTCTCATTCATGTTGATCAAGGGGGGAAACGTTCCACTATGTGCTATATGCAATGCCTTGCCTTACAAAGATGAATCTCTCTGCGCGCCGCTCCTTTGATGCATCAATCCGTCCCCTTTTTTGCTTTTTGCCGACCGGGACTCCTCCAGCGCCGTGTCTTGAGAATAAACAAAGCATAATCAATCTTGCTTTTCTTCAACCCCTTTCGTCTTTCTCGTTGGCATTATGTTTTGACTTTGTCATCACTGAGCTTCACTTCTTTCGTCCACCGACGCCCAGGCTTCCCTCAAACCCAGGGCGGCCCTTCTTCTTGGCTCCGACAGCAGGCTTCTTCTTCTTCTTGCCAGCCTTTCCAAGAAGCTTGTCGTCACGGCGCTTACGCAGGTTGTCCTCTCGCTTGCGCTGGCGCTCCTTCTGCGCAAGCTTGACACCGTCAGACCGCTCGCGCCAGGCCTTCTCGCTCTTCTTCTTGGCCGTCTCCTTGCGCTTGACAGCGCGCTTCAGAAGCGCCTCGTCGTCGCGGATCTTCTCGCCCTCGGCGCGGCGGCGGGCTGTCAGCCAAGCATCCTTCTCCTCAATGTCGGCACGCTTCTCGGGGTCAAGCTCCTGGAGGCGCTTCTTCTGGTTCTGCACCTTGATGAGGGCCGTCTTGGCATCTGAAGGACCCTTCTTCTTGCCCTGGTTGAGGACGTAGCTAAGGTCATGCGAGAGCTTGGCGCCATCACCAAAGGCCACGCGGCCAAACGTAAAGTTGCTGGAGTTCTCGTCGAGCTCGACAGCAGGGCTTCTAACACCAGGAGAGCTGGATGCCAGAGCCTCCTCGCGCTTCCGCTGCTCCTCCAGCCTAGCCTGCTTGCGCAGCTCCTGCTTATGGGCCTTGCGAAGCTCCTGCTTCCTCCGCCGCGACTCGATGAGCTCCTGGCGTGTGCGGATGGGCTTGCCGTCGGGGCCGTCAGCTTTTCGAGCGGCGCGTAGGGCCTCAATCTTGGCCGCTAGCCGTGCGCGGAGGGCCTCGGTGTCGGCGGGGATCTTGATGTGCTTGGGCTTCTCGGAGGGAGGGATGGTGGATGAGACGGATGTGGTTGCGCTGACAGGCTCAGCAGGAGCCCCGGGGGCAGTTGTCGAGGAGTCGAAGGTGGGAGAGTGTGGCTCAGATTCGGGCATTGAGTTGTCTGTAGCCTCGTCGTCCTTTTCCAGCCCCGAGATATCCATGGGCTCAACCTCACCATCACCTTGAACAGCCGATGACTCGTCCACCTCCTTTTGCTTCTGGACCTTGGCGGCGGGACTCTTTGCTTGCTTCTTGGCTTGCTTCTGTGATTTGGGCGTAGGGGCGGGCGCTTCATTGTCTGCGTCGGTGGCTTCTGACTTCTTAGACTTCTTCTCAGCCTTCTTCTCCTTCTTCTTTTCCTTCTTGGCAGCCTTCTTTTCCTCTTTTCTTGAAAGCTTGGAGGATGTCGCCTCGGGAGCGGTCTTGGCATCTACGTCGTCGTCGTCGTCGAGCTTCTGCTTCTTGTTGCCTTCGGTCTTTGTCTTGAGGCCCTCGCCGGGCTTCTCGCTGTCGACGCCGGGGACGGGATCGTAGTCCTCCCACTCATCTTCGTCATCGCCATCGTCTTCTTGTTGCATCTCGCGTAACTTGCGCTTGTTCTTTGCGCGCTCATCCATAACTTCCTTAGCGTTTCTGTTAAGCTCGCTGTCAGGGTCTAGCTTTCCGCGACGGGCGGCGGCGGCCTCTTGCTTTGTCTGCTTCTTCTTGCTCCATTGGTTCTATAAGAGATGAATTAGCCTCGTCTGCAGGCTTCTGGGTGGGATTGCGCGGCGGATGACAGGTGGTGTGGTTTTCTCTTGGGGCGGGGAGAGGTTGGTTGGTTCTGAAGTCAGAAACGTACACTTGTGTCTTCGCCATAGTACATCTTGGCCGGGATAAGACTCAAGAGGCCATCAAAGGCCTTTGCATGGTCGCGCAGGCGATCCTATAGTGCTTGGGTCAGCTTCACGGCTTCCTATTGCCATGCTTGCCGTGCCTTCATGTTTGGCTGGCGACAGGCGGGGCACGAGGGCAACTGTGAGGACGGACCTGCAGCGAAGATTCGGCCATGGTGAGGACGTGTATCCGCTATGTCGACTGTGTTTTTGGAGGAGACGATAGAGCGGTGAGGGTATCCTGGTTGGGTCCCTGCGATGCTCGTCGTGGTGGTTCGTGAGGTTGGAGAGAAAGCTCGGAAGGCGATTTGGCCGACGTCGATTTTTTTGGGGACTGTAGTGATTTTTTTTTCTCTGTCCAGTCCCTTCCGTTTTGGTCCAAACGGGCTTTGTGGGGAACCACAGCCGCCAACTCCACCCCTGTACTTTAGCTTACTGCCGCCTCCGCCTCGACACAGACGGGGATAGCCTTCAGGGGTCTTGAGCAGAAGGTCTATGATGGTTACAATCATGGAAGATGGCGAGGGCCGATGATTACTGTTCTTTCCGGTATACCTAGGTATGAGGATCTCTTCCATAGCAACCGCTGACATCCAACTGTCAAGCCATCCATCCCAAGCGCTTAATCCAATCGCCAACATTGACGACATTGAAATGAGTCTATGTTGAGACGGAAATACATCAATAATGCCTTAGTACCTAGCCGGAATAATAATATTATAACAATATTGGCTGTGGGTATTAAAGGCTTCAAGCATCTTTTATGCCCTTGCTACCAATTCGTGCCGCCTCTATGCATCTCACCCTGAGTGGACATATCAGAGCACCACCAAGACTGGAACATTGACTATGATGGCTCTATTGAACCAGCCTAAGACCTCTCCCCAAAATCAAGATAGACGCTTGTTAGTGGTTATCTGCAAACCTTTCCATATTGGCGTTAAGGGAGAAGAGTAACAACATCAACTCTTCCAACTCTAGTATTTGTGCCAAGCATTCGCCAACTTCCATCATCTTATAATTAGTCTCACATGTCACCTTTCAGAAACCAAAACCATGCGAGAAAAAAGATAGTCATCATTTCATGTCGCTATACGCTTTTAGAAAAGCGAGCCGATCACCATGTAGCATCGGCAACCCATGCATCAATGCCATGAATGCCGCAATCCAATGCAACGCAATGCCAAACGGGAACCAGCTGATAACCAACCAAAAGGCCTTCTTCAGTCACGCATCATCGCCATCGCAGCTTTCAGGCCGTGCTTCATTTCTTCTTTCCCTTCTTGGCGGCCGTTTCCTTCCGACGAGCCTCCTTGGCCTCGAACTCGGCCTTCTTGGCCTTTTCCAGTGCTTCCTTCTCTTCACGCTCAGCCTATCACCAAGTTAGTAACGAATCGTAGGTAGGCTGATGAGGCCAAAATGGCGGGACTAAAAGACTCACTTGTCTTCGGGCAGCATCGAGAGCGCGCTGCTCGCGAATGGCCTTGAGACGGGCCAGATCAGCCTTGGCCTCGTCTGTCTTGCCCTGAGCTGTCAGGCGCATATGTCTCTCCTTTGCGGCAGCCGCCTCCAGAGCCTCGCGCTCACGTCGACTCGGGGCAGCCATGTTGCTGACCCCCTCTGTGATCTCTTCAACACCCGCCTTGGTCTGGTTGCGAGCCTTCTTAGAGTGATTGGGGTTGGCGGGCATATCGTCATCGTCCTCACTATCCTCTTCGCTGTCGTCGTCGTCGTCGTCGCTCGAAGGCATGTCGCCAACCTCGACAGTCTTAGCTCTCTGCTTGGCTATGGCTGCCTCTTTGCGGGCCTTTTTCTCAGCCTTGCGGTCTTCGCGTGATAGTTCCTGGGCTGGTGCTGCAGAAGGACCAGGAGCGTCGTCGTCATCGTCGCTATCCTCTTCTTCGGTAGTCTCGTCTTCGGTGGTCTCGTCATCTTCGCTGTCGTCGTCGTCATCGTCATCGTCGTCGTCGTCCTTGCGTTTGGCGTCAACGCTCCACATGCTGATCTCGTTGCCATCGGCGTCAACGGGACGAATGTCTCGCGAGAATTTCTTGCCACCTGGATCGTGGTTAGATTCGCTAGGTCAAGAGCAGTAGACAGTGAAAGAGGAAAGGCCAAACAAACTCACCTCCTCGAGCGGGCTTTCGAAACTTTCCTCCGCGACCGCGAGAGCTCGTTCCAGGACCACCAGCCATCTTGGGCAATTCGAATGATATAGGTGAAGGATGAGAAAGTGTGGGGTGCTAGTATCGATAACTTGTAGTCGTATGCGAAGCTTTAAACGGCGACGTCGGTTGCTAATGAAAGCGCCAAGTCTATTGTTCTTGGAGTTGTTGGGTGTCGATGTTGGTGTTTGTTTGCTAATCAAACTTGACCGGAGGCGGGGTAGCGGGGTAGCTAATGACGGCAGCTTCCAGTTTTAATACCTATGGACGGATGTGCGTGAAAGGAGGCAAGATCAAGGGGTCGGATGTTTGCCGATCAGGGATTGATCAGGGTCGGGAGTGACAATGCGTCACTTGATAGAGCAGGCGTGACAGGGATGGGAGAGATTCGCGAGGTGAAAAGGTCGATGGTGGAAGAAAACAGTTGGATAGGTATCACAAGATAGGCAGGCCAAGAGACATACACAAAGTGAAAGAAACACGAAAGAAACCCAGTCCGGAGAAACCTCCTAAAAGCAATGTGAACCCAGAGTGTGACTCAACTCAGATGCAACCTGAGCCAAAGAGCATCACGGAACCCCCAATGGATGTGAGCTGACTGTTGGCAGAGGCAGAGCAGCCTAACGAGCCCACTGTGAACAAGCCCCGTCAGAGGTCCGGTAGGGACCATCAATGAAAAATCCACCATCTCCAGAGCCGCTGCGCGAATGGGAGTGCCCCTGTTTGTCGTGGTTTGATCCGCTCTGGAGAGGGGCATGCGTGCTTTCAACGAATGTCGATGTGCCATTCCTGTCCATCAGGCACACGACACGAGACGTGATGTGCTGCAGAGCACAAGAAGAAACCTGGATCCTTGACTCACCGCTGGCGCATAGGTACCTTCCTGGAAGAGCCAAGTTCTGTCGCTGTTGGACTCTGTTGGAGCCATTCATTTGGTGGTTTCATGCTGCAATCGAAACACAGCCAGCTCGTACATGGAGGTGTTTTGGGGGGTAGTCTTTGCAACTGTCCATTTTGAAGCATATTCAACGACAAAGGTAATAGTTCTAGTTAAAGATCAAGTTCATGACATTCTTAGAATAGATGCTCTGCAACTTCATGATCTCTCCCCCATCTCGCTTCCTCAGCAAACCCACCCCCCAAGCAATCACGGCACATCAATTCTCCGCGCTCCGCCGCACCCCACCCGCCGCACAGAACAAAACCACCACGAACCGACCTCTCTTTTGAACTTTTCTTTCCTTTCTTCTTCAACCTACTAGAAAAACTGAAATCCTTCAAATTCACTCTGGCTTTCATTTCAATGGATGCAACGGAGGGGAAACTGGAGGAAAGAGAATATTACGTCGCTGACTTACCCTCTGCCCTGTTTTGCGGCTTCGGCTGCGCGTTGGGGGGGAGAAATTTTGATGCGGCACATGCCTTCGCCAATGACCTTGGTTTGGAGGCAATGTCCAACGTAGAATTCACGCGTAGATGGCTGATTGCCTACTATCCGTTTGCTCGCCTCTAAGCGAAGCTTGCTCACCTTGCTGCGACAAGGCATCAAAGCTGTGTGATTCAGGCCTTTTGTCGTGTACTTCAGCGCGTCTTGAACAACATCCCCAACTCTTGAGCTGCTGGGCATCCGTCTCCAGTCTGAGGGACGTGTCCATGTCGCGTCGGTTGACTTCTATGGATGTTCTCTTTTAATTTTCCTCCATGACTAGTACTGTCACCAAGATCCACACGGCTTGTCGCGAACATCAGTTCCTAATAGGAATTCATCGTCACGGATACGTTGTCTACTTCAATAGCCAACCACTGTTCAACAAGACTGAGAAGAAATGACAACTCAAATTCTGCCCTGTAATCCTAGTCTTGGTCCAAGAATTCAGTCATTCCAACCCAACGCATATCCATCATAGCCAAAGGCAATCCTATCGCCTCCATCATCATGGTGTACATGATTAGGTAGTCAAATACTCAATCAAAACGACCCTTCCTCCAGCCCAAAAGTAAACCCTTTACTGAAACAATCATATGCTCTCTTCCATATTCAAAATTCAATCGAAGCACTCGCCTACTTTGGCTCAACCGTTTGTCGCTCCCGTCGTCGTCTTTCTCTTTCTCTCGCGGCCGCAATCTCAGACACTCGGAACATGACATAACCGACCTCGTCGGCCTGGTCCTGATCCATCGGCACGCCAGTGGTGTGACGGAGACGTGCGGCTCGCCACTTTGCCAGCTCCTGATTGTACTTCGGAGTGCCTCTCTCAAATATGGTGTTGAACCAGAGTTGCGAATCCCATTGGATTGCCCTGATCTCGGACCTGTGTTGCGGGCTGAGCTTGACGAAATCTTCAAAAGTTACTGGGGTTTTCCAGTCAACAAAATTGATAAAGTGTGCTGGTGAACGCTTTTCGGTAGCTGATTGGGCTTCGGATGCCCCAAACGCCTGGTTTGTCCCGTCGTCGACAACGCCCTCCGATGGTTCGATCAACGGGACATACCCGTCAGTGTTCACCTCTATTTCCGGGCTTGCGGATCCGACGTGAGTGAAACAAGGCTCAGAAGTGTCGATTTGTTCTTTCGGGGAGTGTTCATGATCCCCCGAGGATATCTGTGTTTGCATGGACGAGGTCAAGCTAAGGGTGCTCGCGGGGCTCAAGGCGGGCCACGGGTTGCCCTCCACAGCCGGAAACTCTGACATATAGCTCGTTGGGGGAAGTTCTTCTTCTTCCTCTTCAGATGTATCGGACTCGTCTGTCAGGTAGCCACCGTCACTCGATAGGAGGTAGTCGGGCTCTTCAGCCAAATCATTGTTGAAGTAGAATGTTGCAGCATAAGGGCCGGGGAAGACGATGCTGGCGAGAGGTTCGTCGTTATTGGTGTCGGCATTGCTTGCCATGTTGTAGGTAGGTATATCCCGGAATGTAATGCGGCAAGGAATAGACGGAGACCGTGTAAAAGACGCAATGGGATATGTTGTACCTTAGTTGTAGTGTGAAGATCTAGGACTTGATGGCTCGGTGGATAAAGTGCGAAGAAGGGAGACGTTCCAAGGTTCCTGCCATTATAAAGGCGTCTGTATCTGTTGGGGAAGGATGTTTCGAGCAGTGCCTTGTTGCAATCGAAGTGTTGGGTCTGTTTACGGGGAAACGACCATCAACTCAGATCCATCTGAGAACACCCAGTTGTTAAGCTTTTCCTCTGTCGGCCATGCGCAGTGAGGCGCAGGAGTGCTTATTTTCAATGGGTTCTGGTCGTGTTACAAACTGAGTTTCAGAGTCAGAGTTGAGATACACCTCGTTCCTTTGATCTTGGGTATGAGGGTCGTTCTCATTTTCACAACCAGCATCACAAGGTCTACCCATCCACGACATTGAAGCAGACCTGGACGTGGCAGTCTTCGGACGATACATTCATCAAGTTTCCAACAGAAACACTGCCGAACCTATGTCGGTCGTGACTGTCAGCGGATGGATTAGATTCAGAGTCATCTGCAATAAGGGTTCGTACCGACAAAGTATAACCAATTTCTCGTAAGCTCGAGGTCTGTCACATCGTGCAAACATCAAATTTGAAAACGCCTCTGTTCCTCCTTACTTCGACATGGCTTGCAGGACATCTTCCAGTCTCCTCTTCTTGTGCTTCCGCAGCGCCAGCACAGGAGCCGCCCGCTCTGAGGCTACCAGGCTTGGACCCTTCTTAGGAATCGGCTTTGGCTTTGGTTTATCTCCTCGAATAACAGAGTCTCGTGTGAATGTGTATTGCCCTGTCGCGAACAGCCCCCGGCTTACATATGACGGTCGAGTGTTGATACCGGATCCGCGAGTGCTATGTCCTAGGTGAAGACACGCGAACGGCCGCGAAGGCAGAATGAAGGGGCCAGCAACAGCTTTTTGGGGTGGTAGGGCGCCGCGAGCGTGTAGGTCTCGGTCTGCGCTGAGCTGACCGAGAAATGAGTAGAGCCAGAACGCCCAAGGCTCAAAGGCCACGCCATGACATGCCCGAGCCTCACTAGATGCAGCATGAGTATCCCACGAAGGTGTTCGCACCTTTGCCATGTCGGTGAGGTAGTCGAGAAGCGGCGGTGCTTGACGGTCTTGAACGAACTTTACGGCACATCTAGAATCGCCACATAGCGAGACGAGGTCGTTGTCGATCCTTGCAGCAAGGTCACTGAGACGATGCGTCCGCGTCTCCTCCAACGGCGCAAACAGCATCAGATAACGTAACAGCGAGTCCTCCAGCCCAGACACCTTTGGGGCCTGCTCCCAGCCATGCTCCAACGCGGCCTCTTCGCTCTGTTTCCAGTCCTCCCTCGCACCCATGACATCGTAGAGCGCGAGCGAAGGGAACTGCGACACCCACTGCAACGACTTCTTGGTGGTGGACTGGTCGCCCCATATGCGGAGTATGCGCAGCAACGGGAACGGGTCGGACTTCTCGGTCCACCCCCGGACCAGGCGGTCCGAGACTTGCGGAAAGATGGTGCGGAGCTCATCAGCGGGTTGGATGAGCTCGAGGGCGCCGAGATTGGGCATATCGGCAAGGCAGAGTAAGTCGTGTGTGTTGAAGGAGCATCCGCCTGTAAGAACGAGGTGGGTGATGAAGTCGGTGGGTGGTGCCGTCAAGGGCACAGTGTAACGGGTGAGGTCATTCCCAGGACGGCAGATATGTTGACGGAAGCGATAAAGACTTAGAGTCTTGTCATCTTCCGCCTCTAGAAACAGCTTGGAGAAGAGTTTCCAGGCGTGAAGGCATTCACCTCTGATAAACTGTTAGTTTCTTCCATGTCTTGGCTATCCCGAGATATCCGCCACTCACCTCGCCTCGAGGAACCGCCATATGCGCCACAACAGACGCGGTGGAAGATCCTCGAGATCTGCCACCGAGCCCACCGAGCCGATGTTATCGGCAACGACCTTGATGACCATGTTTGCCAAGGACCGAGGCCCCCGGACGCCGCGGGCGGTAACGGCGGGATACCGGCGGCGACGGCTCCAGTTTGCCGCGTCTCGATCCGCCTCGGTGAGCGAGTCGCGCGACAGGACCCATTCCTTGAAGACCTGGCCTGTTTCCTGGTCAAACGTGGCAGCCATGATGAGATAAGATATTTCAAGAAACCATGGGATTATGCCAAGGGAGATGGACGGAGCTGGTGTTAGAAAGATGGTAAATGAGGAGGTGCAAGTGGTCGGAGTATTTGGCGTTGAGGCGGTGGATTGATTATCACAGTCTCAGTCAGGCCCTTGCAGCATCACTGCCACGACCACGTCGGCCTTGATTTATAATAGGTGATACTTGAACAGATCAATCAATCACATTGCCAATTTTTTCTCATTTTTGTTCATTTTACTCGTCTAATTGATCTCATCCATGGCGGAGATCCCGACTTTGACCATAACTGTCGGTTCCTTCCATTTCCTTTTTAGGAGGCTCATGCAGGAACAGCCGACGCCATTCAACAACGGCCGCCCTGTGATACCATGGCTTCAAGCCATTCACCTCATCTCAACGCTGAAGCTTCCGGTATTTTTAATGCACCCGGGTAATTCTTCTTCAGCTGGCATGTATCCAAAAACATGCTCGTGGTATCCAATTGCAACGTCTCTACTCATATACACCCTCTACAGCATGGGCTTGAGGTCCTCGGCCACGGTGAAGGGAGCTTCCGTCTTGCTCTTGATCTCGTCGACGGTGACGCCATCGGCGATCTCGATAAGGGTCAGGCCGTGGGCAAAGTCAACGTCAAAGACACCCTAGGTCATAGTTAGCATCGTATCACTGTAATCGCAGACCTGGGTTCACTTACAAGCTCGGTGATGATTCTCGACACGCACGCCCGTCCAGTCAAGGGGAACGCGCACTGCTTGACAATCTTGGGGTTGCCCTTCTTGTCTGTGTGCTCCATCGTCACCACAACCTTGGTCTCGCTGGGGTTGCTGACGAGATCCATGGCACCGCCAAAGCCCTTGACCTTGCCAGGAAGCATCCAGTTGGCAAGATCACCAGTACCGCTGACCTGCATGGCACCCAGGATGGTGAGGTTGATACGTCCACTGCGGATCATGCCAAAGCTCTCCTCGCTACCAAACACGGCAGCACCAGGCTTGAGAGTCACTGTCTCCTTGCCAGCGTTGATCAGGTCGGCATCCTCATCACCCTTCTTGGGGTAGGGGCCCAGACCCAGGATACCGTTCTCAGACTGCAGCTGCACCTCGACCTCGGGGCCGACAAAGCCAGGGGCGAGCATGGGCATACCGATACCTAGGTTGGCGTACATGCCGTTCTTGAACTCCTTGGCAGCGCGACGCACGATGCGCTCTCGCTTAGCCGCTGTGTCGCCGGTGCCGAGGGCCTTTGCGGCCGCAGGGTCGTTCTCGTCCTTGGCCCAGGTGTACTTCTCGATAGCCTTCTCCTCAGTGCTCTGGATGACACGCTTGACGTAGATACCGGGCAGGTGAACGGCCTCGGGAGGGATCTCGCCGGGCTCAACGATGTGCTCGGCCTCGACAATGGTCATCTTGGCGTTGCGGCCCATGGCACCGTTAAAGTTGTGCGCAGCGAGGCGGAACTGGCAGTTGCCGAGCTTGTCGGCCTTGTAAGCCTTGACGAAGGCATAGTCGCCGTCGATGCTGTGCTCGAGGAGATATGACTTGCCCTTAAAGACCTTGACATCCTTGGGGTACGAGTACTCGGCGGGAGAGCCATCGGGCTTGTTTCGGAGAGGAAGATCGCCAGTCTGGACAACGGTTCCAAAAGCGGCGGGGGTGTAGAAGGCGGGCACTCCCTTACCACCAGCGGCGCATCGCTCAGCGAGGGTACCCTGGGGGGTCAGCTCAAGCTCGACCTCACCGGTGAGGTACATGGTCTCAAAAGTCTTGTTCTCGCCAATGTAGCTGGCAATCATCTTGCGGATCTGCTTCGTCTTCAGAAGCTGGCCAAGACCCGAGTTGTCGGTACCGGCGTTGTTTGACACAGCTGTGAGGCCAGTGATCTCGGGCTTGTTCATGACCTCGTTGATGAGCGAGTCGGGCACACCGCAGAGACCGAAGCCACCGCAGAGGAGTGTCGTGTTGGGCTTCATGTCCTTGAGGGCCTCCTTCGCGGAGGGGAAGACCTTGTTGATCTCGGCGCGGCGAGCGGTGGCCGAGAAGGATCGCGTGAGGACGGCATTGGGCTTGAGGGTGTCAGTACTGCTTCAAGAGCTCGCAATTCACATAGGCATGGGGAAACCTACATTAGAAGCATTTCGAGCAAAAGCTCGGAGAGTCCTTAACCGGAAAGCGGCGGAAGGCATCTTGTGAGTTTATGAGAGGATGAGGATGGAGGGGTAGAGGTCGAGGGTAAGGCGGGAATAGCTTCAGGATGAATCCCTGCTGTCGGCTATGGGTCGTAGTCGTCTCGAACAGCAATTACAGCTATGAGTGATCAATTGCGCTTCATGCACCGGTATTCACCTCGCGAGCAGCAACAGCAAGGAAGTAATAAGACGAGACAAGACCCTTGACAAGCTTAAGCCGACAATGACGATGGTAATGGATGGACGCGGGCCGTTGGCGGGGGATTCCCGTTTATTAAGGCCGGCGCTGGCCGCAGCTTTCACGGAGTTTTAAACATACAACCAGGGACCTAGGCTACCTGGGCAGGAGCATGGATTCCGCTCCCCTCTCGCATCCGCACGGCATGGAAACTTCGGAAGCGAAACTCGGCATTCGGGGCCGCTTCCGTCGACTGCCAAAACGTCTCCGTCAACGCAACGGCTGCCGGGTAGTGTGGCCAGCTTGTGCAGCGGGAAGTGGAGGCCCCTCTCTCCAACCAACTGTCCAGCCCGAGGATGATTGAATGATGCCGATGGGCTGGACGCCCATTCAGCTAGCGGCCAGCGGGGGTTCAAGTCCGGGGCAAGCTGTTGGTGGGGATCGGACCGCTGCTTCTTGGCGGGTAATGGGTTTTCCGCACTGGCCGGCTATTCGTTTCGGGAGTTCTCATGATGGTTTTCGACAGAGCACTTTGCTGGAAATGACTAGTTGGACGTGTTTCGGAGGTCAAGCAGCTCGGTCTTCAGTCACCGTTGATCTCGGCGGAAATCAAGTCCTATTAGTACTATTTCTCTCAATTGACACTCTGTGTAAGGTCCGTTCTCCGTTCCGTCCGCTTTCCGAACCGAATAATCCTTGTGTGTGTGTGGTTTGTTCAACTTCCGCGTCAACGCCTTTCTCCCATGTGACCGTGATATTTCCAAAACGCCAGTTAACTCCCCAACCCCTAGATGCTTTTACGCAATGACTCCGTGTCGATACAATTTTGGCAAAATGATCGTTCGTTATGAACATCAGAAAGAAAAACAAGACAAAACACCGGGTATTCCTTTATCCCCCACTGTCAACTCAACCTGCCATGTCTAAGCGGCATTGGCATTTTCCGGGTGTAGAGAAATAAGCCCTACCAGGTTTCCCTCCGTGTCGATAAACTCTCCAACGTCCATGATGAACTGTCGGATGCCATATCGCAAGTGCTTGACCTCGCCAAAGTTCTGCTCGATCAACTCCTCAGCGGCGCCGAGATCGGGGACCCGGAGGTGGCACGTCGGTGTAGCGGCACCAAACCTGGCCATCTGCCGCTTGTGCTCGAGCCGGGCTTGGCCGTCGGGCGTGGTTCTCATTTGGACCAGAGCGCCCGTGATCTTGAGCTGGCCCTTGTCTTCGCTCGAGTTGAAAAAGTTCATGGGCTGTACGTCGAAGAAGGATGACCCCCACTGTCGCTTGCTGGGGTCATCAATCTCTCTTGCGTTCATGTCGCCATAGAACTTCCATCCGAAGCAACGGGAGTAGAAGTCTGCTGCCCGTTGGATGTTGAAGCAGTACAGGATGAGAAAGTCTGGGGTACCGCCGATGACTGGGAGTCGAGGTTTCTGACTGGGTGGTGTGGGAAGGTACTGAGGCTCAGTGTCCAAGTCGGTCAACTCTCGAGACTCATCGAACCCATAGTAACTATCATGGGAGTCGATCCCACAGAACGACTCTCTTGGGAATGAAGGGGATGCCCAGCCATTTACAGGGTTCCTCATATCTGGTTGCTCCATGATGGATAGTCTGCCTGCTGGCTCACTACCCTTGACAACTGCAAAAGCGGAGGAAAAGGTCGGCGGCGTGGTCATCTCTGCTGTGGGAGTGCTGAGCGAATCGTGGCCTAGAGATGGTACTGGCGAGGGCGTCCTTCGAGAGGCATCTACATCCATGGCTGACGATGATAGAGAAAGTGGTGATGGCTGGTTCGTGAAGGAGTCCATGGTTGAGTTGATGAAGAAGAAATGGCACCAAAGAAATAATGCTGACTTGTCTGAAACTCAGGACTCGATCGATGAATATCTCTCGAGCAGCCGTCAAAGAAGCAAGGCGAAAGGCCGTGAGGCAACAGTCTAAGACAAACTTCAAGATAAGTAAGTGACGTGACAAGGCGAGCTGAGAACAAGCAAAGCCGAACCAGTCCGTGGCCAAAAGGTGACTTCAGCTGAGAAGCCTCACCACGGATCCTGGCAAGGACCGTCTCGCTCTTATAGCCGGAGCCAGGGTGATGCCAGCTTCCTCCCTACAGGCCGCGTGCTGCCAAAAGCAAAGAACTTGGAGACTGAGACTCAGGAAGCGGAACCTTGGCGTCTGTGCATCCAGGCCAACTCCGGGTAAGTGGTATGGAAGTTGAAGCAAGGAGAGGGCGAGACATCAAAACACACACAAGAACCCAAAACGCGAAGTGTTTCTGCGTCAGGGCCGATTCAAGAGCCAAAGACGTCAAGGGCGGAAGAAACCTGCAGCAGGCTAGGCTAGGGGAGGCACATGTATGTAGGAAACTGACGCGACAGCTGCGTGCTTTTTTCTCTTCTTTTCTTTGCTTGCTGAGTCTTGACGCCATCTGCATGTATGTCTGGGGGAGCCGTTGTATCCCGCTTCTTAGTTCTGCTGCCTGTCCTCGTCTTGTTGTTGTTGTTATCAATGCCGGTGAGAGCTTCATCACTTTTTGCTGGAATGGTAAACAAAGGGAAAAGTCCCCGGCGGCCCGCAAGATGACCCAGCCGCTGTCTCAACAGAAGGCTGTACCTAATTTACCCGCATTGTTTAGACGAGGTCGGTTGCTTGTGAAAATGAACTTGTCTGCTTGTGAGTAGCCCAGGTTGACAATGTCTCAGGTCCCAAATGGCTCCCACGGCTGGCGATCCCTCCCAATCGAGACGAGGACGGCACAGAAGCGGCCTTCAGGTGGATCACGACTGGGCCTGAGCGTGCTGCAAGGCGTTGCACGTCTATGTTTGACAGTTTAGCTAATGGAAGCAAGGGCTGCTTGATGTGATGGCCCAGGTGATTCCAGGAGCCGGTAGCTGCATATTGCAAGCGCAGGGGCAGACGCCGGTCGCGTATTTACTCTGAGCAGAAGAGGTGATGATCGGATCCGTAAAGTAAGGGACTTTGAGACTCGACGATAATAATCCTAGTTTCGGTTCCGATGGAGATCGGCGTTTTTCTAAGAAATGACGCGCCGTGAGAGGTTCCCATCCCATCCTTTGCTGCAGCTGCAGGGACTCTCGGGCACTTTCCTTTCTGGTTGCGTTGCGGTACGTACCTGCCTATCGCCGATAAGCACCCTGATAAGCCCGATTAGGATCTTATCGCCCCGCATGCGCGAGACGGAGGAAAAAAAAATTACCTGCCAGACCCAAGCAGACAAATAGTGGTAGTCTCAACACCAACGATTCTTTGACGGAAACCGCCATTATTCGGCCGGCGCAACAACTTCCCCCCCGTCATCATGGAGTCTAGTTCGAAACGGCGCAAGCTCGATCATTCCGGCTCCGGTCTGAGACACGATGGTCTCATCGACTTTGAGGCCAGGAGCTCGGCGCGAGTCTCAACTGCCAGCACCTTCGTCCTCCAAACCGATGAGCTTCTCAAGGAAGCAAAACTCGACTATGCCAAGGCATTGAAGGGTGTTGATGCGCATCTGCATCGCTTGAAGGAGGCTATCGACTCTGCACCTCCTCACGATGCTGTGCCTGTTCGTTCACTCGAACCTATTAACGAGTTGAGAACTAATACATTTTCCAGATTGCTGAAGCTACAGCCAGCTTCGAGAAGAAACACCGCGTCGTTGTTCCCTATCCCGAGCCGAGACCCGCCAAGGATGCGCCTTACAAGCTATCATTTGCCAAACCAGCTCAGTACAATGTCGTCGGCAGCTACGTCGCAAAGACCATGATCAAGACCCAGGCCCAATTCGGCATCGACATGGTCATCCAGATGCCCAAGGCCATGTTCCAGGAAAAGGACTACACAAGCATGCGATACTTTTACCGCCGAGCCTATTACATTGCATATGTCGCTGCGCACGTCAAGAAAGAGCTGGGTACAGAGATGGACCTTGGTTTTGAACTTCTCAATGAGAATCCTCTCCTGCCCGTGCTCACTCTCCGACCCAAGCCCGAGGAAGAGGAGGAGCCCAAGGAGTCAAAGGGCAAGGCTTCTAAGAAAAAGGCAAAGGCACCAAAGTCACCCTATGTCATTCGAGTTATTCCTTGCGCCCCTGATGGACTCTTCCCCAAGTCAAAGCTCCTCGCGGCCTCGAACAACAACAAGAGCGGCGAAACCGACGACAAGAAGACCCAATTGAGCACCCCCTTCTACAACTCTACCCTCAAGGCAGAGGAGACATTCATCTCATACCTGCGAGTTCTCACACACGCCAAGAACGAGTGCCCAGCTTTCCCTGATGCCTGTGTCCTCGGCAGGATCTGGCTGCAGCAAAGAGGTTTTGGAAGCTCCGTTTCTCAGGGTGGCTTTGGACATTTTGAGTGGTCGGTAATGATCGCTCTCTTGCTTCAAATGGGCGGTCGAAACGGTCAAGCAGCACTGTCGACGTCGTTGAGCAGCACCGAGTTGTTCAAGGCTGCTGTTCAGTTCCTTTCAACCACAGACTTCAACAAGAAGGCATTTGTCTTTGGATCTTCCAAGATAAGCCCTGATACTGTCAAAGAGTCTGGTCCGGTCATGTACGACCCGGTGCGAGAGCTTAATGTTCTGTCCAAGATGAGCCCCTGGTCAGCGAGTCTTTTGCAGATGCACGCCAAGTCGACCACCGATCTTCTCGCAGATGAAGCCGCCGACAAGTTTGAGCCGACTTTTATTGTCAAGTCGGATGCACCTCTACAGACCTTTGACGCCATATTCGAGATCAAGACTCAGGATATTTCCAAGGCCGCCAAGTCCCCTGACCGAAGAGGGCCTGCCTGGGATTTCAGCCTGGAGGCGCACAAGATTCTCAAGAAGGCCTATGGCACTCGGGCCCAGCTCGTGCATTTCCAGCTGCCCTCGAGAAAGGGGTGGTCATTGAGCTCCTTCCACCCTTCAGATTCGGATAAGGTCCTTTTTGGGGTCATGTTTGAATTTGCTCAGATGTCTCGCCAAATGGAGCATGGTCCTCCCGCAGAGGAGCAAAAGGACGCTGCGCGATTCCGGCAATTCTGGGGTGAGAAGGCTGAGCTGCGCAGGTTCAAGGATGGAAGTATCCTCGAGTGTATCGAGTGGACGAGCAAGGCCCCTTTCCAGATTTGTGAGGAGATTACTGCCCATATCTTGAAGCGACACCTCAAGATTGTCAAGGAGGAGATTACTCCCTTTGGCGCGGGTTTCTCTAACGTCATCACCTTGTCTCACATGGATAAGGAGGCATTTGATGCAGCTCGACGGGCGTTCCAGACTCTTGAGCATGATATCCGGAATCTAGAGGACCTGCCACTGCAGATCCGACAGCTTTCGCCAGTCTCGCCAGCCGCTCGCTATGCCTCGATCGACGCCCCGATGCCTGGGTTCCACCAGGGAACTATTGAGCCTATCGATGTGAACCTCTATTTCGAGGCCTCAAGCCGATGGCCAGAGAACCTCATTGCGATCCAGGAGGCCAAAATTGAGTTCCTTCTCGACTTTGACAGGCGACTCACCTCTGCCAAGGACAACATCACAACCTATCTCGGTCGAGAGAACCAGGAGATTGGCATTGAAAACCTGGCTTATCTCGATATCGTGTATGACTCTGGTGCATCCTTCCGATTGAGAATTCACTGCGACTTGGAGGAGACCTTGTTGGAGCGTCAGATTAAGAACAAGACCCTGGACCAACATGTTCGTGAAGAGTCGGAAGCTGCTTTCGCCAGGTTTAACTGGCTTTTCACAACCCTGCCTATTCATACGCAAACCATCTCAACTTTCTGCACGAGACTTCACTCTCTATCGCAGACCATTCGCCTGGTTAAGCACTGGTTCAATTGCCACAAGCTTTCGGGTCACATCAGTGAGGAGCTTATTGAGCTCTTTGTTCTGCACGTTTTCCTCCAGCCTTACCCCTGGCGGGCACCCTCAAGTGTTTCGACTGGCTTCCTACGAACTCTGACCTTCCTCTCCCGCTGGGACTGGCGTGATGAGCCCTTGATTGTCGACTCGGCTGAGGAGCTGACCAACGATGATCGTTCCACGATTCACAAAGAGCTTGAAACATGGCGGAAGCGAGACCCTAACATGAACCACACCGTCATGATCGTTGCAACCTCCAATGATCCTTCTGGCCTTGCGTACACTCGCAACGGCCCCTCCAAGCTCATCGCCTCGCGCATGACACGCCTTGCCAAGGCTGCTTGCAAACTTGTTAAGGATGAGGGGTACCATCTTGATGTCTCTCAGCTCTTTGACACCTCCCTTGAGGACTACGATGTCCTCTTCCATCTCTCCCGCAAGGCCATTCGCTCCATTCTCCGAGAAGCTGCTTCTGACCCATCTGCCCGCCGCCACTCCCAATTCAAGAACCTCGATGATCGCACGGGTCGCGCACCTCTACCTATCCGAGCTCATCCTGTCGATGTTCTCATGCAGGAGCTACAGCGTGCGTACGAGGACACGCTCGTGTTCTTCCGGGGGACGAACAATGGCGAGGATGATGACGCCGTTATTGGCGCCATCTGGAACCCGAAGCTGCAACAGCAAAAGTTCCGCGTTGGTCTGCCATACAACTTTAACAAGGTTGCCGGCGAGGATGACGACGTTGTCGAGGTAAACCGCAAGGCGGTGCTATTGGAGATTGCGAGGTTGGGTGGCGAAGTGATCAAGAAGATTGAGGAGGTTGAGTAGATATATAGAGAAGCGGATTTACATAATTGGACAATACCCATGAATAGACTGGACAAAAGCCTTGGACCTTTGATAAATGTAGTTGCTCTGCTGGAGTTGTTCCTTCTCAAGCTGAATCCCCTGTACAGTCGAGTTGTTCCAGACACACCCTATTACTTGATGATTTGACAAAAACCTACGAGAATATGGAGCTTACCGTAGCTTCAAGAGACACTAGGTAGTTCAATATGTCAACTCCAAATGATGGCCAGTTGAACGTTGCCGTGGCAGATCAATAAAAGTGTGAGGTACGTACCTATGGCCAAATGTGGAAATCGCTTTACACGAAAAGACGCGTCCCGGCGCGTTCCACCCCTCGCCCACATAATCTTCCTAGCATCACTACGACGACGAGCAACGCTGCCTGGCATCTCAATTCGGGACGATACTGGTCGACTAGTACAGCGAAAGACCTCGAAGAGGAGCCGAGATCTCAATTTCTCCAAGCAGCCTACCATGTCATCTCCAGCCAACGTTAAGGACGAGCCGGTGGAGGAGGCCGGCATCTCCAATGAAACGGCGCCGCCAGCACCGGAAGCTGATGCCAACATGGCTGATGCTGAAGACACCAAGAAGGATGTCAAGCAGCTCGAGGACTTGTTTGACGATGTGGATTCGGATGATGAGTTCCCTAGCTCTGCACCCCCGCAGGAGAGCTCTCAGGTTGCTTCAGGGCCAGCGTGAGCGCATCAATATTCTTAAACCCCGGCGAGGTAGACTAACTGTTGGCCAGTGATGTCATGTCCATGAGGGCTTCAGACCCAGAAGTCATGCGCAGTTTCTACCAGCGACTATTCCCCTGGCGATACCTTTTCCAGTGGCTCAACCACAGCCCGACACCTACCAACGACTTTGGCAACCGAGAATTCGCCTTTACCCTTTCGAACGATGCCTACCTTCGATACCAATCTTTCCCTACAGCCGACATGTATGTTATCTACTACCACTAAAACTTCTGCTCTAACGCTATATCGATAGGCTTCGCAAGGACGTCCTACGGTTGATGCCCTCTCGTTTCGAAATCGGCCCCGTCTACACCACCAACCCCCGCGACCGCAAGACTCTCGTCAAGTCTTCCGGTTTCAAACCCCTTGCCAAGGAACTCTGCTTCGATATCGATTTGACAGACTATGACGATGTGCGAACGTGCTGCGACAAGGCCAACATCTGCAACAAGTGCTGGCAGTTCATGACCATGGCGATCAAGGTCCTCGACGCCGCGCTACGGGAGGACTTTGGCTTCAAGCATATCATGTGGGTGTACTCGGGTCGAAGAGGTGCTCACGCCTGGGTGTGCGACAAGAAGGTTCGGAGCATGGATGATCAGAAGAGGAGGGCGATTGCTGGTTATCTCGAGGTAGTCAAGGGAGGTGCTCAGAGTGGAAAGAAGGTTAATGTGAGGAGGCCGCTGCACCCTCACTTGGCGTAAGTTTGGCCTTAGCCACAGGAAAATGTCTACTAACACCTTTTAGACGAAGTTTGGAGATTCTCAAGACTCACTTCCAAGAGGATGTCCTCGATGTGCAAGACCCTTGGGCTTCCACTGAACAGGCCGAGAAGTTGCTACAACTCCTTCCCAACCAGAATCTCAACGAGTCTCTCCGAAGGAAGTGGGACGCTGCCCCTGGCCGTGCCTCGGCGTCAAAATGGGCCGACATTGATGCCGTGGCCAAGTCGGGCGCCAGCAAGAACCTCGACGCCAGGCAACTCCTGGAAGCCAAGCAGGACATTGTCCTGGAGTACACCTATCCTCGACTGGATATTGAAGTCAGCAAGAAACTCAACCATTTGCTCAAGAGTCCCTTTGTCGTTCACCCCGGCACCGGTCGCGTTTGTGTGCCCATCAACACCAAGAACCTCGAGGACTTTGATCCCCTAGGCGTACCTACGGTTCAAGGCCTTCTGGCAGAGATTGATGCTTGGAAGGGTGATGAGGATGAGGAGGCCAACAAAAGCACGGCGGATTGGGAAAAGACAAGCTTGAAGCCGTATATCGAGCAGTTTAGACACTTTGTCAATGGGCTAATGAAGGATGAGAAGGATGTCAAGGTGAAGCGGGAGCGCGAGGATACCAGTATGGAGTTTTGAGCAGATATGAAGGGCTGGATGGACGTCATGACACTGTACACATGCGGTAGACTTGGTATTTATGTAAATTGGCTGGCGCACATGGTATAATATAGGCTCTATGGTTTTGAAGCAGCTTCCTCGGTCTCTGCTTCTGGAACAGGCTCTTGAGCTTCACCCTCGGCCTCTTCGCCCTCATCTTCGTCCACCTCGCCTGAAGCACCCTCTTGCTGCCTTAGCTGTCCTCCCTTACGCTTGGGGATAACGCTAAGGAATGCGTCACCCCAGTTCTCGTACTCGAGCCACTTGAGCATAATCTCGACGACGTGGTTCGTGGCGAGCACCTGCCGGCTCGCCATCACCATGTACTGGCCGATGGGCAGCCGAGCGGTCCGGATGCCAAGCTGCCGCGCCCGCTTGTAGCACAGTCCCTTTTCGCGGTTCTTGTCGACGAGCCCGCCGATGACGTAGCTCGTGTTGGGCTCGAGCCGCTCGAGCGTGTACGGAGAGTCGGAGGACAGGTACACAATGTCCTTGTACTCTTCTCGCGGCTCAGGCTCAGGGTCGGGCATGGGGAAGGGGTCCCTCTCGTCCCTCTCCCAGGGGACCTTTTCGTCGAGACTCTTTTGCAGGGGGTCGATCATCTTGCCACCGTTCTCCTGCATCTTCTTACGCGCCTCTTCAGCGCAAGCAATAAAGTCTCCTTCAAGGAAATCAATGCCCTTCCAGTTCTTGTGCTTGTCCTCAAGCACCTCATGGAAACGCGCAGCCAGCTTCCCGTTCCACCCAGAAACAAACATGTGCGTGCGGAAGCGAGCATTCTTGTTCTCCGAGTACGACCTGGTGATCTGGCTCCCGAGCGACACGAGCTCTTTGTCCATCATGTACTGCTCAAAGTCGCAGTCAAAGATGAGCGAGACGGGGACGCTGACCGAGGGGGGCTTCTGGGTCTTCTGGGCGTCCGGGTTGATGCCCTGAGCGACGAGGGCGGCCTTTTCCTCGCGCTTGCGGACGCGGCGGGCCTGGCGGTTCTCCTTGCGCTTCTGCTTGCGATCCTCCTTGCCGGCCTCCCACTCTTGCTGCTTCCTCAGGCGCTTGAGGGCGTTCTTGGACATGGGGGGAGCGTCATCTTCGGCGGGTCGCTTTTGGGGAAGGACTGAAGCTTCTGAGGGTGCAGCCGTCTTGGTTTCTTCGCTCACTTCTTTGACCTCTTGGTCCACGGAGGGCCTCTCTGTTGAATCTGTGTCCATGGCAGACATTTTACCTCCTCCTCCAGGTGAAAAAAGCCTGGGATACTGTTCAAGGCGAAGGTTGTCCAAAGGGTCCAGGTGAGTTTATAAAGGGTGATCAAGTTTTCGTAAAGGAAGTAAACTCAAGTTGAGTAATTTGATGTTCTGGGTTTGCGAGGCCTGAAGTAGGTTCGACAGCTTGAGTGATGTGTAAGAGCTACAATCCTCTTATACGGGAACTTTTCAACGCCTGCAATTGTCGTATGTTGGAGTTCAGGGCGTTTCTTTCGAGAACAAAACGTATGAAACGGTTGGAAAAAGTTACAGCCTTCCAATTCTTATATGAAGACCTTTATAAGCGGGTCAGAGAACTCGATTTGAATTTAGCAAGAGACAAACTCAGTGAGTCTGTCTTGACGGCGGATTTTTCTCATTGAGGTCGTCGATGGTGGGGCACTGTCATAGGTACGTACCGACCGGCCTCTGCAAATTCGCTCCTTGACACCTGACCAATCACGGCAAGGCAATTGAATGACCAACATCACGTGTTTCAGTGGAGGCACTCTTGAATCCTCCAGACTTGGGAGCTCGGCTTCAACCTCAGGCCAAAGAATCAAAACAGCTCCCGCATCCCCTCAGCGACGCCAGCGACGCCAGCCAGAACCGCCATGGAGCACCCGAAGAGCGCGACTCCCCGGGCTCACTTCGAGCCCTCCACCGTCTTCAAGCCCTACGATGTCCTCGACGACACCGCCAAGGCCGGCCTCGTCGGCGGTGCCAGTGGTCTCTTCATCGCCTCGATCCGCAACGCCCTGGCAAAGACAAACGTCGGCGCCCTGAGCGTCTTTACCCGCGGCGCCCCCATCATTGGCCTCGCCAGTATGCATTCCACGTCTTAAGCTTGTCAATTGGTCCATCTGGGGTGCTAATTGGGTCGTCTAGCTGCCGCTCCCGCCGCCTACGTCTTCTTTTCCCGAACCGCCATGAACCTCCGCGAGGAGAACGATCCCTGGTCGGCCGGCTTTGGTGGTTTCATGATGGGTGCTGTCCTGGGTCTTCCCTGTACGGTTCTCAATATTCAATTCATACGAGGAGTTACATCTGACACGCAGCAGCGAGGAGAATGCCCGTCGTCATGGGCCTGGGTGCGTCCGTTGGTGTTTTCCAGGGCATGTTCTACTACCTTGGCAACCGATACGACACCTTCAAGAAGGAGGACGATACTTTCGAGCGCAAGGAGACGGCCCGACGGACAACTCGATTGCCGCTTGAGCAGACCATCTCGGAGATTGGCGAGGGCCGAGGTAAGTCGCGCACGACGGTAGCCATGGTCCCATTCTCACAGCAGCAGGTATCCAACCCCCCGGATACGACGAGCGGAGGGCAGAGCGCCTCAAGGAGAAGTACGGATTCGAGGTTAACCCCGTCAACGCGACTATTGCCGGTAGCCAATGAACACGGCAAGCGGGCGAGCGGGACGGAAGCGATTGTACATAACTCTTCTGGGCGAAGAAGAGGTGCTACACTAGAGAATTGGAGTTTTGTTTTGTTCCATGTGCGGCTCTGAGACTGTGCCTGCTCACGCTTGGACAAGATAGGTTGCTTCCAAGGTACGTTTACATATCCCGACACCCCCTTCAACATTACCATTCCCCTCCCTGCTATGATGATTCAAGGAGTCAGAGGCTGTTTATGATCTTAATGATTACAACACTCGTCAATATCTACATCCTGAGCACCCACACTTCCAATTAGCCATTTTGATTGCTGTTTTTGGCAGTTGCTGACCCAGTTCAGGTGTCTTTCTTGACTGTACACTCACAGCTACAAGAGTCTGGACTCTTGGATCATGGTATGTTCCATCTTTATTCTTTTCTATTTACATCTCCTTGTTATGATGATTCATCGAGTCAGAGGCTGTTTATGAATTCATGATTACAACGCTCACAATATCTACATCCTGATCACCTGCCCCCAACACTTGAAATGTTCTATCATTATGGTTGTCTTTGTTGCTGACCAGTAAAGTTTCTCTAGTTTTCTATCTGCAGTCATAAGCTGCCCTGGTCTCGTGAATTGGTATGTATTAACTTGATTCCTTGTTCCCTTGCACTTCCCCCTGTTCTGTGATGATCTACCGAGTCAGAGGCTGTTTATGAATTTTAATGATTCCAACGCTCACAATATCTACATCCTGAGAATTCATTTCTTGCTCCATCCATTTACATCAGCAACTCTTTGTAGTTCTTTGCTGACTTTGATGATAGCTTCAACATGTTAAATGCCATATCAACCTCCTTGGTCTGGAAACCCGATAGTATCCATGCTATCTGTCCAGCTACAACAACCAAAAGCATAGTCACTGGTGCACTCATATTCTAGCATGTATTCCATCATATTATATGCAAGAATCAACTTGCCCGTCTCTATCCTGTACTGGGTATCTAGCCCTCCCTTTCCAAGCCTATTTTGTTTTCATGACACATGTGTAACCAAAACCAGCGCCGTGCTGTGTTCTTCCGAACCATATACAACCTATTCCTCTGTCCAACAATGAACATTAAAGACTTCTCCATTTTGTGTATGTCCAAGAAATGAGGAGTGATCAAATCTTGACCATCTTGAAGCCGACCTGCACATAGCGAGCAGCGACAACCGCAACACAGCCAATGAGCATGGCAACTCCGCAAAACAGCTGCAGACCCAGATAGTCGCCATTCTGGGCCGAGACGATGGCGCCACCAATGGGGCTACCCGTCAAAGCACCGAAAGACTGGAGGGCGAAAGCAGCACCAACGCGTGTGCCAATCTGACGAATGTCGGAGATTTGAGCGATGAGTGTAGGCGCCAAGCTGATGTAACCACCAGAAGAGAAGCCAAAGATGATGGCAAAGACGAGGATGCCGGCAGTGTCCTTAACGGGGATCCAGATGCAGAGACAGAAGAGGCCCGAGATGAAGGTAATGAAGATCATGACGTTGTATCGACCAAGCTTGTCGGCGATGATGCCAGGAATGATTCGGCCCAGGATGCTAAGGTTGAGTTAGTAAAGGCTTACAGTCGATGGAACTCAGGACAACTCACCTCACAGCGTTCAGGATAGGCAGCAGGTAGGGGATCAGGGTCGGAGACATTCCCGCAGCCTCAGCCTGGAGGAGGACATAGTTGAAAGGGAGGAACATTCCCCACATGAAGAAGAAGAATCCAATGACTGTAATGGCCATGCGAGGCTCTCGAAGGCCGTTGATGTACTCCATAAAAACGAATGGCTTCGGACGAGGCGGCAGACGGGACTTGACAGTGAGACACGAGATGCCGAGCAGGAAGAGGAACATGAAGGCCATGGTGCGCATCATCCAAGGGAATCCAACCTCCTTGATCATCTTGTCCATCATGATGGGCAGGACGACACCACCAAGGGACGAGCCAGAGACCATGATGCCAAAGGCGGCGGCGCGACGGCGGAAGAACCAAGTGACGAGGGACGACATGCTGGCGTTGAAGACGGCACTGGAGCCGATGGCGGCCACGATGGACTGCGAGAGAAATATTTGGTAGTACGACGTCGAGAGGGACACCATCATGAGGCCGAAGACGTAGGCTACGGTGCCAAAGTAGAGGAGGTACTTGGGGCCGTAGACATCAAAGAGCCGGCCGAACTGAAGGAGTTAGCAAGATATAAGAGTAAGGGGAGAGGAGGACATACAATGGCACCACAAAAGATCATGAAAAAGACCTCGACTGATAGAATCCAGCTCACGGTAGAGCTATTGTAGCCCCTGAGAGGACCGGAAAGGTAATACTTTTGAAAGACACCAACACAGTTGATAAGTCCAAACGTGCAAAACAGCGAACACCACCCTCCAAAGACGACAAGCCAAGCCTCTAGTCCGCCATCCGGGAAGTCGGCGGGTGCCATGCCGGGAGGCGGACCTGGAGGAGCTGGCTGGGCCTTTTCGATGTCGGCCTCGGCCGCGTTGGATGGCTCTGGGTGGACGTTTGCGTTGGCGTCGTCATTTTGGGAGGGGATGATTTGGAGGGATGTGCTGGCGTAGGGTTGGGGGTCTGGCTTTTCGGTGTTTTTGACAGAGGCTTTTTCGTTGACCGTCTCGGAGGACGATGAGATTGTTGAGCCGGGCATGGCTGCTGTTTTTATAAGGGGAGGAAGTCAATGTGTAGTTGGATGAGCTGAATTTGGTTGTGCTTGTTGTTTATAATCCGATTAGCCTGGCAGAGGTCAACTCGTGATACCAGCGATGTAGATGAGATGAGATGGTATGAGATCAACACACCAAGTCTTGAAGAGGCGAAACAAAGATATATATCAACAATTCACAATCCAATCCAACTCTCGGTCTCGCACACCTTACGCGAGGACCCAGACCCCCAGGATCGCCGTGGAGCCGGGGGTGGGAAGTGGGACACCCATCTCCCGCTCGGCTCGGTCAGAAGTTAACTCCAAGGGCCGGGGAATCGTCTCCTGGCCTCTCTCCACCCCCCATCTATGACTCGATCGGGTTTACTTGATGAAGTGATGGGTGTAATTCCGCCTCATGGCTTCGGGTTTAAGGACGTGGTGTGTTTAAAGCCCGGGAAGAAGAGTACGGACGTGATCAAGTATACAGACAAAGACTCTTTATTGACGAATAAACGCAAGCAATCATCGAACAGAGGCTCTGGGCACTCAGACCAGAGCTCTTCACCACCAAAAACTACACCCCAGAAATTCCTTTGTAGGGCTGAAAACAACTCTCGGCTCCAACAGCAAAGAGCGAAAGGCCGAGTCGCGAAGAAGGAAACTAGGCCAGAAACGTGTCAAGATCAACCAATAGAAGGCCTCACGCAAAGAGATGCTCCATTGCATAATCTCTGAAGCTTACAAAACAATAAAAAAACTACGCTTGTCTTTCTTTTCGATACAGGAGTCGGTCATGAACGTGGTAGGTACGTATCCGTGTTCCGGGTAAAATAGCCCGCTCGGATCCGAGTGGGGAACCTGAATACGCCGAATGCTTCTAAGGCCATTCTCACTCTCACTGATTATCTTCTCTCTCTCACTTGCAGATTAATAATTTCGGCAACTTTTTATCCTCTTGGAGACTTTTCTTCTTATCCTCAAGTGGGTAACATACCAAGTAATCTCATCAGCTGTAGCCGCATCGACAAGGATCCCCAAAGCTGCAAGACAGGCCATTTACCCTATTCCACAAGTCATCATCACCTTTTGATATTGATACACACGCAATGGGCTTATTCTCTATGAATCGGTAATGGTACATGACAGATGATATCAAAGGCCTTGCTTATATGCCTGCCTCCTTTCTCGTACCCTCAATATCACTTGTTACTTTTCTACTCTCTCTCCCTCTCATCGGATAAACTCCTTGAGGTCCTTGTCGTCCTCAAACTTGACCTTGCCATCCTTCTCAGCTGGTGTAACATGAATACCTGTCGCCTCACCCTGCTTGGCAGACTCGACAGAAGAAGTCTTGGACGCAGATCCGTCTGACAGCTTCGGCTTGTTGGTCAGCTCCAACGCCTGCGCAAGCACACCAGCAGGAGCATCAGCAATCTCATCCACCTGCCTATTGGTGAGCACGTCAGAGGCGCGCACCCCTCGGCTCGACATGAGGATCCGGCTCGGCCCGTGGAACTGCAGAAACAGCCGGTCGCCCCAGATGGTCCTCCGAGTCGCCGTGCGCAAGCTGTAGAGTGCCCGTGCCAAGAACTTGTAAGCCTCCGAGCTGCGGACAGTCTTCATCCACTCGGCTTCCGGGATCCACCTCGACAGCGAGGGGACCTGGATCCTCAGGCTGTTGCTCTTGAACCGGAAAGGCTGCGGGGGATGTCTTCCCACCGTGTAGGCAACAACACTGCCGGGATGCGCCACAAACTCCTCGCCCTCCTTCAACGTGAGCTCGTAGATCTGTCCCGGCGCTGACAGGGCGGCGAGTCCTCGTCCGGTCAGATGGGTGTTACCCCAATGCGCCAGCGTGAGTCCGGTCTGGAGGCGCGCCGAGGGAGAGAGTGTGTGTCCGGTCCAGGCGAGCAGCGCATTCCGCTGAGAAACCATCCAGTCTGTCGTCCCATCGAGGTGAAGAACCGTAAAAGTGGTCGTGGGCGACTTGGTTGCGATCAATGCCGTGATGGGCGTCGTAGCCGAGATGCGCTGATAAAGGAACGGGACTCCGAGGAAGGCTCGTGTGACGGGATTCAGAATTGACAGCGTGGATTGAGCCTGGGGATAATTAGCAGCCATTCTATTCTCTTCCCGGGAGGTAACTGCCTACACTATCAGGCTTGCCGGCGACAGCAACCAGTGTGCCCCTCCGGGTGTACAGCTTCTGCGACGCCGACAGCGTCACCGACAGCAGCGAGTATGGAGCGCCGAGGACCTCGAATCGAGCATCTGCAGCCGATTCCGGTTAGAAATTTTACTGCATAGCACCTCAATGGCGTGGCATACCGGCGGGATCCCTCGTCTCCAGAGCTCCGAAAGCATCAGCGCCGGCCTTGGGCGTCTCGGTGCTCGGTGCGGCGCTGATCTGGATCGCCCGGCACTGGGTGCAGACGTATGGCGGCGGCGTCGGCCGCAGGAGTCGCAGGCCACGCGCCGTCCTCAGCAGCGGCAATTGGCCTCGCATTGTGGTGGGATATGAGCTCGCAAGAGCTGGGTATATCTCATGTGAAGCATATCCCATGTCCAACTCTGAATGATGCTAGCGGCTTTTCCCGCGTCACGTGCACCCGTTGTCGTGCCAACAGTAGTGTATATTGCAAGCGAGGTTGCTACCCCAGCATGTCAACGCTGACCGCAACGGACGTGCGAAGGATCCTAGCAATAGCAATCTTCACTAATCTTCCCATGCGGCCAGATCCGTAGGCTGACAACCGCCCATCTCAAAACAAGCTCTGCTTCTCCCTTGCTTCCTTATACCACCTTACGCTATCACCCATCCTCCCACCCGCACCCGTCCCTGTCGACCAATCCATTCGAAGCCATGAGTGTCCGCGTTGTAGCCAGGATACGGCCGTTGCTCGAGAAGGAGCTCGAGAAGGAGATCATTGTCAGGGCAGATAGCGCGGAGCCTGGCGCGCCAAACACCATTGTCAAGATTCCCAACCCAAAGAACAATGGCGAGGAGTTCTCGTTCGCCTTCAATGGCGTCTACGACCAGAACGTCAACCAGGAGGGTCTGTTTACTGCCGAAGGTGCGCTCTAAAAAGTTTCACAGTTTGTTTTTGCTTGTATCGTGTCGTGTGTTGACTTGAGCAGTGGCGCCACACCTCAAGTCCCTTTTCCAAGGCTACGATGTCACGATATTCGCCTACGGTGTCACCGGAACGGGAAAGACGCACACGATGCGAGGCGGTCTGAAGCTGGCCGACCGAGGGGTGATTCCCCGGCTGCTCAGCAATGTGTTCAGGAGAGGCAAGAAGATCATGAAGGACTCGCAGGGTGAGACAACCGTCCAGGTTGCCCTGTCGTACTACGAGATCTACAACGACAAGGTCTACGACCTCCTCGAGCCTCCTGAGAAGCGGACGCCTACTGGGCTGCCGCTGCGAGCTGAGGCCAATGGCAGGACGGTCGTTGTCGGTCTTTCGGAGCGAGCATGCGAGGACCTCAAAGACTTTGAGAAGATGTACATCGAGGCCAACAACAACCGCGTCACGGCAGCCACCAAGCTCAATGCCCACAGCAGTCGTAGCCACGCCATTCTCCGCGTCAAGCTGACCCAGACGACTGGAGACATGGTTCGGGAGAGCACTGCGTCGGCCATTGACTTGGCTGGATCTGAGGACAACCGTCGCACTGACAATGGAAAGGAGAGGCTGGTGGAATCCGCCGCCATCAACAAGAGTCTCTTCGTTCTGAGCCAGTGCATCGATGCCATCGGCCGCGGTGACCGAAGAATTCCGTACCGGGAGTCCAAGATGACGCGCATCTTGTCCTTAGGTCAGAACAATGGCATCACAGTCATGATTCTGAACCTCGCCCCTCTGCGAAGCTACCACCTCGATACCCTCAGCAGTCTCAACGTCAGCTCCCGCGCGAAGCGCATCGAAGTCCGGGAGATCGAGAACGAGATTGTCTACAAGCAAGTTCCTAGGACGAACTCCAACTTGTCTGGCTCCAATGTTCAGCGTCAGCCGTTGCGACCTCTTGCCAATGTCCACAATGTTCACAATGGCAATATCGCTACCAAGGCCGCCGAGGCCAACAAGGCTGCTGAGGCCAACAAGCCCGTCAAGGCCTTTAGCGTCTACACGGACAAGACGAAGCCGGCACCTGCCACTCGTCCTCTGGTGAGCTCCAACCTGTCTCGCCGGACCAACCCAACCAAGCGACCCTCTGAGAATGAGACTATTGTAAGGCCCAGTAAGATCTCAAGGCCAACCGCCCCGGCATCCATCACGGTGTCTGCGGCTCAGATCGAGGCCATGGTTGAGAAAAAGGTCAGCGAGATCCTCGCCGCGCGTGTCGCGGCTGAGAAGGATGCTCAACCGCCCCCTCCAGTCCAGCCTGAGATTAGCGAGGCTGTTCAGAAGCGTCTGGAGGCTTTGGAGAGGCGAATTGACAGCGAGGAGTGGCGGGACGATGCCAAGTCGGATGGACTGAGGTTTCTGCTGGCTGCCCGGCAGCACAAGGAACGGGGTGAGGACGCGGCGGCCCTCAAGATGTACGAGATGGCTCTGCCCTTCTTCCCAGGACAGGCGAAGCTCATCGGCAAGATTGAGAGGCTACGGACACGGTTGAATGGTGGTGCTCACTCGGGTTCTGAGCATCGAGAGTCTCCCCGCAGGAAGCGAAGGCCCGTCTACGATGATGCCGATGGCGACTATGAGACGGCCGAGGCAGATGTGGACGAGGAGGAGGGTGCCCGCGCCAAGTCCAAGTCTCGCAAGCTCAAGGTGAAGGCTCTGAACACAAAGTCCCTCCTCTCTGGTGACGATGAGGGCCCTGCGTCTCCTCGCACGCAGCAGCTCCTTGACATTATCAACTCGCGTGATCTCACTCAGATCCGAAGCCTCGTCGGCTTCGGTGCCAAGAAGGCCCGTGACCTGGTAGACTACCTCGACCTGGTGGATGGAGACGAGGCCGGTGGCCGGATCGAGAGTCTCGCACAGCTGAGGACGGTGCCAGGCATGGGAAGCCGGACTGTCGAGAGGGCGTACGAGGGATTGGTGGCTTAGGCGTGGCGCGGCGCGGCGTCTAGGGGATGGATTGATGCTTCTGGTTTGATACCGTATACCCCGTTCGGTTGGACTGGTGCATTGGAAAGCGAGCGGCATGCATGGCAGGGCGTTTTGAGGAGTTTTGCTTGTTGAGATTGATTTTGTATACTGGGTGGTTGCATGACGGCTGTTGTATGCAGCCGTCGATATAGGTGTTTATTGCTTTATTCGGATTCCCATTTAAAAGGTCGCACAGCGTGAATGCATCGGAATGAGTTCCTTGTAGATCGTAGAAAGCTGTGTAACTCGTATCTTGACTACCTATGCAGGATTGACAGCTCATCATCTGTGATCCATGGCTTGGCATCCATGCTATAGGGTTGGAGGATGAGCTCACCAATGACTTGCATACAAAGACAACAAAGACTGCGGCCCGTTATTTTTAGCTCCCACGACTGCCGAGCCTTGTTGGTTCCAAGGATGAAAAAGTCGCCGATGACTTTGTCTCTCTGTGTGTGTGGAGTGATGAAGTGAGATTTCCCCCCGTTGTCTCGTGTGTCGTGATCATGTTTTCTTTTGCTGACCCGAAAGATGCAAGGCAGGATGAGATCGTCACTCGGACCCACGCAACCTTGAATAAACCTCACATGGTGAGCTACCTAATTACTTGAGCTTGTTTAAGTTTGCTTCTTTGTGTCAAAGCGAAGGGGCTCAAGTCTTCTGTAAAGAAGCAATTTTAATATTGAAAGACGCAATATTACTTGATTTACAACAAGCTGCCTATGCGTCTCTATTCATTTACAGAAAAGTGGAAAGGTATCAAGTCATTCACTTACAAAAATGATGAACCTGCAAGCTCCGGTGAAGGCTCAAGTTACTCACTAGCAGTATCCTTCTGGGTGTCTTTGGACCAAGCTAGACACGACTGGTAGGTACGTCATATACACTGACGACGCATGTCTGCCCTGGATCACAAGTGACTTTGACTTTCACTTCACACCCACCACAACGCACTGGGTGGCTGGATCCCGGATATTACACTGTAAACAAGGCTCGGGTCCAACGGTCGGTGGCGTTGATCAAACGGGACAAGACCACACCGTTGGAGAAATCTCGATGGAATCTCGTATCGACGACAACCACCAATTTGACTTTATCGTTGAAGGGGAAATCATGTATCACCGTACTGTCAAGCACGTCATACCTCTACGACTCAGACGCATCACATCACTTCGGTGACAGCACATATCCGTGAAAACAAGGTTGAACATGATGGTTCTTGTAATTCATTGGGTGGAAATGTCCACACACAGCCAAAGTCCATTTCCTCATGAACCCCAACCCGGTCCCCCGCCTGCATGTGCATTTGTGATGCTATGTACAGGTTTGCAGCAGCGCCCGACAGTTGCCCGTCAGCTCTAAAATAGGTAGATACCCAAGCCATGCTGTTTCCCTACATCCATGGGGAAACGGAGCAAGAATGGTATGGTAGGTAGGTAGAATAAGACAAAGATAAAAAACAACGCCCACAAGGAAAATTAGGTAGGTTCGGTGATACCGTCGGCACGTCCAACTGTAAAGCTCTGCTGTTCCTCTTCCGAATGTCCAGCAAGTTGCCTCATCAGAGTGCTCAGCTGGAGGGAGAGGGAGAAGCAGGCGGGACTGGGGAAAAAAGTTGTAACCAAGAAGTGTCAAGTCGTTAAAAAGACCAGCTGAAACGTTTCTGCTGATCCAAAAAAAGTGGTAAAAATGGTTTCTCGAGACCAAAGACGTCGACGACTCTCCTGTCGCCGTCAAGAAGCCTCAAAAATGGGGGTATCCGTCAAGTTCCATCCGTCCATCTCATCTCATGTCGCGTCCATGCTCACGCTTTTGTTGCGCCTTCCATGCTACGCCTGCGCCTGAATCACGCCTAAGCTCCTCATCGTTTGCTTTGCGCCAGATCCCGTCAGTCGTGCAGAGAGGGTTGCATGAATTTGATGATATGTTTTTTTGTGGTTTCTTTTCTTTTTTTCATCTTTATTGTCCGTGACTCGTTCATCGGATCATGCTGCTCCTTCGCTCTTTGATGCTGGGCATCTCCTTGTTGAAGGATGATCCGCCAAAGTGTGGGATGGAGCTGAAGCGGTTTAGACGCTTGCGCTCAGCGCTCGTCTGCTGCGGTTGCTGCTGCGGTGGCGCTTGGAACTCTGAAGGGAAGTGGCCGCCCTCGAGGGTGCCAGTGGTGGGCGTGGATGAGGAGCTGTTGCCGGCTTTGTCGCCGTGGAGAGCGTCCATGTTGGAGGATCCCGACGAGGAGCCAGTGCTGTTGGGAGTCTGGTAGACGTACTCGCCGTCAACGTAGACAGCGTTGGAGACGAAGGTGGAACGTCGGTGACGGCGGCGGGTGTAGCGTTGCTCCAGACGGAAGAGCTCCAGCTTGGCCTGGATCTTGTCCATAAGACTCTTGCCCATTGTTGCGGTTGGTTTGAAAAGGTGTAAGTTGTAGAGGTTGAGTTCAATGTCGAGAGAGAGCCCGTGTTAATGACTGGGCGACTGTTTCAAGATTTCGGATATCTCGGTCAAGACGTGCGCGTCGAGGGAGGTTGGGGGGATCGTCGCTGAGGAATATGTGGAGATTAGAGATCAAGTACCGCAGACCGAGTCAATGCCGTGCAGTGCTGTGCGTGCGTTTCGTGTCGATTTCTTTGCAGGTATGATGTTTCGTCTCGGGACAGGTGTCTTGAATTGTCTTGTCTTGACCTTGTCCGGAAAGGGGGCGGGCCGGTTTAGAGCTGATGGATGCTTTCGCGTTGACGAGAGCGCTTTGACTGGCTTTTGTTTTGTTGCGTTGCGACAGGCGACTTGTTGTTGGTGATTGGTTGGTTGGGAGGGTGCAGTATTAAAAAGAAAGTATGGGGAGGACGTCGTGAGCAAAAGGAAGCAAATCGCCTGGAATGTTGTTTCCTTGTCGAGGTCCAAGAAGGAGATCAGATCAAATGAATGAGTGGACGGGAGTGGGCGACGGGGGGTAGAAGAAGGGTTGCGAGGAGAGAGAGTGAGAGGTCGAGACGAGAGGGAGGAAGTGGAATGGATGATAAGACGTGCTGGGGCAAGGCAAGCCAGTGCAGGGCATGGAAGGCAGGGGGCCAGGGGGTCAGTGACCTACCGAGTGCAGCAGCAGGTTAGGGGGCATGGGGCCCGGGGGGCAACTGGAGAGGAGACGGTCCAGGTCCCGTCCATCCATCTTCAGGCTCTTCAGGCGCTACAGACAACTCCTGCTAGCCTCTCTCCGCGTCCGCGGTTGCGAGGTTGGCTTCTTGGGTCGGCGCCGGGGAGGAGGGCATGAGGCCAAGCAGGGGGAGACCCGGAAGGTGGGTTCGGGTGGGATCCTCGATGGGTTACGGGGGCCGCTGACTGGGCCTTGAGAGGCTAGGCTAGGTCTTCTCATCCATGGGGTGTCATGGGTGCCATGCGAGTCGAGCTGCAGGACGTTCCATGCGTTGAGTCGAGCAGCCGCTGAGAGGCTCGGGATTTCTGCAACCAAAACGTGGGACCCGCCCCTTGAGGATGCGTCCATGGGATGCATCGTGGGCAGAGGAAGAGTGCGTACGTGCGTGCGTGCGCATGTGGAAGATGCAACCTACATAGGGATGGAAGCCGTGGTGAGGCTGGGAGGAACCTGGGCCCGGAGTAGTGGATGTCGGGGTATTGGACCAGAGGGGAAAGGGCAAGGAAGGCCTGGAGGTCTAGAAGAGGCTTGCCCAGCATTGGTGCAATGCAAAGACGGGATGGAATCAATCACCAGAGTGCAAGCATACAACAGTCAGAACTCGTCACCGAGTATACGAGTCTATTGCTATAATTACAACCGTCAGCCCTCTCTGACGATGCCACGCTGCAAAACCTGCACTCAGCAGACAAATAATTAAAATAAAATAAAACCTGCATTGCCTCGCGCGCGCGTGTCCAAGCTCACTCTCGTTCGTTCGTCCCATCTGTCAAGGATCCATCCTCCTCTGCTCAACTCGTAATCGCTGAGAAGCTTTTCTCACTCTCCACAGCTCACGAAAGCGTGGCGACCACGGGCCGTATTCGGGATAGCGCCCACCTAACGCTACCCACCAGCCGGCGCAAGCTGGAGCCATCCCTGAGGCCCAGCGCCCGGAAGCGCTAATTGGGACGCCGCCATGTTTTGGCGTTGGCGGGTTGACGCAGGGGGCACACCAACTGAAAAGTGCCAAGGTTCCATCTCCCATGGAGTCTGCGGAAGGGTCTGTTGGTTCCTGAGAGGAGGAATGGACAGCGGGAGGAGAGCTTGAGGGCTTCCACGCGAGAGAGAGAGAGAGAGAGAGAGAGAGAGAGAGAGAGAGAGAGAGAGAGAGAGAAAAAAGACCACATGGTTGCGGCGAGTCAGTACCCACAGAAGCCTCCAACTGTATGGTGATCCCCCGTCAGCGGATGAGATGAGACGATGGATGGTTTGTCTGCTGCCAGAAATAATTCACGAGATGTGTCGTGTCGTGGCTGTGGCTGCTGCTGTCGAGTCAATATGAGATTTTAGATGGATCAATGAGGATTTGTCTTCCATCTGCCACACAGTCTCATTACGTCAGGCGAGGGCTGTCAAAATCTGAACACGAAGCAATGCTATTTACGTTCCAGCTTGATCATGGTTACCAAGCAGATGTCTTCAACGGGCAGTCAAGTTTCTTCTCCCCCTCTTTACCCCTTGAACGCACAGACGCTCTGGCCTTCCACCGTAGAGGAATCTCATCCTCAGGGAATAATACATGATGCTGGTAGCTTTTCACTCTGGTCCCCGGGGCCCCTTGTCCCCCCAGCGGCCAGCGCATGGTTCATCGCACATGCTGCATCGGGTATGGCCTCACTTGCGTGCTGCAACCATGGCTCATGCTCTTGCAGAGAGACCCTTTCCCTTTCCAGAGTCAGGCGATCCCAGCCTCCCACGTGCAACACTGACCATCTTTCCCCTCTTTCAAATCTCGAGTAAGTTATCCGATCCCTCTATGTCTGTCCATGACATTAGCCTACCGAGAGAGGAGCCATGCAGCCTTGGCTGTTTTGCCAGAAGACGGCCGGCTTCCATAACGGGGTCAAGCCATGAGCTAGCATGACTGACTGCTGCTATTGCTTTAAACTCTGTTTCTCGCTCTACGGACAGTCTACTCTCTGACTATTTCCGAAGGGGGCAACGGTGCGCTGCAGATGAGCTGCCTGTCACTCACAAAATCTTCTTTGTGGCTGGCCTGGATACCACTCGCTCCCTGCAGTGCGAGTCAGGTCATCGGCTGAGAGATCGCCAGGCACGGACTTGGACCCGGCTCGTCCTCCGTCCACTAACGACTCGAACCGAACCTGCTTCTGGCTAATAAGGACTATCGCCTGTTAGCTTCTCTTCAGTGCATGTTGGACGCGCTATCGCGTCGACCTCATTAACCAGGGCTGTCCATCACCATCACAATTCGCGAATCCAACGGCCATGCATTGATTGCACTCAGATGCTGGGCCAACAAGCCGTCATAGAGCTAGCGGCACGGCTGCTGGCCTGACACGTCCGCGCAGACGCCGTCTTTAATTGCTGCAAATGCAAACGTAAATGCAGCCGTACCTGCTTGTCACGCTTCTCAATGCCGATCTGACCCTGATGCCCAATATGTCATGTCGTCAAACAGATCAACTGGCCGAGTCGCTGTGTCACATGAGACGATGCAGACAACGTCCTTCGTCCCTTCCCAATTTGTCCCGTGCCTGCATCGGCGCTGCGTTCACGTGAGATCCATGTGAGATGTGAGATCCAACGACTCTGGGCAGGCACAATGAATGGATGCCCAGACTTGATCACCTCATTGTTGATATCTCCATGATTCCATTTCAGTCCGTCCTCTACAACCTTGCCAAGCGTTTCGGGATGAGAACTGCCGCTGGCCAAGAAAGGCACAAATATGTCGTCCTCTTGATCCTACTGTACTTCATCATCTCTCCCTGTACCTTGGATCACGGCTCCCCTTTGATGTGCACCATTTCCGTGCTCCAACAGGCGAGCCCTTTACCGTCCCGGGACACCAAAAGGACCCCATTCCGTTGACTACCGAATCTCCGCAAGTGTCGCTATACTGGTTGCACAGATTTGAGATTGTAACGGCATCCTTCTCGGCTCGTCATTGTAGGCGGCTTGCTACATTGAGCGGCAAGGCTCAAGGAGTCGTTTGCGTCACACGCCTATGAACCGACAACGGCAAGCCGGATGCCTTGATTTATATCAAACTGAGTTTGCTAAATAACCCGACGGCCTCTCGCTATTTCTTGATCAACTGCTCGGATAGACCTGCCCCCTTCCTGATCTTGGCTCAGGGGATCTCCGGGAAATCAAATTGTATCGGGAAAACAACTCTGTTCTCGGCTATTCTCTTTCTCTCCGCGGTGGAAAACACAGAGCAGTCGAGTTCCAGTTCACTATGCTACCCCTGACAAGATGCAAGTGCATCATACACATTGTGAGAGGACGGTGACAAGACCAAAACTGTCTCACAAGAGCCTCAAACTCGTACACAGCTTAACCGTACCCAGCAAAATTGCACGGATGTCTCTTGCCGTTCTGCTAACCGGACACGCGTTGTACCATTTACGATGCAGTTCTCCGGGACTTATCGGCGTTGATCAATCCTCCGGGAATGCACCAAATCTAAGTATCTGGGACGGGACAGATGACCTACATAAAAGACGCAAGCCCCTATGGCAATGTTGACTGATCATCTCATCGACAAACGCTGGCTACCATGAAGTCTTCTATCCTGCTGCAGGCGTTCTTTGCCGCCTCAGCTGTTGTCAATGCCCACAGACTTCCGGGACCTGCCCCTGACCCCAATGCAACCGGCCGAGTGAGGACTGGTGGAACTCAGAAATTCATCGTTGAAGTTGAACCGGTATTTCATTCCATCCTTCTGGTCAAGTTGAAACTCACACTGCCAGCATCGAGGCCTCTCCACATTGTCGCACAAATTTCTCTCGAAAGCTGGCCCCGGGAAGCCTGTTTACAAAGAGTTCGAGTGTAGCGATGTCTTTAGTGGTATGGTCATCGAGACTGATTCTGACAATGTCGACTCTCTGCGCCAGATGGAGGGGGTTGTGAACGTGTGGGCTGCCCGTACGATGCAAAGACCCCGAGTCGAGAAGTCAACCTATGGGCCGTCCAAACTCAGGAAAAACTACACGGTCCATTATTCAACGGGTGTCGATAAACTCCATGCTGCTGGCATACGAGGCAAAGGTGCCACTGTCGCGATAATCGACACTGGCATCGACTACACACACAAAGCGGTATGGCTCTTCTCACCTTCACCCTCCGTATGCCATGTGCTGACAAGTCCTAGCTTGGAGGTTGTTTTGGCCCTGGATGCAAGATCAGGGGAGGCTATGACTTGGTCGGAGCTGATTGTAAGTTTGAGGATGGACCGAGTTTTTGTTGATAGGCGCTGATGATGCTATTAGGGGACACTCATAACCAGAAGAAGTATCCGAAGGTGCCCGACACCGATCCCATGGACTATGAAGGTCATGGAACTCACGTGGCTGGCATCATCGCTGCTGACAATGAGTGGTAAGCTTCAGTTTGCTATCGACGCCAATGGTGAGCATTTAGTCATACTGATTCTTTCCATAGGCTCACTGGAGTTGCCCCTGAGGCTGAGCTTCTCATCTACAAAGTCTTCTCTGACGTAAATCCCCTTTTCGACTGCAATGTCTAGCTTGTGACTGACGTGTTATAGGACCCCTGGGAGACCGATGAGGAGACAATCATGCAGGCTTTGTGTGACGCATACAGTGCTGGCGTGAGTCTTGTTTGATCTCAGCCTAGTGCTTCGCTGACAACTTTCAAGGCCGATATTATTACTTCAAGCATTGGAAAGCCCAACGGCTGGAGTGACAACCCATGGGCTGTGCTGGCAAGCCGGCTTGTGGACAAGGGCATTGTCGTGGTAGCCTCAGCTGGAAACGAAGGAGAGATTGGCCCTTTTTACGCTAGCAGCGGCGCTACGGGTCATGGTGTTCTCGCCGTTGCAGCTGCTAATGTTTCAACTCAGCCAAACAGCAACCGAAGTGGTGACGACTATGGGCCAGTACCTGTCTACTTTACGACATGGGGACCGACCAATGAGCTTCTCATCAAGCCTGACATTACTGCCCCGGGCTTCACGATTGTGAGCACAGTGTTGGACCAAAGCTATGATGAGTTGAGTGGAACATCCATGGCGGCACCATACATCGCCGGACTTGCGGCCTTGTACATCGGAGAGTATGGCGGCCGTGAGTTTCATGGAGCAGGCTTCGCCAAGATGCTCCATGATCGCATTGCTTCGAGTGGAAGTAGCCTCCCTTTCGTCAACAACCGTCTGATCCCTAAGTTCAGGGCATCGCCATTCCAAGTCGGCACCGGACTGGTTGATGCGTGGAAGGTTCTGCACTACGACACCCAACTTGATTATGAACCATTTGCACTCAGGGATACTGAACTGTTCAAACCCCGATGGACCTTCAACATTACCAACAACGACAAGAAGGGACACAGGTACACGTTCAAACTGGAGCCACAAGCTGGATTCAACATTCTTGACAGAGACTATGGGATTGCGCTTCTCTATGCTGTCGAGCCTCGCAATATTGTGCCGCCAGTGAGACTTCCTCATGCGGTCTTTGTCGAACCTGGCGAGACGAGAGAGTTGAGGTAACTACTGAAACCAACGACTAGGCGCATGCTCTGACAATATCTAGTGTATCTTTTGCGCTCCCTGACGTCGACGATGATTACCTTCCCCTGTATAGCGGAAAAGTCTGCATTACGTCTGATCACGGAGAGAAGCTGTCTATTCCATATGGAGGTTTGCTTTCGCTCTCCTGACTTGACTGAGCTGGACTGACCTACTGGTTTGAACAGGGGCGGCATACGACACTGAAAAGGCCTTTGATAACATGTTCATCAGAGAACCCTTCATTACAGACATGGATCGAGACTGGGCGTATGTTTATTCCCTTCTTCTGCCTTACCTTGCTGATGAAAGCTCGCTAGATGGTCATTCAACATTGACAAGAACCCGAATGATTTTGTCGAGCTGGGAGCCAGGCTCTCATACGCCTGCGACAACCTTCGCTGGGATGTATGTATCTTGAGAGACCTCGTACCGTGGTGGTGTTAATACAAGTCTAGATATTTGAAAGGGATTGGTCAGAGTCTTTCTGGCACTATCCACCGGTGGTTGGCGAGCGTGGATATGTCGGTTCCGCGACGACGATGCGCGACGCTGAGCAGTTCTGGTTCTATGACCCTGATGTCAACGACCCAGATGACACAGTCGCGTTTCCTCTACGACGCGAGCCTCGAGGATTTCGTATCTTCTGGTGGTTTGGTAAGCTCGCTAACGGGACACGCATTGCCCCTGGAAACTATACGTGAGCCTTTTACGCCCCTACGATCCGTGGATCGGCCAAGGCCATGAGCTAACGAATGATGAAGGATGCGGTTCGCGGCTCTGAGACCATACGGAAACCCCAACATCTCGGACCACTGGGACATCATGTATAGAGAGGTGGATAACATACAGGTGCTGCCATACAATGGCACGAGCAACTCAACCCAGATCTACCGACGACCCAGACGCTGAGACACGGGGAGACTGGGCTTGGGGACGCATTAATGGTTTTCGACGAAGGGAAGATAGGGATGGAAGCTGGAAAAAGTCTAGTATTCGCATTAATATTTCATCATTCCACAATTATCACTGATGACTACAGTAATGCTGAACGCTTGAGTGAAAGATTCATCATATCACATATATGTATATATTTCATGTCAACAACTCCTTTATAAATATTGGAGCCCGCTTGCGAGAAGCGACTGAAACCGTCGTTAAAACCCATTTTGCACACCTTGAGCAGCCCCTAGCTGACTCTTGAAACCTAAACTCCGTGATGCCCATGAACCCCCAACCAAAACGCCTGAAACCAGACATGTTGTTCATTATCATGCATTCTTGAAGCACACCATATATTTCTACCGTCTATGCCCACTTGCCGAGAAGGCTCATCACCACCAGACCAGCGACCAAGCCAGTGAAGGCAAGGACGGTGGTGAGGATGTCGGCATCAGCAAGCTCAGCCTTTTGGCCGTGGTTGCCCGTCATCCAGTCGGCGGCCCACATCTCAACAAGGCCGACCCAGACAAGGATACCAGCAGAGAGGGCGTCGAGGGTACCGATGGCGATGATGGTAGACTTGTCGTTTCCGTTGAACTGCTGCAAAACACCAATGCCAATGGCCATTCCGATGGGGGTGGTAAAGGCGAAGAGGGCAGCGAGACCAAGCTTCTTCCTCAGAGTGAGACCAGTAGGAGGAGCCACTTCTTCGCACGAGGTAGTTTCAGCAGGGCAGGGAGCCTTGTCCGAGTCCTGAGCGGAAGAGGTCTCCTGGGAGGGACGAGCGGCTGTGACGACTTGGGCATCGGCTGCTGTTCCGATGGTGGCGATACGGCTTCCAAGGGCAATGCCTTCGAACATTTGGTGGAAGAGAATGACGATGAAGAGGGTGATGAAGTACTCGTCACCAGACACAACGAGGGTCAAACCAATCACTAGAGCATGTAAGTCGGCATGTCAGATATATGGGATGACGATCAACTTACAAAGAGAGTGGAAGATGATACCAGCCTCCATGACAAGGATGCTGAGCACTTCGGTCGAGAGAAAGACACTCTTCCTCTCAGTCGAGGAGAGTGCGGCTGACGCCTTGGCCTTGGCGAGGACGACACGATGACCAATATACTCAACGAGGAAAGATAGGAACAGACCGGCCATGACAATGGCGGAAGTGGTGGCCTCGTAGCCGAGCTCGCCGATACACTCATTGCTGAACATGAGGAACGCGTGGGTGAAGAGCTAGAGTCAGGTTAGCTCTCTGTTTACAAGTCAATCAACGAGTCTGTAGTAACGTACGTGAACAAAGGCAGTCGATATGATGATGCCGGTACCAAACTGCTTCAGGACAATGAGCACCAGGTTGAGCTTGGTGGGCATCATCTTGTGTAGCAGAATAGGACCAAAGACACCAATGGCGCTCGTGGCAAGGATAACAAAGAGCAGACCAACACGCAGGCCAATGTTGTAGTCTCTCTGGCGAGGCTGGCATGAGGACGAGGACGAAGATGAAGATCCAGCTTCGCTAGACTCGGACTCGCTGTGGCTGCCGCCTGTGCAATGCCTTGAGGGAGTCGTTAGTATGTCAAGGGTTAAGTGGCCTGGCGGACTTACTCAACGCCAGCATGGAAATGGCAGTGCTCGTTCTCGTCGGCCTCGGCGGTCTCTTCCTCCTCATGGTCATGACCTTCCTCGGTCTCTTCGTGATCATGGCCCTCTTCTTCAGTGTGCTCATGGCCTTCCTCCTCATGATCATGGTCCTCTTCAGACTCGGCACCCTCGGCCTGGACAGCGACATCTTCTCCATCAGAGTCTACGCAGTACCTATGGGAACAAGGATTAGTATGGTCCAATAGGATGGTACGCTTAGACGCTTACATTTCAGAGCCATGGCTATGGCAGTCTGTGTACTTGGAGGGGACATCTGTGGTAGCTGTGACCTTGATGTCTACGAGGTACTCTGTCTCACCAGCGAAGCAGTAACTGCACGAGTTGTGTTAGTTCCGAGCCAGGGGCACTATGTCTGAGAGCAGGGGGACCAACAGATCAGATGCGTGGAGATGACAGCCGGTAATGGCAGTGACCTTAGGCTCGCTTGCAGTTGTCGTAGGGGCACTGGTAGCTCTGGGGGCCAGGTTGGCAGCGGCAGATGCTGCAGTAGAGACGAGGATGCCCCATTTGGCGAGGGACGACACGGGAGTGTACATGTCGTGAGAGAGGAAGTGCCAAAGAGGTTCTCAGGAGACGAGACGAGATAGGATCCGGCCACAAGGGGGTGAGAAGCGAAAGACGCGTGGACGAGCCAACTGAAGAAGCAATATTTAAGCTTAATTCTTCTGCAGCAAGGTTGCGTAGCGTGTGGTTGCGTATGCGGACGAGTTGTAGAGTGAAGGGGACGGCTCCTATGGGACGAAGAACTTGAAACGGCTTCTAGATGCGTTAGGGTTGAAGGATCTGGTCTGGTCGGCAAGCAAGATCCGAGAGAGCGAGCAGGGCCTGGTGGTTGGAGGATCTGGAAGGGAAAGGAGGCCAAAAGGGTTGTCGAGCCGTCCTGGGCGAGCAGGTGGTTTTGAGAAAGACGGAGAGAGAGGGAAAAGAGACATTGTCTCAGACTTTTCTTTCAGTGAGGGTCGTCTCATTGCCAATAGCCCAAACGTGCGAAAAGAGTGGATAGTGGTGCTAAGCCGGGGGGTGGTTAGAAGGCTGTGAGGCGTTGTTGAGGACCTTGATGGCCTCGAGCGTGGCCTACGGATGGGCCTGCGCACCGTAGGCACCCTGCGCATGTCCGTGGATCGCTGAGGGCGGGCGGGAGGTTTCCTTTCTGGGCAAGACCGGCCTTTGTGTGAGGACCTTGATGGACAGAAGAAACCCTGTCGCCAAGACGCTTGCCAGGACGCTGACCAAGAAGAGCCTCTGTAATCCAAGCATTCTCCCACGGCGCGCTCATTGTCTTTCAAGGATTAAGCATGTTTCCCGCGCTCTCCCGCGCTGCTAGTTTCTTTGTGTCGTAATATCTCGTCGGTCGTATCTCTTGTTGTGAGGCACATCTTTGCGCTTAAAATGGCGCGTGCCCATACCCATGGACTCTTTATCCTCGAGCAAGGGGCAGCAGTTGATAAGGAACTCCAGCTACTGTTAACAGAACCTCGAGTTTAACCCCACATAGCATATGCCAAAAACAAGGTTAAAAAAATGCCGTCTTTGTGTGTGTGCGGCGTCGATCGAAGGCGGTCGCGCTAGACAGCGTTTGAACGGCATAGTTCGAGGATGAGAGTCTATCCTCCCACTCGAGAGTGATTCATGCAGCGTGGGATGCCAGCTAAACCACTCGTTAGAACATATCCACTCACGGACAAAGGGCAAAGTATCGTAGAAGCATACGAGATTCCCCATCCCCCATAGCATCTCGTCCCATCCCATCCTGTCCCCCACATCCTTGCCCAGGCATGTTGACGACATCGGGAAAATGTCGGTGCTCCAGGAAAAAGACTCGAATCTCACGGGCCGTCGGACGCTAGTCAAATGAGATCTCGATGTCCTGTACGTATCCCGTGCGGAGAGTCGTGGCTGGCTGACGAGGGAGAGGCTGATGATAGTTGAGGATGATTTTGCCTTCTATTGGGCGCCATGATCCAGAGTCGAATATTTCTGTGTTTCATTGCACATCCTCATTCCTGGCATCAGCCTCATTTGTGCTAAGTCGTAACTTTATGTCTGGCATTGTTCAACGTTTTTTGCTTTGCTTCCCCCGACGGGCGCATGATGGCTCGAGGAGACGGTCAGGAGGCTGAGTGCTGTCCTCAAGTAATATCATCAATTCATCGTGGAAGACATGGAAATGTACACGAGTGTTGACGACGATGCAGCCTCGCAAGCCTCCCGATGGCTTGCATCTTGAGGGGGCACAAGACTGTCAGGTGACCCCGCGGCAGCTTTATGCAGACACCACAATTTATGCAGTTCATGCACAAATCCGTTAGCGCATTTTCGCGTCAGGACTTTAATTGAGAGACGCCAAAAACGCGTCTCCCGGCCAATGTCAGGAGCTAGCGACGCGACAAGCGCCACTCGATCAACGCCGTCAAGTCCTTTAGCACGTTGTTCCATCTCAACCTCTTGACCAGGAGTTTTACACTTGATTTAATCCATTTCCGTGCAGCCGGCGACGATATCATCATGGCTTCGCGACCTGAATTGAAGGTTGGTTCTGTCTTAATCATCATGGCCGTTCGTTCTCTTGCTAATCCATCGGTGCCTAGCTCGACGACGAAGGCGGCTTCATCCGCTTCTTCAAGTCACTACCATCAGTTAACGATGATACAATCCGTATTTTTGATCGAGGCGACTGGTACACTTCCCACGGAGAAGATGCCATGTTTATTGCCAAAACCGTACGCCGACATCACCACTACTCTCGACCATTCTAACTCGACAATCACAGGTATACAAGACCACCTCCGTTGTACGACAGCTCGGCCGAAACGATCACACCGGACTCCCCTCAGTCACAATGACCATGACCGTGTTCCGGCAATTCCTTCGAGAAGCTTTGCTCAAACTGGGCAAGCGGATAGAAATCTGGCAGAGCGCTAGTGGACGAATGAACTGGAAGTGCGTTAAGCAGGCATCCCCTGGTAACCTGCAAGATGTCGAGGATGATTTGGGTGGACAGATTGAGTCTGCACCAATGATTCTTGCGGTCAAGATCTCAGCCAAGGCTTCTGAAGCCCGCAACATTGGTGTCTGCTTCGCCGATGCTAGTGTTCGAGAGTTGGGAGTCAGCGAGTTCCTTGACAACGACCTATACTCCAACTTTGAGGCTCTTCTTATCCAGCTTGGTGTCCGGGAGTGCCTGGTTCAAATCGACAAGAGTGAAAAGGAGAAGGACCCTGAGCTGGCTAAGTTGAAGAAGATCATTGATAACTGCGGCGTGGCCATTGCCGAGCGGCCAAGCGGCGACTTTGGCACCCGAGATATCGAGCAAGATCTCGCTCGTCTACTGAAAGACGAGCGATCAGCTACTCTCCTCCCCCAGACAGACCTCAAGCTGGCCATGGGTTCTGCCGCTTCTCTTATCAAGTACCTCGGCGTACTCCAAGATCCATCCAACTTTGGCCAGTACCAGCTCTACCAGCATGATCTGGCTCAGTTCATGAAGTTGGATGCTGCTGCTCTCAAGGCTCTCAATCTCATGCCAGGCCCACGGGATGGCTCTAAAACCATGAGCGTCTATGGCGTTCTCAACCACTGCAAGACCCCTGTGGGCAGCCGGCTTTTGGCCCAATGGCTGAAGCAGCCCCTGATGAGCAAGCAAGAGATCGAGAAGCGTCAGCAACTGGTGGAAGCCTTTTACGTCGACACCGAGCTCCGCCAGACCCTACAAGAGGAGCATCTGCGCTCCATCCCCGATCTCTACCGACTGTCCAAGCGATTCCAGCGCGGCAAGGCAAACTTGGAAGACGTTGTCCGTGCGTACCAGGTTGTGATCCGTCTCCCTGGCTTCATTGGCACATTCGAAGGTGTCATGGACGAAAACTACAAGGATCCTCTTGATGAGGCTTACACCACCAAGCTTCGTGACCTGTCAGATAGTCTGGGCAAGTTGCAAGACATGGTTGAGCAGACAGTCGACCTGGATGCTCTGGATCGCCATGAGTACATCATCAAGGCCGACTTTGACAAGGGCTTGCGCATCATCCGCAAGAAGCTCGATCAACTCGACTCGGATATCCGGGCTGAGTTTTTGTCCTCAGCAAGGGACCTCGGTCAGGAGCCTGACAAGAAGATCTTCCTTGAGACCAACCACAAGGTCCACGGTGTATGCATGCGCCTCACCCGACAGGAGGCTGGCTGCATTCGAAACAAGTCCGGCTACCAGGAGTGCTCTACACAGAAGAACGGCGTCTACTTTACCACCAAGAAGATGCAGGCATACCGCCGGGAGCATGACCAACTATCACAAAACTACAACAGGACCCAGAGCAGTCTTGTTCACGAGGTAGTCCAGGTCGCCTCATCGTACTGCCCAGTTCTAGAACGCCTTGCCGGTGTACTTGCTCACCTCGACGTTATCGTCTCGCTGGGACACGCTGCGGTTCATGCCCCTGAATCGTATGTGCGACCCAAGATTCATGCTCGCGGTGAGGGCCAAACAATTCTGAAGGAAGCCCGACACCCCTGCATGGAGCTGCAGGATGATGTCCAGTTTATCACCAATGATATCGAGCTCACTCGCGACAAGTCGTCGTTCCTTATCATCACTGGCCCCAACATGGGTGGCAAGTCGACGTACATCCGACAAACGGGCGTCATTGCTCTCATGGCTCAAGTGGGATGCTTCGTGCCCTGTAGTGAGGCCGAACTTACCATCTATGACTCGATCCTGGCGCGTGTTGGTGCCAGTGATTCACAGCTCAAGGGCGTCTCGACATTCATGGCCGAGATGCTGGAGACGGCCAACATCCTCAAGTCGGCCACCGCGGACTCCCTGATCATTATTGATGAGCTCGGCCGTGGTACGTCGACGTACGACGGATTTGGTCTGGCATGGGCCATCTCTGAGCACATTGTTAAGGAGATTGGCTGCTCGGCCATGTTTGCCACACATTTCCACGAACTCACAGCCCTGGCGGACCAGTACCCCCAGGTACAGAACCTCCATGTGACGGCGCACATCGGCGGCACTGGCGGTGTAGTCTCCGAGGCTGACGCTAAACGGGAGGTGACGCTACTGTACAAGGTAGCTCCGGGCGTGTGCGACCAGAGCTTCGGCATCCACGTCGCTGAGCTGGTGAGATTCCCGGACAAGGTGGTGCGTATGGCGAAGCGCAAGGCAGATGAACTCGAGGACTTTACGACCAAACACGAGGACCTTGCGCTGCAGTACAGCAAGGAGGACGTGGAACAGGGTAGTGCTATGCTGAAGCGGGTGCTGGTGGAGTGGAAGGAGAAGGTGAATCAGGGCAACATGAGCCGTGAGGAGCAAGTGGCGGCCCTCAAGGAGCTCGTCGGAGCGAATGCCGATCTTCAGGCCAACCCGTTCTTTCAGTCGGTCAAGGCTCTGTAATATGTGTCGATACCAGGGACGACTTAGGGAAATGGAATTGAAAGGGTAAAGGGATAGGCGTTTGGGGCTTGGGTTCAACTATGGGAATAATTTGAGCGCGTTTGTCAGGCAGAAGCCTGGCATAGTCGAGATATATGTCGGTACTACAGATGTGAGAATCAATGTGAGATACAAGTCGTGTCTATTCTGGGGTCTTTGTGCCTGCAAGTTTACAACTTCAACATTCTTGGACGTGAGATGTCGTGTAGGTTCGTGATGAATGCTTGATACTCCTTCTCTCGGCATGACTCATCCAACGCTGAATGGCTGATCTTCAACTCTGACAATCCACTTACAACATCGCAATCTAAACCTCTCAACGCCAAACTCAAGACGCAATCATGGCCTCCATCACTATCCGTCCAGCCACTGAAGAAGACCTCCCCTCTATGCTATCAGTCTACTTCTCCGCCTTTTCCCCCAGCCCCTTCTCCCAACGCTGCTTCCCGTCTACATCACCAGATGTCCAAGCCTGGACCGCCGACAAGCTCCGGTCCCAAATCGGAACCCCGGACAATCACGTCGTCATCGCCGAGTCCGAGCCCGGCTCCGTCCTCGGCTGGGCCCGCTGGGTCCGCCGGCCCGCCGCTCCGTCCAAGAGGGCAATCCTCTCCGAGTCTGACTACCCTTCCTCAGGAGACCCGGCCCTTGCTGTGCGTTTGTTCCAGGCCAATGCCGACGCTACATACAAGCACGCGGCGGGAGAGTCGTACTGGTTTCTGAGTACTATCGCCACGGCCAAGGAAGCACAGCGACGTGGCGTTGGATCGGCACTGATGCAGTTTGGAGTTGATAAGGCAGACGAGGAAGGATGGATGGCATATCTGAACAGCTCCCCTGAAGGTAAGGGGTTATACAAAAAGTTTGGGTTTCAAGTTGTCGACGAGTCTGAGATTCCAGAGCTCAATATCGTGCAGTATCACATGAAGAGAGCGGCAAAATCAAGTTCATGATTGGACCTTTTGTTAAAAAAAGAGAGGAAAATCATTCGCGCTTCATTTATATATAATAGAGATTCCATAAAAGAGGGAAAAGAAAATGACAGCAAAAGAAACTCTTCGTGACACGATAAACCGCCCTCATAACAAACGCCCTGTTCCTCCACCGTTCATCTCAGTTAGAATCCATCCTCCTGGTCTATCCCACCAAAATTCTAGAATGTCTAAGTTTCAGCGAATGATCGCTGCCTTGTTTTCTCTAGACCAATGTAATATCCCCATCTATCGTGAGGCGAGACCGTCGCCAATCTTCTTCCACAAACCGTTGCGCTTCCAGGTCCAGTTCTTGAGGAAGGGGGGGTCCATGCCCGTCTCGAAGGCCTCGTTGCGGGCCTGGATCTGGGCGTTGAGGAGGGTCTGGCGGGCAGCAGCGCCGCGGTTCTTCAGATGGGGCATGCGGTCGATGGCATCGATGGCCAAGCTGAAGCGGTCGGTCTGGTTGCGGATGGCCAGCTCGAGAGGGGTGTCGATGTTGCCCTTCTCCTTGTAGCCGCGGACGTGCAGGTTGAGGCTGCCGGGACGCTTGTAGGTCAGACGGTGCACCATCCAGGGGTAGCTGTGGAAGTTGAAGATGACAGGCTTGTCATCGGTGAAGAGGCTGGTCCACTCCGCATCGGGCAGGCCGTGGGGGTGGTCGGTGTGGTGGATCAGCTTGAACAGGTCCACGACGTTGACGCATCGGATCTTGAGCTCGGGGAAGTGCTCGAGCAGCAGGTCGATGGCGGCCAGGGACTCGTGTGTGCTGATGTCACCGCAAGAAGCCATGACGAGGTCGGGCTCGTGGCCGGCATCGGTAGAGAACTGAGGCCAGATGCCAATACCCTTGGTGCAGTGCTCGATGGCCTGGTCCATGGGCAGATACTGGAGATGCTCCTGCTTATCAGAGACGACAACGTTGACATAGTTGACGGAGCGCAGGCAGTGGTCCATGACTATAGCGTGTTAGAAGGGGGGATCCAATATCAAGGGCGAGTCAACACGTACCGGAAAGCAGACAGTTTCCATCAGGAGGCAGGTAGATGCGGACAACCTCGGGGCTCTTGTTGGCAACAACATCGAGGAAGCCAGGATCTTGGTGAGTGAAACCGTTGTGGTCCTGACGCCAGACGACGGCAGTCAGGAGAATGTTAAGAGAGGCGACCTTGGCGCGCCACTCAACCTCAAGACACTTCTCGATCCACTTGCAGTGCTGCACATGTTGTTAGTGAGAATCTATACATGGACGTCATGTTCACATACCTGGTTGACCATGGAGTCAATGACATGGATGAAAGGCTCGTAGCTGTTGAGCAGACCGTGGCGACCACTCAGGATGTAACCCTCGAGCCAACCCTCGCAGTTGTGCTCAGAGAGCATCTCCATGACACGGCCGGACTTGGCCAGGTTGCCGCCGTTCTCATCCTCCTCAAAGTACTCACCCATCCAGACCTTCTTGCCGGCAGCGTAGACGCCGCCGAGCTTGTTGGACTCAGTCTCATCAGGGCCAAACAGACGGAAGTTGTTCTGGTTCTGGGCGATAACGTCCCTGAGGAACACGGCCATGTTGGTCATGCTGGCGTTGTTGACATTGCCGGGGCTGTCGACCTTGATGGCATAGTCCCGGAAGTCGGGCATCCTCAGGGGCTTCCTGAGCAGACCGCCGTTGGCAACGGGGTTGGCGCTCATTCGTCGGTTGCCCTCGGGGGTGAGCGCGCGGAGAGCAGGAATAGGAGCACCAGCCTCGTCAAAGAGACGCTCGGGCTCATAGCTCCGCATCCAGTCCTCAAGAAGCTTGAGGTGGGCAGGGTTGGTGGCGGGGTCGGTGATGGGGACCTGGTGAGCACGCCAGTAACCCTCGAGGTAGTTCTCGTCAACCTTGCGGGGGGCGGTCCAGCCCTTGGGACTTCGGAGGACGATCATGGGCCACATGGGGCGGAAGGCCTCGCCGCTGTCACGGGCCTGCTTCTGGAACTTCTTGATCTCGTTGACACAGTGCTCGAGAGTAGCGGCCATGGCCTGGTGCATGGACTCGATATCGTCACCCTCGACAAAGTATGGCTGCCAGCCGTAGCCGAGGAAGAGGTTCTCAAGCTCCTTGTGAGAAATTCGGGCAAGGACAGTGGGGTTGTTGATCTTGTAGCCGTTAAGGTGAAGGACAGGGAGAACAGCACCATCGACAATGGGGTTGAGGAACTTGTTGCTGTGCCAGGCAGTGGCAAGGGGACCAGTCTCAGCCTCACCATCACCGACCATGGTAAGAGCAATCAGGTCGGGGTTGTCGTAGACAGCACCGAAAGCGTGGGAGACTGAGTAACCCAGCTCACCACCCTCGTGGAGGGATCCTGGGGTTTCGGGGGTAGCATGAGAGCCAATGCCGCCGGGGAAGGAGAAGCTCTTGAAGAACTTCTGGAGACCCTCAGTGTCGAGGGTCTTGTCGGGGTACACCTCGGTGTAGACGCCCTCGAGATAGGACTGAGAGAGGACAGCGGGGGCACCGTGGCCAGGGCCAGAGATGAAGATGCTGTCAAGATCGTACTTCTTGATAAGACGGTTGAAGTGCATCCATGTGAAGATCTGGCCGGGAGCAGAGCCAAAGTGACCGAGCAGTCGAAGCTTGAGGTGCTCAGGCTTGAGGGGTTCTCGCAGGAGGGGGTTCTCCTTCAGGTAGATCATACCCAGGGACAGGTAGCAACTGGCCTTGAAGAAGTCATTGTACTGGGAAATCTCCTCCTCGGAGAGCGGGGTGCCCTTGACAGTAGAGCGGGCGATGCCAAAGGGCTGGATAGACTTGACCTCAGCCATTGGGAAGTTGTTGTAAGAGACAATTGTTGAAGTTGTGGTTATGGTTGAACTCTTGCATAAGAGATGAGAAGAGAAGAGAACAAAGGAAAGGGTCGAGAGCTCAACAGGCTCCGAAGACTTCTTATACGGGAGCAGGAGCTGGAGGGGTTGCCAAGGAATCACCAGGAGGAGGAGAGGTCTACAGAGTATAACGGGGAGTGCGGTGAACAGAGAAGGGTAGAGCGAGACACACACAGGGCTTCTGCCGCAAGCCTGGGTCTGGGTCTGGGCTGGGTACGGGCAGCAGAAACAGACAAGGAACAACAGCGGCCGTTGGCAGGATGATGGATCAGCAGACGGGTTACATTGGTTGGAACGAGAAGCTCTGAGCTCAACAGGGCGTGTATGTAATTGCTCATCGGCGTGCAATTGTGACGAGTTATGCTCTCCTGGCCGAAAGCGAGATGGTGGCGTGCGTGGGGGAGGCTCGTCAGAGCAACATACCGTACCCTACCCTACCGACGGACGGGGAGGACGTCGGCCGTCAAGGAAGACGGGCCGGACAATGGGCGGCAGGTGGGCTGCAAGTGGTCGTCACTCTGGGAGAAGGAGGACGGCATTGCGTGTGGTGGGTAGCTAGGGGAGCTTGCTGGCAGCTGCTTGGTTGGCGATGGTGGTTGACAGGTGGTCTGATCCAGATTGTCTTTCAAGGACGAACGCCATGCCCCACTGCCGTGTTCCAGAGGCCCGACACCGATGTCGAATCGACGGGTCGACGGGCGACGGCTTCCCTTGGCTAGCTAGGGGCAACGAGGGCCTGCATAGCATCAGAGTCAGAGTCATTGTCATGATGCGTTGCGCTGCGGTGCTCTGCGGTCGGTGCGGCGCGGCGCATGGCCGTTGTCTCGCCCGTGGTTGGGCGCGCTACTGTAGGGGGAGGTGGCATGTTGAACCCTAGTCGGGCCTTATTCGACGTCGTCCGTCGCCGTCGATTGATTTTTTTCATCAAGGAAGGCAGCGTGAGAAGACGTTCGGATGGTTGACATCTGACAAACCCATCCCCAAGCTGGTCAAGCTTGTCGTGATTGGGGGCCTTGCCTGCCTTGCCTGAGGCGGCGACGGCCGGCCGCCGACGGAGGTGGAGACCCGCTTGCGGTTTTGCCGGCTGTCAATGCCGGCGCTACTTGGTGGAAGTCAGCGCGGTACCCACCGCGAGCACACAATTCTGCCTCGCGGACCGAGTACCCTGCTAACACGCGCAACTCCCCGCCAGGTACCCATCGACCAGCGCCCTAGCGGCTCGCCATGATCCAACATCTGATGCTCAGCCCGAGGTGAAGGCGGCGTCATGATACTTTGACCCTAGCTTTGACTGTACGAGCCTGTTTTTTTATTGCTATCTTTCAATTCATCATCTCACTTTTTTCTATGTACAGATAGCCAGTCGCCCTTCTCCTTAGTCAAATCTCTCTGTGGGTGGGCTGGCCTGAGACAGAATTGGCCGTTGACCAGCCGATTGGATTCGGTCTCCCAAGAGAGGACGGAACGAGCGTGGCCCAGCTTGTGAAATATGATATGTTAGCTGTGCCACCAGATTGTTGCTGCTTCAGCCCAATGCCTCACCCAGGTTGCATTCTTCGGGTCAATGACCCCCTCCCCTCGATTTCCGAAACCGTGTCTCGAGTCTCTTTTGTCTCCTCCTCCTCTTACTGGGAGCAGTTCCAATTGACTCTAAGCCACGATGACGCCGTCATTCTTTTTTTACTGTTTTTTTCTGGCAGTTGCTCTGCAAAGCTCAGACACCACATCTCATGTCTCGGGAAACGATCAACATGGGCCCCGAGCTTCCCGGGGTAGTAACCTATGTAGATACAGTTGTACATCCTCATACGAGTGAATACTCTTCATGCACACCCTCCAGGGGTTGAGGGGGGGGGACCTTTGGGTTCTGGCCTTTTTATCCGCCGTTAAACCCTCGCTCGCTTGTCTGATGCTGCAGCACCAGCAGCTAGAGCAATGATGACGGGACGGGGGCTCTACAGGACTAGTTCAAGTTCCACGTCCAGCCCTGATCTGATATTACGTCTTTCGGCGCTCCGATCCCCGATGAGGGGCAGCAGAGCTTCCCTTGGAGGGAAATACGACCGGCAGCAGAGCTCTCGAGGCAAAATTCGATGCGATCCATCCAGAATACCCATGTGCGAGAGGGCCATCCGTAACGTGGTAGATACTTACGTGGTAGGAAAGTAGCTACCCCTCACTGATGGATGCTATGCTCGGTCTCGCAGCAACAGCAGAAGCAGAATCTTGGGAAGCATTCCATCACACCCTCCATCCCACGCCCAGCCACCAACAGCAGAGCAGAACAAACCCACTCCCCAGACGCGGAACCGTAGCCATGGGCAATTCCCCAAACCGCATTTCTTTGTTTCCTCTTCCCCTGCCGAATGCGATGTTTTGAAAAAAGTCCCCCAACCCGCAGACGCCAGCCATGCACGCGCTCTTCCATGTCCTCCTCCCCCAGGCGCCGCCGCTCTGGTGTGGAGCGGTCGTGACAGCTGAAAGCCCGTGCCGTCTGTCGGTGTCGGGGGTTCTGCGACCGTTGAAGATGCCGATCCGCCTTCTGCACCTAAAAACCTAACTAGAATCCTCTCAAGCGCCAATCCTTGATGACAAGACGCCAGGGTTGCGAGGACCCTTCATCCCTGCTCTCGAAACTTTGACTTGTGCGGTTCTGGCTTCTCGATGGGGAATTTGCGGCTCGGTTCCTCCTTGGGATGGCATGGCTCACGGCGTTGTAAGAATGGATAGACCATGATGGGTACTATACGGCAAAAGTAGCACGACTCGACGAGGAGGACCGATAACGATAGGACACGTTTACTTTAACGGACCTTGTACGTCGCCTCTGATGATATATCTCGTGTCACTGGAAGGTTGGACATGTATCATCCATCATGCATCATCAATCCCTTCTCCGCCTCATCTGCGTTGACAGCAGCAGCAAGTTAGGCGAGATTCAGCCAGATCGTGTTTCCCCATCGCCAAGATCTCTGTCGCGTACCTACGTAAACTACCTTGACGTCGGTTCAAAACAAGCATAACAGATCTAGAAAAAGCACAATCTATCCCCACAAGGCCACAGCTGCCAGTACAGCATCTATCACAACGCACGCAACCATGTTTCTGTCTTTTTGTTGCTGCTGCTGTAACCCTGATGGTCGCATCCCACGATGCAGTTCTAGAATCGCCTGATCGGCACCTGCGCTGCCCAACAGCAACCCTTTCCCTTGGCAGGCAGCGTAGAAATGGAATGCTTCCCCTCCAAAAACCACATGTTGCGCCTCTGTATCAATCCAACGATCCCCTCACTCGATGCTCATCCCTTCGCCCCCATCCAATACCGAGACGTCGAGTTGAGCTGCCCACGGAAGCCTGACGTAACGCCCCCCCGCCACCGGCAGACTTACATATAATCCGTCGACGCCTCGCTCCCACCCTCGGTCGGGAATCTGTCTGTTTGCATCTTTAATAATAATCATTCAGATCGAAAAAAAGACACGAGAAAAATAGAGATTGAAAAGGTTTCACAAAAAGAGATTGACACAATCATTATGCGCCCGAGCTTCGATATCCCCCATCGCCCCGAGACGCCTAAGCCGGACCCGCCAGTCCCAAACGAGCCCGACAATGGCGAGGGCGATGGAATCACCGACTATCTACGCTGAAGGCAACTAAACAAGTACGAGTATTTACGACACGGCAAATTGTTTCACGGTAGGTCCTCGGCAGCGCAACTTCATCTGTCGGCTGATGAGAGAGTGCAGAAAGGCATGAGATCGATGCTACCTCTTTTTTTCCACGGCGTTTTCGGTGAGGGCGGGGGAATGATGATACCAACAAGCGGCCTTTGAGCCATGAATTGCCCACTGTACAATGATATGCTGCGACGACCTTTTCATTTTATGTCGACTCTTCTATGGGGTTTTATCTGGGAAATTCGATTCGAAGAAATTGTGTTGATAGATGGATTTACGATTTCTTTGGTGAATTCATGCTTTCTCTCTCTAAGAGCTTGGTTTGGGGTCACTCTGCGAGAAAGGTTGGGACTGGCGCAACAGGATGGAAGTCTGCATTCAAGCGTTCCAAATGGCTGGAAATTGATCTTAGCACAGCCGATACAATTGATCATTTTTTTTGTAAAAGTATTTGACATGTATTTCTTGATGGTCATAAGTGATAAAGCCTCTTTTGTCCCAACGCACGGATGAAGATGCCGGGCCGACCCTTTCGTGGCTACTTCACGTACGTCATACTTGAACCTCTCAATTCCATCTCACTTCCGTTCAAACCGATGACACTCAAGTCAGCAAAAGCTTGAAAGGATAAAGAGACCAGCAAACCTTTGCTATATCAGAGGTCGCCACCTCACTCTCAACTCAGAAGCCCAACGTTAGTCGAGTGAACACACCAAGCAGCTTCCCTATAATCCCAACAGCAACGATGAGCGATCCTTCGAACCAGCCCGCTCGTCCAGGCTCCCTCACCCCGGAGATGATCGAGTTTGCGACCAAGATGTATGACTCGGCTCGGGTAGGCGATCTGGCAGTCTTCCAGCAAGCTCTGCCCGCAGGGCTGCCCCCGAACCTCACCAACGACAAAGGCGACACCCTGGTAGGACAGCCAAGCTCATCTTCCCTGAGAAGCACAGACAATATTCAAGGCTAACAATATTAGCTCATGCTTGCAGCATACCACGGTCACGCTGACCTCGTTCACCTTCTCATCCAGCACGGTGCCGACCCGAACCGTTTGAACGACCGAGGCCAGAGTCCTCTTGCCGGCGCAGTATTCAAGAAGGAAGACGAAGTCATTCAGGCAAGCCTAAACTCATCTAATATGAACCTTGAATGCATTTGATAAAAGGAAATCTTATTGACTTGATTGTGTACAGGTACTACTGGACGGAGGCGCTGACCCCGAATACGGCAAACCGAGCGCCGCCGAGTGTATCACCATGTTTAACCAAGAGGATGTGTGGAAGAGCAAGTTTGATGCTGCACCTGGCAAGGGACAGGCTGATAAAGGGCGATCTTGAGAGAATAAGGCTTGACGGGACATGGGGCCGAGGGACATGTGAGCGAGGAACATGGGGCTGAATCGGCCCGGGTTGGGTTACCAATCTACAGTATATCACGGATACTGACAGTAATAAAATAATGTATAATTTATACAAACGCAACAGGAAAAACGGACGATCTTGCTGCAGACTGCGAGTGCACTACTCCCATGAACGTCTAAAACCTAGTCTCCATAATGGATGAGATGGCTCGCCTAAATCAGAGCAATCCCAATCTTGGTTCCTGGTTAAATATTCAGAATTTTCACTTACTTGTCACTTGATGAATGGGCAAGTCTATCCTGGTCGAGACTTACACAGGGTGCTACCAAGCTTACAACCCTGTACCTCAAGTGCCGAGTGTCGGGGGCTGGGCCCAAGATGCTCACAAGTGTTGATACACAATAGAAACCGGGCCAAGGCCTTTGTAGTGAGATATAGATGTGCCTAAAAATGGGAGCAGGTGAGAAAGAAAATGAAACGCTTTCTTTGCTCTCATCGTTGAATTGTAGATGTTGCACTCCATCAATCAAGGAGGTGTCAGGGGCGTCAATGTACAGCAGTTGGAATCTTTAAATCCACTTCGAGGCAGCTGTAGGCACGTTAAGCTATTGTTAACTCATGTCATTATCTTCAGGGGCGGCACTGAGCCTTCATCAGTATTGGCCTTGAGAACCATGGATCTAGGCATTCATTCACCTTTACACATACTCACTCCGTGGATGTGAGGGCATACACTGGCCCTTCCATTCGCAGGCTAGTAAACTTCCAAAATCATATAATAAAGCCGCAAATATTCAACAAGACCGACTTTCAAGAAGATATTCTCATTTTGAGTTCCAAGTCTCTTTTGTTGTCGAGTTGAAGTTCTGGTTGAGGTGGTTGATTGGACACGACGGGACCCTTGACTCCTATAAAGATGGCCCGTGCACGACTGGGGCAAGGACATGATGAGAAAGAAGGCTGCCACATTTTTTTGGAAGCTTCCATCACAGCTCCTTCCCACTCTGAACCCCGACGACCTCCTCCACCCCCCTCTCCTGCAATCCTCTATAATTTCTTGGACGGAGAAGAACCATCATCTACCGATTCCGACCGTATCCCATCCTCCAAAATGTCTTTCGGAGGCCAAACGCCGACGATCATCGTCCTCAAGGAAGGTCCGTTTTACCCCACCGCCCGCCCGCTTCAGGGACATTCACCCCTCGAAGTCGAAATCCAGGGGAGACGCACCCTCGAGAGGAGATGCCAGACCGCCACGCGATACACGGATAGTTCGCTGACTATGGCGCTTTGCAACAGGAACCGATACCTCCCAGGGCAAGGGACAGATCGTCTCCAACATTAATGCCTGTCTCGCCGTCCAGGCCACCATCAAGTCCACTTTGGGTCCCTACGGAGGCGACCTGTTGATGGTTGATGAGAATGGCAGGCAGACCATTACCAACGATGGCGCGACCGTCATGAAGGTGCGATGCGCTCCATGATACACCAAGACCTGACTGACACCGCAAAGCTCCTCGACATTGTCCACCCCGCCGCTCGAATTCTCGTCGATATCGCCCGATCGCAAGACGCTGAGGTGGGCGACGGAACCACCTCAGTCGTGGTTCTCGCCGGTGAGATCCTCAAGGAGGTCAAGGAGCACGTCGAGCAGGGTGTCAGCTCTCAGATCATCATCAAGGGTCTGCGGAGAGCGTCGCAGATGGCCGTCAACAAGGTCAAGGAGGTTGCTGTCAGCACCAACGAGGGCAACCGCCGCGATACCCTGGCCAAGCTGGCCTCGACTGCCATGACCAGCAAGCTGATCAAGCGGAATACTCCTTTCTTCACCAAGAGTACGAATATGAGGCTGCAGGTCCGAATATTAAGCTAACGTGGCTACAGTGGTTGTCGACGCCGTCCTGTCCCTCGACCAAGACGACCTTAACGAGAAGCTTATCGGCATCAAGAAGATCCCCGGTGGTTCGCTTACTGACTCCCTCTTCATCAACGGTGTCGCCTTCAAGAAGACCTTTTCCTACGCCGGTTTCGAGCAACAACCAAAGTCGTTCGAGCAACCCAAGATCGTCTGCCTCAACGTCGAGCTGGAGCTCAAGGCCGAGAAGGACAACGCCGAGGTCCGTGTAGAGCAGGTTTCCGAATACCAGGCTATCGTGGACGCGGAGTGGCAGATTATCTACAAGAAGCTTGAGGCTGTTTACCAGACGGGTGCCAAGGTGGTGCTGAGCAAGCTGCCCATTGGTGACTTGGCCACCCAGTTCTTTGCCGACAGAGATATCTTCTGCGCCGGTCGTGTCGCTGCTGAGGATATGGAGCGCGTGGTGCAGGCTACCGGCGCTGTGGTTCAGTCGACATGCTCTGACATTCTGCCCGAGCATCTGGGAACCTGCGGCAAGTTTGAGGAGCGCCAGATCGGCGGTGAGCGCTTCAACTTCTTTGAGGATTGCCCCGAGGCCAAGACCTGCACTCTGGTCCTCCGTGGTGGCGCGGAGCAGTTCATCGCTGAGGTTGAGCGATCTCTGCACGACGCCATCATGATCGTCAAGCGAGCGATCCGAAACCACCTGATTGTCGGTGGTGGTGGTGCCGCCGAGATGGAGGTGTCAGCCTACCTTCACCAGTTCGCCGACAAGAACATCCCTCACAAGCAACAAGCCATCATCAAGTCCTTTGCCAAGGCCCTCGAGATTATCCCCCGCCAGCTCTGCGACAACGCTGGCTTCGATGCTACCGACATCCTCAACAAGCTCCGCGTGGAGCACCGAAAGGGCAAGACATGGGCTGGTGTCGACTTCCAGAACGAGGGCGTTGCCGACATGATGGAGCGCTTCGTGTGGGAGCCTGCCCTGGTTAAGATCAACGCCATCCAGGCGGCCACCGAGGCCAGCTGCCTCATCCTCGGAGTCGACGAGACCATCCGCAACGAGGAGAGCGCCAAGCCCCAGGCTCCCGGTCAGCTACCGCCCGGTGCTGCGCAGCGAGCTCTCAGGGGCCGTGGACGGGGAATGCCTAGAAGGTAAACCCGCTCAAAGCCCTAAAGAGAAACATAGGACAGTCATGAGGGGAATATAAAAACAATCCTGGAACATAGAAATGGAAAGCGGGTTTGGTGGTGTTGTCGTGGCTGGGGGTTGGAGGATCTGTATGATACCTAGACTTACGATATCTGACCTCTGGAAAATTGAATGTCCTCCATCTGACAGCACTGGAGAAGCATCATGGCGCTTGTCTGAAATGAATATCCATCAGGCCTACGTGACTGAGCAGTGCATAGTCGTGTCAATGGGTATTTCACTTTTTTTCTTAATACCTCTGGCGTACAAAAATCATGCTCATGAGAAAAGAAGATGTCCAAAACTCGCCCGCTCCGTTTTATGCCTTGACGAATAACACCGCAAACCCATTCATTGTCTTAACCCCCTGTCCCACCAAATCCAACATCATACAAGCTCCTCTCCTTGTGCTCCAGCCCCCTATCATCCGTCCCTGTCCCGACACCCATGCCTATGCCACTCATGCTCACCGTCCCGTCCACAACGTCGTCGTCGTCCTGGTGCTCGATCAGCATCTCAAGATCACGATCGACTGCGTCAGGTTCGGAAGGTACGACGTCCTCGGTAGCGTTGAGCAAGGCTTGAAAGTCAGCTGGTGAGTGGTACTGGTCAAAAGGCGTGAGGTCATGCGGTGAGGTCTGGTTGATGATTTGCGGGTCGATGGGCTGGTAGACGGAGTGGTCGTGAGAATGGTGGCCGGGAGGATCTTGTAACATGGGGTTATGGTGCGGATGTTGATGTGGATTATGTTGATGGTGAGCAGGATGATGCTGTTGGGGAAGCGTATGATGATGCTGGTGTGAGTGAAGCGTGTGGTCGATCGAGTTGCCCTGTAGAGTGTGAGGGGGCGCGATGAGAGAGATGTCGGCAGGGTTAGCATAAGGACTTGGAGTATGATCTGGACTTGGTTGCTGTGATAGCGTCGACATCATGCTGTGATCTTGTAGCGGCAGCACTTGACTCGGCGGACTCGTTGCCTGTATTTGATGATCACTCCCACCAATTGCGCCAGCACCCGATCTTCGTCCAGCTCCATGATTGTTCGCAGACGCAGACTTCCTTGCACCGCCTGGATTAGGTGTCTTGCCCAACTCCTTGCAATCGACGCAACTTCGGATGACGTCGCTAACCGTCTCCTTGATGCGGCTCCAGTGGTACTTCTCAGCAATGGTGGCGGTGGTCTTGTTGATGCCCCCGTGCTGCTGGTTATGAACACGGCGGGCAATCTCAAACTGGCGGGCCGGGTCGGATATCACCTCCTTATCCTTGAGCATGAGCTTGTCGCCGTCGAGGAGCTTATAGTGCGTCGCCGCGCTGCGGAGCCTGCTTTTTTCGGCTCGGTCAGCGCCGTTCGGGTACTCGCCGTACTTGAGGTAGAACTTGATCTTGTCGAAACGCTCTTCACTCACGAGTTCCTCGCTTTCACGCGGAGCCAGATCCCGCCCGTAGATTATGGCGTCGATGAGCTGTCCCGGATAGCTCCTCAGGTTGCCGCACCCCTTGACCCGTCCGATGCGCTTGAAGCCCAGGGCGTCCCAGATGCGGCACGAGGCCACATTGGTCTCGTAGACGAGATTGAAGACGCTGTAGGTGTAGCCGAGGCGTGGAGCCCAGTCCAAGTACGCCTCACCCATCAGACGACCGACACCACGGTTACGCGAAGCGTCAGTGACGAGGAAGCCAGCATTGCACACATGGCTGCTGCGGCCAGGGTAGTTGGGCTTGATGTAGAAGCTTCCCAGGCATTCCCGGGACCAGTCCTTGCCCTCGACTACATCCTCGGCCCGCTCGACGTTTCCAAGAAGCATAATGGCACCAAAGTTCTGGAACCAGTAAGCAGCGAACTTGTCGGCGGCGAACGGCTCCATCATGGGGTACGTATCGCCGCCCTCAATTTCCTTGTTGATCTGGTCACACAAGTACGCGAGCAGCGACTCCGGGACCTGGTGCCTTGACGCAAAGGGGACAATGGTGGCGACGGTCTGACGGTCTCGGAGGGTGACCTGCCGGGGCACGATATCGGCCGGGAAGCCGGGACTGTTCGGGTCCGGGTACGGGGGTTGGCCCGAGACCCGGTAGATAGTGGGGCTCGCCGGATCATCGAGCATGGCCGGCATTTTGGTGGTGGGAGGGTCACAGCCCTTGTGTACCAGTGAGAAAACCAAAGAGAAGAGTGAGAATGCAGTTGAAAAAAGGAAATGCCCTTGTTGTCCTAGGGATGACCAGTTAGCATATCAATTCCGAGAATCGTTCACTATCGCTTGTGCTGCTCAGAGCCGCTCTTGCTTTACACAAACACCCACCAACCAAACTGAAAGTGCAGAAAGCAAAGGACAAAGCACATACCAACTGCAGTGAGAGCAAGGCCAGCCCAATTTAATATTCCAACCTCAAGGCCAAGCCACTATGGGCGACTCGGTGGATATGAGTCGGCACTGCGAGCCCCAGACCCCGATTTCGCACCGAACGCTATCTCACGCTCCAGGTGCCCGTAGAGCAGCCAGCAACGACCAAGGGTGCCCGCTGTGGTGCGCTGTGTGCTTTGGCTCTCTAGCGCTGGAGCTGCCCCCGCTGCTTATCGGCTGGGGGGGTTCTCGTTTGTGGGCGTCTTTCCGCTATCGCTATGGACCTTGGCTGCCCTGGTATTCGCTGGGCGTTGCCTGCGGCCGTTGGGTGCTCCGCTGTGCCCGTGACCGTGCCTGCGCCTGTGCCTGTGCTGGATTGTGCCCGTCGTCGCTGCGCGGTGCGTGCTGTGATGTGCTGTGAATCCGACGTGACTGTGCTGAAATGTTCTTTGGTGAGGGGAAATGCGCGGCCAGCCCAGCCCAGGCAGTGGAGGCCGAGATTTGGCATGGATTGGCATTGGCAGGCACCTCCCGGACCCCGCCTGCCTCCAGAATCCAATCGCGGGGCACCTGCAGGAAGCCACCGAAACCCTCTCCTGCCCGTTGTTGTCAAGGTGCCAGGCCCATCGTTTATCCGAGTTGCCCGCCGTCATCGGCCTCCTTTCAAGACACCCCACCAAAGTCGTCCATCACTTACACTATGGATTGGAGCAAAGCTATCATTCGTACGTGCATTTCACATCAGCTTACATCATTTTGTATACATGCCCACTCATACGCTATTATACATCTGAAATATTGTACACAGCTTTTCTACTTTACTCCTTCTTGCTGCCCGTGATCTCAGCCTCGATAGCCGTGGCAGCCTGCTTGACTCCCGCCAACTGCTCCTCGATGCCCGCTAGCTTGACGCCGTGCGTCGGCTCGGCCGCAGTCTCGACAGGAGCTGTCTTTACAAATGACTCAATGGTTGTCGCCTCCTCCTTGAGACCTGCCAATTGCTGCTCAATGTCTGCCAACCTCGCGCCGTGTGTTGACTCGACCTTGGCCTCAGCAGGAGTCTTGACAGCAGACTCGATCGCCGTCGCCTCCTCCTTGAGACTCGCTAGCTGCTGCTCAATGCTTTCCAGTCTGGCGCCGTGCGTCGACTCGGCCTCCTTGGGGCTTCCTAGAGCAGCCTCGCCCATCATGTCGACCATGTCCTCCTCAGAAACTTGAATGTCCTCCTCGTAGAACTGCTCGCGCAGAATCTTCTGTTCCTCCTCGCTGAATCCCTCAACGTTGTGCTGCATCCTGCCCATGACGGACTTGCGCTCAGCAATAGCCGCCTTGTTCTCCCGCTGCATGTACTGGACGATATCATGAGGGTTGTGCCAGGGGACTCTGCCCTTCTTGGCGTCCTCGACACGTCGCTGCTGTCCCCTCTGGCCGGCTCGGCCCAGAACACCACCAACAACAGCCATGGCTCGCAGACTATGCACCGTTAGTATCATCGGATGGCTGGATTAAAAGAAACGTTACCTGTCGTCGTTGGCGGGAATGGTATAAGTCACCCATGAGGGGTCCGCGTTGGTGTCAATAACACCAATCGTGGGGATGCTCTTCAGACCGCACTCGTAAAGAAGCGTGTAGTTCTCCAGGGGGTTCAAGCACACAACCAGATCCGGCATCAGCGGGCGAGCCGAACCTCTGTACTTCTCAAAGCCGTCAAGCTCCTGGTCCTTCTCGTCCACCACCTTGGTTCCGGCCATCTTCAGAATCACGTCTCGGTTCGTGATGGCTCCAGGTGTCCACTTGGTAAACAGGTGGCAGGCACCAGCCATCTCGGCGGCCTTGGTGACAATCTCCATCTGTCCCTTGCGGGTGCCCACGAAGAGGATCAGGCCGCCTCGGTACGCAACCTCATCCACCACACGAGCCGCTCGACGAAGGTGCGCCGCAGTCGTCTCGAGGGAAATAATGTGAATGCCCTGGCGTACGCCGTAGATGTATCGCGAGTTGGCGGGGTTCCAAAGAGAAGTGCTGTGACCCATGTGCGTTTGCGAGGCCATCAGCAGCTCCAGAGTAATATCCTCAGGTCCGGGGGGGTTGTTGACCAGCTCAGACGGGATGTACCGCTTCTCAACCCTCGATCCCAGGCTCCGCGTGTTGGCCTGTATACGTTTGAATTCGGCGTACTGCTGAGCCGGCGGGGCAGGTGTCGCTGAGTTCGAGTTCTTGTGGGGTGTCGTCCACACGGCACCCTTGTGCTCATGCGCAGAGTCTGTTCCAAGAGACATGATGCCATCCTGCACAACCCTCTGCTTCTTTCGTGCGGCCGAGACAATCTTGGGAGGTCCGGTGGCAGACTGGGGGATCTTCCAGGTCTGGTCCGTCTGAGTCTCGGTCGTAACATCGGTCGACAACTGCCGCAGGAGGGACCTGGAGATGGGAGAAGCCAATGTGCGGCGGCCTAGAGCATGTCAGATGGTTACTTGAGGTCCGCAGAGGTCAATTGGCTCACCCTGCCGCACGGCGGCGTTTCTCAGGATCATGGCGACGGATTAGAGGTTACTCGGTAGTCGTGATGGTCGTTCGACGACAGCCAAAATTTGGCCATGGCTTAAGGTCCGGCGTGCGAGATTTTCCGAGCCCGCACTCCAACAACCAAACCCCTGCCATCCCAGCTCACAACCACCACCTCGGCAAGAATTGGACGTTACAGCATCGTCCAATCAATGGAGACATTTAAGTAATCTACAAAGGGAATGTTCTGGATTAGACTTGCAAGGGTAATCTCTACTAAATATCTACAGTCTTCAGGCCCCATCTTCATCATGTCGTTAGGAGAGTGCGTGCACCGGATCTCTTTACCGGCTGGTGAGCCTAGAGATGGTAAAGACGCCCACGATAGCAACGGCCAACATGGCGATAGCACCGGGCAAAAGCAACTCGTTGGGCACGCCAGCGATGACCTGTTCCTGGATAGGTGGCGCCGGAGCCGTCCGGGCTCTCCGTGGTCTCCGCACGGTAGATCCAGCGTCATCATCCTCATCCTCCTCATCCTCCTCGTCCTCTTCCTCATCAGGCCACCACTTGCGACGTTCTCGAAGGCCGGCACCAGTGGAAATCGAAGGTGTGGGCACCTCGGCGGGTTCCGAAACTGGGGGCTTCTCAGGGTCATGAACGAAGAGGTCAACCTTGTCTCGGTGGGCTTGGCGAGTGAGAAGAACCGCCTCAAGCAGGTCGTTGTCAGTAGTGATGGAAATCGAGTCTCCGTCGTCGTCGATAAAGCTGAGCGCAAAGCCCGGACCGGTAATCTTGCCCTCCTCCACAGGAGGGACACCACCAATGCCGTCCGCCTCGGCGCCTAGCTTTGCAGCCACGGCCGCAACAAAGGCATCCATGCCCTCCGTAGCAATGACCTTGACACGGTGCACCCGGCCAGAGGGAGCCTTGAACTTGAAGGGGAATGGGCGCTCCTCGGGGAGTCGAGTCTCGACACCGTCATGCAGAAGCGAGCGAGGAGGCGACTCGAGGCCAATGTGAGATGCCGAGTCTCCTGGGGCGAGGCTATCGCCGATGCGATCCCGGGCTACGTCAGGCGAAGTGAGGCGCGAGCCCAGATTTGTGTGCTGAAGGCTGGCGCTACCCTCTCCGGACATCATAGATTCGGTCTCAGCGTCGAGCGAAAGCCAAAACTTGTTCCACGCAGGCCCCTCATCGTTGGTATTCGACATGGCATTGATCTGGTCCAGAGTGGCGTACGTGAGCTTGAGAACATCGACCATACCGACAATCTCGCCTCCATCGTTCATGACTGGCAAGTTCAGGTAGTGGCCATCTATGAAACCGTCAGTTTATGCTTCATACCCCTGTTTGAGCGACTTACCGTGCATCTTCCGCAGCGCCGCCTGGAGGGTCATGTCCATTGGGGCAAAATCGGGGTGAGGAGTCATGACACGCACAACACTGCAATTGGCCGGGTCCAGACCAGGCGCGATAACTCGAAGCACGACATCCTTGCTGGTGAAGATGCCGGTAATGGCACCCTGATCTTGGACCAGCACGGCGGTGGTGCGGTTCTCCTTCATGAGCTGAGCAGCTTCTTTGACCGAGGTTCGCACGCTGACGGTGGTGGGGGGGACGCCGTTGAGGACCGTCTCCAGAGTAGGCCCGGACATCTTGCTGCGCAGAGCCTCAACGTATTGGATAATCTGCTGGGGTTGAGTAGAACCCAGCTCAGACTGAACACCCTCGAGGGCATCGTAGAGTTTTCGCGAGGACGAGTAAGCGCGCTCAAGCTTCTCCATGGCATCGTAGAAGCACTTGGTGATGTCCAGCACACCCGAAATGTCCTGGTTCTCGTCCATAACTGGCAGATGTCGGAAACCCTTGCGAACCATGAGGTCCAGGGCATCGGTGGCGCTAGTGTCGGTTCGAGCACAGAGAGGGTTCTTGGTCATGATCTCGGCGATGGTGATGGCCGAGGCCTTTGCACCAGCTCCCACAACACGGAACGCAAGATCCTTGGCAGTGAAGATACCGGCAATTCGGTCGTCATCGTCGGTAACCAAAACGCAGTCCTCTCGCTTGGCGGCCATCAACTGAGCGGCCTCAGATACAGTGGTCGCGGGCTTGATCTGGAGGGCGGGGCTGGGCTTGAGTGCGAGGACGGTTCCCGGGGGAGCTTTTCGGGTGTGTCGAGCTCGGCTCGTGAGGTGCTTCTTCTTGGACAGGTCATTTTCGAGCTTTTTTCGGATTGCCTGTACTGGAGGTTAGAGATCGGTGGTGCAGATGCAAGTTACGGTGAAGTGAGGTGTATTTGGCTCCGGCAACCCTCGAGCTCGTAGGCAGCGGGAGCGCTCCAAAGTCGGGCTCGAAAGTGGGATCGTGCCATTGAATAAGCCATGACAGAGTATTCTGGCAAGGAGGTATATATGGTGACGCACCTCATCACGCTTGGACTGCTTCTGGCGACTCGCACTGAGGGAAGAGCTTGTCTCGGCCTGAGCAGTTTCGAGGACGGGACGAGGAATGCTGGAACCGCCGGGGCTGTTGCCGAAAGGCGCGGATCCGCGGCCCTGGTTGCGGGTGGGAGTGCCTCTGTATGTGTTTCCCGACATGGCGACGGGTGAGTCGAGGGTGGTCAACAAGGAGTCGGGCTCGTTATCACGGCCGGGAGTGGCTCGATGCGGAGGGGTCGGCGGGCGGCAGACGAAGGGTCACCTAACGATGTATTCGGATATCTCTCTGCCAGGCGGAGGCGGCAGTCGAGAAAGAGAAAATTATAAAGGCGCCTGGCCAATCGCAGCACCAGAGATATTGTGCGGGCGGGCGTGAAATGGGGTGACCCTCGGGTTGGAAATGTCAAGACTGGATGGATAACCTAGAACCTGGTAGGCCCAGTTCACCGACCCCTGGTCTTGGTTGTCCGGTGAGCTTTATTGACTTTGGCTGATCATCGGCCAAGCACGTGCCCGCACCATTCGCTCCTCGGTATCAGTATCACTGGCAAGTATAGGTCACTACAGGAAACATCACTACAGGCAGTTGTTTTCTTGTTCTTCATGCCCTTCCATCAAAAAGTTTTTAATGTTGGTGCAGCTTATCCCGCATATCGCTTCTTGTGGGTCAGCCCTTGTCACTCTTGTCCTGCAAGCCCATTCGTCATCCATCCCATTCCGTCTTATAAGAGTCGACGCAATATAGCACAGGCCCTGGTTTGCATGAATCTTGGCTTGACATGATGGGCCCTCCCCGATGAACTACAGGTCTGTTCAGACGGCAATAGTAGAGATCCCATAACATGCGGGCAGTCTAGCTGTGCATATCAGTCAGCGAAGAGTTCATGCGATCAGGGCTAGACTTGCCACAGGCTCGGCACATGGCCAGAAAGAGTTCGGACGGGCTGTTGGCTACTCCCGTCTTCTCGGCAATGCCTTTCCGAGCATGACCTCCCCATCTGTATAGTTTACCATGGTAGTTGTGTTGCGAACTTGCCGATCGCTTGATCAATGCTGAGATAGATAGGTGCAGTAAGAGGACTTAGACGGCACTATTGTTATACGCTGTGCGGGTCATCACAGCATCAAAGATCAGAAACCATTCCCTCGGATCCCGATGATAACTTTCTTTTATTTGTTCCATCCCCAATATTGCCTCATCCAGTCAAGACTCTTATGCGAACTTCCAAGTAGTATTTTCCGAGTAGTATTTCTCGTCTACCTGGGTAGCGAGAATGTTAGAAGCATCCATGCGGAACCTCTCATTCTGACATAAGCCAACCGCAATACTACAACATCAAAGCTTCGATAACAACAGACCACAAGCGGGTGTCTTGAAGACGCACACACTTCCAAAGATTATTTTATCAGCCTCTCCCCGTATTACAACTGCACAGCAGCAAGAAAAAACGCCTCCGTGGTAATGAGGCAGTCGTCGGGGGTTATTAGAGAATTAAAGACGCCTCGCTCCCGGGCGGACTCGTTGCTGCCTAGGATTGCCAAGTATTGATATCGATCTGTGTGAGGCTCAGCGAGATGAGGAATGTTACCGAGACATACATACACCGTGAGCCCCCCAGCCACTTCCTATCATCTACACCAGGCACTCGAGAGCACTCAATAACAACCGAAAGCAGACCCCAGAGCGTGTCTACCTAGATTTAACAGATACAATGAACGATGTGTTTATAAACCCTATAGTTCAGTGAATACCTTGAGACATAGGTGTCAAGATGGATCCATCCAATGTAAGAATACCAGAGGATCAACGTCCTCGACTTTCTATCGCTAATTGATGCTCTCATCATCCACCAAAACCAGAAAAGAGAGCCACACGGTGATGAAGAGCTGCACATGGATCTAGATAGAGAAGTCTTCCTGGTCAATCATGTGACTATCAACGGCATCGCCGGCATCAACCGAAATATGACTCGGCAGTGGCTATTACACGAGATCCACAAACTCGTTGCCGAATCCCCACGCTACCTGAAGAGAGGAGCAAAGTTTCTCAGGCAGTAGCGGAAGCTCGGGAAAGGGAAAAGATGACGAAAGCTAAGTTTAGTATCAAGGCTTTGTGTACCAAGGGTTTCCGAGCTGTCGTCGAATTAGAGCTTTATCCACATACCAAGTAGGGGCGGTGTGTGGAAACGAAAGTAAACAAAAGTCGGATTGTATCTCGGAGAGTAAATACAATCTATAGCCGATAGCTCTTGAGGATGATGTAAGATACATTTCACAAAAATACATAGAACACGTGCGAGAACGTGTGGCACATATCTGTTTCGTGTACATAGGCGGGCGATTACCTTCAACACCCAGCAACACTCTTTGTCCATTAGCGTTTAGCCAACTCGGGCGAGAACAAGACGTCAGGTCTCAGCTAGGCGCATCGCCAAGAGATGGAAACCCAGACAACGAGTTCAGGCGGGCAGTACCCGTCCAACGTGGCAGGCGAAGAGCGATATGGAATGCAGGCGGCAGGCCTCTGAGCAGCAACATCCTTGCCCACCATGCGAGATTGCCTGGCATGCAACAAGAGGGGCTCCCGCAGCTGAGACACCCTGACTAGGTAGCGATGACGAGCCTGAAACAACTCGTCACGATATGAGAGATGCAAGGATCCGTGGATGCCTCTTGCGAGCGGCACTGGAATGTTAGCTCCTCACGGGGCAGGGCAGGGCAGGGCATCTTCAGCAAGCGCCGTGTCATGGGGGACGGCGCTTGGATGAGCGGTCGAGCTATGGCTGCCGCGGATGGGAAGCGTCTGGGGTTTCAAGATGACCAGCTGAGCTTTGTTAGATGCCATAGGATAAGTGATTGTGATGAGGGTTCCATCTCACTGTTAGCGCAGTAAAGAGATCCCTGCTTCCCGTGCCCGTTAGTTAGGTACTGAATAGCACCCACATCGGACCTCGGTGTTGAGCGCCACGCACGCGCTTGGGAGCTTCCCGCCCGTCGTCAAAGCTCGAGTCTTTGTGCGATGAAGCAAACTGCTGGGTACTCTCGGTGATGCAGATAGATTGAGTGCTATACTCCGTACTGTGCATTTAGATGTTCTGCTCAAGTTTATACAGGGAAGAGCTCCAGTCCTGATCCCCATTACAGGGGTCCTCAGCTGCACAAATCCACTACAGCACAAGTTGGACAGGGCTTCTGATTGGTCACTCCTGTCTCACAGCTTCCATGTTGGGCTACCAATGGATCCCTGCTGACAGTAGGTCGTCCGATGGACTTGTTACCGTGGAAACCGTCAAAACATTCAACATGGTCTCTTATCCCTCCCAGAGCTTCCTGGCCTACTACTCTGGCCTACGAACCCACTCTTGCTCTCCATCTCCATCTCTAGCATCACAGCTACCACATCGAGGGAAGCAAAGCTCCTCATATCCCATCATATCTCGAGCAAGAGCAAAGAGAGATCCATCTACAAACAATCCATCACCTGAAAACGGTGTTGCAACGCATTTCATCGATATACAAGCCGACCGAGGCTATTCACTCGACCGAGCACGACCAAACGCTTTCCCAAGCTCGGCATTCATTGCTTGCTTGCGTGAAGTAAAGTAAGTTGCACAGGGAACTGAAGAGGGGTCATCTAACAATGCCCAGCTTCGAACCTCCAGGTTCCCAACGGACACGTTCCGACCAACGAGATCTTTGATCCGAATCCATTCCTTTCGACAATATGCGGTCCGATCACTCGGCGTGTCACGCCCAGATAAGGCAGCACCGTCGTCAGAACTCAACGCCCAGCGGCTTCGAAGGCGCCAACGTCCCAAACAGACTCCCGCGAAACGTTCGACAAGCAGCCCAAGGCCACCGACGGGGCCTCAGCCTCGACATCCGAGGACATCACAACATGGCATCGCCGGCAACACGGCAAGCCTACGTGAGTACAAATACTAACAATGCAGGACTAGTGAACTATACTCAAGAACAGTTCCGAGCCCGCGCTGGCTCCCATCAGAACCCCTACACAAACCTGACAGCAGCAGCAAATGCAAGTGAAAGTTACCTCACCTCGCAGCAGGCCCAGTCGTTTGAACCGTTTGACCCCAGCTCCATGTCCTTCCAGTCCTACAACCCAGAACTCGATGCGCTACTGGGCAGGGGCCAAGCGGCCTACGCCGACAACATGTCAGCAGGTAAGGGTTTTGATGTCTTTGACAATAGCAGTGCCTTTTCCACTCCCACCTTTGCCAACTTTGCCGAAAGCCCCTCGGCCCCGGGCTGGGTTTCGGAGGGAGACACCTCGAGCACGCGGAGGAACTCGAGGCGCATGAGCAATGACCTCATGGACCGCGCCGACAGGTTCGACCTGAACGTAGACGGCCTCCCGCGGCCTATGACTCCCCCGAACCAGAACCTACAGAGTCAGTCTCTCGGCTGGGCAATGCCACTGCGCAACGAGGCTGACATGGAGGAAGGCTACCTCCCCCCGACACCGATCGAAACCCCCCAGGACCCGACCGTCAAGGACGAGCCCCGCCCCAACCGCTTCGCCAACGGCTATGATGAGTCGATGGAGGAGACGGTCAAGCCCGTGAGGAATCGAGGAGGAAACCCCAGAGTCCAGAACATCTTCCAGGACATAAGACAGCAGTCTGAGCAGACTCCGTCTCGTTCGGCACAGCCGAACCCCATTTCCGGGGCTGATTCCTTCTCGATTCCTCTCAACTCGCGCGACTTGATGAGCATGAGCAACTTCAATGACGAGTTCTTGAAGATTGAGGCTTCGTTCGATAGGGATGCGCCCAACGGCCTCCCCGTGGACCAGCAGTTCCCCCAGCGAACCACCCCCAACACTCCCCAGACGACACACTTTATGCCATTTGACAACACGTCTCTTGACAACAAGCCTGACTTGCGACCCTACCCTCTCAACGCTCACACTCTCTCCGCCATCCCCATGCAGACGCCATCCCGCCGTCAATCCCCTCATCATCGCCGAACAGACTCCGTGGCAAGCCAAGCAAGCGCCGCCAGCATCGCCAGTATCAACATTGAGGATACCAAGACGGAGACAGGAGTCAGCCAAGAAGAAATCAGCCAGCACATCAGCGGCCCTGACGCCAAGAATGGCCGATGGTACTGTCTGTTTGAGGGATGCGGCAAGGACTTTGGTCGCAAGGAGAACATCAAGTCGCACGTTCAGACTCATCTCAACGATCGCCAATACCAGTGCCCGACCTGCAAGAAGTGCTTCGTTCGCCAGCACGATCTCAAGCGGCACGCCAAGATTCACACGGGCATCAAGCCCTACCCTTGCGAGTGCGGCAACACATTTGCCCGCCACGACGCCCTGACTCGACATCGCCAACGAGGCATGTGCATTGGTGCCTTTGATGGCATCGTGCGAAAGAGCGCCAAGCGAGGCAGGCCCCCCAAGAACCGCCGCCCCGATATGGAGGCCCGTATCGAGAAGTCGACCCGAACTCGCAAGAAGAACATGTCCATCAGCTCAACATCATCGTTCTCGGCGTACTCTGACAGCTCTGTTGTCAACTCGCCCGAGAACGACCTGGACATGCTTGACGACGCCATGATGGACATTGGAATGGGCTCGCAAACCCAGACCCTTGCTCACATGTCGTCTGCTTCCATGTCCTCAGCCCCCATGTCCTCCCTCCCCACCGCGACAATGAACGTGAACGACTATGCCTCTTCTCCCTCGGCCGTCAGCGCACACTCTTACGTCTCCCCTGAGGCCCTGATGGAAAACACCCCCCCAAACAACTACGTCTCCCCTGGGGAAGTCATGGAGAGCACCCCAGCCAACGGGGGATCTCCTGCCAAGAGCAACGCAAGCCGATCCAACACACCCCCTGCACTGTCGCAGTCCTCATCACCGCCACTGCAGTCGCAGGGCTTCTTTGATGTCGACAACACTCTCAACACGGATGACCTGTCCACACTCTCCGGAACCAGCACCCTGATGACATCGGCTGCCATGGCCGACACCCTTCCCCTAGTCATGAGCGAGCAAGACCACGATGCGCTCCTTCAGTTCTCCAACGACGACAACGACTGCGTGTCGCTGTACCGCGACCCGGAGATGCTGATGATGAGCAAGCTTGAGGAAGACCTTGACAACAACGACCTGTTTATGAACAATGGCGATGACTTCTTTGGCACTTCATAACCCGTCTTGTCACGTGCGTCTTTTCTTCTTCTCAAGCTAATTAGCCCTGTACTTTTCACTTTTCATCTACACCATGTGTTGACGACGCTCATGTACTGGTCTGGTCATCATATCTGGGGTTCATCATGGGAGAACATAAAAACGGAGTTTTTGGATATGGTCTACGTGCCTCTTGTACACTAGGAGGAGTAATCTGAACGGAGGAGAAGGAGAAGGGGAAGGAATAAGGTATAGAAATGGGAGGACGGATGGAGTTTAATTGGGTGTCATGGGAATCATTGGGTTTCAAAGGGAAAACATGGTCTCGACACGGCCGAGAATGGAGTTGATTGGTGAATGCTCTTGGGTAAATGGCATTTGAATGGAAACATTATTGACGACAATGATTTGATTTGAACAAGTGAAGACTTGGTTATAGTTCAAGAGACGCGTCATTCTGATACTCATCTTTGACAACTGCATATGTGAATGTGAATACTTTGCGATGATTCTGAGCCATTATTAACTATGAACATGCAAACTCCTACCTATCCTTCCATCAGAATTGTACATTTGTTTGCCTGTTTGCTCCTACATGCAATGCGTGTTGCCGCTCATCAAGCTGACTACCTAGTAACCTATACTTCTCCACCGCGAGGCAGCTTTGAAAGCCTCTCCACAACAACAACTACCACGCATAGAATCATCTTTCACACCCCATCTTCAGCTTCCTTTTCCGATTGGCATGGCAGGGCTCTAAGAAACGCACATCATGCTGACTCCTACCGTCGCCAACAAAATCGGCTTCTTTTACGCCGCTGGCAACACCCCAGCAACCAGCCTGACGAGATGTGTGCCCCAAGGCCAGAATGCCACCATTTTGTCCTTAGGCTGCGGTGACCTGCGCAACATCTTGTATACCGCATACACGGAGAAAGGGCTTCGTGAGTATTATTCGAGATCCATGATATTCTGGTCGTACTGATAAAAGCTAGCATCGAGAAAGCTCGACTTTACGTGCTGTGATTATGATGACAAGATCGTCTGTGAGTTGGCTACCCTGTATCATGACACATGGCAGCCGCTGACAACACACAGCTCGCAATGTCTTCCTTCTTTCCTTTCTCCTTGACGGAGATTGTAAATTGAGCAGTGACAAGCTATGGGATGTTTATTATCATCTCTTCGTGGATAGTGAGACGGCTGCTGCTGTGCTCCAGCAAGCCACCAAGTTGGTCTCCATGTCCAAGAATCTCGAGGACTGGAACAAGAACATCTACGGCAGAACCATCAAGTTTTGCGATGCCGACACCCTCAGGGATGCCCGTCGCGTATGGATCGTCATCAAAGATGCTGCAGAGAAGTGCCAGGCCGGCACCTACTGGAAGGCGTTTGAGGAGAACGTCCAGCCCTCTCGGGACTGCCGTGATGGGATGCTCGGTGAGGAGGGCATAAACATCACCGCCATGCGTTCTGCTGCTCCCCTCTCTCTGCAGGCTGGACCCAAGCTGTGGGAGATGTCTCAGCAGTATTGGAAGGACGGCACTGTGACGCCCAAAGGAGCTGATGAGAATACCCCGAACCCGCTGCTTGCCTCGCTCCTTTCAGAGGACCAGCTCTTGCATTACGGGACTGATCCGATTCTGGGCTTCCACCTAGCTACGGGCTATGCTCCTCTTGCCGAGTCATCGCCGCTAAAGCCTCAGAACCCCGTCGAGGGGTTCCCTGCTACGGCTGCCGCCCGAACTCAGTTCAACGAGTGGATCGCCGCGTTCAAGTCTGACTTTAAGAAGAACGTGGTTATTCGCTTTGCTATTTCGGATGCCCTGACTCTCTGCCACAGCTTGCAGACTGCAGCTGCAACTGGAAAGTCGGCCAACCTCTACCGACGAATCTGGGACGCCCGTCCCTTGATTTTGGATGTCAAGGAATATGGCAAAGCAGGCTCTGGACCCAAGACCTTCGATATGATCGACACCTCGAACCTGAGTGATCACATCGGTGCCCTGAATCTTCTCATCGCAGCGGGCCCTCTGCTCAAGGATGAGCCGTGGGCGTCCCTGTTCACCGAGTTGTTGATCAAGCGACAAGGCACTCTTCAAAATGCCTTTGAGCAGCTCATCTGCGGACACGCACCCACCATCTCGCTTTTGCTTGGCTTCAGCCCGGTTCAGTACTGGACCAACGCCAAGGCCGAATCGCACGTCGACGAGATATTCCTGGGTCTCATGAACAAGGGGGCTCAGAGGGATACCCAGGTCCGAAGTCGACTTGCCTGGAAGCGCGATACCCAGTTCTCTGGCCAGGTGCGTCATGGTAAGCTGCACATCGAAGGGAAGCAGCTTGTCAAGCTCCTCTCACCCCTTTACGACTACATGTTTGAGGCCGAGAACGTCTCCAAGGCTCTGGAGAATGTCCAGAGTCGGATCAGTACCTACACGCACTTCATACGTACAAGCTTTGCTGCCTTCATCAAGGTTGTAATGAACCGAGTTGCTACGGATTGGCCGACCATGTGTTCAACTTTGGTCGACACGATTGCTCAGGATCACAGATTCTTCCTGGCCAGCAACGGCATGCAGGACCTATGCCTTCAGCTTCATCTTCACGGAGTCAACACCGAGCCCTGGATGCTACAGGAAAACAGGAAGCTACCGGAGAATGGAACATTCAATCTCTGGAAGTCTCTTCCCCCAGCGGTTGCCGTCACCGTGGTGGTTCCGAGAAGCCAAATTGCTCGGCTGTATAAGCACGACAACGAACAGCTCAGACTCGCGTCGCCGCCACTTGTCGGATCGGTTAGGTCGAGTCACGATGCGACAGAGGCATGGCAGAACATCTTTGGAGACATCCAGATTGTGTTTGGAAACCTCAAGACGTCTAAGTTGCCCAACGAGGATGACTTCCAGATCACTGTTGAACCAGACAAGGATGGTTGGGCAGGTGACTCCCCTTTGATCGCATCCTTCTACGTACCCACGTCGACGCTGCAAAATGAGCCCAACACGGCCTTGGCTGGCGTCTGTGTCCCACCGACCGGTCAGAACTCCGTGATCTTTGGACCAATTCTGGGCATGAACATGACTGTCTTTGAGACGCAGCTGGATGACAGATCTCAAGTCTTTGTGACGAAGTACTTGCCTGGACAAACCGGTTACCCATTGATTTGCGGCGCTCTCAAGCCTCTTGACAAGGAAACGAACCCGGGCCAGAATGACAAGACGACGAAGCTCATGGTTGATGTTGCACCTTCCGAGTCTAAGATCACTACTATTACTGGCCACTTGGACATCACATCGACTAAGGGTAAGACGCTCCTGAAGGAAAAGGCTCCTATTGAGCTGCGCCAGGAGAACCCTTTCGTCATCGACATCGTCTTTGGGAAGAACAAGCTGGTGTGCCCTGTGAAGTTCCCAGTGCCCGTGACCAAGACGGGTATCAGGTCACGCGTAGCTCGAACCACGGGCTACATCGAAGTGATTGCACCGTTGGCTGAGCCTGCGGTATCTGAAGAGCTCTTTAATCTTGTCTACCCCGTGGAAATCTCTCCCTCTGGTGTCCCGGCTACGCTTAACACACCGCATTTCAACCTCGACAATCTCCCAATCATTGATCTGCGGAACAAGGAGAAGACGCGTTGGATGACCACGCTCACCTCTCTGCAATTCTCGACGCGAGAGAAACATTTGCGCGAGGTTAGAGACGACAGCGGAATCTCGGACAACCCAGTTGTCAACCTGAAGGAGTCAATCTTCACCATGTTCATGCTCGCCTCGGGTCTTCAGGGAGGTCAGACAGGCTTGTTTGCCATCACCCACCCCGATCGAGGAGGCATTCACATGCTGGTCTTTGTGTCTGCCATTAGACTCGATGGAGACGCTGCTTCGGTCGTTCTCGATGCTGCTATCATCCCCTTCACCATGGACCTGGTTGAGTCCGGTAGGATGGAAGCCTTCCTCTTGATTCTTCGAACGCTCGAGTGTGCCTCAATCACTGTGAACGATGCCGAATTGGCCCTTTGGAAGAAAGTTCTCCCGTCGTTCGTGGAGCGATGCCGAACTTGGCCCCACGGCCGTAAGTGCGAGTACAAGAGAAAGGGGGCCACCATCCCGTTGAGCCTGAAGGATGGCGAGCAGGTCATCTGCTCGTGCGGTAACGGTCGCCTCCCTAAGGACTTTATGTCTCTCCCTGAGTGGGACAGCGCGGCTCCCAATGCTGTCCGTGTTGCAATCAGCCCGACGTATGCGATCCCCTTCGTCGAAGAGGTCATCGACGCTTCCGAAATGCCTAGCATGGAGCAAGTAACCTCGCCAAAGGAGCGATGCAGAAACTGCGGAAAACCCGAGAGTGATAGCGTGACGCTGAAGAAGTGTATGCGCTGCCAGAGGGCCAAGTATTGTTCAGGAGAGTGCCAGAAGAAGGACTGGAGGAAGCACCGCGGGGAGTGTGATGAGTCTTAGGAGTTGCGGTGGCTGTGAAATGGTGTTGAGGGGGAGGGGTGTTCATGATGAGATGTGAGATGTGATGTGAAAAGCATGGAGTATGGGAGCGATGTTATGTCGAGATGATAAGAGCAATTGAAGTGAAGTGTGAATAGGCAGTTGGTGTATTGAACACGAGTCTCTTGATGTCTCCATTTTCACGCCCTTTACCTTTGAGTTTAACATCCGCCACTGTCAGGACCATTAATGCCTGCTGCAGTACCTCTGCCTCAGCACCTTGAAAGCTTGATTTTTCTGCGTATATAAGCTCTGCGTTCTTTAAATTTTGGTCCTCTCATTTTCTTCTCTTTCACTCTGATCTGATATGAGCGGGCAGTTTGTTCACTTCCTTTGTACACGAAAATAGTCGCGCCAATGATGAACCCCTAAAATGAAGCTATTCAGCAGGGTGGCACCAATGTCTCCAAAGCTGCCTGCTCTTATGATGGGTACTGAGGTCCAGACTTCTTTATGCCGTGTGGTAGTCGTTTTTCATGCCCAAATAGCTAGTTAACTTGCGATAAATGCACATGTAGATGAAGAAGAGCATTAGACTCCCATGGATGTTACCAGGTGCAATGCTCTTGTAAGTTCTCTTTACACCCTCGGTGAGTCTAGACCAAGTCAAATTCTCCTTTATGATTGGTCCCTCACCGAGCCCGTACCCCTCGGTGCCCTCACCTTACACCGCCTTCACCCTCTGGAGGGGCAGAAAAAATGTCCAGCCTAGCACGCACAGGCAATAGCACAGCTGCTCGCTCCAGCTTGTGGGATTACGAAATCGCAAACCTCCCACTATCTCAACCTCTCCCCCCGACCTCGTACTTCTCGACATAGTATCCGCGTGCATCGAGCGCCCCGATCTCAACTATGTCGGCTGCCCAGCTTCTCAACCCCAAGGCCGAGTCCCGAGTGCGTTCCTGTTATACCCCCCGCAGACAAGTGGCCTCGCCGCCTGCTAACCCCGTTGTCGCAGAGGAGGGGCGAAGCTCTCAAGGTCAACATCAGTGCCGGTGAAGGTCTTCAAGATGTCCTCAAGTCCAACCTGGGCCCCCGAGGCACAATCAAGATGTGAGCGCCACTCATGCCACTTTTTCTGCGCTCTAGCTGACCCCTTTGCAGGCTTGTCGACGGTGCGGGACAGGTACCGTTGCCTATCCAAGTGCCCCTCAAAAACGACCCCTTTACTCACCGATAACCACAGATCAAGCTGACCAAGGATGGCAACGTTCTTCTCCGAGAGATGCAAATACAAAATCCCACCGCCGTCATGATTGCCCGAGCAGCGACTGCGCAGGACGACATTTGCGGTGACGGAACCACCTCTGTCGTTATGTTGGTGGGCGAGCTCCTGAAGCAGGCAGACCGATACATCTCTGAGGGACTGCACCCTCGTATTATCACCGATGGTTTCGAGGTTGCCAAGATCGAGGCCTTGAAGGTGAGTCCTACGATCGCACTCTCAAGACTGTAGCTCAACGTCGCAGTTCCTCGATTCCTTCAAGCTCCCTAAGGAGGTTGACCGAGAACTCCTCATCAGCGTCGCGCGAACATCGCTCGCCACTAAGCTCAACGCCACCCTGGCCGCCAAGCTCACTCCCGATATCGTCGACGCCGTCCTCGCCATCTACCAGGAGCCCGCGAAGCCCGATCTGCACATGGTTGAGATTATGAAGATGCAGCACCGAACAGCCTCCGACACCCGGCTGATCCGTGGATTGGCCCTCGACCACGGTGCCCGACACCCCGATATGCCGAAGCGACTCGAGAACTGCTACATCCTGACCCTCAACGTCAGCCTGGAGTACGAGAAGTCCGAGATTAACTCTGGATTCTTCTACTCGAGCGCCGAGCAGCGCGACAAGCTTGTCGAGAGCGAGCGCCGATTCGTCGATGCCAAGCTGAAGAAGATTGTCGAGCTCAAGCAGGAGCTGTGCGGTACCGACGGCTCAAAGAACTTTGTCGTTATCAACCAGAAGGGCATTGACCCCCTGTCTCTCGACGTCCTCGCCAAGAACAACATTCTTGCTCTCCGACGAGCCAAGCGAAGGAACATGGAGCGTCTTCAGCTTGTGTGCGGTGGTGTTGCTCAGAACAGCGTTGACGACCTGTCTGAGGATGTTCTGGGTTGGGCCGGCCTCGTCTACGAGCAGACTCTTGGAGAGGAGAAGTACACCTTTGTCGAGGAGGTCAAGGATCCCAAGTCGGTGACCCTCATGATCAAGGGACCCAACCAGCACACCATCGCCCAGGTGACAGACGCCGTGAGAGATGGTCTGCGAAGTGTTTACAACATGATCGTTGACAAGTCGGTTGTTCCCGGAGCTGGTGCCTTCCAGGTCGCCTGCGCTGCTCACCTGAAGAGCGATGCCTTTGGCAAGTCAGTCAAGGGCAAGGCCAAGTGGGGAGTTGAGGCTTTCGCCGATGCTCTCCTTATTATCCCCAAGACCCTGGCTGCCAACGCCGGTCTTGACATTCAGGATGCTCGTAAGTGCTTGTCTTTTATTGAGGCATGAACAGTGGCTAATGGTATTATAGTTGCGGATATGCAGGATGAGCACGCTGACGGCGCCGTCGTTGGCCTGGACCTTGAGACCGGAGAGCCCATGGACCCCGAACTGGCCGGTGTCTTTGACTCCTACCGAGTCCTCCGAAACTGCATCGCCTCCAGCTCGAGTATCGCATCCAACCTTCTTCTGTGCGACGAGTTGTTGAAGGCTCGACAGATGGGTAGAGCCGGCGGACCGGGGCCTGGCATGGATGGACCTAGCGATCACATGTAGGAGATACCACGTTAAAAAGAGGCTAGACAAAAGGCTCTGGGGCGTAATTGACATGATTACGACTTGCGTCCTTAATATTTCAACTGCTGTGATCCAATATCTCTCTTGCAAGAGTCGTGTATGTCTGTTATCAGGGGTTGTATGTACAACACGCTAAGCCCCGCATTCAACGTCAACTCCAAGAAAAAAAAAAATCTTGACCCCGCCATCACAACCCAGCAACAACCCAATATCACAACCATACCATGGCTTCATACGATTCCGATTCCTCGGACGGCGGCGAGTTTGAGGAGACGAACGTCCTTCTGGGGTATGCCTCCAAGGATGCCGAGGAAGACACCATCAGCAAACTCGGTGGCCATCCTGTACGTACTTGGGCGCCGTGTAATAGATGTGTGTACCTTTGCCAGACTAACTGGTAGCTAGGAATGGCTAGACCCCGAGAGCGCACCCAGCTCAGCCTATGCACGATGCAAGGTCTGCAAGGACCTCATGGCCCTGATCCTTCAGCTTAACGGCGAACTACCTGAGCGATTCCCCGAGCACGAGCGACGTCTATATGTCTTTGCCTGCCGTCGAGAGACCTGTCGGCGCAAGGAGGGCAGCATTCGCGCCTTGCGTGGTGTGAGGGTATGGAAGGAGGAGACGCCGAAGCAAGAGCCCAAGGAGGAGAAGAAGGAAGAGACAAAGGAACCAGAGAACAAGGGTCCCGGCCTGGGAGAGACGCTGTTTGGAGCCAAGGGTCTTGGAAGTGCCTCTGGCGCAAACCCCTTCTCCAGCGGCGGCGCGAATCCCTTCAGCTCCTCAAGCAACCCCTTCAGCTCTGGAGCACCAGCGAACCCCTTCTCCTCCTCTTCACAGCCCGCAAAGCCTGCATCACCAGAACCAGCCACCACCACACTCACAAAGACCTTTGCCGAGTCCCTCAACATCAAGGACGCACCGGCAACACCTCCTCCCGCAGCTGAACCCTGGCCTGCGCTGGACGCCCGGGCAAAGCCTTATCCCACCCTCTACCTCGCCGACGCAGACTACGAGACGCTCGACCCCACGCCCAGCAAGGTCCCGACCAACGCTCGACTCGAGGACGCTGATGCTGCGGAGCCCTCTGTGCTGGATCGCGAGGCCTTCGAGTCCTCCATGGACGCCACCTTCCAGAAGTTTGCGGACCGTCTGGCACAGAACCCGGATCAGGTTATTCGTTATGAGTTTGCGGGCACGCCGCTGCTGTACTCTAAGAAGGACGCTGTTGGCGAGGCTCTGACAAAGGGTGCTATTCCTCGGTGCAGCAACTGTACCGCTAGGAGGGTGTTTGAGGTCCAACTGACACCAAATGCTATCGCTGAGCTGGAGGCGGATGATCTGAGCCTGGAGGGTATGGAGTGGGGGACTATCATCGTGGGCGTGTGCGAGAAGGACTGCTCGCCGCGTGGCACGCCGGTGGGAGAGCCTGGATATGTAGAAGAGTGGGCTGGCGTACAGTGGGAGGAGTTGTCCAAGGGCAAGTAAATGTTTGGATATGCCGGTGAATAAGCCAAGGGATCAAAAGCACAATAGACGGCGGTAGCCACTTTCGTTTCGTAAGTGAACCCGAGCAAGGGTATTCCAACAGATCGCAAAGTTCTATGGATGCTCTAGATCCTTGGATGCTTAGCAATAACATGTTCATGTCCGATTAAACGCCTAGATTTTGTAACCCCCTCCATGCTGCCATGCTAGCCTAGCCAAGCCATTCCTGCCTGCCCTTCCTGCCATCCCGCATCATGAAGTCGTCCGTCATGTCAGGTCCATCGACGAGGAGGTGCGCAGGAACCCTTTCACACGCTGCAACCGAAACCCTAAACGGTGTCTTCCCATGACCGCCGGAGCACCCTGGAGAACTGCTCCACGGACACGTCCTCGCGGATCTCGGCCTTCTTGGCCTCGTTGTCAGGGTTCGAGGGCACCTTGACGGTACCGTCGTCCTCAACAGACCAGCCAGCAACCTCGGTGACGAACTTCTTGGTCGCCTCCTCGTTGTCGAGACCCAGCCACGACTCGAGGTGGCTGAGCTTGAGCTCGCGGAAGGCTTGTGAGACGAGGTGGGCGATGCGGTGGCGGATGAGGTCCTCAAAGTCGGGGATGTCGGCGATCAGGTCGGCAACCATGTCGTCGTCAAGGTCGGCCCAGAAGCGGGCGTACTGAGCACCCTCGAGCTCGCCGTTGAGGGAGCGGAGCTTGGTGATGGCCTCGCCGAGATCGCCAGTGACGACGGATGAGGGGTTGATGAGGTGGAGGGCGAGGGAGAACTGCGACGAGGGGAACTGGGTCATGGTCTTAACCAGGATGTTGGTGATGACCTCATCCTTGATGCGGTCAGGGTTGAGCTGGTAGCTGAGAGGGAAGTTAGCCTCAATTCGGCAGGGGTGACAGTGACAACTGGGGATGAGGCGTTGGATATTTCAGATACACTATAGGTGACTTCATTTGTGGCCAAGTTGATTCAACCCGCCACAAGTCAGGTAATAGGAAACGTTGACAAAGCAGTCATCATATAACCCAGGGCAAGCACATATCAAAGTCGGGCACTCACAGCTTCAGCAGCGTCCGGTTGGCATTGCAGTCAGTGAACTTTTGCTCGCATTGGTCCTGCAGGTATGTCTCGAGAGCGCCGACAGCCTCGGGGTTGTATCGCTCGAGGCCGTTGATGATGTCGGCGATCTCGTTGGGTCGCTCAGGCGGGTCTTCTCCGTTCATGATGGGCGAGTGAAGAGGGGGGGTCGTTAAGAGGGGGATGTCGGGGGGAGGTTCTCGCGATGGTGGGGCAGAGGAAAGATTTCGATGGTTTGTGTGAGGGACTCGTTTGTGGGTGCCAAAAGGGTTTAGCGTCGAGTCGCGGGGCTGGTTCCTGAGATTCGAGGAGCGGGAGTGGACGTCACGTGGCTTCGCGTGTGCCATCGTCATAGAGGTGCGCGTGCCTGGCGCTGGAACTGATGGACGTGAATGGATGCATCCTTGGCGATCTTGGATTGTTTCTTCTGTTCGTCAAGATATTTACGATTTAATTTTAATATTGAGCGCTGATAATCATCATGCCGAGTCCGACTAAGAAGCGCAAGCTGAACAATGGTGCTCAGTCAGCTGTGCCTACACGAGGGCTGGAATACTTCTTTTCCAAGCAAAGACAGAATGGTTCTGCTTCCGATAAAACCCCAGAGGCTCAGGATAAAGATGAGACAGCGAGACATGCCACAGAGAATCTTACAGACGAGGAACTGGCCAGAAAACTTCAGGCTGAATGGGATCAAGAAGTTGCGAATGAACGACAGGCCAACCAGACTGGAACTCGTTCAACACCAAGCGAACAGAATGGGTCAAGATCCAGAGACGAAAGTCCTGCTGCTTCAGAGTTAAAACCACCAAAAGCACTTCCGACAATGCCCAAGCCCAGTGCATCCGGAGACCCGAAGAAACCTACACTCGGTCTGCAGTCTGCTGGCATGGCTGAGGATACAGTTTCAACATCGATACCCCTAGACGAGCCCCCTCTCACTTTTGAGCCATCCAAGTATATCCCCCAGCTCAAAGAACATTGGGCGTCAGAGGGCGGCAACGCCTCTTACGCTCTGCTTACTCGCTGCTTCGTCTTGATTAGCGGAACAACAAGCCGCATAAAGATCGTGGACACGCTGGTCAACTGTCTAAGAGTGTTGATAGAAGGGGATCCGACAAGCCTATTACCAGCGGTAAGCCCAAATAACCCCCCTCTCAGAATCTCGCTCACTCTCATAGGTCTGGCTGGCGACTAATTCAATATCGCCCCCATACATCTCTCTAGAGCTGGGCCTGGGCGGATCCGCCATATCGAAAGCGTTGCGAAACGTTTGCGGACTTGATAGCAAGTCGCTCAAAGCCATCTATGACAAATACGGCGACGCTGGAGACGTGGCTTTCGAAGCAAAGAGGAAACAGAGTTTCACTCTAAGGAAGCCAAAGCCTTTAACAATCAAGGCTGTGTATCAGTCTCTGGTCAAGATCGCTAATAGCCAAGGACAGGGCAGTGGAGAAGCAAAGCAAAGACTGGTGGATCGGCTGCTCCAGGATGCCCGTGGCGGAGAAGAGAGCCGATTCATTGTGCGAACTCTATGTCAGCATGTAAGAGCACGAATCCAGAGCTGCTAGCATTACCGCGTTTGTTAACAAGAGTCTAGTTGCGTATTGGGGCAGTCAAAACAACAATGCTTATCGCCCTCTCAAGGGCCTTTCTTCTTTCGCGCCCTCCGGAAACAGATTTCCCCCTCAGATCAGCATCTGAGTTGTCAAAGCTCAAAAAGGAGGAATTGGCTGAGATCTGGGGCCGAGGTGAAGAACTCGTCAAGGCTTGCTTCGCCAGGCGTCCCAACTACGATGACCTAGTACCAGTTCTCCTCGAGATTGGAATCTCAGAAGAGTTGTTGATTCGTTGTGGCATTGCTCTACACATCCCACTCAGACCTATGCTGGGAAGCATCACACGGGACCTGGCTGAGATGCTCACAAAACTACAGGGAAGAGATTTTGCTTGTGAATACAAATATGATGGACAGCGAGCTCAGATTCACTGCGACGAACATGGAAAAGTCACAATCTTCTCTCGGCATCTGGAGCTGATGACAGACAAGTACCCCGACTTGGTTGAGTTGATGCCAAAAATCCGTGGCGAGGGCGTCGACAGCTTTATTATGGAAGGTGAAGTGGTGGCTGTCGATCGAGCAACCGGGGAGCTCAAGAATTTTCAGACTCTCACCAACCGGGCGAGGAAGGATGTTGCCATTGGGAGCATCACTATTGATGTCTGCCTGTTCTCGTTTGATCTGATGTATTTGAACGGCCAGCCTTTGTTGGACCGTCCATTTCGAGAACGACGGGAGCTTCTACGGTCACTCTTCAAAGAGGTCCCTCACCACTTTACATGGGTAAAGAGCCTTGATGCTACGTCAGCAGACTCGGAAACTGTCCTCGATTTCTTCAAATCTGCAACGGAGAACAAGTGTGAGGGAATAATGGTCAAGATTTTGGATAACCTGCCTGCACTGCCATATGTTGGAGATGCTGAGGAGCAGGAACCCGAAAAAGCCGAGAAGGCGGCATCAAAAGCTAAAGCGAAGGGAAAGGCCAAATCAAAGAACACTTCTGGAGAGAACGGAGGGGAAACAAAGACCAAATCTCGCCGAAAGCCACTGTTGGCGACGTATGAACCAGACAAGCGACTTGATTCGTGGCTCAAGGTCAAAAAGGACTACAGTTCCAGTTTCGATACTTTGGACCTCATCCCCGTTGCCGCTTGGCATGGACAGGGCCGCAAATCGAAGTGGTGGTCGCCTATTCTCATGGCTTGTCGCAATGAGGAGACGGGAGCCTTGGAAGCCGTATGCAAGTGCATGTCTGGTTTCACGGATGCCTTTTACAAGGCCAACAGAGAGTTTTACGATGATGGAGAGGAGAGCGAGGAGCCAAAGAACACAAGATCACAACAACCGAGCTTTGTGGAGTACTCGGGCCCAAGACCAGATGTTTGGTTTGAGCCTCAGGAGGTATGGGAGATGGCGTTTGCAGATATCACGCTCAGTCCGACTTATACGGCAGCGATTGGTTTAGTCAGTGAAGAGAGAGGGCTGAGTCTGCGGTTTCCGAGGTTCTTGAAGAAGAGAGAGGACAAGAGCCTGGAGGAGGCGAGCACAAATGATTTCTTGGCTGGACTGTTTCGGAAACAGGAAGCAAAGGCTTCGTCAACGAAAGAGAATAATAACGGGACTGAGGAAGTGGAAGAGGCAGACGAGGTTGAAGAGTGAGCGACAAAGAAGTCTTGAATTGACCATGATGGCTGCCCCAACCATACAATTTTATATACCTTGATGAGTGTCATGTGTAAGGCTATTTGCCAGCATTGAGCTTTTGAGCAATCAGACTAAAGATGGCGACTGATCCCATGAAGAGGACAGCGTTGTAGAACTGTTAATGTGAGTGCCTTTCCATCATAATTTTCAGCTCAACTCACCGCCTTTCGAGAGATTTCTCTCTCCTCATCATCAGTTCGAGCCTCGATAAAGAGGCGACGGAGGTTTGGTAAACTGGCCTATTGAGCTGTGAGAGGTGCAAGCTGGAGTGTGAACAGAGCTTGCTCACCATTTTAGGGGGTGTGTTGCTTCAGGGCATCTGCATCTTCTCGGACAGAACTGAAGAGAACTCGAGACTGTTACCAAGAGATAACCAAGGCGGTTTAATGTTCTATCGGCACATAGAGAGCCCAACCAAGGGTCTCTTGTGATGATGTAGATACTGGATTCTCGAGTTGGCGATGTCGAAAGGTGACTAAGCCGTGTCGGGTGCGGCTAAAAATAATTGTTAGCGATAGAAGCCACGCTGCACGGGAACGGAAATCAGGCGGCAATTTAGAGTTAGGGGGAACCTGAGTTGGCAGTGCCACTATGTCCACTGAACGGCAGGGCCCAGGCTGCGACTCAGTGGGTGGCAGCCCGTCCACATCCTCGTGGCCTTGGCGTCCATCTTCAGTGACAGTTGCGTCTGCCTCATCCATACCCGGTCATCGAACTCCTTTCTTACGTCGCCTTTTCTCGACGACGACGCCTCCCACTTCATACGCATCCTCCGATACACAGCATCGTCGGCGGATGCGGCCTTTTGCGCTTCAGGACAACTAAAGGAAACACTCGCCTTATCGAATTCGAACCCCGTTGTCACCGCCGCCTTCTGGACGTCAGAACCCCCGTCCTCCTTCAGCTATCTCTTCCGCCACGTGCCCCTCGACGATCCTTGAACTCCCTCGACGATGGCGGTGAATCGCATCCGCGGCGCCTTTGCCGTGCCTCGCAAGGGCGAGACCTTTGAGCTGCGCGCCGGCCTGGTCTCGCAGTATGCCTACGAGCGCAAGGAGTCGATCCAAAAGACCATCATGGCCATGACGCTTGGAAAGGATGTTTCGGCTCTCTTCCCCGACGTGCTCAAGAACATTGCAACGGGCGACCTCGATCAGAAGAAGCTTGTATATCTCTATTTGATGTAGGTGGATGAATCTCTACAGCTGCTGGGCCTTGCTTGAGCTTGGTTGGGATTGTGTTCGTGGGGTCAGGAGCTAACAGGAGGACTTAGGAACTACGCCAAGTCGCATCCCGACCTATGCATTCTCGCCGTTAATACCTTTGTCCAAGACTCTGAAGACCCGAATCCACTGATACGAGCATTGGCGATCCGAACGATGGGATGCATCAGAGTAGACAAGATGGTGGATTACATGGAGGAGCCCCTGAGGAAGACGCTACGGGACGAATCACCATACGTGCGCAAGACGGCCGCCATCTGCGTCGCCAAGCTCTTCGATCTCAACCCGCAGATGTGCATCGAAAACGGCTTTTTAGAGATGCTCCAGGAGCTGATTGGTGACCCCAACCCCATGGTCGTCGCAAACTCGGTGACGGCCCTGTCTGAGATCACCGAGACGGCGCCTGAGACGAGGGCATTGATCGTTACACCTGTGACCCTGAAGAAGCTGCTCATGGCTCTTAACGAATGTACCGAATGGGGACGAGTTACCATCCTGACTACTCTGGCCAACTACGGCGCGACGGACCAGAAGGAGTCGGAGCACATCTGTGAGCGTGTGGCACCTCAGTTCCAGCACGTCAACCCTAGTGTGGTTCTTGCTGCGGTCAAGGTTGTTTTCATCCACATGCAGGCGCTTAACCCTGAGCTCGTGAGGTCATACCTCAAGAAAATGGCCCCTCCACTGGGTATGTCTACCGCAATGCCCCATTGGAATTTTGACTGACATATGTATAGTCACCCTGGTTGCTTCGGCACCCGAGGTTCAGTATGTCGCTCTGCGAAACATTGATCTCCTCCTCCAAGCCAAGCCCGACATCCTGAGCAAGGAGATGCGAGTCTTCTTCTGCAAGTACACTGACCCACCATATGTCAAGCTCCAGAAGCTGGAGATTATGGTGAGGATAGCAAACGAGAGCAACTACGAGCAGCTGCTTGCCGAGTTGAAGGAGTATGCCCTGGAAGTTGACATGGACTTTGTCCGAAGAGCCGTCAAGGCTATCGGTCAGGTGGCCATCAAGATCGAGAGCGCCAGCGAGAAGTGCGTGGCCGCTCTCGAGGACCTCATCTCAACCAAGGTCAACTATGTGGTTCAGGAGGTCGTTGTCGTCATCAAGGATATCCTGCGCAAGTACCCTGGCTACGAGGGTGTGATCCCCACGCTGTGTCAGTACATTGATGAGCTGGATGAGCCCAACGCCCGTGGTTCGCTGATCTGGATTGTTGGTGAATATGCCGAGAAGATCAACAATGCCGACGAGATCCTAGAGAGCTTCGTCGAGTCGTTCATGGAGGAGTTCACACAGGTGAGTAACGTTGACTAGAAAGCCTGGAGACAGACGCTGACTGAGCACGCAGACACAACTCCAAATATTGACAGCTGTGGTCAAGCTCTTCCTGAAGAAGCCTGGCAGCAACCAAGCTCTTGTGCAAAAGGTGCTCCAGGCGGCTACAGCGGAGAACGATAACCCCGATATCCGCGACAGAGCGTATGTGTACTGGCGTCTGCTATCTTCGGACCCAGAGATTGCCAAGGTAAGGGACATTAGGAGTGAAGAGTTTGTGCAATTGCTAATAGCTGTTAGAACATCGTTTTGTCTCAGAAGCCCACCATCACAACTACCATGACCACCCTCCCCCCTGCTCTGTTGGAGCAGCTCCTTACTGAGCTATCGACTCTCGCCTCAGTATACCACAAGCCTCCCGAGTCGTTTGTTGGCAAGGGCCGTTTCGGCGCCGACGAAATCCAACGGGCTGCCATCCAGGAGCAACGGCAAAACGCCGCCGACAACCCCATCGCGGCATCCGTTGCTGCCGCTGCGGCCAATGGCTCTGGCAGCGGCGCATCTCAGAACAACATTGAGAACCTGCTGGATATCGATTTTGACGGCGCGGCGCCTGCGTCTCAGGAGCAGAACAGCGCATCTGCAACCCCTGACCGTGTGGCAAGCCCAGCGTCTGGTGGTCCCTCTGGTGCTATGGCAGACATGATGAGCATGTTTGATGCACCAGCGCCTTCAAGCAGCGGCGCCGCACCTGCTGCTGGACCGAGCAGCGGCATGAACGATCTGATGAACGGATTCGAGGGCTTGAACTTTGGAGGTGCCGCCACCAGCGAGCCTCTTCCGGCAGCGATGCAGCTGCAACAGGCCCACGGCGGGGTGCCGCAGCAGCCCAAGAAGGACAGTGATGATTTGCTAGGCCTCCTGTAGAAGCGTGGTATGTCGGAGACGTCTGTCTGTTAGTTCATAAAGGAGTTGGAGAAGCCCTTGGGTGGGAAAAGAACATTGACACATGGTGCTGGCGCAAAAGAGATGAGATGATATGAGATGACCACCCAAATCGTCTTGTTATCGCGTTGAACGCTTGCCAAATAAAGAGCCTCTAATTATCAAGTCGATGAATTTGTTCCTCCTCGTAGTGTGTACGGCGGCATGCCTTAAGACGGCCCCTGTACGGATATCTCGTTCCCTCAACCTCGTGTGATTCTTGCTCATTCGTGTCGCGTGTCCATTTTTTTCTCTCGTAAAGCCCAAGCCCATTGTTGGTATATCACTGCATCTCAACGTCGTTGGCCTCGTTGGTCTTGGCGTACTCGTCCGGGGTCTGGCACTTTGCGGTCCAGGCGTGGATGTTGGCGATCTCGTCCTTTAGGGCGGCGTTGACGAGGCGATGGCGCTTGAGGGAGTTGAGGCCCTGGAACTGGGAGGATACGATGAGAGAGTTGAAGGCTTGTCCGCAGCCGCCTTGTCTTTCGGGTTAGCGATGAATCCTCCGGGATCGGGCTATCAATGTGACGTTGGGAGAGGCGCGTGGAGGGGTAAACCATGGAGGGGTTCTCAGGCAGGTTTACTAACCAGACATGTCTGTGACTTCAACGTGGACAGCACCGAGGCGCTCCTTGATGGCCTCGCGCATGGTCTCATCTGTGATTTGCGACATGTTTGTGTATTTGCTTGAGAGTTGAAGGGTTAAAAAAAGGAGCGTGTGGGAGGGAAGGAGGAGTCAGAGGCTGTTGGCGATGAAAGATTGATTGATTAGATATCATCGTGGGGTAAGGTAGAGTTTCTCGGCACCTGGGACGGGTGCACCGACCACTTGATCGGACAGTGTGTGTTAGTCACCAATTGGCACGGTATGAGCTCATTGGACCCTTTGCTTTTGGTGCAAGCTGCATGAGGCAGGAGCTGATATACTGACCAGTAACACCTTCTCTCTGCTGTTCACGAGCTTGTTCTACTATGAGAGGCTCTGTTCTGAGATTGAATCGTCAACTGCTTCTTCCCCGTTCAACATCTTCAGCATCTGCTAGATCCATATTCTCAACCCAGTTCACGCCTCTGAAGACCTTGAGCAGATCCTGCTCCTCTTGTCGTGGTCCAACTTCATCTCACCAACATCCCAACTCACCTTCGCCCAAAATGCCTGACTCTGGAGCTTGGGGTGCTTGGCAGGTTGAGCCATCCACCTTCACTAAGCTTGTTGTGGACTCCATGCAGAAGCTGTACAGCCCCTCTCTTCACCGTCAAAGTTCGACATACTGATAGATGTCAGGTACCCCGAAGAGCTGGCTGACGGAGCTTGGGACAATGTTGGCCTGCTTGTTGGCAACTCGGAGACAGACGCCAAGAAAAGGAGTCCTCGTGTCTTGGTGACAAACGACTTGACCTTTCAAGTTGCCGTTGATGCCATTGCCCAGAGCGTGAGCGTCATTGTCAGCTACCGTATGTTACTTCTCTATGTTTCTGAACCTTGCAAGTTAACACTGCGCAGACCCCTTCATTTTCGGCGGTCTCAAGTCCATCACCAACAACGACCCTCAGCAGGCTACCCTCCTCCACCTGGCCAAGGCTGGCATCGCCGTCTACTGCCCCCACACGGCAGTCGATGCCGCTCCCGAGGGCCTCAACACGTGGCTCGCTAACATCGTCGCTGGGCCACACAGCTCGGAGCGGTCCGTCGCCATCCCCTGCAAGACTGCACCCCAGACCCATGAGGGCGCGGGTTATGGTGCTATCGGCCGCTTTGAGAAGGAGGTGGCCCTCCCCGAGATTCTCATCCGCCTTGCCGATAAGCTCGGCGGTCTCCAGCACTTGATGGTGGCCTCGCCTGTGGGTGCCGAAGTCAAGACCACCAAGGTCAAGAGTTTCGGCGTGTGCGCCGGTAGCGGCTATGACGTTCTAAAGAAGGCCGATGTTGACCTGCTGGTGACGGGTGAGACGAGCCATCACTCTGCGCTGCGGGCCATCCAGCAGGGCCGCACTCTCGTGCAGGTGTTCCACAGCAATTCCGAGCGCGGATACCTTAAGGAGGTACTTGGGCCCTTGCTGGAGGAGCAGTTGAGGAAATCAGTGCCCGAAGCCGAAGTGGTGACGAGCGAGTATGACAAGGATCCGTTTACCATTCTGGACGTGCAAGATCTTGAATCACAGTGATGCGAGGGGCGGTTATGAAGATACCATGCGTTGTGTCATATTAGAGGCGAGGCGGTTGGAGTTGACATCTCATGGTTGGGCGTTAAGTGATGAGAAGATTACTATTAAAAGCATTGGGTATATTCGATCCGTCATGTATCACCGTTCATCCCTGGACACTCGACTGTCCCTCGATAGTCGTCCGTCCCTGGACAGGCGCTCGTCTCTTGATATCCTCGGGCTCGGGGTGCTGCTCTTGAGCTCTGGTTGCTTCAGGGCCTCGTCGCCTTCTTGGATGCACTCGTCGACGTCGCTCCCGCCGATTCCCTTCTCTTTCCATGACTCTAGCAGCTTCCTCGGCATGACCCATTCTCTCCGCGCCTGCGCAATCTTGCCCTCCTTGACTAGATTGCGTATCCTCTCTGGCGTCGCTAGGACCTGTGCTGCCAGCTCCCTTGTGCGTTGCTGCCTCGCCTCTGTTTCACGCTTCTTGCCTTGGTCCGAGTCTGGTGCTGGGACTGTCTCGCGGAGGGCATCTCGTATGGAGGATGCTTGGCTGTAGATCTGGGCAATGGCCGGGTCGAGAGTTGATGCCATTGGGTTTAAGGGGTCCATATTCGCTCGCATCTAAGGGGTCCAAGTCAGCATGCCTGCAGTATCGCAATGGTAACGGGGAGACGTGCCTTGCGGATAGTCTCAGTTGCTGTAATCAGCTTGCTGTAATTATCGTAGACCAACGCCTTCTTCTCCGCATCGAGCGCCCGCACCTCGCCTACGACGCGTGTATACAGCCTCAGCAGCTCCTCAAGACTGCTTCCTGCGACAACCTTGCTGACATGCTCCTCGGGGTCAAAGTCGGGTCCGTCAAGCTCGCTGGCCGGCACTTCCGAGTCTGGTATCTCGATCCGTGGGGCCTGTGCCCTTAGATTGTAGTACTCTCTAAGGGCGGCTCGGTTGGAGGAGGTCTTGCGTGGTTGAGGAGTGAACGCGGGCGCCTGGCCAAGGACGGGAGATGCGATGGCCGACCGGGTTGTTTCGAAGGATGGACGTGTAGATGATGTCGGTGTCCTGCGGGGAGGTTCGCGGGGAGAAGCGATGGTGGACATTTTTGGCTGACGGTGAATGAATCGATAGTTGGCGATGCCCTCACTTTGAAGCTGTCTAGATCCAAACGTTCGAGGGGGATGTACAGGACAAGGCTGAGGCTGAGATGCTCGGGGGGACACGGTGGAGGCCTTCAGTGGACGATGCAGGGGGTCGAGGCGCTAAGTTATAGGGGCGGGCCCACTTTCAGCCGCCTGGAACGTCATTGTTCAGCGAGGCTGCAAAAACACCACAGATGAACTTGGCGATGGTGCAACCTCGAGTCAGGACAGCCTTAAAAATGGACCTCAACGGGCAGCTTAGAGCTTCTATACTAGCTCAGCATCTCCCATACCCATCTACAACATTCCTCAACTCTCTCATCACAGCGAGATCTCCTCCACCTCCACTGCCTTCTCTTGTAGCGACAGCAAAGGCCCGCCTCCTAGCAGCAGACATCACCAACAGCACCCTCATAAACACGGCCTCACTACAGAGTCTACCACCAGATGCAGACTCGCCGGAATCACGCGAGCGTCGTCTCCCGAGGCCTGTGCACGTGCAGGTTCTAGACGTGGAGAACATCTCGCTGAGTCGGTGGGAGCAGGTTGAGGAAATGGAGGCCGTTGCGAGGGGAGAGACGACGCGCGGGAGAGAAGTTGTGCGCGTCACGGCAGAAGACGACGATAATCCCGAGACTCAGCAGACTCAGCAACGTCCAACGACAGCAGCAGCAGCCAACGCGAGGACTGCGAGCAAGAAGGCGACGCATAGACTCGTGTTGCAGGATTGCAAGGGCGTCAAGCTATACGCCCTGGAACTGAAACGTATCGACGGCATCGGCGTTGGAAAGACCCAAATTGGAGAAAAGATGCTCCTCAAGGCTGGAGCGGTACTCGCTCGTGGAGTTATCCTGCTCGAGCCCGAGAAATGCGTCTTGTTGGGCGGCAAGATCGAAGCATGGCAAAAGACGTGGGCAGATGGAAGATTGGCGAGGTTGAAGGAGGAGATCAGACAAAATGAGCAACAGCAGGCATCATGAAAGGTCTTGGGATGATGTGTTTGGCGTTATACAGGTAGATACCCCCTTTTCTACATGGCAAGGCATGGCTCTTTTCCGCTATCCATGACATCTTTCATCATCGTTTCTTCGTACAACATCTAGACCAACTCCTTTCTTTAGATTCCTTCGGTTGCGACGGCCAGCGAGTTCCATCCACTCTGCTCCCAAGGCGCCAGCACCGCCGCCGTCTGAGCATCACCAGCAGTTTCAGTTCCAGCATACGCCTCGGCCAGATCCTGGGCCTCGAGCAGACCCCATGGAGGAATGCCCCTGGCTGCGACCTTGAGCGCCATCTGCGCCGCGTGTTCGTCTCCCGCAGACTCTGCCAGAGCAGCCCAGCCGTGGGGCAGATCTGGGTACAGCATAATGTCCGTCTGGATCTGAGTCTTCATGTCGTCTTCTGTCTTGCCTTCACCGAGCGTGGCGATCGCACGTAGTACTTGGCCAATCTTGGACTGCTCTGAAGCCGTCACCTTGTCGTTTGTGCGGAGGCCATGGAGTTCTTCCACAACTGCCTCGAGGCTGTCCTCGTCATTGTCGAGCAGGGCAATGACACCAAGGAGGAGTACCGACTGAACATGATCAGGCCGGCTCTCAATCACCTCAAACAATGCTTCTCGTGCCCTATCTCGCGAGGCCTCGGATCCTTGAGCCCAGAGAACCTGAGCCAACAGACAAACCGCATCAGGGTTCCCATCTGACTCTTCCAGAGCAGACTCGAAGCACAGGACAGCCTCATCGAACTGACTGTCAAAGTACTGCGCGAGACCGACTGTCAAGTGAGCAGAAAGTCGTGCCTTTTTACGCTGCTCACTGGAAAGTTCGTTCTCTGCCTCCTCACTACTAAGGCCAAGCGCCAGCTCGCCACACTCAATAGCCTTTTCATAAGACCCAGCCGCAAGGTAGGCTCTCGCCAGATCCGTCTTAGCCAGGGCAAACTTGGCGAGGCTCTCAGACGACTCGGTGCTCTCATAGTCAGCCTCGATAGTCGAAGAGATCTTTTCAAGCGTATCGACAGCCCGTCCACTCTCGTGTGTACGTTCCTGAAGGAGAGTTGCCAGGTGTCCAAACGCCAAGTCCTGCGGCTTGAGACTCTGGAACTGGTTGAGCGCAAAGAGGGGCTGGATGAGGTTCGCCACGTTGAGGTCGTTGGGAGTCACCGTGAGGATGTGGTCAAACATGGAGCTCGAGTAGTGCCGTCGGGTCGGTTCAGAGGACGAGTCCGCAATCTCCATGGCATGAGTGAATAGTCCTCGAGCTTCCTTCGCATCACCATGCAGAAGAGCCACGAAACCCTGTCCCAGCCAAGCATGTGCGTAGTCAGGATCTGTTGACTGAGCTCGTGTAAAGACCTCATTAGCAAGTTGAATATCCCCAGACAAGAGAGCCAGCGTTCCCAGGTTTGTCCAGGCCACAGGGCTCCTCTCATTGAGGTAGAGACTTCTCGCAAAGGCGTGCTGAGACACCGAAGGGTTGATCTCGCTCGTTACGACACCCAAAGCGTTCCAGAACTCTGAGTTTCCAGCCTCCAGTTCGATGGCGCGCTTGAAGCACCTCACCGCAGCCTTGACGTAGTTGCTCGACTTCTTCCTAAGTTCTGAGGGAAGGCAGACGTGAGCACGGTGCTCTGCCCATCCAAGGTTGTAATAAGCTACCGCCTGTGCGTGGCGGTCGTTAGATGAGATGTGCACGCCTTGCTTGTGGCACAAGATTGTAGCGTGGATGCATCGAGTGAGGTCGACACCTGGCTGCTCATCATCTGCGTACAGCCCCTTGGCAAACACCACCTCAGTGCCCACCTTGTCCACGCTCGCAAAGATCTCATAGGCCTCTTGCGAGCTGCCTTCAAGCAGTTCTCGGATAGACTGAGTGGGAAAGTCCTTGGTGCGGCTCTGTACTGAGGAAAAGACCGAGCAAGCATCAGCCACGGCCTTCCAAAAGTTGAACGTCTCGAGCACGCCGCCCTTGGTCGCCTTGGCAAACTCGATTGTGTCAACAGCAAGCTGAGCTGCCTTTCCAAACAACCCCTTCTCAACTGACGTAAGAGCATTGTCCACCATTGTCTGCATCAGAGCAATGGTGACACCCTCCTCGTCGGGATGTGTCTCTATAACCGCCTTGTACAGAGAGATGGACTCGTCGTATTCGCCGAGTTCCCGCTTGATGTTGGCAAGCATGTACTTTGTGAACCAAGTGTCCCCTGAGATGTCCGCCTCAGTCTCCTCCTCGAGCCTCTGGGCATTCAGAATGGCCTTGGTGGCAGCGATATGGCGGCCAGAGTTGTGGTAACTCTCTCCAAGACCAACCCAAGAGTGGTAGTCTTCGGGAGTGATACGAAGCGCCGCCTGGAATGACACAATGGCCTTGTGAAAGTCTTGCTTGTTCAGCTCGGCCACTCCCAATGCTGCAAATGGCCAGCTGATACCCTTTCTCTTAGATCCAGGCGGTGGCTTCACCTTGCCCGATTCAACAATGCGGCGAGCGACTAACTCAACTCTATCCCAGTCTCCGTCATCCGCAAAGGACCGGGCCAGTCGCTCAGCAGCAACCACTTCGGCGTGTGACAGCTCCAGTGCCTTTTGGAAACATCTTCGCGATCTGTTCTTGTCCTTAGCATAGTCGGCGTAAAAGACACCGAGGTATGTGTATGATGGCGCGTGGCTGAGGTTATTGTTGAGTGCACTCAGCCAGTAGGCATACGCGCACTCTCCCTTGCGTTGTTTCCGCGCTGCCTTGCTCGGGTCAATATTCCAGATACAAACTCCCAGACGGTGCTGAGTCTCGCCCAGCAACTCCTTTGAGGCAGCTCCTTGCGTTTCTAGGGGCTCAAGACACTCCTGCAGCTCTTCTTTCGCAGTTTGCCAATCTCCCTTGAGCGCCTTGACCCAGGCGGCTTCCGACTTGACTCGAATGTTGGTCTCATCGCGTTTCAGAGCACGGCTGAGGAAGTCAATGGCCTGGTCGTATTCCTCCTCTTCTTCGTAAATGAGACCAACGCCAATCAGGGCAGCAGTGGAAGTAGTGTCTCGCTCGAGAACCTTGTCGAAGAGGTTCTTTGCTTCTTGATGATGTCGCGGGGATTGGTAGTACACCAAGGCTGTACCAAGCGAGAGGTAATAGGCATCTTCAGTGTGGGCAAACGATAGCCCTGTCTTCTTGCGCTCCTTGACAAGGAGGGCCAGCGCCTTTCGCATCAGTTCGACAGTACTCTCATACTCTCCAACGTGAAGCAAATACTGGCCAACTAGTCGATAGGCAAAAACAGAGTCTGCAGTGGTGATGCCCTCTGTCATCATGTTCAGGCGGTCCTCGTCGGTCAGGGGAACAACAAGGGTAGGCACTCCGCCATCCTCATCATCTTCGCTCTCATCAGAACCGGCACCATCTGGTGTTGCTTTCTCCTGGGGCTTTTCTGGGGGGAAGGGCGAGATGGGACTCGTCAGGAAGCTCGTGATAACCTTGTAGAGGTCGCTCTCGGGGAAGAATGAGCAATACGCCCTCAGGATGTCAACATCCCACTCCTTGGTCTCTTTCTTGTCCTGCCACTCTATCGCGATATCCCAGGCAAGTCTGTAGGGGTGCTTAATGGCAACCATACCATTGGCAATGTCAACCACCTTCTCGCGCTCTTGGTCCTTTTCAGCACCAGCTGGTGCAACGAGCAGTCGGTCGTAGCAAAGCTGCAAGAGCTTCTCCTCATACGTCCTTCTGAGATCATCGTCGCTTGTCCAGTTGATAAGCTGCCGGTAGACGTGTTCGAGTTTACTCTGGCTGTAGACCTCTCGCTTGGCTTCGATGGTGACCTCGGATAGCTTTGCGCCCAGTTTTGTCCGGCGCTCTCCAATGAGGGTGTTTATCCGGTGCTTCTCAAACTTTTCGATCAGGTGCGCAATGGTCTCGTAGGACTTTGCGGGATGCGGGAATCGGCCCTCGAGGATGCCGTAGAGGGGGCTCTCGGGAAGCTGTATCCAGAGAGCGTCGGCGTACTGCAGCTCGTCGCCGTGAACACGAACAAAGTCGACAAACTTGTCCACCACGTCCTGGGCCTTGTATAGATCCTCGGCAGCGTGGTAGATCTGGGCCAGGTTGACGACAGCCTGCTGATAATCGACCAGCTTCTTGGCGTTCTGCTTCTCAAACAGCTTGATCAGGCCCTGCCATGCTTGTGCCTCCTGGGGACGAAGCCATGTCGCAGAGCGATAGGTCTCTTGAGCCTCATCGAGTCTGTCTTTCTTGTCCAGGGCAAATGCCAGGAAAATGTGCCTTGAAATGGATGTCAGCGTAGGCTGCTCATGGCGGGGTAGCTGTTAGGTCCTCACTCACCCTTGATAATTCTTTGGGTCTTTCTCTATAAGCTCTCGAGCCTTGCTCACTGCATCGTCAAACTTTTGCTGGCGAATAGCATCGTTGATTGCTTTGAGGGCTGCCTTGGTTCCCGACATGATTGTCCAGGCTGTGTTGTTTGTGGGAGTAACCCCACCACGGTCGATTCGTGAGGTTCAGGGTGTGATGATCAGGCAGGCGTGCTTATCTAGTGATGAGTCTCATAGGCGATATTTCCACAGGATTTAATATTCTTTATAACAGTTTGTAACAGAGGTTGAAGGGAGGGACTGAAAGTGAAAGGATAGGATATGAGATGCTGTTGAAGGTGGGCAACGGTTGGCATCGCCCTCCAGCTGAGAGTATTATGTCATTTTGCTGCATATCGATAACCGAAGATACACCGTTTCCAGCCAGCTCCACCCCCACCAGCATAACCACAAACACCATTAACCTCCGTCACAAGTATTACGAGACAAATAACACGGTTAGGACGGAATCAAGTCTATTAACCCCATACAGATTCATATTGGCCTTGGTTAAGCTTCTACCATGCATATTATGGAAGCTAGCAATGAATTCACGTTGATCTCAAAATCACAAATTCCCTTCTCGCCACAAAGTTGGCCACAGGAGACTCAAAAGAGCTTCACCATCATGACAAGTCCTACAATCAATTCATTTCATTACCCCCCAGTTGTAGCTACCTTGACAAAATAAACAACGCCACCGGCCAGAATTCGAGCCCATTTCCCCATGCATGCGCCGTCGCTCTCTTCTTGAAAAGCGTGCAATCAATCCAATTCCACCGTCAAACACATACATACAATGCGAAAGCAGTCGCAGTAGCAGCAGCAGGAAACAACCAATGCTTCGAGACTGGCAAAAACCCATCTTTAAAACAGGCCGGCAAGTCTATGACTAGCTCACTTGAATGACTTGATCTTGGCATACAACACCGTGTCGTAGAAATTGTAGTTGGGGTCCAGTTCGCAGAAGGGATGTTGAGATAGGAGCACATCCGCTGTAGGACGATCAAAAGGATTTCTAGCAGCTTTGTTAGTCGGCGCTTCCCGTATTTGCCAAAGAGTACTCACACTTGGAAACAATCCATCATGAATGCCACGGCCAATGGGCCAAGAGTATCCTGAATGTCCTCGGGAATTGGTGGCCTCTCGCCATTGGCAAGCTTGTAAATGGCACCAACCGCCTCTTCTTTGGCCCATGGCCGCTTGCCCGCAAACATCTCCAGCACCACACAGCCCAGACTCCAAATGTCAACCTTGGCGCTGTAGCCCTCGCCTTGAGACTGGATCACCTCGGGCGCCATCCAAAAGACTGAGCCCTGCATCGAGTTTGTCTTGTCGTTGCCGTAGATGTTGTCCGTCTTCTTGGAGATACCAAAGTCACTGATCTTGCAGGTTCCGTCCAGGTCCAGCAAGATGTTGTCAGCCTTCAAATCGCGATGCAAAATACCTTCGCGATGCAGATATGCCAGGCCAGACAGTGTCTGCCGCGTCAGTGAAGACACAACAGACTCCTCAAACTTGCCGTGCTTGCGAAGACACGATCCAATGCTGCCACCAGAAATATACTCAAGGAAGATGCTGATGCTTGTCTCCTTGCGCTCGCAACCAAGATACTGCACAATGTTGACGTGATCCAGATGTTGCATGGTGTCGATTTCCTGGTCCAGAGCTGCGACAAGCTCCTTCATCCTGTTCTTGTCTCCCGCAGCGGCCTTGGGATTCACCTCAACTTCCTTGACAGCCAAGAACTCTCCAGTGGTGGCATTCATACCGAGGTACACACGACCATAGGTACCCTTTCCAATAAGCTGACCCTTGAACCACCTAAACGTCGTTTGTCGCTTTGGTGCCGTCTCCTGGGGGATCTGTGGCATGATTACGCTGCCACGCCTGTCTGGTCGAATTTGCACAATGTTGGCGTTGAACATCTTTGTACTCTTCCGGCGCATAATGTTGCCTGACGCCTGTCCCAGGTTTGTCGAGTTAGACCTCTTGTTAGCTTCGTGAGCTCCACGAGCTACTTCTCGGATAGACTTCATGCGGCCGAGGCCACCAGACCGTCGAAGACTCCTCTGTGCCACCGATGTCGGTCGCTGCTGATCCAAGGCCTTGAGGGTTGATTCGTCAGAGCCCAACGTGTCGTTCTCGTTGTATAGGGATGGCTGTCGGGCCGGGGGTATGGCAGGCGGTGGTTGTGTTGGGGGTTCTGGTGCTCCTGGCAACGGAGCTTGAGCTGTCCCTGGGTCACTACTCTCAGTTCCCTCAGCGATAGGCGACGGAGGCATCCCCCCCTCGGCGCCATCCTCCAATACGGGTTGATCCAGATCAAGGTTGGGGAAGAAGTCGTCGAGATTGTTGATAAGGGCATCCGTCGGAGGGCGGTTAGCCCAGACGTCCTTCTCAATGAATGACTTCCGCCGACCAAGTTTGCTTTCCTTCTCCTCAGATTCCCAGCCCTCAGATCGAGGGGTTGTGGGCTTGCGACCACGGTCTTCGTTGCCCTCTGATGTCGGGCCGTAAGAGACTGTGGGGGACAAAATGGTCACAGACCGATGCTTCTTTGCGCGCGATGTTTCCACGGTTAGACTGGGCTTCTGACTATGGCCGTTTACAGCGCTATTACCAGCAGGCTTGCCCTTATTTCTGCTGGCCAGAGGGATCGCAAAGAGACCATCATCAGAGTCATCTCCGCTGTCGTCATCAGCCGGTGGTGGCGGTGCTGTAGGCTTGGAGAATTGAACATCGGAGTCCTCAAACTCTGTGTCAGGCCCATGCGACGGGCGCCGCTGTGGCTGCTGCGGCTGCGGCGGTGACCTCTGGGGGAATGTCGTCCTCGTCCGCATCGAGCTGGGGCTCATCTCCGCCGGGGATGATGCCCTTGGCACTGTTTCATATAACTTAGCTTCTGATACACCTGCTGGCTTATCGCCGGGCGGGGGCGTCTCGCTGGGTGAGTAGTCTGGTACGACAAAAGGCATGTTCCCCTTGCTCCAGGTTACAGAACCTGGCGTCGCTACCGAACCACGACTGCTTCGACCCATGTTGTGCTGAAAGAAATCAACGCTAGAGTTGTTATCCTTACCTCCGGGGATTGGTTGTGTCGACATCCGGTTGGGAGATACGCCACGATTATTCTTGACATTGGATTGTCCAATCGCGCTCAGGTTCCTTCCCATGCCTGCGAGCGCTGCTCCAATACCAATGCCAGCGTTTGCCTGGGGCACAAGCTTGGCCTTCTTGCCCTTCTCCGTCATCTCGCTCTCTCCAGTGACCATCGGTGGATGTCTAGGCGTAGGATAGCCCTCGAGGCTGCTGCTGGATGATCGTAGGCCCTGGCCTGTCTTCTTACTCAAGGAATTGGCCTTGATCAGTGTGGCAGATGGGTCGCTGGGCGGTGCCGGGGGTCTTCTTTGAGGGAATAGTTGATCAGGGCGCTTGTCTTCGTACGGCGATTCTCGAGGTTGGTCAAAGTCGACATTTCTGCCGACAATACCAGGACCAATCGACTCAGATGGGCTGCCCTTTGCAGCCAGCTTCCTCCTGGCAAGATATTCGCGCTGCTTCCTCTCCATCTCAGCCCTGTAAGTGCTTGCCTCCTGCGCAAGAGTCTTCTCGGTCTTCTCGTCGATCTTGTCATCTGTCAGCGTGTTGGACCGAGACGTCGGCGGTGATGAGCTAGATCGCTGCCTGCTATTTCGTTGCGTGTCATCGGGTGATGTTCCTGGGGCAAGGTAGCCAGGGGCCAGCGAGGCTGGAACATCTGCGGCCACATTCAGGCTGTTAGCAGGGGGTACTCCAGGCGGAGTAACGAAAAACTTTAGTGTTCCAAGAGGATCGCCCTTGACTCTCTTCACCGTCAGAAGACTCTGATCGTCCAGAGGATCCACGTGGTCAAACTTTCCAACTTCAGTGAGGTAGATATAAGAGTTCTCAAAGTCGCCCAGACCAAGATGCATGCAGATGACTTGTCGGACCTCTGCAGCCGACTCCGCCTCAGTAATGTCGCACATTCTGAAGTTCCAATAGTCCATAGTAGCCAGAACATAAGTTCTGACGGGGTTAATTCGTCTTGGTCGTTGATGTACCATGTGGCCGTTTCTATCATCAGGCCCAAAGCCCGTTCCTGGATGATCTAGGTTGGTGTCGCTGCCGTTCATTCCTCGGACCCCTAGCCCCATAGGCTTCATGGTACCTTGAGGCGAAGTTGGAGAGTCCATCTCTTCGGGATTTTGCCTCTTCTTTCTTGACAGGAAACTGAGGAAGCTCTTGGAGTCTTTGGCTGAAGCTGGTGTCTCACCACCTGCTGACCTCTCTCCTGCTTCCAGAGGAGACTGACGAGACCGAATGTCGTGACTTCGACCACCATGAACCATATCTCCCAAATTCATGCCTCGGCTAAGCATGGTCGCAGCATCGGGGGGGACTCCAGATCCATAGATGGCGACACTTGACGAAACAGAATCCAGACTGCTCCGCGATCGATGTCCAGCTTTGATTGTGTTCGGAGACTGTGAGAGTACAGGTGTAGTTGAGGATGTGAATAGCGCTGGCGGAATGCCAGGACTGCCATTGGGGCTCGCTGATCGTGCGGCAGCTCCACGGAATGTTGCTCCCTCGCCCGACTCGCTGACGTTGGGGCTGTGGCGACGAGCACCGTCTGTATCGACATGCTTTAGAATATTTCGATGATTTGAATCTGCGGCGATATTGGTGCTGCTAATGCTGTTAGGCATTGTCGTCGCCCTCGTCTGCGAGAAGCGCCGAGTGCTAAAGCCAGGGCCAGGTGCCGTAAGAGGCGTCTGCAAAGAAGTCAGTACGGGACAATTACAAGCCAATCGGGGGAACAAACGTTGGGCGAATCCATGGGGTCGGTTCCAGCACTTGGTAAGTTGTTCCCATGTCCGCCATTGAGGGACTCTTTGTGGCCGTGGGAGCTCGAAATCTTTGACGTATCAGCTGGCCGGCCCGTCACAATGCTCCTAATGAGCCGTCGCATTCTCTTGCCCTCCTCGCGCTCACGGGGCTGATCCCAGCCGGTGCCGCTGTTGGTGCACTCCTGGGCGAGTCTAGGATATACTTGCTGATGCATCATGCCAAAGTTGCCGCGGCCGCCGTGGCCGCTGCCGAGCTCGAGGAATTGTGTCCCCTGCAAGTTGAGGGCCTTGAAGGTCTCCTGCCAGTCCTTGGAGAACTGGTTCTTGGCCAGCCAGATCAAGACAGTATCGAGGGGCCACTGGGAAGCAACCTCCGGTGGGATGGCAGTCGCGTTGGACGAGTTGGAAGCACCACGCGGCTGCGAGTTGGTGGCCGAGTGCAGGCCATCCATGGGGGTAGTGGCATTTGTGTCAGTTCCGCTTTGAGGCGTCGTGACTGGCCATGATGTCTGCGAGTTGGCAGTCAGGGTTCCGTCTTCCAGACCAAAGGCGGGGATACCAACGCCCTCTCCGTACGTGTCGCCTTGCGGTATGTAGGTCGCACTCATGGCCTCAGTCGGCGGGGGCGGAGGAGGGATAGAAACCGTCTGCCCAGCGGCGATCTGGGCGTGCAACTTGGGGTTGTACGGCTGGTGCTGGCCGGGCGGCGGCGGCGGGATGTTGAAGCCAGGCCGCCCGTCGTACATGCGCCCAAATGCGCCGTGCCACGGGGGCTGCTGGCCGAGGGCACTCGCCGGAGGCGGACCGGGAGGTGGGGGGATCATTACGCCGGATGCGCCTGGCGCGGCGGGATATCGAGGCGGCGGAGGCGGCAGGTTCATCATGGTTCCCATCTGGCCGGCATTCGGACCTCCCATGGGCGGCGGCGGCGGAGGGACCTGGAATGGCCTCGTGGGATCGGCGCCCGAGACATGTCTCTGGCCAGCCGGATACATGTTGGGCGGCGCGGGGGGCAGCCCGCCTCGAGGAACAAAATGGGCAGAGATCTGAGGATCAAAGAGGGACGGCGACGTGAGAATTCGTGGCAGAGACGGAGGCGTATGCAAAGAGGAGGAAGCGCTGGCGGTCGACGCTCGGGGACGTAAGCTCGAGGCAGATGAGACGGGGTGGAGGAAGTGGGCGGGTGCGGAGGTCGTCGGCAGGTCGGAGGAGGATGAGCCCAGCGGCCGGGGGGGCGAGCTCACGGCCGGGGCGACAGCGGGAGGGTACGAGAAGGAGGACGGAGCCGTCGACGAGAGGGCATAGGCGGGAGTGTGGTCGGTGGAGGAGCCGTCGACGAGGGCGAGGTCCTGAAGGCTGGGCCGCGAGAAGGACTGGAGTCTGGCCTTTGCCAGAGCCTGGTGAGACGCTGCTACTGTAGCCGCTGGTGTCGTCGCTGTCGTCGTCGTCGTCGCTGGAGGTTGAGGATGAAGGGCCTGTGCCTGTGCCTGTGCCTGAGCCTGACCCGGAGCCGGTGGCAGGTCGAAATTGGCAGCGGGACGGGAAACCCGTCGCAAGCTATCGCTATTCATGGCTTGTGCCTGCGGTGGAGTAACATGGCGTGGAGTTGAGTGGGTCGGATGGACAAGGATACCAGGGCTGGGCCGGGCCTGGCCAGGATAGGCGCTGGAGGAGTGGATTGAGGATTGTTGTTTTTTGTTGTTGATTGAGTCGGGTGTTGATGGTGTGTTGGTGTTGCTCGGCGGACGGGGAGAAGGATCGATACTAAGAGATGGATGGATGCCTTACCTACCGCACAGTAGCAGCAGATCTGCGGCCAGCCTGCTTATCCTCCGAGTCACCACGTGTAATGGCTCAGATATAAGTCGCAAACTCAAGAGCCCAATGTGCTGTACCACCGATAGAATGGAGGGCGCTCGGCCCCGTGGCATTGGCGACTCTTTCAAGCCCTTATCCTCCACCTCACGTCCCCTCAAAGAAACCCAGCCACTGCTCCGTCTCGCTCGCCCGCGGGCGCCTGGCGCTTGGCGACAGTTGGGATGGTGCGCGGGCAGGGTGTGATAGAGAGCACTTGCAGACGTGTGCTAGCTGTGGTGGAGGGGGTCCCTGGCGAATCGGGTCCGTCCAACTGTCTCTCAGAGGGGGCCGCCAGTTGTACGGCCGTTTGCTGACGGGGGTGCTCAAGGTTGAGAGGCATACAACAGATGGAATTGTGAGGTGCTCCGCAGGAGAGGAACGCACATGCGAGCAAAGCCTCGGGGGTGACGTTTTAACTATGAACTCAACTTCGTCATTCATTGTCCGACTCCGACACAGCCTAGATAAGGCAGCGAGCCCCTTGCTCCGCGTCGCCTCCAGCAGTTCTCAGCCCTGGCTCGGCTCAGCCTTCAACCCTTAACTGACGCAAGCCCCCCTGGATCGGTTCCAGGGCACAAAGTCAAGTCAGACAAATACGAGGGGCCGCTGACCCAGATTCAAAGTCGTCTCAAAGCCGGGGGCCACTCTTCAACCCAAGACATTGGGTCCTGGCCTTCTCCACAGACCATGACCATGCCACTGCCCGCCGACCGAGCAATTGGTTTGCAATTCGTGGTGGCGTCACACTAGGAGGTCCGCAACATAAGCAAGGAGTCTACCGAGGGCCAAGTTCGTGATGTAGACCGAGATACAGTACTGTAGTGGGCTGGCTACATGCACTTCAGACCTTGCTGGCGCCCTCCATCGTTAGCCCATGGATCGACAGCTCTCTTCGTATCCAGTCTTGAAATCGTATCGCTAATTTCCCAATGTCTTAGTGGATTGCATCTGAGGAACAGTATCTCTAACGTTGCTTTATCAACCTGTGTAGTCGTGTGTAATTCCTCCTCTTGTTCAAACCCAAACTCCATTCGCACCGCAAGATGCCATCAATTACCTTTGCCCAAGCCCGAATTGCAGTAACCAACTCTTTACCCCTCCTCTTAAAGCGTTACATAACGCTGCAGCTGCCAAAATTGTATCCATAGCCCTGCTGGCACTGTTCCAGATACCCTGCCTCCTCGTCAGAGCCCACAGGAACATTGTGCTTTCGCACCAGGCCTGAGATCTTGAGGCTCTGCTCTCCCTCTGCGTGCCACCACTTGAGCCTCTGTAACGTTGTTCCTTCATCATCATCCGTGCTCAACTCCCACTTGCCAGATGACACAGCAACCTCACATTGGTCCTTGGGGAAGTGATACTCCGGCAGGAACACAACAGTGGGCGCCTCATCGGGCGCATCCTTTGGTGCCTTCAACTTGAGCTCATATGTGCATTGTCGCAGATTGAACCCAGACGAGAGAACATCGCCATAAACTACTGTAGGGGTAGGGCGCACAAAAGCTTCGGCGGCACGGTATCCGGGGGCATTGGTCAGCTGAGGATCCTTTGTAGATGGCGCCGAGCTGATGGACGGGTTTGTGAGTGTTCGCTTGAGGTTATCAGGTGTGACAGTCCGGTCGTCAGCCACGTCTTTGCTGGCATTGTTGGTGGCGTTTGTGGTCGCCGTTTTGACGAGGTTCAACGATGACTGAGAAAAGTCCGGCACAGGTGATTCCGGCAGAGGTTTGTCGTCCAGTGACAAGATCGACAAGTCCTCGCCGTTCCAGAAATCTCCTCGCTGGTGCTCGTTCCTTGCACAGTACACCCACAGGCAATGGCCCTCAAGCCCTGCCCCCTCAACAGCAAAGTAGTTGGCATCAAGAGCTGCTGACTGGCTAGAGTAGTCACCAGTCTTGTATGCCTTCTTATCATCCATGTCATATGGAATACCAAACTCTGTCAGTACACAAGGATGCTTTCCAGTGCGGTCAAGACCCTCTTTCCTGAGTGTCGCAAGCTGTTCCTTGAGACAATTGCGAATTGCCGTCTCTCCGATTCTGATAGCCAGTGCTGGATGCCAGTACTTGCCTCGCAACACACCCACCACGTCGACGTTCCAGGTACTATTCCAATGCTTCGTCATGAGGGTGATACCATCGTAATAGTGGGGAGTAAAGGCCATTCTCGGGTCGTCGTCCTCGGTTCCCTTGATCTCGGGTGGTAGCTCCAGTGTGGGGAACTGCATGAGCATGATGCAGTCCTTGTGGATTCCTCGGCATGTCTTGACATATCTGCGCCAACAATCCATAAAGTAGGTGTTGGTAAACTCGGGATAGTCAATGGTCTTGCCGGTACGTGGGTTCTTGGCAAAGTAATCTTTCCGGAGAAGCGTATCTGTCTCCATGTCCCAAACACCATGCTGAGCCCAGATACATTCGCCGAGTTTCCAGCCTGGATCACGCTTCCATCCGTATCTTGAGTCGTCATAGTCGGCGGGCAGCCACGCAATCTCGCCGTGGGGATCAACGAGCTTGGTTCCAGTCTTGTAAGGGCCAAGTCCTCCCATGTCCCATGTGTCAACCTCGCAAGCACGGCCCATGCCAGTGAGGAAGGTCTGCCACATCGTTGGGCAAGTTCCCTTCTTCAATGGATGCTCCTTGGGGATCACGCTGAGATCCTGATAGCCCGTCATGCCCTTGTTGGGCTCGTTCATGCTCTCCCAACCAATGACAACATCATTCTCAAGATCACCAGCCTCGTGTATCCGTTGCGCCAGATGGCCGCAGGCATTCATGAAATGATTCTGGAGATAATCCTGAATGTTGACGCCATCGATGATGCACTTCGGAGCAAAGTCTTTGCCAGCAAAGTACAATGTGAAGATGGTGCCGGCAGCAAGTCGGTAGTAGTTTGTCGACCAAATCATCTTGGGGAACTCGTCGGGGTTGGGATAGGTGTTTTGAACGATGGCCGCCTCGGTCGCAGCAAAGCTCTGGGGGTTGAGTCCGCAAGCGTAGAGAGTCCACAAGGGAGCGCCTGAGCCGCCTGTAAATCGAGACCAGACATCTTGATGGGGATCCATGAATATGTAAAACCCATACTCTTTAGCTATCCTCAGGATATCAATCGTGTGCTGGATGAACTCCTCATCGTAGTGTCCAGGCCCGGCCGCCTCGATCGCCTCCCACGTGAAGATGTAGCGAATGGTATTGAAGCCGTAGCGCTTCAGTCGCGCAAAATGCATTCGCGCGTCCTCCTTTGGGAACGGCCGCTGGTGAAAGGTGACATTATCGCCGTCGAAGAAGTCGGTGCCGACGTGAGAGGGTTGATCGGGTTCGCTGGGAAGCTTCGAATCGCCAGCAACGTTGATGCCGCGAAGCACGACTTGACGCCCATGGCTATCGCGGAACTGACCGTCCTCGATGAGTAAACGGAACGAAGACATGGCTTGTCCAGTATCGATCGCTTTGTCGAGAGCGAGAGAGGGAGGTTGGGCGAGTCGAAGGGGGGAATTTGGGGGACAAGCCAAGCTAGCTGGGGCAATGCTTGACGATGACGTTCAAGGCGCTGTGACCATTTAGTCTAGATGAATGACAGGGATACTTGGATCCTTGTTAGTCAGCCGGATATAGGTCGAACCCAATAACTGATAGAGTATTTCTGCACAAAAATCTGTGATAAGAACAGTTGGATCTACGTGAGTCTCGAGAGTTGGAAGAATGAGAAGACAGCTGCCACTCCAAGTTGTTTAGGTACCTTCTCTAACCAAGGTCATGAGGGCGCGATGAGCGGTCTCGTCTCGACTCCCCCACCTTCCGGCCCCGGGGTTTCCCAAGAACCCGAACATCAGCCGATGCGGTCCGTGGTTCCGAATTCGAATGCGAGAGCGACATGCCATTCGAGAGGGTGACAGAAATGAAATTGAGCTTTGATGTGTTTAGTTGTCATGCTGAATTGCGTAAATGTCTAAACGATCGTGGACAGTTTGAGTTGAAGAATCATCTTGTCAAGAGCAACGGGGCGCCGGAACCGAGACGACGCATAAAGGATTCATCACGTCTTCGAGCCAGGTTCCAAAGCTCCGAACTCAAGGGGAAAATAACCTCAGGACGAAAAAAAAAAACGAGTGTCGGAGAATTAATAAGAATATTCGTCATGCGATGGGGCTTTGTTTGATGAATCTGGCGCTAACATGCAGTTCATCGTTAGTCAGCGGTAATTGGTGTGTAAGCATTCTTGACCTCGAGTTCTAAAATAGATGGGATAGTCGTCTTGTCTTGCGGAATCAGGGGCAGTTGTCATTTATAGGTACGGGGGAAAAAAGGGTCGCGATTTATATGGCGATGGTCGGAAGCGGAAAACAAGCAGCTTGCGAATCGCTTCGTAAGCTCATTTAAACCCCACAACCCTCGTCGCGTGCTTGCAGCCCATCATCGGCTTCCATCTCACTGGCATCGTCGTAGCCGTCGCTGAATGAGGATTAGCGCGCTCCCGTCGCAAATCGGACATTTTTCGCTCCAGCAAATCCGAAAAACCCACGCCCGTTAACTCCGCCGACTTAGTACTCCCCTCGCTCAACCAATCCCCATTTCATTTCACTTTCACATAAACCGACCAGCCTCATAACTTGACAAGAGCCTGTTTCGTCCTCTTTACGCTTGCCCTTGATAGGATCTGCATTACGCTGTATCATAGATCTCGCAAGATCCTCAATATCTGACCCACACCTTCGGTCTTTGTTCTGGAATACCCGAGGTGCCGGTCGTGGCTGAACTAACAGACAGACAACCCGACCATCCCCTGCATCTCACGACGCCCGTCTTCGGCACTCTGATCCCGAGTCTTGAGTTGTCAGTATCATCCTAGGGCCAAAAGATATCGACTCTTTGTCTTGATCTCTCGGGGCCGCCAAGGTGAAGCAGTCCGGCGCTTCCGCCGGGCACCTCTGAGACATCCCCGGCTTCTCGGGAAGATACTCACATCACGAAATCTGGCCAAACAGCATACCAGAGGGCCGGTGTATCAGCATCAGGCATCTCGGTGGCCTTGGCTGCATCTCCTGAAGCTATCATTCACCGATACATCCTTCAGGGTGTCGCGCGGGAGCCCATGACGCCTCAACCGTCTGGTCCCGAGAGCCTCTCCTCTGCAAGGGTCTCTAAGCTTGCCAGAAGACCTCACCGCAAGTCGAGAAATGGCTGCTTCAACTGTAAAAGGAGGAAAGTAAAGGTTCGTCTCCTTCGGTTTGGCACCCACCCACGACTTCCGAGCCATCCAACTACAGTCCGGTGCTGACCAAGCCAGTGCGACGAGGTGAAGCCCGCTTGCGCCAACTGCGTGCGCTTCGGTATCCCTTGCGATTTCGCTCCCTTGCCGCCAACTGGCGAGGACCCGTCATCGTCAAGGTCACCTCCCGACTCCAGTGCCGTCCAAGGAGAGCCCTCCACGACGCCGCGCCGTGGTCCGGGCCGGCCACGAAAAGATTGGGCCGCCCTGACGAGACCGCTCCCGCATCAACCGGAGCGAGCCGGGACTTCTCCGCCATCCGCCGCCGCGACTCCGGCGTCGTCTTCAACAGCTTCAACGTCAATGGCCTGTCCTTTGAACGTTGCCGATGCTGAATTCCTATTCCACTTCATTACCCACACCGCTGGGACGCTGCACGATTATGATGACCCTCAGAAGAGCATTGCGGTTTTCTGGGCACGAAATGTTCCTCAGATCGGATTATCATACCACTTTGTCCTCCATCTTGCGTATTCTCTAGCCGGATACCACCTTGGTTATCTAGAACCCAAGGGGACAGAACGCCATGCTCGGAATCGCACCCTCGCAGCGCAACACGCGGAGCTTGGGTTGACCGAGCTCAACAAGACTTTGTCCAACCTAAACGAGACAAACTGCGGTGCCCTATATGTCGCTTCCGTACTTGTTTGTTATTGTACCTTTGCAGCAGGACCTACTGGTCCCGAAGACCTCCTACTCTGCAGCGTGGGAGATGTCGCCGCACAGCGGTGGTTACCATTAATACACGGCGTGAGATTGATTCGACAATCTATTGAGCCCGCGACATTGTTCACGGGGCTTATGTCTCCCCTTGGCGGCGGCGCGGATCCAGAACCGGAGGACCCGAGACCCGAGTATCTCGTCAAAGGATTCCCTCACCTCCAGTGGATCGAGCCTCTTGAGAAGCTGCGGGCATGGATTGCATCCAACGAAACACCGGATACAGTCTTATTTCTGAGAGCCCACAAGTCGCTCTGCGAAATTTACGAAGCCAACTATGGTGATGCGGATGGAGGCTACAACGGCCCAATGACAAATAAGCTTGTATTTGGGTGGTTCTACCGCCTGCAGGATCTCTTTGTTGGCTGTCTTCAGCGGAAAGCACCGCCGGCTCTTCTCTTATTGGCGTACTACGTCCCTTTGTTTAACACGATGACACGATCTTGGTATATGGATGGGTGGGCGGCGCATCTTCTCGATGCAATACGGGGATTACTCAGTCCAGACTTGTTGGGATGGCTAGAATGGCCTCTAGAAGTGTCCAAGCAAAGGGCATGAAGACATGTAATCATTGGAGTTTCACACCAGCGTATTAACAAGTTAAACAGAACAGACTTAAATATCAGGATTCCACTTCTGCTTATGTTTTGGCCCCATCCCCTGCAACGTCGTGCGTCCCTATCACCTTGATCCAATATCATACTTTGACATATGGTGGCGGATCAAGTGCCGCTTTCGCACCCTTCTCTGTGGTGATATTCTGCTTCTCAGCAATATCCAACTCTTCCATGGCTTCCTCGATTGTAGGTTGTTTCTGCTGTTGTCGTCTGCCACAGCACCAGCAAGCTTCCACGACTGAAGCAAGCCACAGGGCCAAGTTGACAGCATCAATCGTCACGGCGGCTTTAATTCTGTTGATCGAAAACTTTTGCTCAATATCCGCACTGTTGGAGATGTTTTGGGCAAACACTGCGACAGTGACAAGCCAAAGGAGGCTGATCACACAGTCCCAGACCACGGCTCCAGGACGGGGAAGGGCGAGCCACCATTGAGCCATTGAACTGAGGGCAGCTAGCACTGCGGCAACCTCGGCATAGATCCAGCTTGCGTGGGCATGTGTGTTGGTTGCCGACCAGTTGACAAGGTCGGCGCCGTAGAGTGCTGCGCTGATGACGGCGAAGATAAATTGGAGGCCGCGGAGGGTGACTTGAGCGACAGCTCTGGGATGCCATTGGCGGGCCATGCTGGTGACTGACAATGCAATGATAAATAGAGTTTTTATGAAATAGGTTATCCAAGTTGTGAGATGAGAGAGGAGTCTTGTGTGTTGATGTTGAGCATAGATGAGAGATCAAAATGGGCGACAAGGGACTCACTGATATACCCGTCCACCCTCAAACCCGCCATCGCCTCTTCTGTCATGACGCGCAACCTTTCTATTTTAAAAGGCCTTCCTTTTCTAGAAGCTAACACCTCCAACCAACAAAAAGATCGTTGTTCCGAAAAACTATCCTGAATACGAAAAACCCCTTGAGGGGGTTCCACCCTTCTCCAACAGCCATGTGGGCCGTCTGCATGAGGAATGATTCAGGGTCTTTTGATGCTTTAGGTTGATGTCGATCTTTTCTAGAAATATCGTGTGAGCAAGTAGCCAGTTGATCCTTCGCTAGAACTCAAAGTGCTCCCAGTCTATCCCTAGTGACAGATACTTTTGAAGAACAGGTCCCATGCCCATCATTCCAGCTCGGGTAAGCTCAACATGTGGAAGCAGTAGTTGATGTCATCGTGCATTCAAACATGTCTAATCAAGCTCTTCCGACAGCTTTTCAACAATCTCATTGCCCCAGAGAAGACCCTCCATGACTGACTTGCCTCTCTCGAATCCCTGGCAGACCAAGGCGCAACAGTATGACCAGAGACAGCCACCTGGGTTCTCGATAACCAATACCAGCTCGCCAAGGTCAAGATCTCGATCGCGGCGAATGATGCATATCCCATAGTGACTTGTCTTGCGAATGACGGAACCACACATCGGTGGTGGCTTCCCAATCGAAGAAAACCAAATCTCTTTCGAGTATCCGCACTTGGGTGCCTTTTCAACCATGGTTATAGAAATGGGAAACCAAATGTTATATACGGGAGATATCTCCCGGTTGACTCTCTTCCATCCATTAATTGAGGGGGGTTCCGCCGGCGGATCTATCCAGCTCTGTTGACGGACAAAACTCCCATACCCAGGAACCTCGACCTGGGACTTGATAGATAGCAGCTTGGGGGAACCTTGGATCCTCACAAACTCGGCTTCGGATGTAAAACTCGGTGCCCCGCTTCTTTTGGTGGTTACAGCAGTTACATGTGTTGAGACTATCATATGTACTCCGACGGCTGCTTCGTGAGCGGTCTAGGAACTTGATGAGTTCGGTACAGGCGATGTACCTAGCCCATTGTCGAACTGAATCTCCAAAGCTCTGAGCAAAACGAATCTCGGGAGGATAGGGGGATAAGGGTCCTTCAGCCTGCCGGCATTCCATCCATGACTGGAACATTCGGGCCTCACAGACTGGATCATGGGCCTCGGCGTCGTTGTCAAGAAATAATCCGTGAGGAACCTGAGAGCAAGGCATGATGTCTGGTTTTAAGTCCTCTAAATGAGCAGTGGTGTGAGTAGTTGTGATGGGAATATGCCGTGGTTGTTTCTGAGGTTAGCCTCAAGATGAGAGGTTGAAGTGTTAGGGGCAAGGTAAACAATAGCAACCATGACAGAAGCCGTCAGTTTATATCAGTCCCTCTTAGACTTCACAGCAGATAACCAGACGGGAAAGTTCACATCCCATGACTTCCACATAAGCTTTACGCGGGAACACGTTTAACATGGATATGCAGGGCGAGAGCTTAACCATATAATTTCTAGTACACATTGATGCAAAAATTTCTGGTAACTCCTTAATAAGTAGTGAACCTCTTACGGATTCTATCCAAGAGCCCGCCCTGGTAAAGCCTTGAGCACGCACCCACACAGGATTCATGGCAGAGTTCGCTGTTAAACGCTGCAACGGTTAACTGTATGTTGTAAAGGGTCGGTCGATTTATATTTTGAGACCAAGTTGTTATTCAGATGTTATACAAGTTTTCCATGCCTTTTCTAAGCTGCGGTAGTCGTCCCTGAGTATACCGATATGGACTCGTTCCAGTCTTGCTATTACGAAGAAGCTAATTTCTGTCAAAGCAGACCATAATCAAGTTTTAAACTAGGTCGAGGCCATCACTGAACTCGACTAACTAGACTTCATCTTTGGAGGATTCATTATTCACCAGTTCAGGGCTTGCGACGATCCCAGTGGGGCGTGAGGGCATCCACACTAAGCAGAGAGCACAAAAAGAATGTCCACCAAATCCACCCAACGCAACTGAACATTGTGTGCTAGATCAATGTTCACGGAAAGGAGCATAGGAACAGCTCGGACGAATGAGCGAGTAACACTTTGTATCGCCATGCAAAAATATGATTTGAGCACATGTGCTCCCCCGGGAAGGCTCGAACTTCCGATCTCCCGATTGTCTGCAAGTAACAGTCGGACGCTTTAGCCAACTAAGCCACAGGGGATTGAGCCAATTCTGTGATCTCATTGGTTGGGATCCTGCCGTGAAGATGTGTCCTATGGTGGTTTGGCGGAGACAAAGCCTGAGGTCGACGACGCACATGGCTCAATTTCAGCTCTTCCAATTCCAGAGTTATGGTACTACAAGAATTCGATACTACAATGTTAGCATGAATTCGGTAGGTTTTCAAGGTTGAAATCTACTCATCAGCTAGAAGCAAAGTGAACAACATAGGGACTTCCATAAGTGATCAGATCAGATGTCAATGTCTTCGACAGAGAGCGACGCCTCAATACTAAACAGTTCATTGTCCAGCCAAGGCGACCAAGCTTCAAAAGCTGAGCGTAGCCAGAACTGATGCCATGCTATCTCATGCAACAAGTGACAGCCGCATACATCATGTCTGTTTCTCCTTGTCACACTCACCGACCTCGTTTGCCCTCTCAATTTCAGCCCTTGCTCCAACCCACTTCTTCCTTTTACCATCAAAGAGTCTCCACGCTGCTGCGGTTTGTGGTCCGTCCATTAGCATCTTCCAGAGAGGCCTTTCCCTCCACCAGAACAACCATCCCTTCCATCCCCATCCAAGATGCTCCTCCACACCCATGCCGGCTGTTCGGTCAGCCCAAACTAGCCACTCCCGTGCAGGCACCGAGGCTGGGATAACTGTCCCTCGTTGCGCGAGCCTACTGATACGCTGTTCTTGTTGATCCATCCAGCGATGCATTTCAGGCTGCGGAGGTAACTTGGAGTGTCCGGCCCATACCTGAGCAATACACATGCTCGTCAAGTCAGCCAGACAGAATGCGCTAGTGATGAACCAAGCACAACCAAGGAACGCGAGAGAGTCCGGTTGCTTGAGGGAGAAGACGTTTTGGTATAGACGCGGCAAGGGACGGCCCTTGGATCCCCAAGCCTTGAGCCAGGCTATGGCCGGCTTGTCGGAGGGGTCTACCTGAGGGTCCAGGATGTCGAAGCCGTACTTGTATCCCGTGCAGCAAATGATGGCATCAGCTTCCACCACATGCCCATCTGTCAGCTCCAACTCCTTTGGGCCTGTGACTTTCTTAATTCCATGAATTGTTTGGATATCCCCAGCACGTAGTCTGTTGATCAATGTGTCCGAGACTACTGGGTTTGTCACTTTGACGGAGGGTGCTGGGTCTAGTCTCCAAGCGGGATCGACATCGCCAAAGGCTTTGCTCATAATGGACTTGGCCTTGCGGTTAAAGAGAGCTTCCGAAAGGGATGGACACCATCTCTCGAGGAAGCCGACAATGATTGAGAATCGATGAGTGAAGCCTTTAGATCCGGTGACCTTGTCGATATCACGGGGAAGCTTGCCAGTATATAAGAGCAGAGCTTAAGGGATGGAAGAGTAGGGGACTTACGACAATAGCACCATGATTATGAGAGATGCATATGCTCGAGGCGTGTCCGACCAATATGTCAGCAATATCGCTTCCCGTGTTGCCAAGTCCCAGAACAACGACTTTCTTTCCAGTAAATGCTTCAGGTCTACATGTCATTAGACATCGAGGTTTTGCCATACTGAAAAGTGGTGAGTTTATGCTTACCTCTTGAATGATTTTGAGTGAAGGATCATTCCCGCGAACAAGCTCGATCCATTGATCTCAGGCATGACAGGGTTCAGATGCGGCCCTGTGGCGATGACGACTTTGTCGAAGTGCTCTGAGGGCGCAAGTTCAAAGTCCAGTCGCCATCTGTTGGATTCTTCCTCTCTTGCGACGTGCTTGACTACGGTGTTCAGCCGCAGGTGAGGTCGTAGGTTGAAATGGTCGGCATAATTCTCGAGGTACTCATTGACCTGTTTTGCTGAGCAGAAGGGAGGTGTTCCTAGAAAAGTCAGCCCAAGGGAGTCTTGTATGTACATGCAGAATAATACATACCCTTTTGAAAGGGAAAATCTGTATAGCAACCCTAGGCATTGTAAGATCTTTGCTTGGACTACCATAAGAACAGGCGGCGTTACTAACCCGAGCGATAGAGACGTTTACAATAGTTGCTAGAATCTTTCAGAACCTCCACCACAGCTTGCAATTGGGTGGTAAGCTTACATTCAAGCACACTCAATGTGTCTTCATCCTCAGTAAAGTGCCAAAGCCCTCCAACATAGCCATTGCGGTCGAAGCCAGTGACGTTGAACCCTTCCTCTAGCAAGTTCTTGACAGCGACGATCCCCATGGCCCCTGGGAAGCGAGAACTCAAAAATCAGTGGGGGTTCGATAAAGACGACGATCTGTACGCACCAAGGCCAATGACTGCAACCCTCTGCTCCTGAGGGCTCGAGGTTGCCATGGCTCAAGCTGGCTTCAAGAGGACGACAGCGCTACCGAAATTGACGTGAGAGATGGTTGATAAGGACGGAAAAGAGGAACAACTCGGAAAAGGAAAGTGACATGATAATGGATCTGGGTGCTAACTACAGGGTGACATTAAAACCGCCAAATTCTCATGGGCCACGCAATTCGGCAATCCTTTCGGATCGAAGCTCAAGACTGGGGGCTCTCGCAGGGGGTTATATCCGTAGCGTGTGCGCCATTCTCCATGCCACCATTTTAGCACTCAGCTCAGCTCAGCTCAGCTTTTGTCAGTTTCAGCCAGCCAGACCAGAGGCGGGCCCGAGAGGGTGGATAATCTTTTATCATGGTTTACAAATTCAAGCAGTAACATGATCCTTTATCTCTCTTTTTCTAGCTATATGGCACGTCTCTTTAATTACAACTCTCTCCATGCTGTCCATGGCGATTGTTTCTTAGCTTGGCATGCAGAGAAACGTTACAATTGCCAGCTCCGCTCTCGCAGATCCGGGGATCATCTCAATTTGGTTAACAGAGCGAACCAGCCATGACCGTAACGAAACAACTGGACTCTCATTTGCGGAGACGCAAAGAGGTTGACTGGCTTCAGATGAGTTGATCTAGCTAAAACAGAACTCTCCGACACTATTGAGTTCTGATCAAAGCCAATCGCGATGTTGGGCGGAACAAAGTTAGACTTTACCAATTGCCCAGACAACTTGAGAGTTTATGAAATGGTTTTATGCCCTACATAATGCATAATCCACTGCAGAAGGTTTCAAACCAGATGTGTGAGTTGCGGTCAGATCGCCCAGTCTCCCCACACACACACACATCATAGCCCCTGGTAACACACCACCCTTCAACAACAAATAAAGCATCTCCCCGATGGCGCAATTGGCTAGCGCGTCTGACTGTTAATCAGGAGGTTGGTGGTTCGAGCCCACCTCGGGGAGTTGATTTTTTTGCAGTTCTCGCGGACTGATTCTTTTTGCCAGACATACACTTTTCCGTAGAGGCTGTAGAGACGCAGCCCGGTTCTTGTTTTACACAGTGCTCCTCTGCATTTGCCATAGCCGAGAACATGAGAATTCGCGAGGTAGGTAGGTTGTCACGCTGAGTTTCGGAGCTGGGACAGGCAACACGCCGCGTCAACCAGGTTGGGCAATTGATCGAACTGACAACAAGCAAGCCTTGAGCAGATCAAAGGGTTTTCTGGTCTGTGTTTGGACGGTGTTTGGACGGCGTTTGGCTGCAAACAAAAACTCCTGTCGAAACTTGACTTCTCACCAAGACGCCACCAAGACAGTTCATCAGCAATCCATCTTACTCAATGGTCGTGTCAATCCCATGGTCACACGAGGAATGGCTGACTTGCCTTTCATATATGCGAGACATTCGTCCCCGATGCTCCTAGGTGAATCTCAGTCTGCATGTTGACATTCAGGCTCAGGCCGTTGTTTCAGCCAAGTATTCGCTGAGCTGGCCTAACACCGATTCCCCGTTGCTTGAATGGAACGAAGCTAATTGAATGTTGAATGCCGTGGAGACCTGTTTGCTTTCGTCTCCGTTTCATGTTATTGCCATGCGGGTAGTGCTTTGTCTCGTTTCTCACGTATTGAACTTCCCGTTTCTCATGCCATCTCGATTCTGCAATGTACCACCTGTTTTGCCAAGTACCGACACAAATTCCACCTGATTTCAGAGCATAGTAACCCAGGCATTATACGACTGGCTCCTTATCCTATGGGTTGATATGTCGAGTTGCAATGGGACTCCGTTTCAGTATAGGGTACTCAACACACCCAAGACGAACGCACACCAACAGCTTAGGCGATATCCTGCCCGCATTGGCCAAGCTAACGGCCGATTGTGCTAGACTAGGGCAAAAGTTTAGACTTGTCAGCTGCCTAGTACTGGCTCGTGCAAGCTCTGGTGATGGTGGGCAGCATCTGGAGGCTCGAGTCAAAACACCAAAAATAGTGGCCATCCGCAAAAAATGGACTTGAGCTGAATAGCTCCCCCGGGAAGGCTCGAACTTCCGATCTCCCGATTGTCTGGTAATAACAGTCGGACGCTTTAGCCAACTAAGCCACAGGGGAGATGATTTAGGCTGTTGTTGTTGAGGTCCGAGGCCCACTAGTACACACCTATGTTGCTGGTGGTGGAGCAGCAATGGCAACAGGGAAGAGAGGCTTTGCCTACCCTCTTGGCTGGCTTGTTCCAAGGATTACATGTAGTTGTCATGGCTTATGTCAAAGACTATATCTCAATGTCATAGACTGCTCTGCAGCAGTGACCCTTCTGGGCTTGGCAGAGGGAGTTGAGTCTTAGACATTTGCATCGGTTGTGGGATGGCTGTATTCATTGGCCAAGATCGGATGATAGCATTCTCTCATTGCGGCAGATAGGTACTTGATAGGTTACGAAGGCTCCTATATTTCAGCCCCTTAAGCCTCACAAGAAGCTCGACGACTGTCTCGGTCTACCGGCACAGCGTTGATTCAAAACCTTCAGAAGTATCTTCAACTGAGGCACGTGCCAAGAACTGCGCGGCAATGGCGTCGACAAAGAGGCACGGACTAGATGGTCGGAATGCCCGTTTAGGCATGGGTCCAGGGCCAGAGATTCAGACCCCCTGGATTGCTGGCAGCGAGTGGAGTTTGAGGTCCAAGTTGACGTCGGGAATAGGGGACTGCAGCACTTGAGAGTGGAGAGGTTGCGCGTCTGCAGGAACATGATGCGTTTGTGGACGATAATATGGAGTCGAGGCGGTTGTGAATAGACCATGAAGTACCTAGGGGAAACAGAAACATAAAATGCCCGTTATTCACTGCCTTGTTTGTTGTTTGGCCGACACATTGACCTCTGATGTTCCTTGGTGTAACACGAGGTGCTCGAGTCCTGTGCACGTGTGCTACTTGCAAGTATCGTAACCGGATCAAATACTTCCAATCATCCGTCCGTACCTGGCTGCGACCTCTTTCCCTTCAAATAACCATAACAACGGAATACCACCTCTAAATTTATCCTTTTGCTAGGTTTAGCGTTTCTGCTGCTGCAAAAACGTTTGCTGATCCATCTGTGACCCCCCTAAACGTCCCAGGCACGGGAAGCCCCTGCTAGAGGATGCTAATGTTAGCGCAGGAATAGGGGGCTGCTTCAGGCCATTCAACCAACCAGCGCCTGCAAAAAGACGTCCCTCTTCCGCCAAGAATCAACTGCCTTCCCTCGTTGGCTCTAGATCCAATCTGACTTAACCGTCCTGCAGCAGACGCGACCACTCTCCCTCTCTATGTCCCTTGCGCCGTTCCTTCATCTTCGCTTTAGCCTCTTTCTGCCATCATTCTTTCGAGGTCTCCAGCTAGTCTCTGTCTTGTTGCATCTTTGCTTGCTTATAGGTACAGGGGGGAAGCGTATTGAGGACCTATAGCTACGGCATGCTGCTCCCAGTGTAATACACGAACTTCCGACCAACGAACCCCTTCTCTACCCTCGAGACACCCCATCTCGACTCTTCTCTCCCACGTCGACACAAGCCTCGAAAAGCCTCGCCTCGGCGAGCCGCGATCCGCCGCAATGCTTCCGCTACGTCGACGTGGTCGCTTCTACACCATTATCTCCATCTTCCTGGTTTTCATCCTCTATCGATTCCTCCAGAATTCGTGGGCACGATCGGCCGAATACAATGCGATACAACAGCCTCCAGTGCCGCCTCCAGTCGCTCAGCCACCACCAGTTGAAGGCTCTAAAGAAGCTTTTGAGCCCGCTGTTGTACCGCCGGTGGTAGAGCTGCCAAACTCTGAAGGCAAGGGCTCGGATTCTATCCCGGAGCCCGCCGTGCCCCAGGGCGACAGCAACCTGCCTGCAAAGGTTGAGACCGGCGAGGACAAGACTCTTCCCGAGAGCATTGAGGCTATCAACGAAAAGGTCGAGGCTGCTGGAAAGACTCTTCCCGAAGCTGAAAAGACCGTTCCCGATGCCGAGAAGCCTGCCCAAGAAAACGCCCAAGGTCAAGCCAATGCCGGCACCGAAGGAGTCAAGAAGCCTGAGGAACAGACCTCTCCTGAGATGCCTCCTTTACAGGTCAAGGACCCGCCCGTTACAGCCGATAACCCAGATCAGCCTCGCGTCAACGTTGATGGTTCCAAGATTCACTGGACCAAGCCCAAGGAGAACTTCCCTCTCCCCGCCGAGTCCATCATCCCCATCCCGACTGGCACAGCCCCTGACATGAACAGGATCCAGTTTGACTTCCAGCTTGAGGATGAAGGAACCCGGAAGGTCCGTCTTGAGCGAAGGCAGCGTGTCAAGGCGGAGCTGGTGCGTGCTTGGGCCGGTTATCGCAAGTATGCCTTTATGCATGATGAGCTCTTGCCTCTGTCCATGGGGTTCCGTGAGACCTTTGGTGGCTGGGGTGCAACTCTCGTTGACTCGCTCGATACCCTCTGGATCGCCGATATGAAAGAAGAGTTTGACGAGGCCGCCAATGCCGTTGCCAAGATTGACTTCACTTACACCGATCGCAACGATATCCCCGTGTTCGAGACCACAATTCGTTACCTGGGAGGGCTTATCGGCGCCTACGATGTCAGTGGCGGTCCAAACGGCAACTACAAGATCTTGCTTGACAAGGCCGTTGAGCTTGCCGAAATTCTCATGGGCGCCTTTGACACACCCAACCGCATGCCTCTTCTCTATTATCGGTGGCGTGCTCCTTACTCGTCTCAGCCTCACCGCGCCAGCGTTGTCAGCATTGCAGAGCTTGCATCACTCTCGATGGAGTTCACACGTCTCGCCCAACTCACGGGCGAGGCCAAATACTATGATGCCGTTGCCCGCATTACCAACGCCCTCGTCAAGATGCAGGAGGACGGCACCGAGATTCCAGGTCTTTTCCCTGAGAAAATCAATGCTTCGGGATGCAACAAGACGGCAGCTACTCTCAAGCAGACACTTAGTAAGGAGGCGCAGGGACAGGTTGAAGGTGCCGACCTGACCAAGCAACCTCAAGGCTTCATCCCCGGGGATGACAAGCAGCAGGCTGATGCAGTAACCCCTGCACAACTGCCCCAGGCGGATAGCCGCTGGGAAGATAAGCTACGACGCCGTGATGCGCCTCCCGCGCTCCCTGTGCTTGGTGAGCCATACAAGGTGGAAGAGCAGGAAGAGTCCAAGCCTGTTACTAACCAGCCACCGCCTCTCGCTGCCGACGGGACTTCATTGAACTGGGAGTGCGAGCCTCAAGGTCTTGTTCCTGGTTCCTATGCATATGGCCAATTTCACATGGGAGGAGCACAGGACTCGGCTTACGAGTATTTCGCCAAGGTAAGCGGCATATTCAAGCTGTAACAAACATAAGCTGACTGGAGATAGCAATACCTTCTCCTGAACGGCCTTGAGCCCAAGTACCGCAAGCTGTACGAGGATACCATTGATGCGATCAATGAGTGGCTGCTCTACCGCCCTATGGTCAAGGAGGATGGTTGGGATGTCTTCTTCACTGGAAAGATGACCACTTCCAAGAAGGGCGACAGCGAATGGTCCAAGTCATATGAAATGACGCATCTTACATGCTTCATTGGTGGCATGTACGGACTGGGCGGCAAGATTTTTGGACGTGACGGCGACATTGACAAGGCCAAAAAGCTGACTGATGGTTGCGTGTGGGCTTACCAGTCTACTCCTACTGGCCTCATGCCTGAGTACGCTCACCTGGTTGCATGCCCCGCGCTGGAGAAGTGTCCATTCAATGAATCGACGTGGTATGAGGACCTTGACCCGTCCTTGGAATGGCGTCAGAACCAACTCACCAAGTGGGAGAAGGGTGAGGAGCAGCAAAAGCTCGTTGAGAAGGCTGCCCCTGAAGTTGCTAAAGAGGTTGCCCCCGAGCCCCTGATTCCAGGCAAGGCTGCACCCGAGGCTGCCAGAGCAGCTGACTCTGAGGCCGTGGTCCCCAAGGCCAAGGCAGTTGAGGAGTCGGTTGACCTCAGTATCGGAGCTGAGCCCTTGATTCCCCAGCCCAAGGAAGTCAAGAAGGCTACTGATCCCCTGGTCCCCCAGCCCAAGGAGAATGCGGCAGCTGAGAAGCCAGAAGAGCAGCCACACAGACCGGATGACCTGAGCACTGGCTCCGAGCCCGTTGTCAAGGCCGAGGGTGCTCCAGCTGCTGGAGAGGGACTCTCGAAGCCCGTCAAGAGAGCTGGTATCCCCATGCCTGAGCTGGACCGATCAATGGAAGAGGACGACTCGGAGTTTGGATCAGAGCTTCCCGACTCTCTTAAGGCGAAGTTGGGTCTGAACAAGGATGAGACGGAAAAGACTGAAAAGACGGAATCAAGCCAGGCCGAATCAGACAAGAAGCCGGAGGCTGCGCAAGAAGGAGCGAGCACCACGGGTGGACAACCCCCTAGCGTGCCGGACAGCTTTGCGAACAGGCATGCCGAGCAAGTCGCAGCCCCTAACAACCAACCACCAGAGAAGCCCCTGTCTCACGAGGAGTTCGTCAAGGCCAAGCTCGAGAGGGAGAAGCTTCCCCCAGGATACACAGACATTATCAACAAGTCGTATATCCTCCGGTAAGTTATAGTTCGCTTTCAGCTTGTTTGACATGTGACTAACATTGATGCAGACCTGAGGCAATCGAGTCTGTTTGGTACATGTACCGTATTACAGGCGACACTACGTGGATGGACAAGGGTTGGAAGATGTTCCAGGCCACAGTCACGGCGACTCGGACCGAGTTTGCCAACAGTGCTATTGACGACGTGCTGAACAATTCAGAGCCCGGCTTGAAGGACGAGATGGAGAGCTTCTGGATTGCCGAAACTCTCAAGTATTACCTCCTCCTCTTCTCCGAGCCCAGTCTCATCAGCCTTGACGAGTGGGTGCTCAACACCGAGGCCCATCCTTTCAAGAGGCCATCCTAAGCGCTCGATGCGTGTTTTTGGAAACATGTTGGGAGGAATGAATGTCATGTTTTTGGAGGTGTTGCCGTCATGATTGCGAGGAAAGGGAGTGCTGACAGGTTGTACTAATTACTGGGAAAGGTACCATATGACCAAGCACCACGGCGTTTAGGAAAATGGATGGGACGTTATAGTATGGTTAGAAAGGCAACCGAACTGGGTATAGTAATGTCATTTATTCCAAGGCAACCGGGGAGTGTCGTGTCAGTAACCTGTCTATCATTGATGGGAATGACCTCTCTTGTGTGCCTGTTACAACTTCAACCGCTCGACATTTGCTCCCCTGCAGCGTTCCACTGGACAGCGATGGGCTGATGATTGCCCGAGAACTTTGTGCCGCCAAACCATAGCTCGAACCTGAGATCTGCTGGGGCTACGATAACACGGACGTCGAAGCGGCAGATGTAGAACTTGACACCACGACGGAAGCAGGTTCCTCGCTTCTCCTTGAGAACGAGCTGGTGCTGTTGGATACCGGCGAGGTTACTCTTTACCGAGCAGAGCTTCATTGCCCCGGCTGCACATGTCAGTTACGGACAGACTTTGGCCTCTTGGCTATGAGTCGACGTACCTTGCCTGAGGCTTCGGGGTAGCCAGTCTGATTCGTTGTTGGAGACGACAATTTCGGCGTCCCAAGCTCTTGTCGTGTCTCCCTCCTTCAATCTGATCTCGAAGCTGTGGACTATGGGAGCATCAGGGCTGACTTTGTCCCCCTGATATTTGTCAACATGCCATGTCTTGGGAGCCGTCGAGCAGACTATACTTGCCTTCTTGATCAACCACTGAATCTGGTTTATTGCCCATTTCTTGCCTCTTTCAAAAGGATCTACCCGGACGTCCTCGTCAAAGTGCTTGGCTGGCGAGTACACCTCTTGGACTATGACGCCGTAACTTGCGCGGGCTATCCAATTGGAGAGGACAGACTTGTTGCCCGACTCCATCATTTGCCTCTTGTTCTCAAGGACGCCGCGGGCGACGACGAGTTGTGGCTCCTGCGAGGGGATGACTATGATGTTGCGAGCGTTCGGGTGTTGGAGACTTGTTAGATGCTGCTGGAGCATCTCGCGCACGTACGCTGAGCTCCCTAGGCCTCCTGAGAGGATGATATATTCCTATGATGGTGTCAAATACGGTCGAGAGCCAGATATATGGGTCTTACCACTTGTTCCCTATGCCCCTTTTCTGCAAGCCAGTCGAGCCGCTCTCTTATCCGCCTGGTGATGGCTTCGATTTGGACGTCAAATAGGGCCTGGATTTCTTGGCTGGTTCGTATTAGCCACCAGTTCGTCCCTCATTGAAAGGAGACCTGACAAGGAAAATAGCATCCGTCCATTCTCGATTTGGAGACCAGCATGGTTGACGTCGTATCCCACGCCCTCCATGAGGATCCTGTATACCTGCTGCATGTACACCCGCTCGCCAAACTTGTGCTTGACACTCTTGAACCCGGGGCTTTGCGCCATCCGCGCCGCAAAGTTGACGGGTAGTTTGAAGTCTGGGTTTGCAGCCAGGCGCTGGGCTACGAGCCTGGCAAAGGCGCGGTCGATGAGGGATGAGCCTACACCCACGCCGCTGACAGCAGCAACTGGGGACATTTGCGGGAAGTTGGCATCTGTCGAAGTGACGCGCATGAGGGCCAAGTCAGTTGTTCCACCGCCTGCGTCTACGGTTAGGAAGATGTTGTTTGTTTTGAGGTCGATGGCGCCGGCCTTGAGAGTCGCAACGGCTGCGGCTTCGGATTCTGTGAGATCTACAAGAGCTAAGTGTCGCGGACCCTCGATACCGAAGCCAGCGTCGTGGATGGCGCCCTTGAAGGTATTGGTGACGGCCATGCTCGTCCAAGTGGTCGGGACACTGAACAGAAAGGTCACAGCCATTGACTGCCAACCCCCAACGTGTTTGATACCCATGCGCATCTCAATGCTGTCCTTGAGATGAGCGTATACCTTTCGGAGGTAGTCGCTTACGAATTGGCGAGCCTCGTCGACGCTGCGAGGCGCGTTGGACAGACCCTGCTGCTGAGCACCGGCGAGCATGTCCGGGTCGAGGAAGATCTTGAAGAAGTCGCGGCGCGTCTTGGCCGGTGAAGTGTCGTCGTCGTCGGCGCACATGAAACCCCAGGATGATATGCTCCCGTCGGCGTTGTATATCAGCGTCGTCGGAACCTTGCGGTCGCCTCGGTCGTCGCTACCGGGCCAGTCGCTGACGATCTGGACGGGAGCTCCTCGCCTCATCCAGGCAACACCTTGGGCAGTGAGCTTGAGTTGACCTCATGGGGGAGACATTGGGGGGTTACCTGTGAAGGTGGTTCCCAGATCGACCGAGATGGTCAAGTCTGGTTGCTCCTCCATCTTTGCTCGACTCTGTCAGGTCTGCTTGTCCTGACAAAAGAGTCAGAGGACGAAGGAGAAGCTCACAGCCGAGTTCCTTGACGAGAAGCCTAACGAGGCTGGCGGACCTTACCACACACACACTCACACCCCCTCCTGCAGGATGGCTTAGCAGTGACCAGCTGCATTATCATGGTGAGACAACCCATGCTCAGCCTGGTGTCGAGACTAGCATTGCATTTGTTTGCCGGTGTGGTGGCTTGCAAGGGGGCTTTTCAGCTCCGGGAGGAGATGGGGCAGAGCTTGGATTTGCCTGTGAGGGATTGTGGTTGCTCGATATTATTAGACGGAGACCTGATCTGTTCGTCGTCTCTTTTGCGGCTCCCATTCCTTTTCTTCACTCCTCATTCTGGTTTATATCAACCTCAGCCCCCCCAATCATTGTCTGGTGTCCCATCCAAGCCATCGGCTTCTTTCAGACTCGAGATCCAACTTCGGCCTTCGTATTTCTAACCTCGCTATTCGGCTCTTACTCTCAGAATGTCAAAAACAACACTTGACACTACGAAAGCCCCGGGGACAGTCGCTGCCCAAGGTCTGATCGCGACTGCAGGGCCGTTGACCTCGGGTGCCACCTATGCTTTTGTTTCCGGGGGCATATTTTACAGCACAATATACACATCTACTGCGGACTGGACAGATTACTATCTCTTGCCTTCAACACGGAGCAAAGAAAGTAATCTAAACCCAGCAAAGACTGGGAAAACGGCCTCGCAAACAGAAACCGCAGCTTCAACAGCGGGGTCAGATCAAACGGAAACGGAGGGGGCAGATGAAGGGGCATCGGAGACGTTCTCAGTTCCTTCATCTGGAGGAGGAGCGACGTCGATGCCAACAGCGACATCAGCCCCGGCAAAAGATGGGAACGACAAAGGACTCGCTGGCGGTGCGGTTGCGGGCATCGCTATAGCCTGCATCGTCGCCGGCATCGCTCTTGGTGCCGTTGCGATGTTCCTTCTCTTCCGACGACGCCGGAGACAGCCGCGGACAAACTTCCACCAGGTCAGCAACGGAGGCATTGAGCCAAAGAAGGACGTGATGGTGACCGTTACGCCCTCCAAGAACGACGTCGACCTCAACCAGTTCCTCCTGGACACGATTCCCGACAAGCAGATTGAAGGAGAACTGCACGCCCTGTCAGAGCTTCTCTACCAGCACGTCGAGAGCCACTACCATCGCTCTCCAGTTCATCTCGACGCACAAACACTGGCCCAGAGCCTCGTTCACATCGGTTACTCCCCAGCCGCCTCAGGTGTCGATGCAATGGCTGTCGTTGCGTTGTGTCTGGAGCCTAGCAGCCGCCCGGTTGGTTTACGCCATGTTTTGTCACATGTCATCTTCAGCAGCCTCGACTTCAGCTCGGGAAGTAACATGGCGATGCTACCACCAGTCGTAAGAGAATTCCTCAGCACGATCCCCTCAGCCGAAAGCAACGGCACAGCTCCAGGTGAGAAGAGCCCTCCCTCTGGTGTGATCTGTAGTAAGTGGCTGACGCTTTGTCTTCCTTCAGCGACATCCCTCGCGCTGTCCAAATGGCGCAGCCTGTCAACCTTGCTCCTTCATCCTACCCCCGCAGACCGGACGCCTCTCCCCGTGCCGGTGGCGGAGGCTTCACAGCAGGCTGGCGGTCTGGCCAATGAGCTTAACAGCTTCCTGCGTTTCTTTGCGCCCCAAGACGCCGCGGGAAGCCAGGAGCAGACAAGTCATCTGCAGGCTGTGATTTTAGAATGCACCAAGCTAGGCTACATTTTGTTGTCTCAGCCTAGTGACTGGAGGTTTGTCTTTAGTGACAAGCAGAGCCGCAGGGTTGTGGTGTGTCCCGGGTTGGAGAAATTGAGTCACAGTGATGGAACCAGGTACAGGTCTCCAAGGGAGGTTGTTGCAGTTGTCACCATGCCGGTATGAGGGGGATAACCCTTGACTTGTTCCCAGATTGTTGTTGTAGGGCTTTGGTTGTATCTAACTAACTAATACTGTCTTTCCTAATGCGGTATTGTGATTTAGTGATAGCTTCAACACCAACCAATGAGCTGAACAGTCACAACTGCGCACTGTAGAAAAAAGCCTAGTTATGTAACACAGACGCCCAATGAGTTATCCCGTGTTGTCTCCACTGATGTTGTCTGGCCTTTTCAGCCCTGGGCGCCATCCCATGTATGCATACCTACCTGACCGCCGCCACCAACGTCTATCTCCCCATGTCACTCTACCTAGGTGAGTCAAAAGTAGGGTGATTCGACTGCAGGAAATACTATGTTAGTCTCGAGAGCTTGTCCTCGAGCTGAGCTACCGAATCACTAATGTCGGGTGACTCTCCTGATCCCCAAGCCTGATTCTGATTTCTACTGTACATATATTTATGCAACTCAGCCACCGCCTTGTTTCTTTTCCTGTATTGGATGGTAAATGTGCAAGTCTCGCTTTTTTCACGTACTAGCCTATTCCCCCCCTCCCGCTGTCGTCTTTACAGCTCTCATTTGGCGGAAATGGGAGAGCGTAGACTAGATGCTTGCGTCCGCCAAGCATAAGCACTCAAATCAGATACACTCGAATCTTTGAAAGTGACAATATTCTTCATCTACATACCTGTCTCAAATCAAGCCAGACAATTAGAACTTGAACCTAACAAGGGGTTACCCCCCCTGGCTTTGAACCCAACAATGCCGAACCCTTTCCACGCAACATACAACTTTGTCGCCTGGACCCTCGACCAAGGCCAGGTCCCCAGCGACGTCCGCAGAAGCCTCGAGCTCGTGCGGACCTGTGACAAAGACCTCCAGCATCTAATTGAGCTACGAAACGAGTGCCTCCCCCGTCTGGAGCGTCGCCCCCTCGTCCTCGCCCGCGTCCACTCCATCATCGAGGCTGCCCAGGCGGGGCTCGAGGAGGCATGCACCATCGTCGAGAGGTGCAGACCTGAAGCTCACAGCGGGAGGACGCCGCTGGCGAGTCGTGTTGCGTGGTTGCTTGTCGACTCGGGCGAGTTTAGGAATTTGGAGCCTATTGTTAGTCGGCATCATGACGCTGTGCTCGCGGAGCTCAACTTTTTGAGGAACATCGCCATGCTTTCTCCTGTTCCTGAAGCTTCAAGGGAAGGGGAAAGATGTGTTGTGCAGAAGGAGGCTCCCGTGTTTGACAATATTGCGCTCCTGGGGGATATCCTTGGAGATTTATCAGTTGGTTAGTTCAGGACGGAAACATTACGAACGACTCCATCTAACTCGCGACAGAAGCAAAGCCTCTACCTCCGATTCCCCAAAGTCTAACCCCAGTACCAGTCTCGCCGCCTCCCGTGACTCTCAACCAGCACCAATGGTATCAGGCTGAGCCACCGAGTTCGCTCATGCCCTCAACACGCAGGATTGGCCTCGCCCCTGACTCTTCAGCGCCAGAGATTCTCCCCATGGGTATGAACCACTCGGCTCCGTCAAGATCGCAGCAAACCTCGGGAACGGGATACATCTCTGAGGACATGACTGGTTTGGCGAACCTCCTCAGAGACACATTAGTCTCTCCCGATATAACATCTCCTCGATATCCTTACACGACAGCCCCGCCCAATCGACCAGTTACAGCATCCTCTAACCCCATGGACAGGACAACACGTCCAGGGGCGATTACACCAGTACAGACTGGGTCGAACCATCGTCCTTCGTTCTACAACACCAACGAAGGCATATCAGACATGGGCCCTGATCGCAGCCAACGGGCGAGCATCGGCTACACACCTTCAGTTTCGTCCTTTGCCTCTCAAAGCCCACCGCCGCCCTTGAACAACAGAGCATCAGCATCTACGCTCCCCGTATACACCTACGGCGTCACACAACACCAAAACACATCTTCAACAACGCTCCCAGCACGCTTCGCATGGGCCAACTCCTCCTCAGCAACTGTATCCTCCCCCCCTCAGACATTCACAAGATCCACCATGTCCATGGACGGCACCGACTGGGGACAGCAGCCCATAGCCGAGCTGGACAGTTCGCCGTATCAGATGATACCTGTCGTCAGGCCCGCGAGCGACGCAGGTTACCCAGGGAGCGACGGCAAGAACCCAGTTGTTCAATTCGTGAAGCAGCTGAATCCGATACCCATTGAGCTCTCGGCGACTACAGACTCGCTCCCCAAGACATCTCTGCGAAGACAATCTGCACCATCTGAGAATAGGCATGGTCGAACGGCTAGTCAGCCAGAGGGACTGCCCTCGGAACGGTATAAAGAACAACCCATGACACAGCCCAGAGGATTCGACCAGGAGTCGACGAGTGCTAGCCAACCTGTTAGGACAAGCAATTCCTTTTCGATAGAACGGCCCTGATGGTGGTAGGATGAAAGGGGGAGGCGTTCATGAGGACAGATAGTCAATCTTTGTTTCAACTCATACTGGGATCTAGCAAGAGTTGTTAGATCCTGAGGATGTACCGCTAATGATATGCTATATGGACAAGCTTGAGAGCTGCTGGTGTAAGTATCAAGAGGTTGTGGGTGGGTATATGATTTATGTCACGACGAAATAATGACAATGTGATAATCCTTGGGCAAGTTGGATACCCATATTGATGAACGTCTTGACAATTTGGAACTAACTAGTTATCTAAGAACTGACTCTTCAACTTCACGCTTCATCCCATTAATCCTCCTGAATACCTTCAACACAACATCACATCAAGTCATCTCTAGATTCTTCACACTGAAACTCAATGCATGTTTAAAGAACAAAGCAAATCATCAAATCAGACCCAAATCTCAATTTCGCACGCGCGTTAAACACTGTCTTGATAATACATGCTTATGAACGTTTCCCATCTTCCTGTCCTGTCCTGGCGCGTCGAGATACATGTCTCTTGTTGATTCGTGTCGCATCCTTGCCTTGTCGTGGTCCCCGATAGTTAAAAATTTCTCATGGCGCGTTCATCTCCGTCGTCTCGTCTCCAAGATCCATCCTTCTTCTCTGTATGGTGCGGTCTATATGCGAACAAAAATCCATGTCTCGTTCGCTTCGTCTGCTCGGAGGACAGGTATAAAGGTGACAAGTCTCAGCCATAGGGCCCTTGTTTTCAAGGACCATCCTTCGATTAATCTGAGCGCGAGTCCCTGTCAACCGAGCAAAGCGTCATGGTGCGGTGCCGTGTATATACCGCCCAAGCCGAGGTTGAAAGACCAAATATTACCACCGATCGCTTATCATTTTCGAAAACAAATCATTTCCTGAAACGCCGATGCCGATGCCGTTCGCCCGTTTACCCGTCTTTGATCTTACCGTGGGTAGTCGTGCCAGATGATGTACTGTCGACCTATGTACATTCGTTCGTTCGTTCCTCTTCGGTCACTTAATCCTCAATCGTTCGCGTTGATTCCACACTATGCGATGTATCCTATACAATCGAACTCAGGACGCTGATACTGAGGATCATGATGAGTAGACCGATTGTTACCACGATGAGGAGTGCGAATGAGAACCAGCCCAGTACCATGGCACTGGTTCCAACGCCACTCTTCACCGCGCCGTTACCAAAGTCTTGTGCGATGACTGATGCGGCAACGGATGCTGTGTGCTGCCATAGCACAGAAACGAGGACGAAGATAGCGGCGATAAAGATCAAAGCGAGCGCGATCTGCGAGACAGGGCGAGACGGGAAGGGCTTGACTTCGCGATCAGAGCCCTCGGAGTCGACCTCCTCATGCCAGCCGGGGAAAGTAGCGAGGAGCAGGAGGCAGACAAAGGCGAAGATGATGGCAATAATACTGAGAACCAGTCAGTTAACGACTTCTAAAGAACACCAGATTAAAAACTCACATCAGGTAGGGAAAGACAATCATGTCCTTGAACTGCGCAGCCAGCCAGATAAGGTTCAGAGGGTCTTGGTCGACATCGACCTCCTTCGCAAGAGCAGTCGCATTGTTGCTGCACAGCCATGAACCGCCATCGGGGTTGATGCAGATACCAAAGTAGCCAACTCGCGCTTGGAGTCGGGCGTCACCGGCGATGTTCTCGATAGCTGTGTGCACGTTGTAGTCGACTTGAGCTGTGTCGGGCTTTGCGGTATAGGACTTGTAGTAGATGGATAGTAGGAAGATGTCAGGGATGAGCGGAGACGATGATGAACAGCCGGCGAGTAGTAGTGCTATGCACGGTTAGCGTCGTCTTGGATTCTAACGTTGGTGAGACTCACATAGTAGGATAATGGCGATGGCGATGAGAATCATCAACACATGATGGTAGCCGAGAAATGGCAGTGCACCTAGCGAGGTTCAGTTAGCCATGTGGTTGCGAGACACCGACATTCCAGCCGAGCTGGTGTCTGTCTGGGGATGGAAATCACTCACTATACCAGCCAACTCGCACCTTGGGCGGCGCCGAGGACGAGCTGGTGCTCGTCTCGCTGCTGGAGCCCATTTTTCGTGATGATGTACCGTTCCTCCCTCAAGATGGTGTGTCTTGCAAGTCAAAACGGAGATAACTCTTCGTCCCCGATCAGGGAACGATGTTTAAGTCGCGCAAGAGGCCGCCTTTCAGCGCGAGAATCTGAGGTCCCTGTGGTTTCCTTGCTCTTTCTGCCAGGACAGTCTGCCGCTGGTCCTCTATTCCGTCAACTTCCTCCACTGGGTCAGTACCGGCGAAGTTCGAGCTGTCTCGGGAGAGCAGGCGAGATGCTGTTGATGGTGGAATGCGGGAGCGACGGGTCGATGTCTTTCGAAGTCGACGCTGGAATGCGCGAGAGGGCTGAGACGACGATGGAAGAAACAGCGAGCGAAAGTCGGGCCCTAGAAGTGAGACGTTCGTTGGGGGAAATAGGTTTTTGTTAAAAAGAGAGTTGCCTTTCGGTGAGCAACGCAAATAAGAGCCTTGAGATCAGTTCACACTTTCTGCAAACGAGGGTCAATACTTGGAAGTTTCTTAATCCTCTCCAAAGGTGATGCGATCCCTTTGGGAGAAAAGGGAGAAAGAAAGGAGAGTCAGTCAGTTAGTTCCAGTCCTAGTCAGTATGGTATGGTACCGAGGAATTGGGCGAATATGCGATGGCTGGGAGAGAGGAATTGGGTGAGGTTGGGTATGCAGTAGGTTTTGACCAACCTCTTGACTTTTTGGGGAAGTCGACGAGTCAGATGGGAGCTCTTTCCCGCCACGTATTTACGGGCCCTCGTTGGCAGGGTGACGTGACGTCGCGACGAGGTGGGGCCACTTCAAGGTCCGTGCGGCCATCTACGGGCACCGGGCAACCCGCACACCGGCGCCGTAGAGGCCGGGGTCATGCTGCTTCAGGCAAGGCTTCACGTTTTTTTAGTCCCCGAGACCCTGGAGCTTCCGGAGCCAGAAGCTGGACCTGCAGAAGCCTGCTGAGCTGCGCCCCTCCCAAGCTCGGTCTTCAATCAATGGTGTTCGTCCCTGGATGGAGGCTTGATCCCTGGACCCCTTACCATCTCTGATCTTACGTAGTCGCTTCGGCTCGTCTACCGCCTTGTTTGCTCCTTGGCCCCCCCTGGAGGTCCTGGCCGCGCCCAGAGACTGCCCAGCTTCCTTCAAGGATTACGGCCAGCAGCAGCGGGTCTTGACCTCTATGCGGTTGTCATGACGATTTGGCGCCGTTTCGGGCCTGGCTGGCGAGCTCTGCCTCACCCGTGTAATTAATTACTGCTGCTGCAGATTCGAGCTCTCTGGATACGGGGAGAGAGGGGGGAGGGCCTCATGCACCTGGTGTCGACGTGCGTGCTGTGCATTGATTCGCTGTCTGTTTCCTCTTGGGCCTCCCTGCGCCTGTATATCTACCTCGGCACTCCGTATCCCTTGCCAATGTGCCTGATTCATTTGCCCCGTTTGCTCCAAGTAAGCGAGGCTTGAAAAATCTCCGCCGTAGCAGTCTAGTAGCTTTGGCTGCTGCTTGGCTGCTGCCTCCCGAAGCCGCGAAGCCGTTGACGAGATGACGAGTCCTTCATGGCGGCTCCTTTTCCAGACCGCCTTCTGATATTGGAGATCTATTCGTGACGAGCTTGTGCTACAGAGAGTAGACAAGATCGGCGGGATGTGCAACTCTTTTTCTCCGGCTCAACCGGTTCGAGATCGAGTCCTGAGTGAGCTGAGATGCAAGTCATCATGACAGCTCTCATGGCACAACGCCCCAGCCACCGAGTAAAAAGTCTATTAGCCACGCCCCGATCTCGCAATCTACTTGCTTCCACGTCATTACTCGATTTCGACGAGTGAAACCAGTTGATTTCCACATCGATCGCCATCGCATCTAATCAATTGTCCATCCCTTCCTTTTAAAAAATGAAACAGTTCATGCTGGTTGCTTGACAGCTTCCACAAGAAACAATATGCTGGGATGCGTTTATCCACCACATGTAGTTATCGGGTACCGCGGGGCTAGCTCTCCCCACGTCATCCTCTGTAGTAGCAACGTCGCGCGATGAATGGGCTTCATGAACACGACACATGCATGATCAAAATGGCCACCGCAGCCGCAAATAACCAGGGCACGTCGCTCGACATACGAGTCGAGGACTTTCTGGACGATAAGCTTCAGTCGACCACGGACCTGGAAAACCTCGACACACTACTGGCCAACGTGGAGCTCCAGCGCAACCAGTTGCAATCCCAGCTGGACACCGCTGTTAAGGAGCTTGAGGAAACTCGACGCACAGCCGATGACCGCCAGAACTCTCTCCTCGCCCGCATAGAAGAGTTTCAGCAGCTTCAGGACAGCATCGATGTCCGTGTCAAGATCACCGCTGCCTCGGATGCCCCGAACCAGGCTATTGGCCGGCTTCAAGCGCCAATGAAGAAGCTTCAGATGGTTGAACTGGCACAGAAGTACCTTTACCTCCTCCAGGATGTCGAAAAGTTCCGTTCCGAAGCACGGTCTCATCTGCCTCAAAGTCCCAAGGCTGCATTGGAGCCATACGTCAACCTAAAGCAGCTTGCGCACAAGTTGCGAGGCCTACCTGGTCAGGAGGGATTGCACCTCGTCGACTATGTCGAGAAGGTAACCGAATCTCTCTGGAACGAGATGAAGAGTACCATGTCGGCAGAGCTCGAGGCTATCCTGAAACAGAGGAAATGGCCCAAGGTTGATCCCCAGTCCGAGATGGACGACGAGTGGATTAACTGCTTTGAGAAGCTCCTGGATCTTCAACTTCCCGAAATTGAGTATAGCAAGGGTCTTGTGTCGCTATTGCCGTTCGATACCATGACATCAATCTTTGTCTCCGAGTTTCGTTTCCACTTTCTCAGCGACAAGGCGACAAGCAGCCCCCAGGCGTTCGGCACGCACTGTCTGCCTTGGTTCCTCGCCCTCATTGAGAAATGGGAAGACTTTTTCCGGGACAATCTTGGATATCTACTCACGGCCAAGTTTCAGGATACTTCAATGGCCACCAACCTGGCCTATATCGATCCTGTTTCTGCACTCATTACATCGGTGCTGCCCGTGTTGAAGGAAAAGACGTCTGCTGTGGCAGCCGAGGCTGTCAAAAGCCCGGCCTTTTTGAGCAGCTTCATATCCCAACTGATGAACTTTGACGATAGCGTTCGTTCCAAGTTCAACTATGATGGTGGTGATGCGGAGAACGGTTGGCCTGGCCTGTCGGCGCACATCTTGGATGAGCACTTTGACACCTGGTTCAATGCTGAGAAGGACTTTGCTCTGGAACGATTCCACACTATCATGGAATCACAAGACGCCCGAAATATTGACTATGACTATGCGGTTCAAGGGAAGATGAAGCCAACATACGCTTCTGTGCAAGTCACAGACCTTCTGCGATCCGTGACCAGTCAGTACGAGAGGGTGCGCAGCTTCAAGCACAAAATCCGCTTCTTGATTGGCATACAGCTTGAAATTCTAGACGGCTACCATAGCCGTCTCAGGGACGCTCTTCAGGCATACCAGACCATGTCTTCGACCCTTGGCCGAACTCTTGGCGGAAACAAGGAGGATCTTGCAGTTCTTGAAGGAACGGGTAGTTTTGAGGTGCTCTGCAAGGTGATTGGTAGTGCCGATCATATTGTCAACACATTGAAAGACTGGAGTAATGAAGAGGTAGGCTGCAATACTACCCTTGCTACCATGTGATTCTAACAAATCTAGTTCTTCGTCTCATTGTGGGATGAACTGCAGACTCGCGCAGCTCAACGAAAGAGCAACATCACAAGCACTATGAGCTATGAAGATGTTAAGGACCGCACCTCTATGGCTGTAGGACAGAACAATGAGGACGGAGCCCTGTTTGACGAGACAGTCGCAGCGTATAGCATGCGCCGCAAGGCTGCCGAGGAACTTCTCGTCGGCGCTCTGGTCGAGTCTCACGGGAAGGCGTTCCGGGCCTACACGACTCGTGTTCAATGGACAACCGTCGGTGAGGCGGCTATTCTTGGTATGTTTTTCTTAATCTCGCTTTGAAGCCCATCTAACACGGCATAGACGAGATGGCCATCACTCAGGAACTCGACGAACCACTTCGTATCCTCCAACGCAACTTGGACTTCTTGGCTAAGCCCCTCTCCGCTGCTGCTTTCCGCCGCGTTTGGCGTGACGCTCTCAACAAGATCCAAGATCACCTGTGGCAGAGTGTCCTTCTTCGACAGAATTTCACCACCTATGGAGCAACCCAGTTCCGTCGTGATGGTGATGCCTTGGTTGCCGTTGTTGAGCGGTACATTCCCGGTGGTTCATCTACTCTCGACAGCTTGACAGAGGGAATGAGGCTGTTGAGTCTCCCCGTCGAGGCCAGCGAAGGAGGCGGTCTCACGCTCAAGGAAGCCAGCGATCGCGTCTTCACAGATAGTGACGAGGCACGTAAGGTGCTCGAAGAACTTGGACTCAACGAGTTGACACCACACAACGCAAGAAACATCCTGCAGCGGCGTGTCGAGAACAATGAGAATGTAGGATGGTGATGAGAATAGATTAATTGGGTATAACAGACAACACCGATTCTTCAATAGATTCTTGAAGGGTCATCATGCTAGACTTGTCATTATATCTTTATCCCAGATATCTAAAGTCAATCTACCCGCTCCATACAACTTGTCCAAAAGGTTGAAATAAAAGCAAAGGCTCGAACCCGTTTGCCTAGGTCATCATCTACCGTTCCGTATCGCCAACTGGTCATGTTGAAAACCCTCTATGATATCTCACCAGCGCTCGTCAATGTTGATCTAATCGCCGTATCCCGTCCCATTTTGTCGCATTAAAAGTCACCAAGCAGAATCCTACTCCTTTTTTTACACGTCTCCTTTTTAGTTGAGAGCCCGCATGGTCATCTCGACAACAGCAAAGGTACCCGCGCTCACAGGCATGGCCCTCAGCAGGGTAGGTCCAATACCCTTCCAGAAGCCGCGAGCACCCTCGGCGCGCCATGTCTGTGAGAAGCAGTCACGCATGGTGGTGTAGCGCTGGTTGGGGCCGAAGCCATCGGTCTGCATCTTGCTCTTGATCACGTCGAAGGGGTAGCTGGCGAGCCAGAGGACCTCACCGGCGAGACCACCGTAAAAGGCGATCTTGTAGGCGGGAATGTCCTTGCGGTCGATCTTGTTGCGGGCGGCGTCCTTGTTCATCATGTACTCGAAGGCAGTGAACCAGGCGCCGTAGGCAAAGGCCTCTCGCCAGATGGTGACGGCCTGGCCGCGGTAGATGCCGCGCAGGATACCGTCGTGGGCGCCGACCTTTCGGATGCAGTCGCCGGGGCCATCGTACAGGCGAGCAGCTCCGTGGGGCTGGCTCTGGAGACGAATACGAATGTGCTCGATAGGGCCTGAGAGGACCGAGTTCGCAACACCGGCAAAAGCACCCGCAGCGCCGTACTGGCCGTAGGACAGGTCAGCGCCGCCGTTGCGTTCCTGGAACCAGCGCTTGGCGCCGTTGAAGGCTCCGAACTGGACCGACACGCAGGCGCCGATACCGATGAGCGGGGTCAGCGTGCCCTTGTAGAAGGCGAGGGCGCCCTCATTGCGGTAGATGGAGGTGGCGGCGTTGAGGGCGGACGAGTACTGAGTTGTGGTTTGGAGTCGGACCTTGACAATGTCAAAGGGCTGGCCTGTTTAACGCATCTGTTAGCGATTGAACTTGACAATGCATCTCTTGGGCATCTCAGATCGCATCTCTCGCTCGAGCCAGCCTCTGGCCCATGTGATGCGCAGTTCGCAGCATGTTTGCAGCTGCATTGATAAGAGACTCACCGATCAAGACCTGCGCAATTCCTCCCACGGCACCAGAGAACAGATCCTTGGCCGTCTGAATGCCGGTGCTCTGCTTGGCCACCTCCAACTCGAGGGCGTCCATCTTTGCGGTCGCACACGGAGAAAAAAAAAAACGAACAACTCCGGCCTCAAATGCCGACCTCTTTGCGCAGGGACTTTTCTCGAAAGGAATTGGCAATCGCAACAAAGAAAGTCAATCGCAAGGACGTGGAAAAGGACAGTAAGCTTGCAAGACCCTGAAGAGATTGCGAAAAAGGAGGAGAAAAGATAGCGAGCAGAAGGCGCTGATAGCGACGGGACACAATCTGGGGTTGTTGCGGAGGGCGCCCGGCAAATGACGTGCTAGGATTACAAAGCCCCGTTACCGGCGACCGGACTATCGGGCCCCGAGTTGTCGCAGGTCTCGGCGACCAGATACCGTGGTACAAGCAGATCTCGGAGCGAGGCCGTGGTCTAGAACTTCTTCTTGTCTGTTTCTACACTCTATCGGAGTCTGCTCCGGGATGCATCCAGCTCATTGGCGCCCCGCGTTCGAGGTACCTCTCTATCTTTTCTTCTTCCAGATGGAGATGGCGGGGAAGGAGGGCTGGAAGTCGGCACTGGCGAATTAGGAAGGTGGCCCCGAAATCGGGGTTTAACACCGGATCTCGGGGCCTTATCTTGACAGAGCCGCATGCAGCCGGGACGGCTCCGTTGCAAGCCGTTGTACTGAGAATATCACAGAGCTCTTCTTTATAATTCGAGATCGTCGAGGTTGATCCTCCATGAAACCCAATACATTGCAGGTCTAGATTCGTAGAATAAGCAGCACTCGCTTCTATGCTCATCACAACTCCCCCATCTCTTTTAGTAGCGTCTCACGCCCTGCTTCTCGTCTCTCGCATCATTCTGCGCCTGCGCATGCTGCTCAATCGCCTCCATCAGCTTGCCTACCACCTCGGGCTGGTTGCTGAATGCCGTCTGGAGGATGTTCTCCAGCTCAGTCTCCACCTTGGCGATCGGCTTGACTCCAGGTTTCCGATTCTGTGAGTCGCTCATCAAAGTACCCCAGCGCTGTGTGAAGGCATAGATTGAATGTCGCAACAACTCATCCAGCTGCTCGTTCATGTCCTCAGCTGTCAAGGTCTTGGCAGTTACCGATGGAGTACCCCGTGACCATAGACCACCACCGATAATGTTTGAGATAAATCCAACCCAGTTCTGAGGGCTGAGTGTGTCCCAGATATGAGTAAAGTGCTGCATTGAAGAAGCATGATTCCTGATATCACCAATCTCTAGAGAAACAAGTTCATTCTTTATAATGAGCAAGTTCTTGACCATGAAAAGGTCGGGATCGGTGCCTGTCTTTAAAGACTTTATCCTGGTCTCTGCACGCTGGAGTACCTGGATCGTCTCTCGTACAATCTTGAAGACGACTGAGCTGTTCTTAGCCTATATTATTGTTAGTCGGGTCCAAGAGGTGTCAGATGAAAGACGTACCGCTCTCTCCTTGGGCATGCAATGTTCATACATGCCAAGAAGCTTAATGGCCTGCTTCACCAAGGGGTGGGCGTTTGAAGACGCCACGCCACCCATTACAGGGCCAATCTTTAGCGAGGCATCCTGAACTGGTGCCCTTGTGATCGATTTCGTAACCTCCGCCTCAAAAGCATTGTCTGTTAATGTCCAGAGATGATGCGCCAGGAGTTGCGAAGTGTACTGCTTGCATTTGATGAAGTAGGGGGATTCAATGTCATCCAAATCGGCTCCAAAGTATTCATTAGCAAGCAACCCGACCACATTGCAGGTAGTCTCCAGTGGTGCTGTGTGCAGCACCGTTTGAAGGTTCGTCACCAAAGGCGTCAAGTTGCCGGGATGCATGATGGATGTGTTGGTGGTCTTGATAGACTGGAAAACCGAGTCCGTTGCCTGGTTCCACATGGGTTCCACGTCAAAGAGCTTCATAAACAGACTCTCCTCGTTGTACATGCGCTCAAAGCATTGCTTGATAAAGTTCCGTGATGCTGTCTCAGCTGAGAGATCCTTGACCTCTTTGTGAAACTCCTCAATATCAGACTGCGCCATTGCTTTAAGATCACGGTCTCTGGTCACCAGGTGCGTGTAGAATATGTTGTTGGCAGTATTCGCATACGTCTCAAAGTGGGTGCAAGATTCGTTCCGCTGGCCATAGAAATCGTATGCGCGCCGTACAATTCGTCGCACATTAGGAATCAAGCCGAAAGAGTCGAGCATCATCTCTTGGAAACGGCCATAGGCGAGAGCATGGCGGGCGGACTCGGATTTTGTGCCAGTAATTTGACGACCAATCTCGGACGAGACCCTTTCCAATGTGTTCTTGTAGCCGTGTTCGAGCAGGTGAAGTGCCTTTGTGAGAAGCGCAGTGTATCGGGCAAGGTAGGTATCGCGGTCGCGGTATGTCTCCTGAAGGCGTGTTAGTTCTAGCGATCCAATTTAGATATGGTGTCCTTACATGTTTCTCCATGAATACAATGCACGCGTCAATGTTCTCAACCATCTCACCAAACGAGGCATCATCCACCAGCCGACTAGCGCCGGGTGCATTGAGACGCCTTGTCGCATCATCGAGGTAGGCATAGTAATGCAGATCGGTTCCGACTTCGTCAGCCAAGTCCTCCAATCTTCGTTGTTCCTTCAGGAGATCTTCGCATTGTGCTTGGAACGTTGAAGTTTGAGCCTCGACGGATCCGAACGAGTTCGAAAGGGAGGTAAGGAGCTTGAGTGTCGCATTGGCATCTTCGATGAGTCCGTCCAAATGGCGCTCCGTCAATGTAAGCTGATCGCGATACAGTCTAGACGCAGTCAGAACAGTCCAGATCAAGGTGCGGCCGAGGCGCAATTTCATACAGGTATTCTTGTTGGCTGGCGTCGAGTAATTGTTCGTCGTACGACTCGAGACCTTTTGGCTCATGCAATTCTGCCTCGACGCTAGAGTCGGGGAGCAGCAAAGCCTCCCATGCTCGATTATTCTTATCCGTCTTCCTGTGTCGTGGCCTTCCATCCTTGGACAGTTGTTCTTGCGCCACTCGATATAAGTCCGAGTACGAGCTCGCTCGGCGGATGACGGTAGGTTCTGGGGGCGTATTGGTGTTCTCGATCTCTTCGTAAACGTTGGGCATTGGGGCTACGACCTCGGATATCTGTCCAGGTTCCTGTGACCATCTTGTGAGCTTCACCAACATGGTGGGGGTGCTAATCCAATACGAGGGAGACGTACATTGGGCTGTTGGAGCAGCGACTCCTTTCGACGGTGTCCATGACTCTGACTGTGGCTACTCGAATGGCCCCGACCGCCCAGGTCGGGCATGATACTGTACCATGAATCCTCGTACATGGTGTCGATAGAGCTCCCTTGAGCTCAAACGTCGAGATTCGCTGGGGTCTTCTAGAAGCCACGCAGCAGGCGTTGGAGTTCAAGTCGGAGGCGTGAGCTCCGAGGCGCCGATGGCATGGCATGGCGGGACGGCGTGGGGATGTCCGTGCGCCCCGCTAGTGCCTGCAGTGGCGCGTGCTTGAATCTGTGGCTGAAGCCCTTTGTGGCTTCGATGACCTCGACCTGCCACAGTCCACAGAATTTTGCTGACCTCCAGTACGGTTAGAGCTTCAGCTCTATGACCTCACAACCTTTTTACCCTTCGATTAACAGTCGATTTCACTGACGACAATTTCAGTGCAACTTGTCCCTTTCACGAAAAGAGTTCACGAGTTGCATTGAGTTGATCGTCTATTGTTAAGCGTTTACAACATGAACGCTTCTCAGACTGCTCTTCGGCGAGCTGCCCTTCGCCCCCAGTCCATCGCCACAACTCAACGCCAATGGGTTCGTCACGCCAGCAATGTCCCCCGGGGTCCTCGGCGCCGTGGAGGTAAATTTGTTGGATTCGCAGCCATCTTTGGTGCGGCAGCTGCCGGAGCTTACTACTATCCCAAGCTCAAGGAGCAATTTGCTTCGCCTCCCGAGACTCCGGTTAAGAAGGTTCCCGCCAAAGCCGATGTCGAGTTTGAGAAGCCTCGCAAGAAGGCCCGCTCCAAGGAGGAGAACCGAGATCTCATTAGCTCGCAGCATCTCCAAGTCAAGCATAGCTGGGAACATCCTGGCGTCTACGCATGGGGTTCCAATATCGGCAAGGTCATCGACCCCAAGTCGAATGATAAATATGTGAAGCTACCTCACCGAATTGCCTATTTCGATGACCAAGTGCTCCGGGATCTGAAGCTCACCTCAGCTTTCGGCGCAGCTGTCACGGAGAAGGGTGATCTAGTTCAATGGGGACTCGGCTACAACAAGGAGGACCCATCTCCCGTTCCTACCCTCACAGGAAAGGACCTTGTCAAGATTGACGTCTCTTTGGATCGAATTATTGCCCTGTCTCGCAATGGCAAGGTCTACTCTATTCCCTCTTCTCGTGATGACCAGGAAGGTGGTCTCAAGGAGGAACAGCAGAAGAGTTCTTGGTCCATCTGGGGATCCGGTGGTGGAAAGGAGAGAATCAACTTTCGAAACCTGACACCATCTGGTCTTTCTTACGGAGAGTCTGTGACCGACATTAGCAGCGGTCTGGAGCATTGCCTCATGCTCACATCCAAGGGCCGTGTCTTCTCTGCTGCGTCCAGTGCTCTCGAGTTTCCTTCCAAAGGTCAGATGGGTGTCCCTGGATTGAGCTGGGGCAACCGACCCAAGGGCCCATATGATCAACCCCATGAAGTTATCACTCTGAGAGGTTTTGATGTGGCTCAGGTTGCCACTGGCGATTACCATTCGGTCATTCTGGACAAACTTGGACGCATCTTCACATTTGGTGACAACTCCTTTGGGCAGCTTGGAATCGATACCGACCATGGACTCTTGACTTCCGACACACCAGTTATGATGCCTGTCAACACACTCTATAGCAGCAGTGGACTTGTCCCAACAGTCAAGACTATCGCTGCCGGCGGAAACAACACCTTCTTCACTGTGGATGCAAAGGCAACAGAGACGCCTACCAACTTGAAAGCCCTTGCCCCAAGCAAGAGGCTCCCTTTGTTAACTGCAGACCTATGGGCTTGCGGCCAGGGAGTTTATGGCACATTAGGTACGGGACGGTGGTCGCATGTGTCAGCCAAGCCGACCAAGGTGAAGAGCCTCTCGTCTTTGTTCGAGTTTGACGAGAAGACGAACAAAATGAGCCCCATCAAACTCAAGTCTCTATCTGTGGGCTCTACGCACTGTTCAGTCATCATGGACAACGTCACCGAGACGTCCGTTTCAGGCTCAGCGAGCGCCAACGCAACCAACTGGGGATCCGACGTCATGTTCTGGGGCGGAAACGAACACTATCAGCTGGGCACGGGCAAGCGAACCAATTTGAACGCACCCGCGTATATCGGGGCGTTGGACAGCGCAGCAGAGGCACGCAAGGACAACAGCCCTGACTTTCACCGGCTGTGCGTAACACCTCGAACGACGATTCGTCTGGATGGAGGCAAAGGCCGCAAGGTGTCTCTGGAGCAGAAGATTGAGTGTGGCAAGTATGTGACTGGCGTATACTCTTCTGTCTAAGAAAGGAAAACAGTCTGTGGCGAGGAGGCTACGAGATCCTTCAGCCGAGAAGGATCGATCTGTTGTATTTTAAGATATCTAATCATGTACTTGTAAGTCCTGAGTAGAGGACACGAACGGGGCGTTGGGGACGGATTTTGCAACGATCCAACTCTTCTGTACAAAACTTGGCACAATATGCCTTGAAATTGACACACCAGCTCATCTGAGTATACATATTGGACATTCGTGATGCACGCATGTTGAAGGAATGGTCACGAGGCACCCGTTGACATGTCTCACCATAGATGGACCTGATACATGGTGGACACTACGAACCTATCAAGGGAATGCAGCCAGCGCGGCTGAGAAAGAGAACGCCATCGAGGATCCAGATCGATAGGATTCCGCACGTCTGCACCTATTTTTGATCACCCCGCGCACGCAACCTCTGAAACTGCCGCGAGGGCCAGCGAACCGAAAGCTAAACAGGGGGTGATCCGACATTTCCAAGGGAAGTTGGGCCAACACGAGTCTCACTGGCCGCGCAAGCACGAGTGGCCAAGTTCAGGTGGACGTGATGTGCATGTGGCGACGGGATCGCGAATATCATGTAATCGGCAAGAAAGGAGAGGCGCAAGGAGTCAGTCGTTTAGTAAGAGGCCACTTGAAGTCTTGGATATCCACGTTAATAAGAATCGGAAATGATGAGAAAGGGTCCCCCGAGCCTAAAATAGAACTACTTTTAGACAGCTCGCGCCTAAAATTATCCCCGGCCCTGCCCTACGGTGGTACAGCAGCAAAACAGGCAAGCAGGAGCCACAAATAATTCTACCAACGTGCCTTCGGTATTTCGTGCCTATCCCGATTCCCGAAGACGGCATCGGCTTCGGAAGGCGCTCTTGCCTCTCATCATGTTGGTCTGGTCTGCATGATCAGACAAGTCGTGCCTGCCCAGAACCACGGGATCGGGTGACATGGGCACGTGCCGCGAGACATAGTAGTACGCAGAACAATAAACAGAAAGCCGTTTTCTGCAGAACACATCATCTACAGGCCCAACCTTACCCATGACCAGATTCACCCGGTAACCTGGTCTCCACAAGAGGCGAGGATCGGATGTATTCTTGGAACAGGCGCAGGGACGGGTGTAGGCAAAGGCACAGACGACTCCTTCCCCACGTTCACGGTCGCGGCCACGGTCACGTTTCTGTTGCAGCTGTTGCCGCCGCTGTGACTGTCGCTGCTGCTGCTGCTTCTGCTGTTCGTGGGCCCGTCTTCGTTGGCGCCGCATCGGGCAGTGAGAATCTCGACCACCATCGCGACTCACCTCGTCCGTTCCGCTGTCATTCTTGTTCCTCTTTTCCTTCCCTTTCTCCTCCTCTCCTTCTTCTTCCTCTTCTCCCCCCTCTTGTTTCCCCCTTTGCCCTTCCCCTCCGTTCCTTAATCACGTTTGATTCTCTTCTCGCCCACCTCCGTTTCGCCGACGATTACGCCACTATCAAACGTTCGGCCCAAGTTCAAGATTACTCAAGCACCGTCTTTGCCCCCTCCTCATTGACGCGGATCCGATCCCTGCCCGACCTCCACCGGCGAGAGGGACCCGACGCTTTTCCCCTTCTTGCGCGCAAATCTCCTTCTCCTTTGCTCCCGGCACCTCGATCATCCCGACCCCGACTCAGACTCCGATTCGCGACATTGTCAAGTCCTGCTCCTGGCGTCTTGCGCACCTTTTCATCAAGGACGTCGCATCCGTCCGCTCCGACTCTCGGCGCCATGGACAGGATTCCCAAGTTCAGGCGCAAACCCAAGAACCCCACGATCGAGACTGCCGTCGAGCGCTCAAGCAGCGAGACCGTCGATAGCATCGCCAGTTCCGAGCTTCAGGCCGCAAACCTTCAGCTGCAACAGCAGGGACTACAGATTCAAACCCAGAAGCCATCAGCAAAGCTCTCCAAGAGGGCTGCCTTCCGAAATTTCCGTCTGCGCGGCTCGACCAAGCGAGCCCGCGATAGTCCTCCTGTCGAGTTGCCTTCCAGTCCTCCTCCGGCCGTCGTCAACCACGACGGCATAAAGAGCCGGCCCGCCACGGCGGAAGGTGTTGCGCTGAGCAAGCAGGATGGCACCGGGCCCCGGATTCCTGCCTTCTTGGACTCTTCGATGCAGGGTATGTAACTTTTGGTGTTATACGCATTGATACAAGTACTGAACCTCGTCAGATATCGATTTCAAGTTCCAGGAATTGACGTGGGCCGAGCGTGATCGAGTGCTTGAAGGCAGCAGAAACGAAGCGGACGAGGATTTCAAATGGGGGCACTTCAAGCAACTCGATGTGGAAGAGAAGGGTGTCATGGACCGTTACATCAACATCAAACCGTGGAATCACAACCGTATTAGGTTGCAAGTCCCTGCGAACGAGCTCGACTACGTCAATGCCTCCGAGATCGTCCTCACCTCGCCCTCGGACCCGAGCCGGGAGCCACTCCGCTATATCGCCATGCAGGGTCCGACCCCGCCATCCATCGAATATGTCTGGCGTATGATCGCTGAGCAGATGGCGTCGCCTGCCGTGATCGTGCAGCTGACCACCATGTGTGAGGGCGGAGTCATCAAGTGTCACCCATACTTTCCCGACAACGAAGACCAGCCAACCTTGATTCTGAACGAGCATGATGCATGGGGCGATGACTGGCAGGGCGAGGTTACGTACGACTCATATGAAGAGCTTGCAGATGGTGCCATTGAGAAGCGCAAGCTACTCTTGCAGCTGAAGGACGAAGATGAGCCCCGAGTCGTGTGGCACCTGCTCTACCGGTTATGGCCTGACTTTGGCGTGCCCGAACTTGAAGATCTCGACGGCTTCTTTGAGCTCATGCGACTATCTCGGGAGCTCAGCGCACCCACCAACCCGCGCATTATTCATTGCAGTGCTGGCGTGGGCCGAACCGGTACTTTCATCACCCTCGAACACCTCATGCGCGAACTCGAACTGGGCACGTTTCAAAATTACGATGAGCCCACTGAAGGGCCTGATCTAGTTTATGAAACGGTTGATAGCCTCCGAGAACAACGTGTGGGAATGGTTCAGGGCAAGCCTCAGTTCTTGTTCATCTATCAGGTCATGCGGAAGCTATGGCAGGACAAATACGGCGTTGATGATGAGGGCAATGAGCCCGCAGCTAAGAGGCTCGAGGTAGGCGATCCGTTCATCGATGATTCACTACCGGACCCCAAGCAAAGCAGCAACAACCTGGCGATCGGGATTGCCAAGTAGCTGAAGGGTGGCCAAACTTGGTTTCGAGGGCGGCAGGCGTTATACGGTCTGGGGTTTATTGCAGTAATTAGCAGGAGTTGTGGGATGATGATCCAGGTTGAGCTGGTCTTTGAATCATGATATCTTCGGTGTTGCATGCTTGGGAGGTCTCTGGTCTTTTTTAACATATATATGTTTCGTAGCGGGCGCAACGGTTTCCCATCTTGCCGCATTGCGCTTATAGAAGAAGGCCTCTTCTGGGAAGAGGTGATGGGTTATTTTGTAGGACTAGGCGAGGAGATTGTACAGGAACCGAGGTTCACGGGTTCATGATGATTAGCATAGAATTACCATCTCGTACTGGAGGTTTCCATGATGCAAAGATTGGAATCAAACATGTTTTGCCCGTTAATATCATTGACATTGACAAAGAACGAGTTGTGAACAGGTCAAGGATATCTATTAAGTTGTTTGCGATGTGATCAAGAATTCTAGTCGATGCTTTTTTTTCGCTTCCTTACAGAGTAAAGGTACAAACTAATTATTTCAGCTTCGGAAGGAATAGACTGAGTTTTTTCTTAATTTTTTTTTTTCCTTGTTCAATATTTCAAACCTCCTCAATTATACAAAGAACCAAACCTAAAGCCGCTGAGATATATATCAAAACATTTGCAACTTCAACTTCATTACCACAATACCTAAAAAGAGAGAACAATCTTCCAGAGATGTTCCACTCGTCTATGCGCTAATCACCAACGTCACCGTCTCCTTCTCGGTGACCGTGGCAGTAGGCTGGTCCTTTTCCGTCACCGTCACGGTAAAGTACACGGACACGGTGGGGACGCCGTCGACCATGATGGTAGTGGCGTGGGCGTCGTCGCCGGTCCTGGTGATGGCCACTTTCTCCTGGCCCTTCTCGGGGCTCTTACTCTTATCCTTCTCCTGAGAATCGCCGGCATTAGCTGCTTCCGTGGCCGCCGGGGCCGGAGCTGCGCTACTTTCCAGGCCGTCGATGGGGATGAGTTCGATGGGCGTGGGCTCGTCGCTGGAGGGGGCCGAGGTTGGCTGGGTGTCGCCGGGCTTCTTGATAGACTTTGTGAGAGTCGTGCCGGGCAAGGGAGCGGCAGTGGGCTGCTCAACAACGGGAGCGGAGGTGGGTGGTTGTTCTTGAGCGGGCTGGGTCGGCTGCTCAGGGATCGGCTGAGTAGGCTGAACTGGTTGCTCCTGAGCTGGTTGAGTAGGCTGAACAGGTTGCTCCTGGGTCGGCTGAGAAGGTTGTTCAGCGACTGGTTGAGTGGGCTGAACAGGCTGTTCCTGGGCAGGTTGAGTTGGCTGCTCTGGTTGAGCCGGCTGTTCTTGAGCTGGCTGAGAAGGCTGCTCAGCAACAGGTTGCGTTGGCTGTTGGACAGGTTGCTCTTGAGCCGGCTGGGTAGGCTGTACCGGGGCAGGCTGAGTTGGTTGCTCAGGGATAGGTTGAGAAGGCTGCTCTGCAACAGGTTGCGAGGGCTGTTCCGCAACGGGCTGTGTGGGTTGAGCTGGCTGTTCCTGGGCAGGCTGGGTTGGCTGTTCAGGAACAGGCTGGGCCGGCTGAGTTGGTTGCTCTGCAACAGGTTGAGTGGGCTGCTGGGAGACAGGCTGTTCTTGAGATGGCTGACTGGGCTGCTCAGGGGCTGGCTGGGCAGGCTGGGACGGCTGCTCAGCAACGGGTTGAGTGGGTTGAGCCGGTTGTTCCTGGGCAGGCTGTGTAGGTTGTTGAGAGACAGGCTGCTCTTGAGCGGGCTGGCTAGGCTGTTCCTGAACAGGTTGAGTTGGCTGAGCAGGTTGCTCCTGAACAGGCTGGCTTGACACATGGTTGATAGGAAACTCTGTCTGTACGGGAGCAGGCTGAGCGGGTTGCTCGTTGGCAGGCTGGCTTGGCTGTTCCTGAACGGGCTGAGAAGGCTGCTGGGCGGCAGGCTCAGTGGTCGGCTGGGGAGCGCCATCGTCGATAGTGACGATAGTAGTGACCGTCACCACGGGAGGGTTAGGCTTCTGCTGAGCCGCCGATGTAGTTGCTGGCAGCCCCTCGTCGTTTCCATTGCTCGGCTGGCCGTTTTCACTGTTACCGCCACCAGTGCTGGGGCTTCCACCCAGGATCTTTCCCGCTAGAGTCGGGTCCTCGCAGGCGATTCTGACACCATCAGGGACGTTGGACATGGGCAGGGCAAAGCACTTCTCCTCAGCATTTCCGCAGGCCCGGAGGTCGTAGGCACCGGCACTGTTGCAGACGGCAATCTGGCCGTTGATGCAAGCAGCCTGGCCTGCCATACAGGCGGACTCAGGGGTCAGACCGGCGAAGTTCTCATTGTACTCTCGTGCCTTGACTACGTTGCTGGCGTAGGCAGCGGCGGGGATGGTACTGGTTCCCGTGGGGATACCACCAGGGTTAACTGTTGGCACCGCTGGGTCAGGCTCGCCAGTAGGAACGATCTTGTTCGCCGATGAAGTCTCGGGGGAGGATGGGTCCGAGACGACGACGGTGCTGGTGGGAGGAGCAGCGGCGGGCTGAGTGTTGGAGTTGGGAACTCCAGGCTGAGCAGCTGTCGAGGATGAAGCCGGGGCATCAGGTTGCTCTTGAGCAGCAGAGGTAGGGACAGGAGCACTAGGCTGTTGAGCCTCAGAAGTCGGGGCAGGGTTCTCGGGCTGTACCGGCTGCGAGCTCGGAGCCGGAGTGTCAGGTTGCTGAACCACCGAGGTCTCAGCCGGAGCAGTTGAAGCCTTGGCCTCAGATGTTGGGACAGGGTTGTTGGGTTCCGCCGACTGAGACGAGGGGGCTTGACTGCCGGGCTGGGCTGCTTCAGAAGTTGTGGCAGGTGTTTCGGGCTGAGCTGGAGCGGCAGATGAAGTTGGAACACCGGGCTCCTTGGGCTCAACCACGGAAACAACACTAGTAGTAGCAGTAGCAGACTCAGACTCAACTGCCGAGCTTCCAGGGGGCACGACCGTGGAGAAGACAGGGGCGGGCTCGCTGGGCTTGGCGATGGATTCAGTAGACACGGCAGCAGTAGAACTGGGAGCATAAGCCTGAGATGTCTCGGCGGCAGAATTTGCCTGCTCAGGAGGAGGCACCGTGTTAAACCGCGGCTCCGATTCGGTTTGCTCCTTGGCTGGCGCACTCGAGGTAGCAGGAGCAGAAGGCACCTCAGGGGCTGTGGTCTTCTCAGCTGGAGCAGACTCAGTCTTGACTTCAGACGAGGGCTTCATGTCTCCGAGGTCGACGCTCGACTGAAGGCTCTCGGTGCCTGTGGCCTCGGGCTTCTGGGCAGACATGGTGGGAACCTCTGCGGCTGCGGTGGTCTCACCCACAGCGGGCTCGGAGCCAGGAGCCATTTGGCTGGAAGTCTCAGCCTTGCTCGTCGTCTCATTCTCGGCCGGGGCAGATGTGGTATAGTTAGGCTCCTCGGTAGAAGAAGACGCGGGCTGAGTGTTGACGGGCTCCTTGGGCACGATCGAGGTTGTCAGGATCGGGACAGAAGAGGCTTGTGTGTTGGACACAGGCTCCTCAGGCGCTGCTGAAGTCGTCTCGGCGGGAGCGGAAGGCTGTTGAGATTCCGACTCGGGCTGCTTGGGCACAATAGAGGTTGTCACAATCGCAGGAGAAGACTCTTGCGTGTTGCCAGCTGGCTCCTCAACCACGGCTGAAGAAGTCACAGCCGGGGCAGAAGATTCTTGTGAGTCGGATGCAGGCTCCTGAGGTACAATAGAAGTCGTCAGAATCGCCGGAGAAGATTCCTGTGCGCTACTGGCGGGCTCCTCAGGCGCAGCAGAAGACGTTACCGCTGGGGCATAAGACGTCTGTGGGTCGGACGCGGGCTCCTTGGGGACAATAGAAGTCGTCACAATGGCCTCGGAGGGGTTCTGAGTAAAAGCAGGCTGCTCCACAGACTTTTCTGAAGTCTCCTCAGCAACTGTCGTAGGCGCGGGAGCGTCGGTGGTCTGGTCGATGGGGATAACTTCGACAGGCTCGGCAGGGCCCTCGGCATCCTTCTCGCCGTTCGGAGACTGAGAGACGAAGGACTGAGGGATGTTTATATCTGAGTCCAGAGTCGAGAAGATGGGTCGCGGAGTCGACTCGCTGTCTTGGCCTGAGCCACCAGAGCTAGAAACCTCATGTAAGTCATGATGCTCCACACTTTCACGGCAATAAGTACATACCCATGGTCAGCCGCAGTAGGGGCAGCTTGTGTGTTTTCATTTCGAATATCTAGAAAAGCTCCAGGAGCTCTTCGGGCTCTGCCGATATAGTTAGAAACGGCGTTCTCAATAAACGAGTTCCACATACATTCTGCCAGTCCAGATAGGGCCAGCCTGGGCGGACTGAGCAGCTAGAAGAAAGGACAGGGCTACTACGAGCCCATTCCTGTTGTACCGCATTTCGGAAAGTATTATACGGACAGTCGAAGGGAAGATATGAGAGAGAGTAAAAAAGAAAAGGAACGTGTTGGTCAAATCGAAAAAATGGTTCGGCCGTGTAGTTCGTTCGATCGTCGGGTCAGGTTTCGTTTCGTTTCGAAGGGTATAAGATCCAAGATTCGCAAGTGACACCAAAGGTCTTTTCGACTTCTTTTTTGCTTCCTCCCTCCCCAGAGCCAATTAAGTGTAAAACGGTTTTGTTCTCGAATCGATCAAAGGAGGACAACTTGTCACAGCGGATGACAAAGGAAGCTGATACACCAAAGAAAGGAAACTTTTTTTCGAAACAGCCGTGAAAGAGAGATTGATGATGTCAACGGGTCGTGAAAGAGAGATGTTGAACAAGAGATAGATGAAAGAGAGTTGCACAGATAGATAGGAAACAATGACACAAAAGGAAACGGAGAGGAAAAAAGAAGATTGAGAGGAAACCATTCAGAGAATATCTCGAGGTGTTAGTGAGGTATGTATGCCCGCTCTGCTGCCCTGCCCTGCGCTGTGACCTGACCCCCCAGGGCCAAGACACATCGCCCAGCATCACGACAACGGCGGCAGCAAAACTCGTCTCATGGGGCGTCGGATACCATCTCATCGTATCGTGCAGCGAGAAGCTTCCCCCATGCCACCTGGTGGCCAGTCCATCTCGCCCGTCCAGTCGCCAGTCTCACGAGGCGCCCAACCCAAAACAGAGCCAGGGAGAGCCTGGGGTTCCTAGGGACAGCAATGAAACTGTCCGACGGCTCTGGGCCAATCACGTGTAGGGCTCCTGCCTTGAAAGCTTAAGCGCGCTGTTTCGCAACTTCCCTGACCCCACACGCGCGGCTCGCTATAATTGGCACCCCTGCCGCTAGCGTGGGTTTTACCCAGGTACCAGGGTACCTACATTAGGGCCCTTCCGGTAGCGGCCAGCGGTCGGCGTGCGCTGTCGGCCAATCATGCCTTCCCCACTGTACCTGCGTTGCGGGCGGCTCTGCACAACCCCAGCCCAATCGATTACTCCCACCTGTCGCATGCCTGATGATGCCCTCACCCGAGCAGATACGATGGCCCCTCAAACATTAGCCAGAAAAGAAGAAAGGTCAGGCCTTATTCGGGCCAGTCGACCCATTTGTGGCTCTGTGGCTAACACGCTGGCCTGCACGGTCTGGACCGGATCAACCCAATCAATTCCCCTTTTGGTTCCCTGATCCTGGACGCATATCCTGAATGGTTACGGATGTCGAGCTTGTCGTCCCCGAAAAGCTTGGCCTGACTCCATCCGTCGCCGCAAACTGCCATAGCCGCCCGAGGCCCTTCACCGTCGACCCAAATTACCCAGTCGAGGCTGAGTCTTTTTAGCATTGAAGCTACTAAAGACACGAACATGTCGTTTCTTCTTCTGCTCTGCCGTTGTTTCAGCCCTTGTTTGGTTCCATTCCATAGATGCTTGCTTTCCTCATGCTCATTTCAGTTCAGTTCATTTCGTACAGTATTTTTACACGTCAGAAACGCCACCCGCGTCTATATGCCACCGTTCAGATGCTCCCAGCGTACAGTTCTCCAGGTATTCTAGTAACAGCCACACCGTCTGCACCGATTGCGCCTCCACCATGTCGCCTAATCAGACCTATAGGCCTTTTTCCCAAGGTCTTTCAGGTGCTGTGGATCCAGAGCCTCTCGCTTGGTCTCTGTCCAGTCCACCTCTAGGTCGCCAATGTCCATGGCCCAGCCCTCATTCTCCGCCCGCCGCGTCGTCCTTCTTCGCCGTATCCATCGGAGAACCTCACTCAGCTCCCGATTAGAGTTACTGTGATGCCGTCCGTCTAGGTACCCTTCCACCGTTGCATCGTCGGGCCACTCCCAATACACCCCATGTGTGTTAAAGTCGGTTAGTACCGCGTCTAGCTTCGTCTGTGTTATCATGGGCTCCGCAAACGCGCGGAACACACACAGCGTCTCCAGCATGTCCAGATCGCGGGGCATCTCGTCCAGATCTTCCATTTCCTCCCGCAGCCTTGTAGGGCTCCATTCTCGGATGAGCCATTTCATCACCTCGGCCATCTCCTCAAACTCTCCCGCAAAGGCCAGCGCCAGCATCAGGTCGTGGGCGTGCGGCGCCATCACGGGATCTCGACGTGCTCTCATGCCATCGAGAAGCGACACATCGGTAATCTCCCCCTGCCGCACCCTGTCTTGCTCCTGGAGCACTAGGCCGTAGAAGAAGGCCTTTATTCGTGAACCAGCCGACCTGATCAGGGACAGTGCCGAGTCATCCCAGACCGGGCTCACCTTTCTAGGCGCAACGCCCGCCTCCTCAGCGCCAATGTCGTAAAGAACGGCGAGCGCGCTCAGGTCAGCACTATTTGTTTCCACAGCCGCCGAAAGCTTCTCCACCTCCCGTCGCAAGATCTTGCGCAGGGTTAGTGTAAACCGGTTGAACAGGAGAAGCGTCATGCCATGCGTAGATTCAATGCGATCCACAAGGTGTAGGAGCAATCGAAGCTGGGCTTCGAGGCTAAGCTTCAGGCCATAGTGATGCTGACCCAAGTTCTTCAGGATTGGCGCCCAAATATACGAGGCCCAGTTCTGGTTTTTGCGACTGAGACGGGCCTCGGCCAATCTAATGGCACGTAGCATATTCCGACCTCTGTAGCTGGCATTTTTGGAGCAGACATCAATGTATGCCGAGAAGACGGGGAGGGGAATGGTCTTGAGTGCGTCAGCTATCGGACTGGGCGACGTCAGGTTCGCATAGTTCTGTTGTGGAGTGCTGGCATCAAGCAGATACTCGTGGGCCTCATCGAGACTGTGAGCATTCGCCACCAGAACCGTGAGACACTGTTCGTCTGGCCTGAGCTTCTGACGTCTCATCATCCCGTAAAGCTCCGCTGGTGTCGGGGGTTGCAGCCGAGACTTTTCGAGCTCCGTCAAGTTGGCTTCCTCTTGCGTGGGATAGTTGAGCGTAGTGTCTCCCGGTAGACTACTTGAATCAGGGTCGGCTTCGCGAGCAAAGAGCCTCTGAAACATGGCAGCGTATTCGTCCAGACCTGGTTTCATATCAGGCTTCGGGGGGTGCCTGAATCTCTCCCATGCCTCATGTGCGTTTCGTGTTGCCTTGATAGAGGCCGCCCAGGCAGCGAGGTCGCGATCTGGGCCAAGTTGCCTCCGTTGCTGGATTGTAGGTGTCCCATCATGGGCCATGCCTTGCAGAACATCGAGTGCAAAGTCAACTTCGCCCTTAGGAAAACCAGCTTCCTGCATCATCATTCCTGCCCGAACCACTCGGGTCCAGCTGTCATCTGGCTCCATCACCTCGTCCATACCGTCTCCCGGTTGTAGATAAGGCGGCCAAGTCTGTGAATGACGTCTTGCGCTGTGAACCTCGTCCCTATTCTTGGGCATTCCGGCCAGCACCGCTCTGATTGCCTTGAATCCGGTCCTGTCCACCAACAGCGCGGTCGGGAGGCCCCCGGACATGCCCAATAGAATCCGCTGGGCCTCCCAAATGTAAGCGTAGGGTATTGACTTGCGCTGTGGCCCAGAGCCCGTACGTCCAGCCACAGCATTGAGCGCAGTGTTGAAAAACTTGCATTGAGCGTGATACGTCTCTTTGGGGTTTCCAGACTTGGCTTCATAGCGCATGATGAAATCCGCCGCGGCATCGGCCAATTCCATCAACCGCCTTGGCTCTATTCGTCGACAGTGAAAAGCCAACCTTTCCATAATCTGTGTGAAGTCCTCTGGTGCAAACTTCCTCATGGCGGTTGCTGCCCGGCCAGCGTACTTCTTCACGGCAGATGTGGGCTCAACCTTGTCAGTTGTGTCCCTTAATCGCTTCTTGACGTATTGGATAATGCCGTCCAGAGTCGAAATTTCAGTGAAAGAGGAGCTCAGCCTCAAGAGATAGCTGAGGATAAAGGTGGGCTTCGGCTGGTCATCTTCCAAGAATAGCCGGCACCTCTCTTCATCACTTTCGGCAAAGAGAATGTTCACGTACTTGTTCAGATTCTCTTCTGTATGCCCGTTGTGATGAAGGACGCTCATCAAATTGTCCCATTGTTCCCTCGGAGGCAGTAAGTCGGCCATGTCCTCGTTGTTCTCTGGATCGGCCTCGACCTGTTGATACAAGTCCATCTGAATCAGGACAATCGGTAGGCGCATGCTGCGGATAGCAGCAATTTGTCGCTGCATGCTCCGGTTCGGTCGTTCGCTAGCAAGATACTGACGGAGGAGAACAGCTGGACTCTGATCGCTCCATCCTTTCTGCATCTTCAGTTTCCGTTCGACTTTGTGGCGCAGGTAGTTCTGCTCGAATACCGGCCCGGTTCGACGAGTCCTCTGCGCTCGGTTCGATTCATGGTGCTCCTGGTCTTCCGGTTGATCGATACCTTCGCGCTTCTTCTCAGCGGCGAGCTGTTGCCTCAACCCAGCGATGGGGCGGTGATCCCAAGTTCGACGGCCGCTGAGTATCTCAGACTCGATACTTTCCGACGTCGACACATATCGGCGAGTCGCATTCGGATGTAGGGAACAAGCAATCTACGAGCAATTGCTGTCAGCGCAACGCTCTGCCGAGCAAGGATCTCGGACGTACCTTGGCGTGGGTTGTCACATTTTGCGACACCTGCCACCCTCGCCTCAACTCCCGAGTGGCGCTTCTCAGCATTTCTCCCTCATGTCTCCGAAGCCGGAAGTTTTATATCGGAGGGGATAGGGCGAGCGAGACCGGGCTGTCTGTTCGTGTAATCCGGGATCTATTGATGGAAACAAGTCGGATGCGGGATGTTGAACAATTTGCATGCGCCAATCGGGGTTATTGGATTACCAGGTCCCAACTTTAATTGCCAGCCAATCCTGACGATGGAAGTCAAGCTCCATCATTCGGCCTCACGAGACGGTACTCGGCCGAGAAGGATGAAACAAAGAATTGGTAGAGTTCCTTATTGGGGTTTTCAGTTTCTATGTTCGTTTATGCGTTGGTTTCATATAGATTCACCAGCAACCTGCCCTTTCATTCGCAGACCTCTTCCGATTCATCTCATAGCTCCCCAGTCCAAAAGAAACAAGGTAAAGTCACTTTTCCTTTTCCTTTTTTGCTTCTACTTTTGTATGATATGGCTTTCCGTAGATACACCAGGAACCAGCCTTGAGTGCTTTCCTCTCTCAGTTATCTTGTGACTCCTTGTTCTTCTTGCTCTCCTTTTCCTCCTCGGCCTTGTCCTTTCGCTTCTGGACGACCTCCCAGTTGTATACTCTAGCAATGGCGACCTCCATGGTCTACAAGTAACTTAATTAGCAACCGTACTGTGGAACCTGGAAGTACATGTGTGAATATACGTACCGTAATCTGTTCACGAAGAAAGTCCAAGTCCTCCTCGCAGTTCGACAAGCTCAGCTTCGCCGTCGACAGCTTCGAGCCCAGCAGCGTCTCGGCCTCATCTATAGGATATGACAGCATCACGTTGGCCTAAACCGAGTCAGCCTCATTCACGCACACCTATCACATGTGTAACTGTACCCCAAGCCAGATGTAGACCTCCTCAGTCGCGGGGATATTCGCCTTCGAATACAGCGTGTCGTTAAGCTCAAACGTCGTCTCTATCGGCTCATCATCCTCCTACGCCGCCTGTCAGTTGTGGGTATCTTGGAGCAGTCGCGCAGTCCAAACCTTTCTTAGCTTGAGGAATTTGACCGAGTCGAGAGTCTTCTGAATGTCGGGAATTTTCTCCTTGAGGCCCCCCATCCGCTTCTGCAGGTTCATCTCCATAAACTGGTACTTGCTGCCCGCCGTCCACCGTCAGCACCTGTCCCATCTCCGCGCCTGGGCCCCCCAAGACCTGCGAGTGCCCTCTGGCTTCTCTGTCCGTCCGGATCGTCGAGAACTTACGAGATCATTTCTTGGAAGCTTCGCAGGGTAGGTTCGACGTCTTCTCGGGTGGTGACGTAGTCCTCGACCTTATCGACGAACGGGGCGTAGGGGATGCCCCGCGGATTGGTGGGCGTAGCATCTTTACTGTTCAGGGTCAGCGGTTGCGGGGGAATCGAGACATGCAGCTCCTTTGTGCGCTCACCTTGACGCCGCCGCCTTGCCTTGTGTCGCCATGTTGCTGGTATGGACCCGTCGAGAACAGGGCGAGGTATGGAAAGCTGTTGTTGGGCGAGCACAGGTGGGTTTTGCGACAAGGTGACATTTCGTCAGTGGGGGATTGACCGAGGTGGGGTTCACCGAGGTGAGCGGTGAGGAGGGGTATTCTCATGGAGCTCATGGGTCTGTTTCCGTATGCCTACCTACCTAGCTACACTCTACTCATATTCTATTCTTCTGTCTTAAGACTAAATTGTTCAACTTTTGGCTCGAGAACAGTAGGAATTTTCCGAATATCCTTAATACCACATAGAGGTTACTACGCCAAATACCTGCTCCCGTGTCCCTGCTGGGAATAGAAAATAGCTTCACTCCATGGGATGGATTATTGGGACACGATTCAGCAGACTTGGGAGCAACGATTTCCAGGCCTACAGTCTCCGAGAGGTGGTTTCCCACCCCTGTCTCTAGAGTATTGTCTCTCAACATTCTTTGCCAAATGATTCAATGTTGGTAACAATAGATGAATGCAATGAAGCTCCATTCTCAGCCCATTCCCCTAACCGAAAATAAACCCGCTATTTCTTGTGAGCTACCACCAACGCCTGTCAAGAAAGTCTTCAAACAAGCAGATGACGTGCGACCCAATCGACATAAACTCGTGTAGCATGATCCAGCGCAATCATGAGTAAAAGCGCATCCACCAGGACTAAATCATCAAGGAAGTAACCACTTTAGTCCGTCCGCTTCTTCCCTTCTCCTAAGTCGCCAGTTTCAGCGCTTTTATCACCACCTTGGGCGGCAGTGTGGGCCTCGGGGCTCTCCTCCTCGTCCCAGTCATCATCAATCTGGTTCTCGTCCCAGTTGTCAACCTCCTCCTCCAAAGTTCGAGACCGGCTAGGGGCCTCGACGACGCCAGTCTCGTGGCCCTCCCCAAGCTCGACATCACCCTGGTCCTCGCCCGGGACGGCAGTGTACCGTCTGCGTTGTCTCTTTCGCTCGAGCATGCGCTTATGGTACCAGGTGCAGAGACCAAGACCAGCAAAGCTTCCAAAGATATTTGCAACAATATCATACAAGTCGAATTCCCGGCCATTGTCAAGGAAGCCCTGTACAAATTCGGAGCCGACGCCGAGCACGAGAGTGCATACGACCAGAGTCATGTTCAAGGTACGCCGGCGGCTGGTGTCGACAACCCAGTAGAAAACGGTCGTGAGGAGGAATAGAGTGAAAAAATGGAGCACTTTGTCGTTGACATATTGGCCGAGCTGAACCGTTGTCAAGCCGGCGTAGGCGGCGATAAATAATAGCAACACGAATGCGCCTAGGGGGCTGTCAGTTTCATACAAGCCATTCCTAGTCCACGCCGGATTCACGATTGGGAGAGGACAATCGAGCCCAACCCCAGCAGAGAATCAGCGCGAACATGCGGTGATGACGCACCTGCAAAGGGAAGTCGTATTCTCATGGTGGGTAACTGGAGCTGAAGAAGGTAGAGTTTGAGCAAAGCCGGGGCGTGACGTTGAAGCACGTCAGTCTTGTGCACTGAAAAGTGTTCTGATTGAAGTTGACGCCCGACTGGATAGGTAGCGTGTGGTTGACTGAAGCAACTCTTCGAGAATGAAGGTGGAGGGACGTAAGGGCGAGGTTACGACAGCTATTCCGTTGGCGGAGAGGCTGGGATCAGGAGCTGTGACCAGGCACAGAACAAGGGAGCTGCCACATTGCATCTGTGGCTTGCGTCAGGCCATGTGGCGGTGCAGGTCCAGAACGACAGGGATCGCAACAAAGGTACCAATTGAAAGGTAACAAATGGGGTCGACAACGCGGGAACTTGATGCAAGCCGTGGCAGCCCCAGGCGCAGTAGCTCCGTTTTTACTTGGCAATTCGGTGCCTTTTCATACTGGTGCTGGTGATCTCATGGACCCCATCCCACTGCAAGGCACTTCCCCATGCTCCTAATCTCGTGTGTGACTGGTTGAAGATGATCTGGGGTGGAAGAAAGCTGGCTTTGTTCCTTGGGGTCAAGCTGCTGCGTTTGTGGGCTGCATCCGGGGGGAAGACGTTGAGAATCGAGCATAGTTGATTGTTTGGAGAAGCATGAATGAAGACAATAGGTAGTGTTGAACCCAAATTATCCAGGATAGGATAAATGGACGCTGGGCAACGCAAACAGTCTTCACCATCAATACCAACAAGGTGCTGGAAGAGCAGACCGTGCGCGCGTCTCACGTGATTGTTCCAATGACCCAGATGACAAAGACAGCGGAGGTCCTTGTACATCATCGGCCCCGAAACGGAGCCCCAGTCACGGAGTACGGAGTACGTCCCGGACAAAGGACCTGAGGGGAGACCGTGCCGAGTGTCGTTTAAACGCGTCAAGAAACAGATACGGAGCAGTGATTCAACAGGCCGAGGACTGTTTTCACAGCGTCAATCGCCCTACAGCACTGTGTCTTGGCAGGTGTCCTCCTGAATCGGCCTCTCCAGGTCCTCGGTACCAGTACCTTTCCCCCGCGAGCCCCCGCGAAAGTCAGCACAACCGCCCTAGAAGCCCGCCTGAAGAGGCCTAGCAGCCTACCAGTCCAGCGCGCGCCAGCGGCCAGCTCAGTCAAGGAAAAGTCTCCGCTTCGGGAAAGGTGCAAGCCTCCCCCCAAATCCTCAACCTCACCTCTTGAACAGACGACAAAACGGCCCATCGCGATCCATCAAAACAACGCCTTCCCCTTGGCTATTCGTCGCGAAACTCGGCCCGCCATCTCTGTCGATGTCGCTCTTTTGTCCCATGCAGTCTTGATCCTCCCAATCGCCCTCGGTCCGGCCGCACGCGAGCGCATCTCGTTGCGCATGGCGACTCGCGCCCCGTCGTCGCTTCCATCGCCCCGGGCCCATCATGTCGCTCCCCAACGGCCAGTCCGTCTGGCATCCTCCCTCCTTACAACATGCAAACAGCAATAGAAGTCTACCGCATCTCGATGATGTTCCTGCGCGCACGCAGACCCCCGTCGATAACTCGGCCACATTGATGCCTGAGGCACCACTTGATATCGAGGAAGAGAATCGACGCGCCCTCTTCGCCGATCTGTATCGCAAGACCGAGGACAAGGTCGCGCTGCTCTTTGGCGAAGATGGCTCATACAACTATGCCGCGATCAGCGCTCTCCGCCGCCTGCCGGCCGCCTCCGCCACCATTATCCCTCCCGCGACCGATCACGAGCCCATCAAAGAGCCTCCGCTCAAGAAGGCAAAGCGAGCCATCGATGAGGATGACTACGACGACGATGACGAAGACGAGGATGAGCCCGCGCAACCCGCGCCCAAGCCGCAGTCTTCCGCCGCCGCCGCCAACACGCTGCTCTCCCCCTCGAAATCAGGGAGCTCGCCAGTTCACTCAGTGACATCACCCGGCAAGCAGGGCGACAAGTCCAAAGATAAACCCGGCGAAGATGCCATCAAGAAATTGGAAGAGGCTCGCACAGCCACCGAAGAGGCAGCGAGGAGGAGCTTCCACACCATATTTCATACTCTCGAAAATGACCGTGCGGCTATGCTTGAGCAGCAGCAACTGGAAGACTCCGAGAAGCAACTCCAAGCCGAAATGGATCACAACCACCACCCAAATCACAGCCACAACCATGCCCCGAATCAAGGTTCCCTCAGCAGCGCGAATCTCGGCGCTTCCAGTCTCACCCTGAAGCATCTCATCGCTCGGATAGACATGAAGCGAGACCAAGTTCGCGCCTCTGATGCAGAATTGAGACTTCTCATGAATGAGGTCCGCAAGAATCGGAGTAAATGGGCTAGTGAGGAGAATGTGAACCAGGAAGAGCTCTACGAGGCCCTAGAAAAGGTCTTGACGGAGCTCAAGGCGCATACCGAATACTCAACTCCCTTCCTGAACAGGGTCAACAAGCGAGATGCCCCAAACTACTACAACTGTGAGGCACCAAGCCCAACCATGCCCCCGCGCCGCTAACGTTTACCAGTCATCAAGAACCCCATGGACCTCGGTACCATGACCAAGAAGTTGAAGAGTCTAACATACAAGTCCAAGGCCGAATTCGTCGTGGATCTTAACCTGATCTGGGACAACTGCCTGAAGTTCAATCAGGACATGAACCACCCGTTACGACGTATGGCGAATGGAATGAGAAAGGAGGCAGAGAAGCTCATCCCCCTAATTCCCGACCTTGTCATCCGCTCCCGGGCCGAAGTTGAAGCTGAGGAGCGGCGAAAACAGAACGGCGGCGATGACGACGGCGGAGACGACTCTGACGATGAGCCCATCATGTCATCGCGCGGCCGCAAAGCTGGCTCAAAGGGGACAACCAAAGCCCGAAAAGCACACAACGAGAAGGAAGATACACCAGCCATTGATCAAAAACCCATATTACAAGTGAACGGTCTTCTCGGAAAGGTCAGGGAGGGCTCTGAAGTAGACGGAAGCAACGGGTTCGCCACTCCGATCGCTGGATCAATCACACCAGGCGGTGTTAACGGCCACTCGGGAATCGCAAGCAACGCCGATGCCATGGATATTGATGGGCCGAGTCTCAACGGAATGGCTTTGAACTCGGCGTTTGGAGAGGCTGCTGAGCAAGCATACGAGGACGAAGAGTACAAGGTCTGGAAACAAACGACTAAGAAAGACCGAGCTCTGGTGGCCAAGGAGCGATACCAACTCTTCAAGGACAACAAGTTCAACGTCGAGGCTCCTGCATTGGTCCGTACCAAGAATGGGATGCGACGGTTCCTGAAGCGCCAGAGAGAGGCAGAGGCACAGGGCATCATCACAAATGCCCAAGCAAACTCAGCCGCTGTGGCCACAAAGGACGGGGCGACGAAACCAACCGAGACCCTGGCTGAGGAGATTGAGGAGGAGGCGGAGAAGGTGATCCCAGACTATTACGATGCCCAGAGCAACATCCCCGACATTCACCCAAAACTCCAGTGGATTGAGGATGGAGAAGGGCAAGTCATTAATCAACACGAGGACTTCCTCCGCCTGGTTCCCGCTGGGGGTTTCGTTGCGCCGCAGAGTCGCTTAACCAAGAAGATGGACGAGAACATCCACCAAATCCAGGAAACAAGAAAACTGGCAACAAGGATTTCGGTGATCAAGCAGATGCAAGTCCAGACTCAGGTAAGATTATTCTGACTTGCAACAATGGGCTCTACTAATGACGCTTAGGTGTACACGAACCAATTCCCCAAGTCCAACTCGGACCCCTTTGTCGAGCAGGACATTGAACCGCATTTCATATCTGACGATGGTCCTGTAATGGCGCCCGAGACCTGCCAGAATGCACTCAAGCGTTCCATTGCCAAGATTCTTTACCACACTGGCTTTGAGGAGCTCCAGCCTTCTGCCATTGACACCTTCACTGGGGTCGCATCTGATTACTTCCAAAAGCTGATCCGAACATTCAACGTCTATAACCAGTCAGAGAAAAAGGCAGCATCGGCCGCAGAAGGGTCCAAATTCCAACCCCGGTTCACCCCAGAGGAGGTGATCCTGCACACCTTGGATGAGAACGGCCACGACATCGCCTCCTTGGAAGCGTACGCCCGGGATGATATCGATAGACTCAGCTCCAAGCTAGGCGGTCTTCACGAGAGGATGAAGATTCATCTCACAGATCTACTCCGCCCCGCCCTATCTCAGGATGCGGGCGCTGACGGAGTGGGTGCCTTCAAGGATGGCAGTGAGCAATTCGTTAGCGGCGACTTTGCTGAAGATCTGGGCGAAGACTTCTTTGGCTTCCGAGCTCTGGGTCTGGACAAGGAGATGGGACTCGATATGATCTCTGTGCCCCTGCACCTACTGCAGACCCGGGTGCGCAACCAGTACCAGATGCAAACCCAGACGACTGGCGAGGCAACAACCGATCTCTTTGATCCATTGTCGGCTTCAGACCCAGTCACCAAGGAGAACATTCAGGACCAGATCGGACTGGTCAAGAACTTCTTCCTGGCTAAGCTGCACGCTAATGGCGATCAGCCTCTCGTGGAGGATGAAGACCTTCCAACCAAGCAGAAGAAGCCCCGCCCTCGTCTGGGTGCAAGCGGAAAGATCGTCACGGCCCAGAAGCGGTCTCCAAAGGAGCAGATGGCGCTCGCCAAGAAGAAGAAGAAGATGGAGGCGGCAGCAGCCGAGGCCAAGGCCAATGCCTCGCCCGACAAGGGGGCAGCCTCCAATACTCCCGGCAAAAAGAAGTCGATGACGGTGACAACCGGCACAGCGCCCAACCCTGCGGTGCTCGCCCTCGCCCCCAGCATGGAAAGGCGGGACAGCACTCAGAGCCAGGGCAACGCCAGCCAGACGGACAAGGACGACACCATCGGCATGATGAGTCCGGAGAGCATTGCACAGTAGGCCAAGCAGGGCTTCCGGTAACTCGCATCATGGAGGAGAGAGGGCGTTTGTTTACCAAGACACTGTTGCTCGCAACCTTGAATACGATATGTGCTCAGTTTAGTCCATCCATCTGTCCATTCTATGGAGATGGATGTGGCAGGCCATGTTATCTGACAGCGAAACCAACAAGACAAGAGAGCGTGCAAATCCCATCGAGCTTCTCTTTGATTCACAATAATCATGTATTACTTTCCCCTGCATCTATTTACTCTCAAACATTTCTCATATCCCCAAATATGGCGGCTGTCATTCGAAAGCTGGCATCGTTGCCTCTCTCCTTGCCTCTTATCCCGGTCGACTTATACATATCACACATCCATTCGCGGCCTTTATTTCATCTTCAGGAGGCTTCGGTAAACCAAGCAGTATCTACACGACACAGGGGAGAAGATGAGCAAGCCCTTTGAACGACTACAACAGCACCAAGCGAGATGGATTTATTCGAGATGGCCTCTTTACCCCTTTTTTTTTTTCTTTCCCCTTCTTTTTCTCTCTCGACATTGGCCATTTGGACAAGAAGACAAAAGCAAAACGTGGAGGTGGTCGGTTTGGCATTCTTTTCCACAACTGCCCGGCGCACGGAAAGGCTCACGCCAGATGGAAGAAGTGAAGGCGAAGCTCTCGAGGTTTCTTTTTTGCTGTTGCCCAACAACACCCCCTTTTTATTTGTCTTTGGACTTTGATGAGACCCAGGCGGGCTCTTGTGTTTTGTTATATACGATGAATGGGTGTTTTTTTTTTTTCCGTTTCTTGTTTGCTAGAAGGAACTGGATAGCCTGGCTACGGAAAAGTCGGGCTAGGATGGATGGACGAATGGAATGGATCGGATTTGATTGATGTAACGCACGGCTGGGAGATTCAACGAAGAAGATGATGGATACCTTGGGGAGGAGAAGAGATGGACGGCCGTGCGGGTTCGAAAGCTGATGTTGAAGGCAGCGTGTTCCAGAGGCTGCTTGCTTGCTTTCTTGGTTAGAATAGGTAGGCAACTAATAAGCCTTGAAACAAATACCATGGTTCATATGTTTGGTGATGTGAAGTCGGCATATCACGCTCATGGCAAGACACAACGAGGCACAAAGTTGCTGAAGATTGTTGTATTCAGCTTCAGCTGCTTCTCAATGAAGCAGTGATCTAGTCCATCCGAGTCCCTTGCAAAAAAGGGAGGCCTCAGACGACTGATTTGAGAAGATCAAGACAATCCTCTTTGATATCAAAAACTTATAAAGAAACAGAATTTCCCAACTCCCACCACCTTTTTTCCAGCCAAATCCATTTTTTGTTGAAGGATTCCTCTTTGATATCCCGACCCTTAAAGACCATACGAAAAGCAAACTAGGTATTGCGCCGTGATGAAATGCATGCTGTTGAAACGTTTCGCCGTTTGCCTCATCCATGTTAAATGCGTACGTTGTGTGTTGAATTAGATACCCATCATCCCAGGGTCATCTTGAGTGAGAGTGCAGGCACCTTAGATGCCGGCATCCAGACGCCAGCCCTCAACGGGGAGGGGGAAGGTGTTGCACCAGGCGGCAATCTCCTTCTTGAGCTCGTTGATCTTCTCGACCTCGCCGCTAGCGACCTTGACCTTGAAGTCCTTGAGCTTGTTGGCCTCCTTGGGCAGGGCACCCTGGACCTCCTTGCAGATCTTGATGGACTCGTCAATGTACTTGGCGACGCGCTCAAACTCCTTCTCGCCGAAGCCACGCGAGGTCATGGCAGGGGTACCAATGCGGATACCGCAGGGGGTGAGGGCGCTCTTGTCACCGGGGATAGAGTTCTTGTTGCAGGCAATGTTGATCTGCTCAAGGACGGCCTCGACACGGGCACCGTCGAGGCTGTGCTGGCGGAGGTCGACCAGGACCATGTGGCTGTCAGTGCCGTCAGAGACGAGCTTGTGGCCGAGGGCCTTGAAGGTGTTCTCCAGGGTCTTGGCGTTGGAGACGACCTTCTCCTGGTAGGCCTTGAAGTCGGGGCTGGCAGCCTGCTTCAGGGCAACGGCCAGGGCAGTGATGGTGTGGTTGTGGGGGCCACCCTGGTGACCAGGGAAGACGGAGAAGTTGATGGGGCCCTCAAGGTCGTAGAGGGTCTCCTTGCCGGTCTTGGCATCGACGGAGCGGACACCCTTGCGGAAGAAGATCATGGCACCACGGGGACCACGGAGGGACTTGTGGGTGGTGGTGGTGACAATGTCGGCGTACTTGAAGGGGGTGGGGATGACCTCGGCGGCGATGAGACCGGAGATGTGGGCCATGTCGACAACGAGGTAAGCACCGACAGAGTCAGCGATCTTGCGCATACGCTCGTAGTCAATGAGACGGCAGTAAGCAGAGGTACCGGCAACCAGAACCTTGGGGCGGTAGAGGATGGCGTTCTTCTGGAGGGTATCGTAATCAATGATACCGGTCTCGAGGTCGACACGGTAGGGCATGGTCTCGAAGTAGGTAGAGACAGCGGAGATCCTGGATATCATGTTAGTCCAAGCTCAGCTGGCCAATTGAGTCTGTCGTCACTCACTTTCGCTGGGGAGTCTGGTAGCCGTGGCTCAGATGGCCACCATGGGGGAGGTCAAGACCCATGAGACGGCCGTGAGGGGGCATGATGGCCTGGTAGACCTGGAGGTTGGCGGGGGATCCAGAGAGGCACTGGACGTTGACACCCCACTTCTCAGGGTCGAGGTGGAAGGCCTCGAGGGCACGGCGCTGGCAGAGCAGCTCGATCCGGTCAATGTGCTGGTTGCCACCATAGTAACGAGCACCGGGGTAACCCTCGGAGTACTTGTTGGACATGGGGGAGCCAAGAGCGTCGAAGACGGCGCGGGAGGTGATGTTCTCGGAGGCGATGAGAACGATGGACTCGCGCTGGCGCTGGACCTCATCCTTCTGCGGAGGGTGTAAGCCATTGTCGTCGTGTCAAGTGGCAATGCCAATGCCAATGCCAATGGGTCAAGACGTACCATGATGGAGGCGACCTCGGGGTCGGAGTCGAGGAGAGACTTCTCGAGCATCTGCACGGAGGTGAGTCAGTCATTCGATATGTTTGGAGGGGCAATGGAGGGGCAGCTTACCTCCTTGTGCGACTCGGAGAGCGCATAGTCGGCAGTGAGGGGAGCCATTGTGATGGTTTAAGGGAGGGATCGAAGCTGTCAAGATGTTTCTTGAGAGTGTGGGAGGATGGGATGAAGAGGAGGAGAGGAAGGACAGAAAGGTGTGGGAGGAACGAAGGTAAAAGTAGTTATAGTAGCTCGAGGAAAAATTTCGTTACGGCTCCCGAGCGAATGCGGCCACACAGAGACCGCACACGGTAAAATACCGAACGGGCGCGGCGGGGTTACTTGGAGGTGCGGGGTCTTTTTCATTGGCGGGGCCTCCGATAATGGGAGATGGACGGTAAGGATGATTCACAGGAGAGTGTAGCTACCCTGTAGGCTAACGGTTTGTTAGCTGTTTGGCTTGTTTGTTGATATGACGCTGATGTTTTCTGCTGTTCCAGTCTTGTACAATATTCATTTACTGGTGTTTTTTCTAAGCTGTGTCGTGTCCGTTTCTACCTGCTAACCGATGACTGCGTGTAAAGCTTAACATCATGGGTGCTGACTTCATCACCCTCTACCCTCACTCAACCTCAACAACAACCACCATGCACCGTTGCACATCCCGAACCACACCCAGTCATCACTCCAACACAACATCCCGATGACACGTCGAGCACAGGAAATGCCGAATTACGAAGTTTGTCCGCTCTATTTAACGACTTGACCCGAAGCTATTGCAGCTCAACGGCGTGTCATCCCGCAAAGACCGATCACGTTTCTCCAACAAGGTGAAGCACCCCGCGTTGAGATGGGCAACACCCACACCGACGAGCCTCCCTCAGCTCAGCCATTGGAAATCCACATTTCTCACCCAGCCAGAGCTCCAGACACCAACATCTGCACCCTTCTTGAGCATCATTGTCTAGCTCCCAGTCATCCGAATAGGGCCTAGTCCCCATTCAGCCTTAGTCGGTGTGGCTCAGTTGGTTAGAGCGTTGGTCTCATAATATGACTTGACCTCAGGTCAGGGACATCCAAAGGTCGAGAGTTCGAGCCTCTCCACCGACAAACCTTTTGCCGACGGCCCGTATGGGATCGTTCCTTTTTTTCGTGGGGTTGTCAACTCGCTCCCGTTCTTGAGAGCTTTCCCGAGAGCCGCTCCCCACAAGCACAAGGTTCTACAACCAAGTGCCCAGTCGGTGTGGCTCAGTTGGTTAGAGCGTTGGTCTCATAGTATGATTTGGCCCCAGGTCAGAGTAATCCAAAGGTCGAGAGTTCGAGCCTCTCCACCGACAAAACAGGCTTGTCTACTCGACAAGCGTCCCTTTTTGTTGTTGCGAGCGACTCAGTGAGTGACCCTGCATCTTGTAGCGAGAGACACCAGCTCTCGGCAACCGCTGTCAGCTCCACTGGCATCAAACCAAATGCCAGTCTCAGCCAGTAGACGGGTCGATGGCCATGTCTCACCTCGTCTCTCTTTTTTTTCTCCCCTGGCCCCAAAATCATCACACCTCTCTGTTCCACAACTGCATCATTACACAAGCCAAAAAGGACAAGGAGGCTTCGGGCAAAGGTGAGACAGGTAGAGATGTGCAGCATGTACCGTGAGGTACAGGGCGAGGCAAGGGAGTTTGGGCTGCTCCGTGGCTGTCAGAGCCGTGGATCTAGATTCAAGGGATGTGCACGGCAGCCCTCTTTATCAGTTTCGGACCAACCGCCCCAGTGGCGGTCTGTTGTCTGGTTCCTGGTGCATGACAAGATGGCTTTTTGGCGCCGGAATGTGATTTCCAAAAGCCATCACCGCCCCAACGCACGGGAGATGTAGTCGCGGAAAAAAAGCAAGCCACCGAGAGAGTGCGTCAGGTGTTGCCAATCCGGCCAGTTTCAGAATATGCCGTTGTTAACAGAGTTCAGCCAGTCCAAACCTATCCATAGGCAGTTGTTCCTGAGTAATTGGCATCGAGACCTTGAGCGCGTTGACTGAACTGTTGGAAGAGAGGTTGGCCTCCCTGTTACCACGCCGACTCCAAAGTGGCGGCGGCTGATCTGAGACTTTGACGAACATGATTCTAGAAAGACTGGGGTCGTCATGACAGAATAAAACACCATATTCACTAGCCATTACTCAGGTTAGAGTTCCCGAGGCATAGGGGGATTGGCATGCCAGTGCCCAAGGGACCCTGGGCTATCAATGGGCAGCAACATCTGTGTGTCCAAGGAGATCCCGAGACTTAAACCAGGTTCACTGGAGGGGGAAACAAAGGGCAAGAAGCAAAGAAGAGAAGAGAAAAAAGATGAAAGCCTATATGGATTAATGGACACAGAGTCCAATGGCACAACAGTTGAGAATTCCGGAACATGGTTGACATTGGTTGACAGGCATCAAGTCACATGACCGTGTGACAATGAGGAGACAGCCTCTTCGATGCTGAGGATGAGGTGCTTCTAGGCGATTACGCTAGCACACATGAACAGCTGTGCACAGTTAGTGGGCCGGTAGTTGTCAGAGACGGCCTCCAGGCGTGCGTTAGCGGACCCCTCGGGTCTTTGGGGTAGGTCGGTAATGAACGGAGCCGTTCAGGGACTCGGAGGCGATGACGGAGAAAGCTGTCCAAGGACCGTCTCATCTCGAGTCGGCCAGTCGTTTTGCCAATCCGCCCTCTCGAGGAACAGACTGATCCCGGCGCAGGCTGCTCGCTGCGTTCGGGCTCCATGGGTACCTACCGTCCGTCCCAAGCGTGGAGAGACCAAGCATGGAGGCTGGGGGACAGGGGACCCAATGGCTCTGCTGACCCGTTGCCGGTATGGTACGTAGCCTGCCTGTCGAGACGGCAGCCCAAGCAAGCAAGAGAGCTGGCGCGATCTGTCGGGTGGAGAGATCCCTGGTGATGAATGTCTCCCCCATGTCCTGCAGGGCCCAGGCAGGTCCAGTACGTAAACGTTGGGCCCTGGCCAGATTAGCAGATCACCTCCCATCGGATAATTAAGCCGTACAGGCCGAGGCGAAGGATGATGATGAGGGTGTCGCCTAGCAGGGCCAAGTGAGGCTCCCGAGACTTGGCTTCATTGGAGTGCCAGAGACCTCGTCGACGCCAGCAAGAGACGGGCATTTGTTAGGATAGCTGCGTTGCCGTCCGCACAGCTGCGTCGAACCGTGCCGAACACGTGTGACTCCCCCGTCTGCTCGTGAATCCACTTTTTGCTGATTTCCATGGTGGTGGCCACGCCCACCAGGGCTGCTGGGCTGGGCTGGGCTGGCTGGCTGGCTTTTGCTGTTGGATCACCTGGGGAGGCCCGGGCCGGGGCGACTTCCCCCATCTGGTCTTGTCGACTTCTGGCGCCTCTGGCCTATCCCATTGCAGAGCCAGACGGGGAATAGAAGACAGCAGAACCAACCGAATGAGGAACCAAGCCTAGTGGGCGGGCATGAACTGGAAATGCAAGAGAGAACAGTGGGCGTCGAATCTGACACAGGCAATGACGGAGAGGGCAGCACTCCTTGTTGGGGCGTCCCCTGGGCGAATGGGATGGGATCGCCGGGGCTTGCAAAACACGAAGCGTAGACAAGATGAGGAAGGAAAAAAAAAGCAAGTTCGCATGGGAGGGACGTGGGATGGTGGTGGTGGTGTCGTGCGTGCGGCACAGGCCAATTTTATCACCTAGCACATTTACAGCACTGGCCGTTGGGCAGTCAGTTCCTGGGCGTGCTGAAACGAGCACAGCTCGTGGGGAAAGAACCGAAGTGAATGGCCAGGGCGATATCTTGCGCTGGGATGGAAATGACTGAGCAGATGCAGTATCGATGGATGCCAGAGTTAGATTCATCGTAACGTGAGGAGCGAGGGCTTAGCTGTTGTGCGCCATAAGTGGTACCGTGTAACGTTCGCGGAGCGGCCACGGAAGCCGACTGCAGACATCCAGAGAGCAGCCTTATTTGGTACGGACACAGAGTTGACAACGCCAATACCGCCAAGTCGTGCCATGATATATTCAAGTCTTCGAAGGTGAATAAACATAGTTTCGATATGTATGTTCCAGGGTAGTTTCACCACTTGGGCCCATGTAGGTGTTTTCGCGAAAACCGAGAAAAACGCGAGCCGTAAATATCTCTGGGTGAACTACGGGTTAAAAATCGTGGGGAATGGCAGAGAGGCTGGAGCATCCATAGGTACCCAGGTAAGCGGTACCACTACAACATCCGCATACAGACACGCTCAAGCTCCAGCAGTTGTGCGTTGTACTGCCGATATGAAATGTCCCCCGCGCAATGTGGGATCTGGCGGTTTACCTCTACGTACGTACCTATTTTCAAAGCAAATGGCTACGTGGTTGCGACCAGCCTGCAGTTACACCTGCACACCTACGCTGCATCGCGCCGCGGTGCACACTGCACTGCACTCTGCATGCTGCACGCTGCTGCGGCAGCAGGAGGCTTGCAACCGATGGGAAGACAGGGCCTGGCCAGCGGTCGGGAAGGGGGTGGAACGTCCATCTGTTCGATAAACGACGACGACGTGCTCGCGCTGCTTTTTTTTTCAGGCGTCGGGTGTTTGTGCTTCTTTGGCCGCCCAGCCCAAACACTATCGTCGTCCAGTCCATCCGTCAGTCCCACTCAAAGATGACCTCCACTCATTTATCCAGGTCGGTACGTACCCAAGGTAGGTATCGGCGGGCAGCCAGCCGCCGCCCGCAGTCCTGCATCAGCCATGGATGGATCCATGGATGGCAGCCCCCCGGCCCAGACAGACAGAAAAATATGCATGTCCACACCTACCACCGGCATCATCATCATCATCTCTCCTTCCCCACCCTTTCTTCCCCACTGCACAGCTCTGCGTTCCCACAGCTTTGTCCAGCGGCCCCTGTTCAGAAGGAGCCACCCCTAGCTGCCTTAGTCTCTTTGGTTCACACGCCCCCTCCTCCCCCCAGCGTCCTTTCCCACCCTCGGCCCACTTTGTCACCTCCCGCCCATCTCCATCCATCGCATCGCATCGTCACCTCCATCCTGTCTGTCTGCCTGTCTGCCTCTCACCTCTGATTGCTGCCGTGGCTACCCATCTCCATCAGCGAGCAACGAGCCTCACCTCCGCCCGTGACCAACCCTGGTATCCACCCATCCGGCATCCATCCACCCGTCCACACGAATCGGTCTCGCACACCACGCCTTTGTCCACTTTTCGCCCTTGCACCCCTTGTCCTCCTTGGTCCCCTGTGGCCCGGTTTGCCCTTGATCCATGGGGCTCGTTGCAGCCCTGGCTCCCTTATTAGCTTCCCGGCGGCTGCGGTCACAGTCGCGACGCCGACTTCGAGGCTCGCGAGACGTTGCTGCTGTTCATCCAGGCGTTGCTAGCGTCTGGAGTTTCTTTGCAGAACACATGCATAGAGCGCACTTCTGTTGGGTTGATCTTATCCAGGAACAAGCTATACAGCATTTTGCATCCACATTTCATACACGACTCGAGGTTAAATTTGGAGCAGCCACGATACGATACAGTTGCCTTGTCGTTAAACTTTGCTTCATCCAACAAGCGCACTGCCGCCGCGGCGCCTCACCTCAACCGACTGACGGCATCGCACCTGGGGTGAAAAGCTTGTCCGCCCTTTGAGGCACACCGGTCAGCCAGTGTTCGCCTTTGCTGTTTGAACCTTCCTGTCAGCGAAACCTGCGCGCTGCATTGCGGCTGAATCATTACTTGTCCACTGATCACCTTGTCATTCCTTTTTCTTTCGATTCTAGCGGATCCCGTCATGTCGCGCTGTGAATCTCCACGGCTCCGCTCATTACGACGCGGCTCTTGTGAGCGCGATCCAATCTCTTCTGACCGCAGAACGATGCGCGCTTGTGGTTGAGATATATTGCGGCTTTTCTCGAATTCCCGAATCGAATTATAAGCATTAACTCCGTATTCGAGACCTTTTGTGCTGATTGACACTTGTGCGATAAGTTGTCGACATCGCCGAGCGACGACGATCTCCTCGCACAATACGTCTCTCCTCGTTTGCTTGATGACTACGCGACGCAAACTGCGCGGCTATGTACTCATTAAGTACGTTTTACCAGGGAGGCATCCGCATTCAACCGGGACGTGCTGTCTTTGGTAAATATATCGAGGCACGGGTCCTGCTCGTACGTTGTAGCATATTCGTCATTGTCACTTGACAGGGCCATGGCGCTACCTTGGGCCCGGGAACCCCCTTTTTACTCCCGCTCGTTTGTTTCCCTGGTCAATCTCATTCTCCCCCAGCCCTCCAAAACCAAAACAAGCCGAGGCCATGCTCCGAACGGCTTACGAGAGAGATGGCCCGAAACACGTGGGTGACTTCCGGAACAGCTTAGCGGCGACCCCGGGAAGCGGTGAAAAGATTAGCCATTCCCCTTCCTGCGCGCCTCGATCCGGCTGTGGCCATCCAGCCTCCCCGAAGCGTGCGGCAGTCCACCATCATTCTCATCGTCGTTGATGGTCGCACAGTTCGTTTGTTTGTCGGGTACCGTTCTGCCGCTATCATCGTCATCGCCTCTTATGGTGCTTTCTGGAAGCCTGTGCTGGTGCTCGCCTTCGCGTCTTGGTTGTGCGTCAACTATGGATATATCATTGGATTTCCAAAGTCTGTATGCGCATTCGTTCAGATCAGGCTACAGAGGATCCAAGAGAGTTGCTCTGATCAAACGATGAACAACATCTCGTTGCGCCACGCTATCTGCGACAAGATACGCAGCACAACAGTGCCTCTCCCTGCCCAAGCGCACAGATAAAGCGTCCTTGTTGCTCTCTACCTCTGCCGCTGTCTCGCCTCCCTGTCCTGCCTGACTTTGACAGGGCAGCGGTACGTACCTGTCTCCAAGGGTTCTTGGCATATTCAGATGTGCCACGCAGAGCTTGGACGTGCGTCTTGGCCGGGTTTAATCGCCCAGCGGCGCTGTTTCGCTTGGCACCGAGAGATGAACACCACAGGGCGGCCAGGGTATCGATGCGCGACTTTATGCCTTCATAAACTCGACAGCCTTCCACTCGCTTCACCACTGCATCTGCGCGAGAGCATATGCACGTCGCGCATTGGACGTTGGATGTTATGAGATACCAGCATCGATGCTAGTCCGCTAGTCTCCCATCGTTTGACTCCGTAAAATGCCCGAATTTTCTCAATCGTCAGCGCCCTCCCCTGACGAGCGGAGATCTCCCCAAAATGGATGGATCAACGACTCATTTAGCCAGCCACTGGACGTTTCTTTATTTGGCCCAGGCTGGATGGGCATCTTATGGAGAAGCGTCGAATATCTGTCTTGAAAGTGCAAAGGGATAGAAAGGAAAGACAGATGGCTGCCTGAGCAGGTCCGAGATTGTCACGGCTTACCCGCCGATCACTCCGCTGCAGACTCCTCGAGTCCTCACAATGTCTCTTGTGATGGAGAGTTGTGTGTGTCTGTGTCTGTGTGTCAGCCGCCTTCAGTGTCCTGGAGCCTCAGCGATGGGCCTAGGGGCCCCCAGGTGCCGAACGCGCCACTGACCCGTCGCAGGCGAGACAGGACCCGAGAGCTGCTCACATTATCTCATACCTGCGAGGTACGGAGGTACTTGGGATGCCGCCGCCACCACTCTCGGCCGCTGCACCTGGCGCTGGCTCTGGCGCTGCCACCACGACGATTTGCGGGTACAGCTGGGCCAAGGCCGGTCCCGCTAGGCCATCCTTCTGGGGAGGGCATCGGGAAGTGAGCGACCTTAGCTTGCGGGCTGGAACTCTGTGTGAGAGCGTGCGTTGAGAGGACGGGGAGGGTGCGTGTGGGTGGGCGCGTGCGAGAGCTCCAAGGTTGCCCCAGTACGTATCTCCGCATGGTTCTGTTGACGGGTCCAGTGTGGCACTCCCAGGAGGGCATGCCCAAGGGCCGTAAATAAAGTAAAATCATGGGTTATCCTGGGTGGGGCCTCTTGCCTGGGCCCCTCACGCCGGCGTGTGTCTAAATTTGCCCGTTCCTTCCTTTTCATTCATGGGTTAGGGGAGTTTGCGAGGCCAGCGCAGGTCCTTCCTCCACCATCCTGTGCCTCTTCCCAACTCCTCACTTTCTTCCTCTCCCACCCATTCCGTCGCCTGCGAACGGCTTCATCGGTGACCTTTCATTCTTCTCCGCCAGCGCCCTGGGATGGTCTACGATCCATCATACTCGACTTTGACTTCCTTCTTGTAGCCACTTGCGTCTCCATTGGTGGTTGTTTTTTCCCTTAACCTTTCGCACCTGTTCACAGACATAGCCGCGCCGCCAGATACCGGTGTCGCTTTGACCTGACCTTGCCACTCACATACACCTTCGGGGCATTGACGATAGTTGTTGGGCATCACAACCGTCGCGCGTCTCCCACCAGCATCGCAACGTGCCTGATTCACGGTCGAGTCAGAGCATTTGGCTTCGTATTAATACTGCTAGCTGTCGCACGTCGGCTTGCTGCCCCTTGCAAGCTGCATCGTCACCGCTGCTATCACCACCCACGAGATGGCGAACCATCACGCGTCGCCAACCCTGATGCAGATGCAACAGCATCAGGGCCAGGTGCCCCCTCCTCCCCCTCCTCCTCCGCAGTCTGGCGTCCAACCCGGCCCCTATACGCCTTCACCTGGCATCGCGGGCATGAATGAGCTCGTCTGGATGCAAATAGGTTTGTCGTCGCGTCGCGTCCCACTCGACACACTTGCTCACATCCATACAGGCAGTTTTTCCGAATTGCTGCGCGTCCCCGATGAAGCCATGCATGCGTATGAGCGCGCTCTCACCGCAAACCCGAACTCGATTCCCGCTATGAACGCCATCGGAATGCTACTCAAGGGGCGCGAGGCCTTCGACAAGGCGCTCGAGTTCTTCCGTGCCATCACCCAGATCGACCAGAACAGTGGCGAGGCATGGGGAAACCTAGGTTTGTTGTGTGCTCCCTGTGTGACGGCGCAAAACTGACTGGCGCGACAGGTCACTGTTACCTGATGACTGAAAATCTTCAGAAAGCGTACGATGCCTATCAGCAGGCCCTGGTCCATCTTAGGGACCCGAAGGTACGATGATTCCCTGCAATCTTCTGTCGCGCTTTGCGCCAGAAGCTAAACATTGTCTAGGACCCCATGCTGTGGTACGGTATTGGTATCCTCTACGACCGATATGGCAGCTATGACTACGCCGAGGAAGCCTTCTCCCAAGTCATGCATATTCAACCAGATTTCGAAAAGGCGAACGAGATTTACTTTCGGTTGGGTATAATATACAAACAACAGTCAAAGTATTCTCAGAGTCTTGATTGCTTCAAGTATATCGTCAACTCTCCCCCAGGACCGTTGACCCAGGAAGACATCTGGTTCCAGATTGGACATGTGCATGAACAGCAGAAGGACGTAAGTGCATATTCATAATCGCACACGCAGTGACAGAACTGACGTTTCATAGTTCGACAATGCCAAGGCTGCTTACCAGCGCGTTTTGGACCAGTCTCCAAACCACGCCAAGGTCCTCCAGCAGCTTGGTTGGCTGCATCACCAGCAGAGCAACACGTACGAGAGCCAGGATCGCGCAATTCAGTATCTTGAGAAGTCGGTTAATGCAGGTATGATCATCTTGATGCCATTGCGATTCCGAATCTAGACGCTGACATGATATAGACAACCAAGATGCCCAGAGTTGGTACCTGCTCGGCCGTTGCTACATGTCGCAGCAGAAGTACCCCAAAGCGTATGAGGCATACCAGCAAGCTGTTTATCGCGATGGAAAGAACCCCACCTTCTGGTGCTCGATTGGTGTGCTTTACTACCAGATCAACCAGTACAGAGATGCACTGGACGCTTACTCTCGAGCTATTCGCCTGAACCCTTACATCTCTGAGGTTTGGTATGACCTTGGCACTTTGGTATGCTTCACCTTTCTATCTTTCAAGAGGCGCAGACTAACACAGGCATAGTATGAGAGCTGCAACAACCAGATCACTGATGCTCTGGACGCATACCAGCGTGCTGCAGAGCTTGACCCTGGTAACCCTCACATCAAGGCTCGCCTCCAGCTTCTCCGCTCTGGTGGTACCAACGGTGGCCCGCCTCCCTCTGCTCCTCAGCCGGCCGATGTCCACCCGCAGGCTTATCAGGCCGCAGGCCCTGCCGGACCTCCTCAGTGGGGAGGCTCTGCTCAGCAGGCCCCAGCTTCTGGTCCTCCTCCCATCACTCCTAACCCCGGAGACCCCTGGGTAGGCAGGCTCTCCAACATTAACCCTCCACCTCAACCTCCCAACCCCTATGAGGCTCGTGGAGAGCCCTTCCGTGGAGGCCCCGCTCCTCCTCTGCAACGCCAGCCCAGCCCCCAGCAAGAGCAGCAGATGCGCCAGCCGTACAACGACCCGACCCGGAACGGGCCTCGTCGTGGCCAAACCCCTCCTCCTCCTCAAAGCCATCAGTACTCTCAGGGACCTCACCCCGCTCCCCCGCAATCTCAACCAGCAGCCCCGGCCTCTGAGCGCCGAGTTGCCAACCCCAACTGGGGTGGAGCGACACCTTCGGCATCGGCCCCCCCTTCCAGCAATGTCAACGGTCCTAATGGCCCGAACGGCATGGCTCCCTTCCGTCCAACTAACAGCCCTCGTCCCGATGGGCGCCCTGTTCACGACAACCGCATGCCCTCGCCCAAGTCAGCGTACCCTCAGCACCAGGCCCCACCGCTGTATCCTCCTCATCCCGAGATGTCTGGCCAAGGACCTCCTGAGAATGGACCACCTGGACCCCCGGGACCACCTGGACCGCCCCCTCCTGCTGTGGCTGAGGCTGCCATGCAGCGAATGGATGAGCGACCTCCCTCGGTGGGACCTAAGCGCATGCGGGAATGGGAAGAGGAATCTGCTGCTAAAAAGCAGGCCAACGAGGAGAACCGGGTTCGTCTGGATGACATGCGACACCGAAGACCCTCCACTCCTCCCCGTGATGCCTATCGCCGCAATTCGTCAGAGGCGCGACGTGTGGAAGACCAGCGCCGGGCGGATGAGCCTCGCCGTGCAGAGGAGCCACGACGGCCGGAGGAATCTTCTCGTCATCCCACCGACAACTACCATCCATCTGATGCTGCTCATCACCCCCCAAGCCACGCATCGGGCCCGAACCATCTTCCACCGATGCAGCAGGGCCACAGCCCCATGTCTGGAGTTGTGCACGAGAAGTCTCAATCTGGGCCTGTCCCTAAGGAGGAGCGTCCACCAAGCCTTGAGCATGCTCCCCCTGTTCGCGCAGCACCCCCCGCCTCTGAGCCCGAAAGGGCGGCAAGGAAGATGGAAGTTGACGAGAATTACGATGACAGCGGCGAGGATGAGAAGAAGACTGGTATCGTTACCAACGGCTCCGGTCCCAGCTCGGCTGCGGGGGATGTTAAGACATCAACGCCGGCCAACGCCAGTGTCAACGGTGTGTCAGGGCCCACCCCAAAAGTTGAATGATTGATTGGTAGCTTTGATCTTGCCCGAGTTACGAGTTGAAGAGTCCTTTCACAGTCGATTAGTTCTGTCATTTTTCATGTATACCACCACTTTCTTATGGGGGCGCGGTTTCATTTGTGTGGGCAAAGCGAGGAGGCCAGGGACAGAACTATCAAAACCGGGGTTTCACGGTCTTTTCTTGGCTACATTTCACCGGCGAACAATATCATTACACATATCAATCTCCTTGTTGGTTGGTGGTTCCATAGCAACTATTCAATTGAAAAAATCGTACGTAAATCGGGTCCATCCTAGCAATCGTCGTGATCACACACTCACAGCAAAGGCCTTGGAGGTTTGGGAAACATAAAAATGATGCTCACGTGACTTGCTGTTCCTGATCAGGGTTAGGTCATCAGCTCGGTGAAGGAGGTCTTTTCGGTGGAAAATGGAAGGCTCAGCAGGCCAGACTATACCATTGAACGATCTTGAGAATTGGGATATGTGAGAACGTGATATATATGTCTTGTGAGAATATGAGCCTCAAATAATACATATCCTTGATATTCCTGTGCCAATGTTGCCTAGGTCGTCTCTCATCTTTCTGAGCAGTTTCTCGGTGACCTCTCGGTGAAGCATTTTGTGGGGCTCAGGTCAGAAAGCCCAGTGGTGCACGGGCCACCCACTGTTTTTTCCAAGCGGCTCGCTTAAAATTTCGCCCACACTTTTTATTTGAACCCTCTTGCCTTTTCTCTTCACGCAGGCTTCGTCAACTCAGGTTCCTACTAACCCCCTCAAACCACACAGCCCGCCCAAGATGAGTGTGAGTTCGGACGACGACGACGACAATGGCATCATGAACAGAGACTGACTATAGATTCAATAGCACCGCAAGTTTGAGGCTCCCCGCCACGGCTCCCTGGCTTACCTGCCTCGGAAGCGCGCTGCCCGCCACCGTGGAAAGGTCAAGTCGTGAGTGTTCCTGAATATTTTTTCTTGCGATGCCTTCGGGGATCCCAAGCAGCAATGCAGTGGCTAACGCATTGGCGCAACAGCTTCCCCAAGGATGACCCCAAGAAGCCCGTCCACCTGACCGCCGCCATGGGCTACAAGGCCGGTATGACCACCATCGTCCGCGACCTCGACCGACCTGGCGCCAAGGCCAACAAGAAGGAGATTGTTGAGGCGGTTACCATCGTGGATACCCCACCTGTACGAACAATGCAGCCCGCTTGGCTATGTGCCTATGGCTAACATCTTTTAGATGATCGTTGTTGGTCTTGTGGGCTACATCGAGACTCCCCGCGGCCTCCGATCCCTCACCACCGTCTGGGCCGAGCATCTGAGCGACGAGGTCAAGCGCCGCTTCTACAAGAACTGGTACAAGAGCAAGAAGAAGGCCTTCACCAAGTACGCCAAGAAGCACTCCGAGAACAACGGTGCCTCCATCACCCGCGAGCTCGAGCGCATCAAGAAGTACTGCACCGTCGTCCGTGTCCTCGCCCACACCCAGATCCGAAAGACCCCCCTCAAGCAGAAGAAGGCCCACCTCATGGAGATCCAGGTCAACGGTGGCTCCGTTGCCGACAAGGTCGCCTTCGGCCAGGAGCTCTTCGAGAAGCCCGTGGACATCTCCTCCATCTTTGAGCAGGATGAGATGATTGATGTCATTGCCGTCACCAAGGGTCACGGCTTCAACGGTGTCACCGCTCGATGGGGCACCAAGAAGCTTCCTCGCAAGACTCACAAGGGTCTCCGAAAGGTTGCTTGTATCGGTGCTTGGCACCCTTCGCACGTCCAGTGGACTGTTGCCCGTGCTGGTCAGATGGGTTACCACCACCGAACCTCGGTCAACCACAAGATCTACCGCATTGGCAAGGGCGATGCCGACGACAACGCCGCCACCGAGATCGACGTTACCAAGAAGAAGATCACCCCGTATGTTTCTCCGTCAATACACATAAAAGACATGCTAACAAGTATTCAGTCTGGGTGGTTTCGTCCGCTATGGCGAGGTCAACAACGACTTTGTCATGCTCAAGGGTTCCATCCCTGGTGTCAAGAAGCGTGTCATGACGCTCCGAAAGACCATGTTCCCCCAGACCTCGCGGAGGGCTCTGGAGAAGGTCAGCCTCAAGTGGATCGACACCTCGTCCGAGTTCGGACACGGTGCTTTCCAGACCCCTGCGGAGAAGAAGCAGTACCAGGGTACCCTCAAGAAGGATCTTGCCTCCGCTTAAGGCGGTCGCTCGTTTCCTTTTCTGTCTTGACCATTGCACGGTGTCGAGGGTTGGTTCGTTCGCCTTGCGTTTGGGGCTGGGTTAGGTTAACTGGCATGAACGTAAAAAGTCCAGCTAGAGGGATGGATTCAAAAAATTCTAACGAGATTCCCAATGTTAATCATACTGTCCTTGCTCGGTGACTTGTAGTTGCTTGAATGTATTGTTGTGTGCGTGAATAAGTCGTAGTTCCCATGGGCCTATTTGCATGATGTCGTTGTCTCTTGTGGCTGGTCCTTTATTCATCGTCGCCTGACGTCACCCCCACCCGAAACTTGTACATGCATCATCCTCTTGTCCCACTACCTCAGCTCCCGCGCAACGCCTCCAATTCCTCCCTCATGTCCCTCAAAACCTGCTCTCGACGCCTCTTGAAACTTAAGACAACCTCACTCCCTCTCTACACGCAGTTTCGCTCTCAGTTCCTCATCCAAAACACCATCTACCGAGCCCACCAAAGACCCCTCAGCGGAACAAGACCCTTCAACATGTCCAACGACGACGACTACATGGCCTTCCTCAACAAGGCGAATCAGGACACCGGCGCCGACGCGACTACACAGCAAAAGTCTTCCGTGTTCAAGGCCAAGGACACAGGCAGCGAGGTGCCCAAGGAGATCCGCAACGTGTGCAAGAGCGCCGTCTACGTCTCGGACGCCGACGAGCCATTCGAGGAGGTCTCGCTCAAGTGGGAGGGCAAGAACGGACTACCAACCGAATGTGAGAGAAACCTCTTCGTATACTACTACAAAAACCCAAGACTGACCTTGTTCTAGCCGAATTTGCCAAGCTCATCAACCACTCGTCCCCCGACTCGGCGGAAATCAAGATCCTCGACCCTCTCAACTGGGACTCGCGCGGCCAGTACACCAACGTCATCGAGGCGGTGCGCGAAGCGTCCAAGGGAAACGACGTGCGCGTATACCAGATCGTCCGGGACGCCACGAGGGTCGAGTACTGGGTCGTCTCGCATGCCGATGGAAGGCTCATCGGCGCCAAGGCCCTGGCGGTAGAGAGCTGAGCTGGAGTTGTGTCGTTTGGGACGGATATGGGAGCCTCAGAATATTGATTTTTGCAGACGCTGATTATGCGTGCGCAGTCGCTAGTCTTGCTAGGCTTGTTGCTGTCATCTTGCTACATGCTGGTACTTTAAACCTGCTGGAACGTACGTCTTGGATGGGATTCACGAATAAATGATCGAAGCATGAGAAATAATTCCGTTGCAGTGCCCTGAGAATGTGTTTCTTCCGAAAAGACATCGATTTGCCTGATATTATCTAAATGGCGACCGAGACCACGGCCGTGAGCTGAAACATGCTCAACAGAACATGTAATCATTCATACTCATTCATTTGCTCGTGGATCGTAGTCTCGACGGACTTAGGAGGCGGGTTGGCCGTTATAAGCTTGCTCTGTCTCCTGAAACAATGGTCACATTCTGTTGATGTTCAAGTTTGATGCTAGAAGAAATGGCTTCATTTATCGTATTGCTCATTTATTTCCCATGATTTCTTGCCGCCGCCTCCCGAGGTATCTACAGTCATAACCAAAAACACCCCTAAAATATGAATAACCAACGCCAGATACCATACGTCCCGAGACCGTTGGTAATATGAACATGCGTGTATATGCTTAAACCCCGTCTGATGTACATTGCCTCCCCTGACTCCCTTAGATCCTTCATCTACTGGCGAACAAGTCCAAGGCCGGATGCGATATCCGCATCCAATAACTCCGAAGGTATGGGTGTGTCGTCCCTCTTCCCATCAAGGCTCAACAAGTCTGATGGGATGGGCGTATCTCTCTTTCCACTTGGGTTCAACAACTCTGCGGGAATGGGTGTATCATCTCTGCCCCCCTCGACATTCAGTAAATCCGCCGGCACCGGAGTGTCTCTCTTGTTGTTGACATTGTTGAGTTGCTTCTTGGGACCAGTTGGAGTCTTGAGATCCACATCCATGTTACCATCATACTCATCTGGCACCGAGAGACAGCTACTCGTGTCAGACATCTCCACATCGTGATCAAAGCTCTCGCTTTCGGAATCGGCGCTCTCGATGCTTGGTGTTGGCATGGTGGAGTATGTGATTTGCGGGATTTTGATGGCAGTGAGAGGAGTCTTGACCTCTGCAGCTGTCTTGGGCTTTGCAGCTTCCGCTCTGAGGGCGGCGATAGATCCCCCGACATTCTCATCGTCCTCCTCCTCTTGGCCAATGGTCCAGACCCAGCGACGCTTCTTTTCCTTTCTCTTGCGCTTTAATACACCCTTTGGTCCTGCCGGCAAAGTCCCCTGTGGTGAGGGTGATGTACCGGTGGTCAACATGTCCATCCGGCGCTTTGTGTCTGTAAAGGGTCCGGGTGTCTGTCCGCCGTCCTGAATTTCGTTGGCAGTGAACGCCATGGCGAGGTCCACAGCATTTTGAGGCAGGGGAGGTAAGCATGGGGGAGAGTGTGGTGATGCCTCTTCGACGAGAAGGTCAATATGGGACTTGGTGTATTTGTTGGTGACGATCTCCTGAGTGAGGGGCTTGCTGTAGCCGACTCTCCTGTTTGCCTTTTCTTGCAAACGCCGAGATTGTCGTCGAGGAGAAAAGGGAGGGATGGCGGTAGGCGGAGGAAGAGGCGAGTTGCGGAGGATGCTGTGAAGTGATCGAGGATGTGTGTATGGAGCCTGCAGAGCTACATCGGCAAGGCTCTGTGACCGAGAAGGGGTGAGTGTCTCGGGTCGCGAGGTAGCCTCTTGCCCATCTGTTGCTGAAGTATCGGCAGCCGAGAAGCTGAAGGGCTTGGATGTGTGTGAGTCGACTGGGCCAGCGGATAGAGGAGGCGTGGCCGTCATAGTGCTTGGGTAGTTGATCTCGAGACGGTTTGGTGAGGGGGCATTCTCTGATAAAGGAGTCTCCGGGTATGAAGCAACGTAAGGTGTGACAACCCTGTGCTTGGCGTCCATGGGCGTTGTAAGGCTGAATGCCTCGAGTGTGTTGATGGCGGTCATGGGCTCAGTCTGAACTGGCGTCGACCTCTCAATAGTGGTAACGTAGACGTTGGAAAGCGTGTTGAAGGCGGTTGGGTCCTTGGGGTCCACGGCATAGCTCCTTGACGACCGTGTGGCTGGGCTACATGATGTCTTGATCTGAAGAGAGAGCCGAGGCCTCTTGGATGGTGCTTGTGTAGAAGCCATGGCCGGATGTAATGGGGGACGAATAAGTCGGTATATTCCAAGTCGAGGCAGACATCCAAGAAACGAAAAGAGCAGATTCTGTCGAAAGTGGCTGAGACTATACAACCAACAGACCAGCACTTGTACCCGAGAGACTGGAACCGCCAGGGATCACAAGCAACAACGGGATGTCAAAACGGCAGAAACGACACGAGCAAACAGCGAGAAATGAGGGCCTTGCGTCTATATAGGACGGCATTGATCCAAGCGCACATCTCACTGGGCCGGCCGCGGAAACGAGAGGGGGGTCAGGGCGCCCATGCTCTCCTCGACCAGCCCCGACACCGAGACAAGCGCCCCTAGCCATGCATGCAGTGTGATATTTCGCTCACAAACTAAACGCGGAAGTTGAAAGTTGAGAAGGATTCAGCCCTGGGGCCTCTGGCTTGCCAAGAGCGAGGTGAAAGCGACGGGGGTGTTGCATTGGCGCCTCCTCTGGTTGGCTCGTTGAAGCTTCAAGGGGGGGAAGCGTTGAAGGCGCAAGCGCCCTGGTTGAAGAGTCACCCTTGTTGAGTTCCAAACCAGGCCCAATCACGCGGCTATCAGGTCGGCTCTTTTCACTCCCACTGGCGTCTATTCCCCTCTTGCAACCCTCCCCTCCCTTAGGCGACATGGTGGCTTGGCTCTGAGGGGATTGACAGAGTGACTGGTCGTCTGCTGCGTCTGATCGAGCCTCTGGGCCTCTTCTGTGGTGGATTTTCGCCTTCGATTGTTGGAGCCAAAACCGGACGAGTTTCAGTAAGCCATGAGCAAGGAGATCTGACTGTCCATATGACGGTGCGTTTGGCGAGCAGATGACGGTGGGGTCAACCTCTGCTCAGCCTACTGGCACGATGCTCCAAGCCATGATCCGGCAGGGCTTTCCCATGTCTTGAGCACGCCAGACCTTTTTTTGTAAAATTACGGATGGTCTAGGGCTGACTGGTGGACGTAATCTGTATTTTTGCGACAGTGGCTGCGTGTCCTCGAGCGAGTGCCGACGGACACGGATATCGACAATAGGGCAGACTTGAGAAACAAAACTGGGTGGTGGGAAAGTCAAAATGCGGTGGGCACGTCTGTCTGTCTTGCTCGACTGCAAGACCGGCAACATTGCAGCAGATGGATCCAACTAGACGTCTCTGTGCGTCTTGGGCGTCAGGTCGGCGGCTACAGCGCAATCGTGGATGGTCGAAACGACCCAGCAACATGTAGTGGGTGCTTGGCTGTTTTTTTTGCGTGCAAGGGTCAGTCAACCGGAGCGGGGACGAGACCGAGACCGAGACATTGACTTCGGAAGCGAGCCGGGGAAGGAGGGTGACTGGAGCGTCTTTGCCAGTCATGGCATCGCATCGCATCGCGTCTATCGTATCGGTCTGGCCTTGCTGCACTAATGACTGGCATCAACATGGAGGTTGGCGTCGACATCGGACCTGCTGCTCCATGTCTCTGCTGGGCCATGTCTCAGATGACATTGAAGGCCGTTTCCTCGCAGCTATCTCGCATCCGTCTGGCGGGTTCATCCTGCAGCTCGTCGATCACGATTGAAACACATGTTGGGCGCGCTTGTTGAGACGTTGGAGGTTTGGCGCGCTTGGGGGCGGTGACTTGGCTCTAGGATAGTCTTTGTGACAGGCAGGGGCCATCACCGCCAGTCGAAATACAGATGAACGCGTTTTGGATTAAAATCCCATCATGTTTGGAGTAAAGAGATGGATGGATGGATGGATGGATGGAGCATCGCCAAGATCAAGGTCTATCCGTGTAAGGGATGAAGCTGCACGACGCTCCATGGACGCTGAGTGGTCGGGGCCTCAGGCACAGGCAGCTGCAGCGGCCCGAACGGGCAGGCACCTCTGGCTCTGAGCAACAACGGGTACGGGTACGGGAGGTACCGTGAATTAAGAGATGATGGATGCTTCACCAATGACAATCAACGCTGTCTATCCTCGTTATAAGCGTTTGCTGATGTGAATGTATTCGCATACAAAACCAACATTCTGTTTGGCGGTCAGAGTGAAGTTATTGGGCCCTCTCCAATCTCTCCCCGTCTCCTGTAACCTCGCCCGCTAAAGACAAATCTCGCGGTGAACGCATCCCGTCTGCATGGCCCCCATCTCTTCAACTCCATGAATCCCGGTCAACCATGGAGACTCCGAATAAAAAAAGGCCTCGATGGAACAGCGACCGAGTCATTTTACAATTCGTGCGTCTCACCTCCGATCCGTCGCAGCCCCCGTCGGCCGCTCGTGCTTACACCTCGCCCATAGGACTACGACTGCTTCTACGCCCAGGTCTTTGAGAACAAAAACCCGGCACTCAAGAAGTTACCGGTGGGCGTCAAGCAGAAGAATTGCCTGGCGACATGCAACTACAATGCTCGTGCCCTTGGCCTCAAGAAGCTTATGTCGGTTTCCGAGGCCAAGCGTGTGTGCCCGGAGCTTGTCCTGATGGATGGTGAGGATCTCACGCCATTCCGCGATACGAGCAAAATTCTCTTCAACTATTTCAAGACCTTTTCGTGGAATCACAAGGTTGAGCGCCTTGGGTTTGATGAGATCTTCATGGGTATGTTGTCCCGTCAGGCTTGCTTAAAATAGGTAGTCTCAACTAAGGCCACGGCCCGCCAGATGTCACAGATATCGTCGAATACAACCTGTTTTGCCTCAACAAGGCATCCCTAGCAAACTCGTTCTTTTGCCTTTCGAAAAAAGATCCGGAGCGGGGCTTTCAGTGCGATCTGACTAGCATCGCGGGCTGTGTCCAGGACACAGCCTCCCAGGACCTTGACACTGAGAGTCCCGCTTACCTGCGCCTCCTCCTGGGCTCGCATCTTGCCCAATTCTTGCGTCTCCAAATAGAAGAGAAATTTGGGTTTACATCAACTTGCGGCATAGCATCCAACAAGATGCTCAGCAAGCTCGTGGGTGGCAAGAATAAGCCCAGGAACCAGACGACGCTGCTGGCCTTGACCCAGGACGAGGCCATCGCATTTCTGGATGACCATAAACTTAGAAAGATACCTGGTCTGGGTTTCAAAACTGTCGAAGTTCTGGGGGGTCATGTGGGTGCTGACATGAGTGAGGCCATCTCAGAAATGCCGGAATTGCGAGACGTGCCTGTAACTGTAGGCCAAGTCCGGCTTCATCCCAACATCTCACCTGGGACAATAGAGACTCTACTCATGGGCCCCGGTGCCGAAAGGGGCGTAGGATCTAGAATATGGGGTTTGCTTCACGGTGTCGACCCGACTGAGGTCAAGGAGGCTAGCGACATGCCAAGCCAGATCAGTATCGAGGACACCTATAAAGGCCTGGAAACCATCCCGCAGATTGCAGAAGAGCTCCACAAGCTATCTTGCTCGCTGGTTAGGAGAATGAGGGTGGACCTGCTGGTTCCCGATCAGAACTCTGACGTTCCGGGTTCTCAAAGATGGATCGCTCGGCCAAAGACGCTGCGGCTCTCGGTCAGATCCTGGGCACAACTACAATCAGCTCAAAGCCACAACTCCGGACGGGTTTCTAGATCGTCACCCCTTCCCAGTTTTGTCTTTGATGTTAAAGATGACATCGACCGCATTGCGGAGCGGCTCGTTTCGGAGGCTCTGCTACCGCTTCTGCGGCGCCTTTCGCCGGAAAAGGGGCATCGGTGGAACTTGCAGATGCTCAATATTTGCGTGGCGAATATGGTGGCTGGTGCGGCGGACGACAAGACGGGAGCAGGCAGGGACATCTCTGCCATGTTTAGGCGTCAGGATGAAGTGCTGAGGCCGTTCCAGGTAATTCCAGATCAGGAGGATAAGGTAGAGGAGCCTGCGAGATCGGAGGACGAGTGTGACAACGGCGATGAGGAGGCGACGGGTTGGAGCATGGAGGAGAATGTTTCATGTCCTATTTGTGGACATGCGATCCCCCCGTTTGCTGTAGCAGCGCACCAGAGATACCACGAAATGGGAGAAGAATGAAGTTGTCGTGACTTTGTGCCATGTGTCCGGTATGCCGCATGGCCATGACAAGGACCAGCCAACATCCTGTACGCACTCGTTCGACCGAATCAAATCGAGACCTATGACAGGCACGTCAAGATCGGATACCGGCGTTTCCTTTTGCTCTTGGGCAACGGCAGGCGAGTCGATTCGATTCGGGGGCAGGCCCTCTTCCGTCCGGCGTCGTGCTCACCGATGCTTCTACCGAAATTTGGTTACACAGCACCATGATTGATGGGGTGAGCTGGCACCTCGACTTTTTCACGACGTACGGAAAGCAAGACCGAAGCCTCCTGCGTCACTAATGGGCGTCGTGGTGCTATGGGGGTTTGGGTCGAGCTGAGTGTTGAGGGGACTCGTAGTTGAGATTCGAGCCTAAGCAATGCCACTTGGAGCTATATAAAAGCCTATTGATATTTACTATGTATGTAGAAGGCCTATATCTTCTTCTTTCTCCCTCGCTTAGCCAATGGCCGAACTGAACAGGCTCCGTTCCCTAGTCGCACAAGTTGCGGAGATGCAAGCCCCCCTATCTCGCCACTTGCTTGTCGGTAGCCTAGTCAAAGAGCCGTGACGAGTATCAAGAATCTTGAATGAAACCATGAACAGACATTGTAGCAAACAAATTTAGGCTCTTAGTTTCACTGGCGGAGAGAGTTGGGCGCAAGTGACTCGGTCTTTGATGACTCTGACCAAGCAATGCTCTCTTACTACACTCACAGACCAAAGCATTGAATGAATGACGACCTTGGATGCATCGTACATTGTGAAACTCCCTTATCCGCGTTTGCCCCTTAGAGAGCAGCAGAAAGAGTGCCAGAGAGCCGGCAGCATCATGTGGTCACATCCGGCAGCCATCTGGCGGCACTGGCAGACAGCCGGCAACGCAACGCAAAGCAACGCCAGCCCCAGCCAAGGAAAGGACCAGAGAGCTGGTGAAGCATCGAAGGTGCACCGCATCGCCTGATATTCTCTCCTCTTCCACTCACCTCGTCTCTCTCCTTCCGATCCTTCCCTTCACCTGTCACTCGCGGCTTCTGGCATACCCAACCAGATATTGGGGCAACCACCCACCCACCACCCTCGCATCGCACGTTCCATCGTTTGATGTGTGGTCGTGCCTGCCTTTGCCTGCTTTACTCTCTGCCTTCTCCCCTTTCTCTCTTCTCCTTCTCTTTATTCTCCCTTGGACCTTCTGTTTATCGGCGAGTCCGTTGCTTCCTTTCTGTTTGTGTTCTTCCCCATTGTCTCCTTCTTTCATTCACCATTCATTCATCCCAACAGAGAGCGAGCCTCTCCTCCTTGTTTACGTCTTCTGTCCGACCCTCTTCAATCGCGTGAATGAGATGACTTCTATTGGCAGCAACTCGATTTGCAGGAGAAAGAAGTACTGGCTGGTTTTCATCTGATGATGCAGCTTCTGCTTCTCCCTGGACTTCCAAAGCTCGACCTTTAGCAACTTATTCGCCCTTGGTCATCGAGATTCTCGCGATAACATCATCTTGATCACTCAGAGTCCTTCCGTTATCTGCCTACAAGAGTTCAGAGAGGATCGGTCGTCTTCATCAGTTCAGGTTCTCGCATCTCCTATACTCGTTCGGCACTACGCCAACTCTCCCACGAAGGCGACATCATGGGTCGAGGCGGTCGAGGAAGCCCGGCTCCTCGCCGTCCGGTTGACTTGACCGGAGCTATCTTGCCTGTTGAGAGAAATGATTTGGTTACACTGATCAATGCTATAACCGAGAAGCTTCACAACGACATCAGCATCATCTTCGACTCTCCTCCTGTTACCCCGGTTCTTGGGGATCAGGACATTGGCCATCACCAATTGTTGGCCCTGTCACTCCGCAACACAAAGGAGAATGCCAACCCCAAGCTTTCGTCCCAAGTCAAGAGAGCCACGCAGGTGCCTCAGCCAAGTTCTAAGGTGGCCGAGTCTGGAGAGAAGGGGGATGCAGAGGAGATCACACCTCAACTCAGGGAGCTCAAGAAAGAGGCGCTCCTCTTCTACCGCAAGTGGCAGACGATCGCCATGCAGCGTTTCCGGGACTTGAGTGTCATGGAAGCCAATGCTCCTCAAACTAATATTCGTGGGCGTGGGCGTGGCAGTACTCGAGGTGTAAGAGGTGGTCGCGCTGGCCGCGGTGGTAGAGGCGGCCGTGGAGGGCTTACAGTGACAACTGGTAAGTCGGAAAATGAAACTACTGGTTCGTATACATTCTAATAGTCCTTGTTTCCAACTATACTTACAAGTCTTGGAATCTAACGTGTGCTAGGCCCTCTCAAGACCCCCTCAAACCACGTCGACCGCGACCTATCTCGTCGATTCCCACCAATTCCGACCTCGCTCTGGACACTTCCCGTTGAGAAACGAAAGCTCTTGCTTCATATTTCGCTTCTCATGGTACTTTCACTCCAAGAGTACAGCGCCTACGCCCGCCTTCTTCTTCTCAACCTCACTTCTTCTCTGAACCTTCCGTTGAAGTTCCTTCAGGAGGAAGAAAAACGCATTGCGCAGGGATTGAGTCAGCTTGCTGTCGATGTGGCCGCCGAGCAGGCCACTGAGCAAAAGCAGGATGAGAACAAGCCTGTTGGGAAAACCAAGGCGCGTTTGGCTTCTATGACCGGCCCCTTTCGACTCGGAGCGCAGCTCATTGCTGCAGGCATTGGAACCACCCACGGTGGTCATGGACTAAGACTCCCTGCGGCGGCGGGCTTGTTGGGGCCCATGTCTGACAATGGCATTGCTGCAGGCTCGCTGTTTGGAATCTATGGAACGAGACCGACTGGCAAGATGATTGAGTCCTTCTCTCGTGAGATCCAGGACTTTGGCATTGTTCCCATCCGAAGCACGCCCCAGGAGGACTATGTGGACGCCAAAGCCATCCCAGCCAAGAGTCGACGGCTCCGAGTCATCATTGCTGTAAACGGTTGGGTCACTGAGAAAGAAGACATTGCTCGACCTTGGAAGTACCTCGGCGATCATGCAGAGGTGTATGTCCTGCGGTGGGAAATGAGTGCTCTTCAGAGCCTGGGAGGTGCGCTCGAGACTGTTGTCCGAAGCTCAGCGTGGGCAGTAGCGAAGAAAGCCGTCACTTCGCGGACCAGTAAGTTAGAGCCTCAGAAGTACGATCAAGCCGGTCCTAACACTGCTATAGTATTTACCAGTCTCATCGAAGCGTCTTGGCCTGCGGAGCTTATGAAAGTCAGCAAAATAATCGACAACCCTTGGAGCATCGGGATGGTTCGCGCTGAAAAGGCCGGTGTGGTGCTTGCAGACGCCATCATGCGCAGCAAGATCCAAGGTGATCGTCCCGTCTCTCTGATGGGTTACAGTCTGGCGGCTCGGGCCATCTATGTCTGTCTGATGGTTCTAGCTGAGCGCCGTCAGTTTGGTATCGTCGATTCGGTCGTGTTGATGGGCACGCCGGCACCCTCCGAGAGCCGAGTTTGGCTGACGCTGAAGAGCGTCGTCTCTGGCCGCCTGGTCAATGTCTACTCGGAGAGTGACTATCTTCTTGGCTTTTTGTATCGCACTTCGAACATCCACTTTGGTGTGGCGGGCCTTCAGCAAATCCAGGGCGCCGATGGTGTTGAGAACCACAATGTTAGTGACCTTGTGAAGGGACACTTGCGCTATTCGACCCTGACTGGCAAAATACTCAAGGATATTGGCTGGGAGGACTTGAGCATGGACGCCTAGAAGGCGGACAAGCCACGCAGAACCGCTTAGAATGAGGGAGGTGCTGGCCGACATGCTAGGTCCCAACGGGGAGGTATCATTGCTCAGGGGTAGGCAGTTGAGAGGGAGAGAATAGCCTTTCAGTTTGATGCGAGGATGAAGCTTTGTGTAAGATTAACAGTTAGCCAGGACATTCTATGTATGCGTCCGTATGGCTCAAGCACAGATATAAACGTCTTATGTAAAAACCAGTCCAGCCCAGCCCAGAGTGCACAGCACCACCGTCCCCTCGCTCCCTGTATGCTCGCTCATGCTGATCGATACCATATGCTCACTCCAGTGTATACCTCTTCCCCTTTCTTCTGTATGCTCCAGACAAGAAATGCGAACCAAGCAAGGCTTCGGGCCAGATTGAAACAGCCCGGGGAATCCAAAACACGTGTCTATCGGGGGCGCAATGTCCTCTTTTTTTCTTCTTTCTTCTTTGCTCTGCTCCATCTTCCTTCGAACAGGCTCACCCTTCAATCTACCTCTTTCCTTGGGTGGCTTCTGTTTGTTGTCCCTTCTCGTCGACATCCTTTCCCTTCGATCTTGTCGACTCCATCTTGTGGCCGGCCAGCTATACACCACTTTTCGTTGCTGAGGTGGTCGTCATCCTAAATTACAAACGTGGTATCGTACATGGTGATTTCTCCCTATTTTCCATTCTTCATTTTTGTCATTGGATCACCCCCCCCTTAAGGCTCCCTTTGAGCGAAAAAAAAGGGGGGGTGTCACACCATTATGTGTATGGGTTTCAGCATCACCGATGGAAGGGGGCTGCTGGTTGGATGGTCAGCTCCGAGCTCCCGGGCTCTTTGCTTCCCTCACTAAAAGAAATGTTCTCCTGTCGCACATTCTATGTCTCAAGTTGGAGGGGTGGTGCCAAGCATGCTGGGAACCTGCTTTCGGATCAGGCCACGGGCACCTCGTGGCTCGACACGAGGCATGCCCTGGATGGAACGGGGTTCCCGCATGAGAGACCGGTCGAGGCGGGCGGGAATACGGGTCACCACAGATCGGTACTCGCCCGGGAAGTTGCCCTTGGGCAGCGGCACTGAGGCTGTCCGCCAAATGTGGTCGGATGTGTCGCCAAGGAACTGCGGCACCTTGCCGCCGCGGTTCGGAGGAGCAAAGCTGCCGGCGTGCAGGGAGGCACCGTGAGAGGCACGGATGGTGGAGAGACGGGAGAGACCTGTCGACAGACCGGTCCGGCCTCGGGCCCTCTTGGCCATGATGATTTCGTCAAACAGACGGATCGCCGATGCATTGGCGGGGTGGATCTCTCGGTCATGAATAAACTCGTTGAAGCCTTTTGAATTCCAGATTAGCATCAGACCGTCCAAAGGCTAAACAGATGTGATGTGACGTGACTTGACTTACACTGTGTTTCTCGCATCATGACTGCGTAGTCGTGCTGCTCGTACGGGAGACTCTTCATGAAACCCTCCATATCAAAGGCGTACAGCTGGCCATTGCTCTTTTGCTGACGCGAAGGCCGTCCAAGATATTTGCGGTATGTGTACAACAGACTCGCCTGGCAGCGGACAAACGCCGCCCGGACGCGGTCTGCGTGGAAGGCGTCCGGACAGACAAGGGAGACGTGGCCGAGGCATCTGCCGTGGGAAAAGGTCTTGCAGGCGTTGCACATGTAGATGCCATCTCCTTCGGCGTGCTCGTTGCAGATGGTACAGATGGACGTGTTATCCCTGGGGATCCAGTTGAAGCAGTGGCCCTCAACCCAGACAGTTGTCTCCGTGTTCCGCACAGGCTGGATCTGCATGCTGGGCATGATGGTTGACGCGGCCAGCGTCGACTGTGCGTAGGTTGAGGGAGCATAACCGCCGCCGCCGTATCCGCCTCCATAACCTCCTCCAAACGATGTCTGGGAGTCCACAGAAATGGCTGAGATGGACAGGTTGGCCTGGTGGCCATTGAGGAACGGGAGGCTCGGTTTGTGGAACGGCTGGTGCTTATCCAGGCCAAACGACGAGCTGCGTCGCATCTTCTCTTCTCCAAAGTGTCCTGATCGCTTCTCTCGGAGTGTGGCTGCAAGCGCAAACCCGGAGTCGCTTCGGGACACTGGAGTTGAAGGCATGGGAGGGAATGTCATCGAGACTGGAGACACCGAGGACTGCGGGCTGGTCTTGCCAGACTTGCTAGTGCTGGGTCTGTCTGATCTACCATTTTCCACCAAGGCGGTAGCGAAAGCATTGAAGACTGGCGGCTGCATCTCGTTTGCCGGATCCGCCTCTCCAAAGCCCGAAGAGTTCTGTGACACCCACTTGCCCAGGGTGCTCTTGGAAGTTGGTGACCTGAAGAGGGCGCCGTTCTCGCTGGAGAATGCATCGTAGGGGAATGACTCCATGGCATATGGAGGAGGTCCTGTCGTGACACCATATCGAAGCTTGTGTGGCGCCGCAACCTGCAGCAGGGACATGAGTTTCCTGCGGGCTTGACGTGGGAGGCGGACCGGCTGCGAGGTGGCATCGATGGTATCCTTGTCCAGGTCGACCAGAACATAGTCATCCTCGGGCAGCTCGATCTTGTCGTATCGTCGCTCAATGCCTACAATATAGGGGCAAGGCGCCTCGAGGGCCGACAAGAGTCGTGCGGGAAGAACAGGGATGAAGATGCTCGACCACTTGAGTGGATAGAGCAGATTAGCCAAGGCATGGCATGCAAGGTGCAGCATGCTCGTGTGAGACGAGAGAAAGATGATGCGAGATTCCGACATGGCGTACTCGAACAGCGCAACAATGTTCTCCAGCGACAGACACCTGAACAGGGCATAGAGATCAATGGTTCGTGAGCCCGGGAGCTCGTTCTCGGCCTCCTTTCGAGCATAGAGCCGTAGCTCTCGAACACCCAGCTCGACCTGGGTCTTGGACCCCAGGGGATTGAACGCCTCGGTGCACAGGTTGACAACGTACCGCTCCAGGGGCTGCCAGCGCCCAACCTTGGGCGAGCTCGGGGGTATTCTCAGCACACCGCCGTCTGTCATGGGCGTGACAATTGCCTTGAGCCATTCCTTCCAGAACGACATGTTGGCCGGGTCTCGTCCCAGAATACCGTAAGCACGAGGTGTCCAAAGTCCGCTCTCGCCAGTGGTGAGGCCCTCAATCTTGGATGCAGCACCGTGTCTCAGGGGCCGAAGCATATCCGTCATGAGGGTGATCTTTTCCTCCACCGTGCTAATCTCGTCTTCGAGCCTCTCACGCGCTGGGGAGCCTGATGGGATCGTGGGCAGCTTGGCGAGAAGCTGCGAGAGGTGTGTCCGCTCACCAGCCAGTCGAACTCCCAGGCTCGCCGCCAACTCTCGCTCCTCTTCAGACATGTGGCTCTGCCGCCATTCCTCGCACCTTTGTTCCACCTCCTCGGCGACGTCGGCAGTCAGAGCAGTCCAGATGATGATGGTAATACCATACAACTTGCTGTTATCGTCAGAGGTCATGGTGAAGCCGTGCCATGTCGACCGTGGCCGATCATCCGAGGACACAATCTGAATGTCGTTGGGAAAGGCAAACATCGGCACGTAGTCGGGGAACTTTCCACGCCTGGAAATCTCATCTACAGCCTCCTGGGGAGGATATCGGTCAAGCAGAACAGGCTCATACCGTCGCTTGAGGGGGTGCATATCAGGATCGGTGTTGAGGGGCTCGGGCGGTGGGATCACGGAATTATAGTTGCTGAGACGCTTCGCAGTACGGATCGAGGCTGCATCTGCAAGTTAGCCAAAGTCACCATACAAAGGATGGGGCGCACAAACAGGAGCGCCGAGAAGATGTGAAAGACGAACCTGCTCGGCTTGCACTCGCTCTGGTGCTGGGCTGCTTGCGCAAGCTGTTCATGTCCCTAAAACTCATCTTGCGGCGGATGCTACCCTTAATGCTTCTGAGAGGACTCAGTCTGCCGCTATCGCTCTCCTCCGCCTTGATCCTCTCGGCTCTAGGGTTCACCATCGGTGCCCGAGCCTGGACTTTTGCGCCGGCACTGAAGGTCAGATCCTCGAGAAAGACCTCGCGCTCGGCTGCAAATTTGACAAGGGCCTTATCAAAATCAAAGTCGCCCATGAGCATGGGGCCCTCGCCCAGGATACCGCTGGGGGTACCGGTGGAATTGGCCCCTCCATTGGTGGCACCGAAGTTGGGGGGATTCACAGGGCGAATAGTGGCGCTGCTGCGGTTGCTCTTGGTGTTGCCGTCGTTCTCCTCGAGTGTGTGCACCGAGAATCGGTCGGTGAGAGATATCCTGGAGAGTCGGTTGGAGGAACTGTGCCGCGAGTGTCGTGCGTTGGCCTTGGCCTGGGAGCCGTTGGCAAAATCGTCTTCGGGCTCGCCATCCTCGGCGATGGTGGACTCGACAGGAACGACGGGGACGACTGGCTGCGACGCGGGGTCGTGGATGGACACCGACTCTACGCCGGCGATCCAGAAATAGTCGGCGAGAGGGGTCGAAGAGTTCTCCATGACATGTCAATTGTCGCTATTAGGCCGCAAATGGGCAAGGTTGGAGTAATCGGGGGTCGTGAGGGCGGAGAGCAGCGGGGGAGCAGTCGTCGACTATGCTGCTCGTCTCGCTCTGGTTGTGGTGTGAAGAGGTCCGCGGTCGACAAATTTCAGGTTGCTGGGGTTTCGGTTAGGCCATGGACGACAAGACCAGCGAAAGACGGATTATCGAGCGAGGGCGGCAGCGGCGGCGGCAGGCGGTAAATTCAAGCTTGAGCGACTTACTCTGGGCGACGAGAAGCTCTATGCTAAGTCTGGCTGGCAGAAAGGACTCGACTCTATGTGGACGAGGAGGGGGCTGAGGTCGAGAAACTGGCGAGGTGAGCCAGTCGCCCAGCGCCGTTCGTTCGTTCGTTCGTGAGCGAGCCAAAAGTTGGGTCTGGGTCGGCGGGTTCAGGTTCGAATGATGCAACCCAAACAACAGCCCCAGTGAGAATAGGGCAAGACACGATAACACCGGGAATCCGAGCCGAGTGAATAGGGAAAGGAAAAGAAGAAAGAAAGAAAAAAAGAGAAGTTGATGATGATGGGAGAATGAGATGAGCCCGGGCGGATAGAACAGGAGAGAGAGCGAGAGAGACGACGAGGATTTGGCGTCGATCCGTCCGTCAGTGCCAGTGCTGGCTGGTGCTTGGTACCTGCTTGGTACTGGTTATAGGTACCTACTCCCTGAGCTCGACCCGGACGAGGCCTGGGACGTGGACGCCCGTGGATAGCAGATGGATGGGTACGGGGTACTTGGTGGCAGCGGTATCCGATACATCCACATCCACGTCCAACCCACCCAGGGCGAACAAGCAAGCCTGGGCCATCAGAAAAGCGACCGGGGTGTCTGACGCAGGGTGCCTTCTTTAGTCGTAAAATGGCGGATTGTAGGGTCCAGTTCCGTCACCTCTTGGACGCCTTCGGCCTCTGGGGCTGGAGCAACGGCAGCCCAGGCATTTGGGCGGCTGATAGTCCAGGGGCTTCCCGGGAGGGCTTCTAGGGGCAACCACCCACCAAGAGCGTCGATACCAAGTAGGGTTGCAGTGTGGTAGGGGACCGATTTTAGGGGACCACTGAGAAATGCGCCTGGCACCAGTCCATTGAGGGCGTGATAGCCTCCTGGATTGAGCTCCCATCACCCACCATCCATCATCAGTTAGGGCCAACCACTGATGAGACTCACCGCTGGGTTCGGGCTCTGGGCACCATCACCACCACTGCCACCCACCACCACACCTAAACACAACGCATACCTGACAAGGGGCCAATACCTTTACACCATCTGCATCCGAGTCAGCAACAATGGCCGTCTCGTTCCCGTCGCCGTAACCCTGAATGAAATGGTACAGTGTCGGAATGTATCCGTGCCTTTTCTGACGGTTTGATATCCGTAGGCGGCCGCAACCAGGAAAATGGGCGTCGATCTTCAGAAACACGCCGTCCCTAGGCACCTTTCGATGATACATCCATCCAGTCCAGATCTGCCCATCCAAACAGTGCAGCACTTCCGCTTACCAAAAACGTACAGTACCGACCGTTCTGCGGTACAGTGCCGCCTGCGCCCGGCATCAGGTACCCCCCAAACCAGCTCGATCCAGGTACCGTCAGGCTCAGGGGGCCAAGCAAGCAAACCTTTGCGCCAGCGGCTCCACGGGCCATGATGGATTTCTGTGGTGCTCCGTTGGTGCATGCATTGGTTCTCATGGCCGGGGTCAGTCGTGTACCATGACTTGTATCTCTCGTGTGGGCGCTTCTCCCCCACCAACCCGTTCAGTTCGAGGTACCTGCAGAGTCGCGCGTTTATCGTGCGGCAGAGGAGGTACCTCATTCTGTCTCGTCCCAGTCTGACCTCCATGTCTTGTCTTTCCCCCATGGACGAGTCCCACTTGGTCTCCGTCTCGGCTCCATCAGCTAAGGCAAAGGTACTCCGTGAGCTGAGCGAGGTGAGCCAACATAGCCCGAGCTCATGACGAAGTTGGTTGGGTGATGGAGTTGGTTGGCCGTTGGCCATCGACATATAAGCCCCAGGTTTGACCCTACGAAATATGCTTGATCGTAAACATGATAGAGGAGACCATGCAACGGATGCTACTCTGCGGATGATATGAGCGTCAACCGCTAGTGGGTGCACCTGCGACTGCTTCTGCTTCTGCTTCTACTTCTGCATCAGCGACACTAGGAACATGCATGCTTTGGGCAGTAACTCTGCGAGACGGCACCCATCACGGCTCGATGGCTCTCTCAACCGATGAGTTGTCCGTCCTGGGCTATGACTCCCTCGCGCCCGATGCGGCCCTGTTTGGATTCTGGTCAGCCAGCACAAAAATAGGTGTGGTGTGGTGCGCTGTCGTTTTGAGGCAAAGCCACACAACACAGCACACAGGTTTGCTTGTGGTTTCGGATCACTGATGAGAAACTCCTTGCCTGTGATCCAATAAGTGATTAGTCGGCCGACAGCACTACGATGCAGTTGTGGTTGCAGCGCCGGGTGCAGTAGCAGAATCAGGAGCTCGTACAGGACCCATATTTCCGGGTCCGGGCCCGGGCTTGAGTCCCAGTTCCTGCTGCCGTTGTTGGCAGGCAGATCTGAAGGGGAGGAAAAGGGCAGGCAATATCACCCCAGGACCACGGCTCGCGCAACGACTGATGCGGTGTGGTGCAGTATTGAATAAGGCGTCTTTTGTGCTCCTTTGGGAAATACAACAAGAAATGGATGCATGATTATGAGCCGGATGCTGAAACCCGGGGTGGGAGATGTGCAGTGACTGTTGTTGAACCAAGAAGTCTGGGCATGCCCTGTCCTGCTTGTCCAACGCTCCTTCCTGCCTGCCTTGGAAATCGACTTGCCAATAAAAACCCGATTGGAGCTGGCTGAGCGCCTCGGCTGGCTAAGTGCGCAGGTGGGCACGCAAGGCGCTCCTTCCCCCATCTCAATCCCACCCTCACCGTTCTTGTGCAGATGGGCCTGCAGAACGACGCCCCAAACGCTCCGTCGACATCAAGACTGCCAGTGTGTCTGTCTGGCTGGCTGTGGATTTGCAGCAACTTGCATGATCGTCATTCCCTCTTTCGCTTCTGCAATATTTGCTTTTCTTTCTTACTGCTGTGCCTTCGCTTCCTCTCTCCATTTCGCCTCCCTTTTCGCTTTTTTTCTTCTTCCTTGCTTCTTCTTTGGAACAAACTGTTGAAGGCAGCTGGGCCTACGTCAGTCCTAGTCTAACGAGGCTAACAGCCGACCCCCAATCTAGCGCGGTGGGTTGACGATGGCGTCCTTTTTCATAGCGCCCCTCGACTCTCTGGCTCCCTCTCCGCAATGACAGAGATGAGCCAGTCAGCCAGCCAGCCAAAAGCAGATAAAAGAAGTGAAAGTACACAGTACTTAGGCTTCATCCCGTAGACGTGAGACAGTAACTTCCATGGATGTTAGCTTCATCTGCTAAGCAAGGATAAAGATGAACTGAATTGGATTGGGCTTTCTGCACGTGCGTGGGCAACCATGACTGACATCCATCCCAAATCCCTGATCGACGTGAAGTTGCACGAGGGAGGCAGGTACATCGTGGGATAGTCGCCCTCGAGGGACCCAAAGTCGATAAAACCCTGCAGATCACTTCGAATTCGGGCATCTCCTGCCTCTTACACGACGCCTGCTTGAGGCACAGCGATGATTGGCCAGTCTTGTATAATACCGATTTACAGACCGGTGCTGAACTTCTCTGTTCACGGAGCGTCCATGGATCTCAACTCTTGTTGCATCCGATGTTGCTCTTCAATACGAGCCCTTCTCCTTTCTCCCTGACGCCGCCCCTGTTATCTCCCTTCTCCCATAATCCACCTCATGTGCGACCTCGAGCCCGTGGATAAATCAGGCACAGAATCGTTTGAGGGGCCGCCGCCGCCGCCGCCGCCGCCCGTCGGTCCTAGTCCAGGGGCTACCTGCACCCAAGACAGCCCAGCCCAAAGAGCGCGCCAACGCCAGGTCGCCCTAAGCAATGCGCCCCTGACGGGCCCTGGTGGGAATACGAAAGCACGAGCCAGGCTCTGATGCAGGTACGGACGACGCCAGAGACGCAGCGCAGCGCAGCGAGACACACGAGAACGAGACCGACTCTCTCCACCCATGGATGGATGATTTGTTTGTGTACATGGTTCGTGTTGTCGGCCAATCTGATCCCCTCGTCGGCCTGGCTCCGGTCCAGGAAACAGAAGACAAGAAACAGTATGGATATCGGGGACAGAAACAACAACCTGGGGCCATCAAGACAAGCAACTCCCTTGTCCCGATGCGATGGTCCAGGCTCTCTCTCCTACTACCATCCCGTCCGTCACCTTGACGCCTCAATTGGCCTCGACCTCGTGGAGCCACAGGCACGCACACGCCTCCTATTCATCTTTAGACGCCAGTCGGTAATCGGATTGGCCGCCTACCAAGCGCGCCATGGTGTTGTTTGAAAGATTGGATTGTGTGCCATAGCAGCCAGACCAGATGGCTGACCAGGCCATCCTCTCCAGGTTGAGTGAGCCACGTCTCCCGGTCCTCTATCTAGTGCTGATAAGTCAGTGTATTTTGGACACTGACAACTCATCTTGCTTGCAAAGAGGGCCACACATGGTCCACCAAGCTGTGTGTCTTGCTGGATCAACCACGTGGTTTTGTCCCTTGAGCATTCTTTTTGATTCCCTGTGCTTCACCCAAAACTGCTCATCATGCTGCACTGCGCTAATCAGAGCACTCTGTTCGCCCGTCTGGGTAATCATGCTCATGCACGTCTCCGCATGAGGTGCGCTCAAGCACTCTGTTCAACCTCTGTCTACCTGACACAAGACGGCGCGCCTCAAGATCGTGGCTGCGCCCAGTTTCCGATCACGGCAAACCACTATGCATATCTCTGCTCGCTGATCGGCGTCGGATATCCATCGCGTCGTCTTGTTTCAGGTCGCTCTCCACGTTGGACCGTGTGTTACCCTTTGGTTCCCTTCCCTTGCGGGTATCAGAGATCTTAGTGTGAGGCCCTGTTTCGCTTGGTGTTTGCTCACCCTGGTAGATCGCCGCCGCACCGTTGGAGGCGAGTCAGTGCCCTCACGGATATCCCAGTCTCCGGCTCTCGAGTTGTGCACTTTCTTGCTCAAGGTTGAAACAATGTGGTCAGCGGAGAGAAGAGGATCTACAGGCAGGCAAACATTGTCTCCCACCATGGCCATAGCCGTCAGAACCCCTGCTCAGTGTTCCTGCTGCATCCCTTTTGGGAAACCCGATCCAGAGACGTGGGATCAAGCTCGAGACGGGACGCACGACAGGTCGCATAATATCTGTGGTAATATTATTCTATTCTTGGCCACCTATGGAGTAGATAGATTGTTAAGCATGGCATGGCCTTGTCTTCTGCAGTCCCCAGATTCCCATGCTGCTTGCTGCACGCGTCATGGCTTGTCTATTTCGTATCATATCACCCAATACCAGCAGCCGGTGGTTTGGGACGGCTGACGAGGGTGAACCCGGCAGTGGGCTCACCACTGCCTTCAACTCCCGTCGTCGACGTACCATCCATCCCCAGTTATTCTGGCTCGACATCAGTCATCCATCCATCCTTTTATATGCCCATGTACAACTGACAGAAACCCCGAGAGAGACCCTGTCCTTGACAATGCCCTTGACATCCATCGAAACTCAGCCCAAGCAAGACTCGCATGTCCCCAAAAAAAGAAAGAGAGAGCGCCCCATGTCTCGCACCAACTTACCTTGGTGAACCCTGTGTCCACCCCCATCTCTCGGCCGTGACGTGACCCCTGTCGTTGCCTTTCCCATGTCTTCCCTGCCCGAGCCTCGAGTTAAGGTTCGAGACAGTCAATATGCCATTGAGACCGAGTTGTCGGAAACTGGCCGGTGCTTTGCCTTTACTTTGCATCCTTCAATATCCCTGCGGCCCTCTCTCCTAGCGGTTGTGCTATTCTTGTGCCGTGTTGCTGACAGTCCGAGACCTGAATGTCGCAGTGCGTGAGCCCGTCTGCGCCGCGGCACAGCTCGCAGGCAGTAGAACGAGATCACGGGATTGTCCTGTCCTGATGATTCCAAGTTGAGAGCCCGGGTCAAGGTTTGTCTCTGCCGTGTCGCCCTCACCGTGCCACTCGCGTGCCCAGCTTGCCGGTTGACAGGAATCCTCGGTTGCCCATCTCGCCCCTCCAGCCAATGCCCAGTGACCCAAATATGATCCTCCCGTCTGGTGTCACCTCGACGTCGCCGCCCGACGTCCCGGTGCCGCTGCTGTCCTCCACCACGAAACACACCTGCTCCACCTCGCCCGGGTGCAGCACCGGCTTGGTGCTCCCGCTCGCCTCCCAGTTGCAGTCGCGGTACCGCAGCCCGGGCTCTGTGTCCAGCACCACCTTTTCCAGCTGCACCACGTCCTCACTGCAGTTCTCCAGCTGCGCTTCAAGCGCCCACCGCCGCGGCTGTCCGTCGCCGGCCGCAGCGTTGAGAGGACCGACCTTTGTGCGCACAATCAGTGACGCCTTGCAGATGAACTGATAGAGCTTGCGGAACGTCCTTGTGCGCCCACTCGTCTCAGTCGCCTCGTAGTAGCTGACCGTCACCGCCAGGACGTGATTGCCCTCCTCCTTGAGATCGAATGAGACGACCCTCTGCAGCGTGCCGCCAGAGTCGAGGTCTGCCTCAGGCTTGTCGGTGGGCGGACCAAGCTCGAGGCGTTGGACAGCACCCATGCCGGGCGTCTTCATCTCGGCCTCGATGCGCACATCGCGGATGTTCTTGGGCACGTCCGGCAGAAGGTCATTGTTGGCGCAGAGCGTGCAGCTAAACGTCTCACCAACGTATGCCGAGCCAAATGACACGGGAAGGTTGACGATGGGGCTGAGGAGGAACGGGGACGGGTTCGACGTGGTTTCGGAGCGGTAAGCAAGCGATGCCGGAGCTGGGGCTGGCTTGATGGTCGCGCCTATCGAGGAGGGAGGATCGATGGGATACTGAGTGACAAGCGAAGGGCGAGATAGTCTTGAGCAGTACCATTGCAGGTTAGACCCGAGGCATTCATATGGAGCCGCGTAAGATAGACAGGAGCATAGCTCACCGAAGGACCTTGAGGGAGATGGAATGGGGTTCCTTGACGGGATCGTGGGAGGGGTATCGTTGATGGCTCATCTTGCCATGTTGCAGCTCTAAAGCGACTATGGGGACGGCACAGAGTTGTGGTCTCTGCGTGTTCAATGATGGTCTTGTCTTGGTCAAAAGAGGTTGGAGTTGCGATGGCGCTCATGCGACCCAAGGTTGGTCTTATCGATAAGACCTGCCCCTCACCAGCCACACCTTCGATCATACCGAGCTACATGCGAACAGTCCGAATCGCTTCTCATGAAGTCTACAGATTCACTACGAGTACTAGAATGATATTAAGCAGATTAACCGTCCTGGGTCGTCATAGTTTGACGACCCCTCAATTGGATCAAGTTGATATGGCCAGGATAGATATATAGTCTCAACCTGTAATAGTTATTTCAAAAACAATCTTTTGCGACCTACTAGAGAGCAATGCGGTGCGTGCTAGCTTGCACGGCGGCATCCATTCCAAACGACGCGCCGAGACTGTTCCCTAGGTACCGAGCAACTAGAATTCGCATACGAGAACCTGAATCAACGCCCTCTTTTTCGTAATGCAAGCCGGAGCGTTTACGTACAGAACCAAAGCATTCCAACACCAGCAAGCAAGTCTTTCTTTTCTTCAAAGGAGGGCCGTGGCCGTTTCTGTGAGGGGGGAGGGAGGGGGCACACCCTTTAGAGGCCTGGAGGAGGGGGAACCTGCAAGGAGATGTTAGTCAGTTGCTGCACGCGGCACAAGATGCATTCGAGCTGCTCGAGAGTGGACGGAGTCCCACCCTCTCGGGGTTCCACATACCGCGCCGTAGCTCCCTCCAGCCGCAGGGGGAGACCCGGAGGGTGGAGGTGGTGGAGGCGCCGAGCTGGGCGGCGGAGGCGGCGGAGGAGCTGCCTCACTCGGGGGCGGAGGAGGCGGTGAAGCCGATTGCCCAGGAGCGCCTGCAGGAGAGCCCTGGCCCTGCGTTTGAGCTTGTGCCTGGGCTCCATAGTACTGCTGATACATGGCGACATAGCTGCAGAACGTGGTTAGCATCGGTCAATCGGAGTGTTGAGTCAACACGAGGGGTTTGAGAGAGGGGTGCTCACTTAGCATATCCGCCATAGGCTGCATAGGGATCTGCTCCTCCATAGTACTGGGCGTACTGAGCAGCGTAGTCGGCGGCATTGGTTGGGCTGTTGACACCAGGAGGTGCCGGGCTGTTGTTGGAAGCACCGCCAGAGCCAGAGCCGTAACCACCATAGCCGCTGCCACCATGAGAGCCGCCATAGGAGTTATGGGAACCTCCGTGAGAGCCGCCGTGAGAATGATTACGATCACCTCCATAGCGGTCACCTCCATATCGAGGGGGGCGGCTCTTGAATTCTTCATACTGGTCCTTGACGTTGGCGATCAGGTCCTCGCAGAGCTCCTTGGCCTTTTCGACCATGTTGGCATCAGGTCCCCTAATAGCATGTTAGCCAATTGTGTTGAGATACTCATTGAGATTCCCTTACGTGACATGGAGGAACATGTCCTCGTCACTTTCTCTATTCGTGGCTGCTTCCAAGTAGCCAGATCCTCGGCCCTTGATCTGCACACGACATCCAGTCTCTTGCTGAATGTGCTTGACGTAGGCACCACCATGTCCAACAACCTGAGCGCGCAGGTTGAATCCATGAACAGGCTCTAGGGTGATCGGGATCTTCTCTTCGGGCCATTTGCGCTGCAAGATATGTCAGTTTGTTCATCTTACACAGTGGCTGTAGTTTCTCACTCGTCCGAATTCGTCTCGTTCCACTTGCTCCTGGTCTCGGCGGCGGAAACGTCGCTCATCGACGAGCTGGGGAAGTTCCTGCTGAATTAGCTCATTGATTTTAGCGACAGCCGACTCCAAGCCTTGCTTGGACGTGCTTGTGACGTGAAGGTAGAGCGGAGGGTTCTGTAGGACTCGTCAGTGACATATCTCTTGCAACGAAAGCACACTTACAGCAGCTGTGGCCATGCTCTTATTAGGATAGTAATTGCCGCGAGTGGTGACATCTTGCAAAGTCAACATGAAATCCTACAACAGTGAAAGGAATTGCGTACCAGCGCCGGTCTCGTCTTTAATCTAAATCAAGCGGGAGTCAGCAGGAGCAACGAAGGGGGTATCGAAGCGAGCTATCAAGCTGTGTAAGCATGATATCCTCGATTCAAGTGCAAGAGGCAATCCGACATGGCGAGTCTGGGAGGATCAGTGGATTTCAAAGAGTATTTACCATTTTCTGCGTGGACCCCTTGGTGAGGAGGTAACGGTTCCTCAAGTCGTTCACTTCAATGTCCTGGATATAGTCGCCATCTGCGACATACATCTCCCCGTTCAGCGCAGGAGCTGTCTTTGAGGAGCTTTGCGAAGTCGGCGCGGGAATGGCGGGGGAGGATTCGGCGGGCTTGATCGGAGGGACATCGACGTGTTGGATTCCTTTGCGGGCTTGGAGCTGCGCATTGATTCTAGCCGCAGCGGCAGCTGGGAGACAGGTTAGACGCAAGTTTGGAGAAAGAAGCGGTCGCGAAAGTGGCCGCGAAACACAACAACACACGTACCAGCAGCAGCAGCGGCATCGGCAGGTGACTTCTTAGGATCAGAACCTCCATCGTTTCCAAGGGGGCTGCGATCCCTTCCAGGCTCAGATCGACGCGCCGGAGGAGATCGAGAGCGACGGTCGAATCGCGAGGCCCTCTTGGGTTCGGGTTCGGTCTGGTCGAAGCGCGAGCGCTTCACCGTTCGGCGTTCGGTATCATCCATGGCGCGCGAAGCACGTGTGTGCTCAGGACGAGATTGGGCCGTCTGTCAAGAGTCGTGTCTGCCCTTGTAAATCTCTAACAGAAGATTCTATGACGAAAGCTCCGTGTCGACGTGTAATGATGCGATTCTTCGAGAGTCTGCGTAAAAAATCGGTAACCGAAGCGCTCGTGTATCGAAGTGGAGCTGTTCTCGTAGATGCGAAAAGAAAGGCTGGTTGGTTTGGTTTGATTTGGTTGGTGAGGGTCTTTCTCCGGCGCCAAAGCCTCACAAAGGTTGTCGTCTCATGCACGGACCTCCATCCAGCCTTCCGCCACATGTGGCTGTGCGAGACATGCGTCGGCGCGAAACCGGCGCCCTTGAGAGCGGGCAGCAGTTTTGAGGCCGAGATTAAGCACAGGCTTCAGTGTAAAAGGTGAGCAACAAATGGGTCCTCATTGGATAGTTTGTGTTGCTGTGGCGCAGCCTTGCATGGGTTCGTGGACAGATCTGGGGAATCTGATGGCAGTTGGATTGGGAGCTGTACATTTGTGCGACCAGACAGCAGCAGCCATTGTGCGGTCACATGGACAGCGTCACCTCTAAAATTTTGATTTTTCAATGTTCAGAAACCCGTTAGATTACCTATCAACCCTCAAACAACCTTCTCACCAGCAAAAAGCCCCATCCATCCGCTGGGCTTCAGCGCTTTCGCGGGGCTGCGATAACAAGCTCCAGCGGAACCCCCCCTGCTGAGCTGATCCGTGCCCGCAAACCCCGACCGTCTACCCCATCCACACCTCCTCCGGTCACCGGCCTATCGGTGGCCCATTGATTTTTTCGGCCTTTCCCTTTCCTCCCCTTGAGTCACGATCTCTATCCATCCTTTGCCGGTCCAATTGCTATTTCTACCGCCTCTGGGAAGCATCTTGTTCTGGCTAGAGAACCATCCCGTTCTCCTGTCTCTTCAAGATGGCCTCTCTACGGCCCTTGGCCGCGTCCCTCTGCAGGGCAGTCTCCACGAGGGGTGTCGCCTCTGTGCGGCATAGCTCCTCATCGACCTCTGCCATCGCCTACAAGGCCCTTCGCCGTCGCTCTGCGCCTTTGCCCGTGAGCGACAGCCCTCCAGTCTGGTCTGCTCAGGCCGCCGTCTCCAACATCCTCTACGAGACCCCGGTCCCTTCTACCGCTCCTCCCAAGCGCCACATCCTCAACTGTCTGGTCCAGAACGAGCCCGGTGTCCTGTCCCGTGTCTCTGGTATCCTGGCTGCCCGTGGCTTCAACATTGACTCTCTTGTCGTGTGCAACACCGAGGTCAAGGACCTGTCCCGCATGACCATTGTCCTTACTGGCCAGGACGGCGTTGTCGAGCAGGCCCGCCGACAGCTTGAGGATCTTGTCCCCGTCTGGGCTGTCCTCGACTACACCAACGCTGCTCTCGTCCAGCGTGAGCTTCTGCTCTGCAAGATCAACATCCTTGGCCCCGAGTACTTCGAGGAGCTCCAGGCCCACCACCGCGAGATCGCTGCTGGTGACCTCGAGGTCGACTACGCCCATGAGGCCATCGAGCGCAGCCTGTCGGATACCGCCAAGGACTTCCACCCCAGCAAGCTGGCCATCAGCCAGGCTCTCCGACACAAGCACGAGCATCTCAAGTCTATCACCTACTTTGCTCACCAGTTCGGTGGCAAGGTTCTCGATATCAGCACTAACAGCTGCATTGTCGAGATGTGCGTCATCCACCCCTTGCTTTCCTTTTTTGATATACTGACATCCTCTGTAGTTCCGCCAAGCAGTCCCGTATCGACTCGTTCCTCAAGCTGATTGCCCCCTTCGGCATTCTCGAGTCTGCCCGCACTGGTCTTATGGCCCTGCCCCGATCACCCCTGACTGAGGCTCCCGAGGAGACCATCGTGAAGGAGGCTGACGAGGTTGTCGACGCCAGCCAGCTCCCCCCTGGCTAAGTCACGATATCATGGATGGTGGCCCGGCCCCATGGCGTCCGGCGAGGAAAGGATTTGGTTTAGTTGATTTAATTCCAATGACTATTTTGTTGTTCGTACGCCAATGCTCCGCCTCCAACCCAGTGTAGAAACAAAAAAGACACCAGACATGTACACATTTTCCGTTTAGAACTTGCCCTTGTTCACGACAAATCCCTCGAGAGCGGCTGGGTATTGTCAGTGTTGGGTCTGATAAAGATTGTGATGAATACTTACAAACAGCGGCCCAGAGACGGTTCTCGGCCTCGGGGAACACCAGAGATCGAGGGCTGTAGAAGACCTCATCGGCGACCTCCTCAGGGTGTCGAGGAAGGCAGTGCATGAACTTCCAGTCCTCCTTGGCACCTCCTCGCTTGGCAAGGTCGTTGGTGATCTGGAAACCAGCAAAGTCCTTGAGTCGCTTCTGGGTATCGGCCTCCTGACCCATAGACACCCAGGTGTCGGTGACCAGCACGTTGGCGTCCTTGACAGCCTCCTCGGGCACGTTTGTCTCGAGGAGCTTGCCAGGGGAGATGACGCCCTCAGCAGCAGAGTTGATGAGCTGCCTCATGGCATCAGGAATCTCATATCCCTTGGGAGCGGCAACCGAGATGTCGACGCCCATCTTGACACAGCCAATGGCCAGGTCGAAAAGAACATTGTTGGCATCTCCAACCCAGGCGACCTTGAGACCGTTCAGACCAAGGCTAGCTCCCGTGGTGTTGTTAGCTGGGAATGTCTCATGCAGAGTGAGGAAATCGGCAATGGTCTGGAGAGGGTGAAAGTCATCGGACAGGGCGTTGATGACAGGCACGCTCGAGTGCTTGGCAAGAGTAGCGACATCGGAGTGAGGTCCAACTCGAGCCACCATGCACGAGGTCATGGAAGAGATGACAACAGATGTGTCATAGAGGGACTCATTCACCTTGTCGAGTATTAGCACTAAGCCACGTTGGTGGTCACAATTAAACCACTCACACCAAGTTGAATATCATCCTTGCCCAGAAACATAGGGTGACCACCAAGCATAGTCACAGCAGCTTCAGTAGAAACTCGGGTACGGGTGCTACGCTTGCTGAACATCATAGCAACGGCCTTGCCAGCGAGGCCACCGCTGAGCATGCTATGAGGAGCTCCGCCCTTGACAGCAATCTTTCGGGTGTTGGCATCACGGACCAGGTTGGCAAACTCGGTAGGAGTCAGATCAGCAATGGTCATGAGATGCCTCGGGGTAGTGGCCTGTGAGTAGGCTCGCTTCTGAAGGCCATTGACGGCACCTCGAGCGATTCGGAAAGCAGTGGACTTCATGGTGAGGGGATGGGCTGGCGGGGTCAGTGAGAGGTCTATATGGTCTCCAGGAGCATGGTACTTACAGATCAGATGTCTAGATATATCAATGAAAAGAATTGAAAGAGTTTATGCGAGATCGAGTGACGAAGTTTTATTGAGCCAACAGCTGGAAGAGTCATGCTGCATGCAGAGAGCGAGCTCCCGGACCGCGGATCGCCTTCTAACCAATGAGGGGTCCCGAGAGCTATCAAGGTCCACTTTTATCTTTTACTCGACGTACAATCTCTGCAATATTTTCTCACAGCTATTCCATAGTCATAGAGCTCTTCCTATCTTTTTAAACTATACACAGTATCTCAAAGTTATTACAATTCTTATATTCAAAGGCACTTTTTACTTGAGGTCGATGTAAAGAACCATCACCGAGAAGCCGGATTTCCAATGGCGAGGGCCCTGTTGGTCCACTAACCTGCACGCTAATGTGGTGACAAGGGCGCGCTCTCTGCAGTGACAATGAGGTCCCTGTTTGTTGGCGGTGAGACGTTGCAGGGAAGAGTGAGAAACATGAGCTGAGTGACTGGGAAGTTTCTGAAAAGTGAGTCCATGAAAAGAGCACTCTTGGTGTATGTAAAGAATGGAGAGCTCAACAAGTTCACTCATACCATCTCCCGGGTCACGTGCATGCTGACGTCAGAAACCCTAGAATAACCGGAGTGCTGGGTTACTACACACCAGAGATGGCATGGATTCTGAGGCCTAGAATCACTCTTAATCAACTATACCATACCTTTTCATCCAATATTTGCAACACCCACCATATGACGTCCTCACATGAGAGGGTCTTGAGGGAGGGTCACCGAGCTCGGAACAGGCCCCAACCCCGATCTCCAGGGCCAATCGCCACGCGAACTTTCCTCTTTGGGCTTGGTGTGGGGCTTGGTTCCTGGCGCGGGCCATTGCGAACCAATCATACCCCGTACCTCCCCACATCCTTATCAATCCATTCCCACCCTGCGACTTCACCATCGATGACGAGTCGCCCGTGCTAACTTGCCTCTATCAACTGTCTTACACCATCACGTTGTTGCTCATCGTCTTCCATTCTCTCTTCTGCGGTGTCTGTGATACTTCATCCTCACATCTATCGGATTCCCTCATAGCCGCGACCACTTCTACGACTTACGCGCCTTGTGCGCACCTCAGCCCCAATACATTAGGCGGCCTCACCACCGACAACAGCCCACCATGACGGCCCCCGACGAAACCGAGCCTCTCCTCTCGCCAACGCGGGAGGAGCAGCCCACCGAGAATTCGCCTCTTCTTGGGGATCGCGATGATCGACATAGCGAGGTTGACGAGCATGAAGAATCCTCAGCCCAGCCTCAGTCTCAGGACAATAAGAGCGCCCGGACATCATGGCGATGGCCTTCGATTATCGCCATGGCCTTCCTCGGCATCCTTGTCATTCTTATTATAATCCTCGGCTTCCTTGTTCCTCCCGCTGTCAAAGAGTATGCCGAGAAAGCCGCCGTCCTCGAACCGACAAACTTGTCCATCGAGAATATCACGACCGATGGAATCCGGGCACGCATCCGTGCAAATGTCTACCTCGACGGCTCGCGTGTCGACAACTTGAACTCTCGTCGCATCGGAAAGGCCGTTACTGGTATTATGCGAAAGCTCGAGACCAAGGAGACGACCGTCCGAGTCTACCTCCCCGACTACGCCGAAGCTCTTGCCGGCACCGCCGTTATCCCTCCTTTGGTTATCGACGTTGTGAATGGACACAATAATGCACTGGACTTTGTGGCCGAGGTCAGCCCCGGCAAGGCCGAAGACATCCGCAAGATCGCAAACGACTGGTTGGATGGCAAGTTGAAGCAACTCAAGGTGGTAGGCAAGACCCAGGTTCACCTCAAGTCGGGCATCTTCCCGCTAGGAACCCATGATGTGGCCGAGTCCATGGTTTTTGAAGGTCAATCTCTCTACCGTTCCTTTGCATCTTTGTACTTGGGCCAGAAAACCCTACTTTAATCAAACCAAAAGTGCTTCCTTTCTTCAGAGCTCGACTAATGCCCTCACAGCCAACAAGATTCCGTCCATGCCCGACTACAAGATAGAACGTCTCGATCTCCACGATCGCCCGGTAGACGGCCACGGACGGAAAGTGATTGAGGCAGACGTATCCTTGACTGTGCACAATGACTATCCGGTGTCATTTGAAGTCCCGACTCTCGGGTTTGAGGTCCTAGTTCCCAACTGCGACTCATCACTGCCCTCTATCAGTGTTGCAGACGCCATTACCGACCCCATTCACATTCGTGCCAACAAGGACGTCAAGGCAGACGCCAAGGGAGTCATCCGTGATATCCCAGAGTCCCTTACACGAGCGTGCCCTCACTCCGAGACCTCTCCCCTAGATCACTTTATGGATCGCTACCTCCATGGCGAGGAAGCCCAGGTCTTCGTGCGCGGAAAGAAACTCAATGATTCGGATACTCCAGAATGGATCTCGAATATTCTCGAGAGAATTACTGTTCCCGTCGAGTTTCCCGGGCGATCATTCGACAACTTTATCCGCAACTTCTCACTAACAGATGTCGACTTTAAGCTACCAGATCCTTTCGCCGATGTCAACGACCCAAACAGCCAACCTCGGGTCTCTGGAACGACACAAGTGTTGGCAGCTCTTCCGCCTGAGCTGAACGTTGATCTGGCGGTCGAGAAGCTCCGCGCCAATGCGGATTTGTTCTACGAGAAGCGCAAGCTCGGCGAGCTCAACCTGCGTCACTGGGAAAAGGCGAACTCGACAAAGGTCCAAGACGACGCGAACGATGAAGTCCTACTCAACATCACCTCAAGAGTAGTCGACGTACCCTTGACAATCACCGATGGCGACGTGTTCAGCGAAGTGATGCAGAAGCTGCTCTTCGGCGACGAGGATCTCATCCTCGACATCAAGGCCGAAGTCGATGTCCAAGTCTCGACCGTCCTCGGAATCTTGACGGTCAAGAAGGTTCCCGCAGAGGGCAAGATTCCAGTAAAACGTTCGTCTTCGTTGTGGTAATCTCTTGCACCCCCCTCGAGGATCACAGTCCTCCATCACACACGCTGAAGTATTTCCTTGATGTGCCTCGCAACTCTGTCGATAGCCACCGCTGACCAGGCTGTAGGAGTTCCCGGAGACACGCTCAGCAAGCTCAACCCCCAGGTTGGAGAGATTGAGATTGTCGAAACCTCGGAGACGGGTGTTCAGATGAAGGGCTTCGTCAACATCACCAACCCTACGCCATACACAGCCGTGGTCCCCTATTTCAACATACATATTCTCCATGACGGTCAAGTACTCGGAGAGGCTGTATCCAGGAACGTCGATTTCGGCCAGGGCGTGAACACAAACATTCTCGTCCACGCAACTTGGGATCCAACCCGTTTTGGAGGAGACAAGGCACATGAAGTTGGCAGGAAGCTGCTATCAGACTACGTCTCGGGCAAGAATACCACCTTGACAGCAAGAACGCACAAGGGAAGCATCCCAAGTATACCTCTTATTGGAGACGCTCTCTCCAAGATCAACGTCACTCTCCCTACACCACGGATACGAATTCCAGGCGAGGACGAGAACGAAAAGCCTCGCTTCATCGCCGATGCCACCTTTCACATCCTATCATCTACAGCCACCTTCACCCTGCTCTCACCTTTGCAGTATAACACTCTTTATATCGAACACATCAACGCCACCGCCTTCTACAACCACACCGAACCAGTCGGTCAGATAATCCACGACTCTCCCTTCCCAGCAACACCAGGTCGATCCCAGACTCCGCGCCTCCCCGTGGAATGGTCACCCGGGAGCGTGGGCTACGGCAAGCTTAAGGAGGCGCTGGGCGGAACGCTCAAGCTCGATGCTGTAGCCAACGTGACCGTCAGGCTCGGGAGCTGGACCGAGAATCTTCATTATCGGGGCAAGGGCATCGGGGCAAAAGTCAGCCTCTAAACGTGCGGTTGCGATTATCTCAAGATTGTTTTGGAGTTGGCGGCTCTTTGTCTTTGGAGTTTGGGTAACTATTGGTCAACGATGGGTTAGCGTTTTTAGGACGAGCGTGTAAACATGGCTCGAATGGCACAGAACATGGAGATTCAAGAACTTGTTCTTAGAACGTCGTTCTCTTTTCTTTATAGTAATTGTTATCATTATAGAGGACATCGGCATCAGAGATTTCCGAATTGAGCTCGAGAGTTTGCCTTCGTTCAGTCATTAGTTCAAGAGCTATTCACATCTATAGTCAAGTACAATAGTTCATGGAAATGATAATGGCCTGCCTCATGATATCTTTCTACCACTGGTATAAGAAGGGCACAGTGCCCGTACAGTACGATGGGTTCGACAGATCATTCACACATCTTCTTGGATACAACACAAGTATTACACCCAAGCATTCGACACACCAAATCTACACTCAAGCAACCAACAATGCCCTCTCACACAAACAACCAAAGCCGCTTTCACACATACAAGACGGCCGGAGAGGCGTCGAGCAAGGGCGAGAGCCAACGTGGGAAGAAGGGCGACGAGGCAGCAGCTATGCAAGAGGAGCTGGACGCTGTGTTGTTGCCGGCGGATGATCTAAGACAAGAGATGAACGAGGATCAGGACGGGATGCTCGGATACTAGATCTCGGAAAGGTAAGAGTCTAGCTCTATGGTTGTATCGTTGATGATCATCGAAGGGATGGGGTGGGATAGAGTAAACAGGAGAGAACAGCCTGTTGGTGGTAGGAAGTAGCAAGCACGTCAGGATCCAGAACTCCCTGGATATTCACGAAATAGACCTAGACAGAGTGGTTAGGTAGATGATCAAGACGGCACACATACCTGTAGCTATCTTCACATCGTGTCAGCAGGAAATAACAACTCGGTGAGCACATGAAATAAGGGTAAAAGCACCTTTTTGATCTGAAACTGTCCATTGCCCGGTATTACTATTCGCAGTACTCTCCAATAATCCTGTGTCGTCATAAACCGATACTCTTTTTACGCAAGTCGAACGCCTGCTTCCCGCCGCTTCTTGAGTTGCTGCTGTGCCGCCAGGCTCATGCCGGCAGACTGGCTCGCGTCAAACATGCTCTGGGCTTCGCGTCGCTTCTCGTCCTCGATCTTCTTGAGGCGCTTCTCCGTCTTGCCCTTGCCGCTTCCCTTGCCGTGGAACTGGTGGCTGAGATGCTTGAAGGCCTCCTTCCGGTCGAGGGCTCGTCCGTGCTCGTCCGTGTACTTGAGCTCGACGTTGGGCTTGTATCCGGATGAGAACAGCTCGGCCATGCGTCGCGATTGTTGCTGATCGCGCCATGTGTTTTGCTGCCGGGCCCATTCCTCACGATCACGTACCGACATCCTGTCGAGTTTACCGCTCATGCGGTCACGCTCACGCTGGTGACGTGCCTGATCATCCAGCTCTTCCTCCAGACGTCGCTTCTTGGCCAGGAACTCTTCTCGGTCTCGCAAGTTGCTGTACTCGGTGTCACCACGTGTATCTTCCACGAGACCGCGCTCTCTTAGCAGCGCTAGGGCGGCGCCCATTCCCTCTCCAACAGCCTTTTCTTCTTCAACACCAGTCTCGTCCACTTCGTCGAGTGCCGACGTTGCCAGCTTCTCCTCTTCGGGCTCGTGTGCGTTGTCCTCCATAGGATGATCCTCGTCGGGTTCTGGTGACTTTGATACTGTCTTTGGCTTGCGAGGTTTGCGCTCTTCGTTCTCACCAGGTTTGCTTAGTCCAGCCACGAACTCCGATACCTCGCCCAGAACAAGTCCTCCCTCCTCTTGCTCAGCGTGTTCCGGCTCATCTTCTTGTTCCTTGAGCTGCTTGGCGATGTCCTCTGGTCTGGTCTTCTTCCGCTTCTTCAAGGCCTTCTTTCGTTGAATTGCGAGCGATGCCTGAAGATCATCGTCATCCACAAAAGTATCGTCTCCCGTCTTCCGCTTCTTGCTAGCTGCGCCGTTACTGGAATCGACATCCATGGCATTGCTGTCCACAGGCGCTGCATCTATCGGAAAGATGTCATCCTCATCAACAGGCTTTTGTCTTGTTCCCTTGTTCTTCTTGCTCTTCTTGGGCTTCTTGACTTTGATCTTTGAAGGATCCAGGTAGTCTGAAGAAATAGGGGTATCGCCTGTGGGTTGGTACGTTAGTTCTGGGTTTGGATATCCATGATTTGAGCAGAACTTACCAACAATGTCGTCAAGACTGACACTCTGGATCTTCCGCGCCTTTTCAGCCGGCTTATCCAGAATGTCTGAGAGCTCTGCGATGGCACCATCCATGTCGAGAGTAAACTTCTTGGCTTTCTTGCCACCGATTTCATCGTCGTATTGCGCAAGAATACTCCGTTCACCTCCCTCTTCATCATCGTGAGGGTTGTAACCAGGCTTCTTCTTCTTAAGGTCAAGCCTCTCGGAGAGCTTTTCGGCCTCTCGCATGTTTAGGTTCTCCAGCTCATCGCCTTCAGCTTCATTCTCCTCGATTGTGGTATCCTTGAGCGTAAGGATCTGATCATCTCCGTCCAGGAAATCAGCCGTGTCGTGCGCAACCTTGATGCCCGCAAGGTCCTTGGAGGTGTACTGGACTGCAGCCGCAGCAGCAGCTTCGGCTGCGGCCAACTCCTCCTCGAGCTTCCTGGTCTTGGCGATCTTCTTCTGTCGCTTCTTCTGACCCATGAGCCAGTCCTTTGCGGTCAGATCACCACCCTCTTCAGCTTCTCCGAAACCTTTGCCTTCGATGACGGCGTGGAGTTGGGCCTGGTCTCGCGCTTTCCTAATGGCAGCAGCCTTCTCTTCGCGCTTCCTCTTCGCATTCTCGGCCTCCATGGCCTTGTTGTAGTTGTCGTAGGCCTGAGCCTGGCGGCTCTCGAGGGTGCTGGCCACTTCGCCATCGCTGTCGGCGTCACTGGACTCTTGCTTATTCGATGTGTCGGCTCCCGGGACAGGCAGGGGCTTCATGCCCAGGGAGATTCGAATACGGTTCGTCTCTTCAATCGTCGCGGCGTCCATCGTTGCTATCGTTACGCGAAGGCGACTTTCGGAGTTTGATCAAGGATGCATTCATTGCATTACGATAAAGAAATGACGGGATGGAGCAGGCAGACGCGCTTGAAGTTGGCACGGACCACTTTGCGGCTGCGAAGCGGATCTGTGGTCACGTGATATGCCTCCAAAATTTCCTTTATCAAGGCCGCGAGGAAATTTTCTTTCCCTTCTCTTTTCCTTCTACAATCACGGATCTGTGCCCAGCGATCCTCTTCTCCTCGGAGTTAGGGTCGATTGCTGTGCAGCTCGATAATTCTAGGGAGCCATCAACTTGCTATGGTGTCAATCATCCTATCGACAGGTCCAAGAGAAAACGGGTGCTTCTGGCTACTTCATTCGCTGTCGCAAGACGGCTTGAGTGATTTGGCCGCTGCATCCGAGACGCTATATTCCACCCCCCTTTTCCGAGGCCGTCGGTCGGTGAGGTTGGGGAAAACCATGGTCTGCCTACATACTTAGATTTTTACATTCATTTTTTTACGTGATGTCAGTGTTAATACTGTTCAGCCACACCGAGAGACGCTCGATTCTTGGCAGGCAAAGGTCTAGCCTTGCTCAAGGGCAGTGTCAAGCAGGGTCTCCTACTGGTCGCTGTCAAAACGCCGTTGTTCCGGCCTGCCGGTTGCGTTCAACCCCAGACGATGCTGATCACTTGGTCGGACCGACGCTTGGTGACGATGCATGGCTTCGGGTCTTGGTCCTGAATCTGGGGATAATGTCACCTCGGCAGGAGTAGAAACAAGCACTTTCCGCGATCTACGGCCCGTCCTCGGTGCTGAGGCCCCAGATGCGACTAGGTTGCATCTAGTTGAAGTCGGAGTCTCCTGTTGAAGGGCCTGTCATGAGCACGTTTTTTTCGAGTTATTGGATGCGACCTGCGACCCCTGCTGGGCGGTTTGCATGCATAGGGTAGCTCGTCTAAGCTGTCAGTGAAGCTTAACATCGAGCCTAACGATCCCTCCACGCGGGTCAAGGGAAAAAGAGACACCAGTACAAACATGTTAGCTTGTCCCCTTCTAAAGATGATCAATAGAGCATAAGAAGTACATAAAGGAGCTCTTATGTGTTACTCTTATTGTAATATGTTTTTATTCATTTTATTAAATTTGATCTCACTTTGCTCATTATGCTTGAGACGAGTTAGTAAACTTACCTTGATGTTCTGGTGTCTTGCTTTTTCTTGACCTGCCTGCCCCCGTGCCTTGCTGGTGTGTGTTGCACTCGGCCATTTGAAGCCGAGCAATATTTCATCCGTCCACTAATGCTGGCTTGTCCTGTCAATATTCCAGGTTGAATATGAATATCATGAGATCGTGCAGATTTGGTCGGCGGCATGTGAAGGAGGGCGGGTACCCCACACTCCTCCACAGCTACCGAGCTCTGCCCTGTCACATCCATCACTGAACATCACTGGAACATGTCGTCACATGGTCTCTGACTGTAGACAATGTCTCAGTGCGATCCGCCGCAAGACAGTCAGATGAGACGTCTTGGGACAAGCTGTGAGCTTCCATGGCTAGAAGAGAGAAAACCACCACGGGTCGATGTTGACGATGATTTCTCCCTCTGCAGCATACCCCGGGTGAAGACGACTATAGCACGGGTTTCCACTTCAATAACGGCTGGGGATCGTATGCACTCATCAACTGTTTACTCGGCCTCATTCTAAACATTCGGCCCTTTGAACCACACCTCGCTATCCCGCAACGGCTCACGATCACTCCCCATGGGCGTCCCCGCATCTCCCCATTCGGCATCTAACCAACTCGGACGTGGAGAGCTGCCGTATTCGAACCTCTGGCCGACATGCCCGCCGTCTATAAGATGCTCACGATGGACCTCATCGATGTTGACGAGGCAGTCTCAAGCCTATCGGTCAACACAACAGCCTCTCTGATACAGCCCTTCATGTATATCCTGTCTTCTGCTTTCCTCCTCGGCTCCCTCGCTCTTCAGAGCGTCTTGGGTAGACCGGCGGATAAGATCCAAGTGAGGCAATCTGGCGTCGAGGACTTCATAAAGTCCGAGAGCCCGATTGCCATCGAGCAGCTTCTGTGCAACATTGGTTCGGAAGGGTGCCACGCCAAGAATGTTCCCGCTGGCATCGTCATTGCTTCCCCAGACACCCAAGATCCTGACTGTGAGTTCCGTGATCCGACATGTATGACCTCGACTAACAGCTGTCAGACTTTTATACCTGGACTCGAGATGCTGCTCTTGTCTTCAAGTATATTGTCGACAGGTTTGTGCACCAGTACGACGCTGGGCTCCAGAAGCGCATCCAGGAGTACATTGCCTCTCAAGCCAAGCTTCAGGGCGTCTCCAACCCTTCTGGATCCCTCTCGGATGGCTCTGGCCTTGGTGAAGCCAAGTTCTATGTCAACCTGAGCCCCTACACTGGTGGCTGGGGTGAGTCGACAGATACGCGCCATGACTTACACAGGCACTGACAGACTCTAGGTCGACCTCAACGTGATGGTCCCGCCCTTCGAGCTACCGCCATGATCACCTATGCCAACTGGCTGATCTCCAACGGCTACACCTCTACGGCTAATGACATTGTATGGCCCGTTATTCGCAACGATCTCAACTATGTTGCTCAGTATTGGTGAGCTCTCTTGGACATTCGTTACCACAAAGGCTTACCCCTGTAGGACCCAAACTGGCTTTGACTTGTGGGAGGAGGTCAGGGGCAGCTCATTCTTCACGACTGCTGCTCAATATCGAGGTCAGCACCAGCTATCTCACTCTCAGTCAAGATGCTAATCCATACCACAGCTCTCGTCGAAGGCAGTGCTCTTGCCAAGGCTCTTGGTAAGTCTAGCGACAGCTATTCTTCCATCGCGCCCCAAACACTCTGCTTCTTGCAGACCTACTGGGTCTCGAATGGCAAATATGTCGACTCAAACAGTAAGTTTTGCCTCTATAGACTTCACTACGTCCTTTACTCACAACACCCAGTCAACGTGAATGATGGCCGCACCGGCAAGGACGCTAACAGCATCCTCGCATCTATCCACAACTTCGACCCCAGCATTGGCTGTGATGCGGCAACATTCCAACCCTGCAGTGACAAGGCCCTCGCCAACCACAAGGCAGTCACCGACTCTTTCCGTTCCTACAACATCAACAAGGGCATCGCACAGGGAACTGCTCTGGCGATTGGAAGATACATCGAAGATGTCTACTACAACGGCAACCCCTGGTACCTCACCACACTCGCCGCGGCTGAGCAGCTGTACGATGCTGTCTACGTCTGGAAGCAGAAGGGATCCATCACTGTGACTGATACATCTCTGTCGTTCTTCAAGGACCTGGTGTCAAGTGTTTCTACTGGCACATATGCCAGCGACTCGGCTACTTTCAAGCAGATTATCGACGCCGTCTCGACCTACGCCGACGGATACGTCAGCATTGTTGCCAAGTACGTGGGTCCAAACGGCGCCCTGGCTGAGCAGTTCTCCAAGAACGATGGCACGCCCATGTCCGCTGATGATCTGACGTGGTCATATGCTGCTTTCCTCTCGGCCACTGAACGCCGAGCCGGCATTGTTCCTCCAACTTGGGCAAACGGTGCTCCTTCGGTTCCCAATAGCTGTGGATCGAGCACAGTCGCTGGATCATACACGTCGGCCACGGCGACTTCGTTCCCTCCTTCGCAAACCCCCAAGGACGGCGTGCCAACTCCCACGGGGCCAACTCCTACGGACGGGGGACCAACCACCTCCCCAACAAGCTGCGCCATCGCCACATCCGTCGACGTCACCTTTGAGGAGGTGGTCACGACCGAGTATGGCGACACCATCAAGATTGTCGGCAGCATCGACGCCCTGGGCAGCTGGGACACCAAGAAGGCCATCTCCCTGAGCGCCTCCGAGTACACGGCGTCGAACCCCCTGTGGAAGGTGACGATCCCCCTCAAGGCCGGCCAGGCTTTCGAGTACAAGTACATCAACATCAAGAAGGATGGCTCGCTGGTGTGGGAGCGTGACCCGAACCGCTCTTACACTGTTCCCAAGACTTGTGCCACCAAGGCCACCAAGTCGGATAAGTGGCAAGGATAAGCTCGGGGAGCGATCCAGGGCTGAATCGATACCTGCTTTAATGCTGATAGAAAGGAGAAAGGGTAATACCTCTATCCCTTCTACAGCGGGAGAGCCGGTAGTCGAGTCTTGGACAACATATCCGCACAATGCCATGACACAAAAACACGTTCTGGCGACGCAGCCGCTACAACAAAAATTTCAATCTACTGCACAAAAATCCCATTCTAGTATATAGTCTTCCCTTTTCTGCCCCCTGGAACGTGTTGTCGACTTGGGTCGACCAGGCCCCCTATTCCGCAACTCGCAAGAAACGTCACTACGAGTTGGTTGTTAGGGACCTCAATAGGAGAGGCAGGATGCTTTTTTGTCAATTTCACCTGTACATAGTTATTGTTGAATGTCTATCATGTCCCTTTTTACGTTATTTCTGCTATTTTGAGCTTGTCAGTCTTCGGCGGGTTCGTCGTTGGGAATAGGGGCTCTCGTCTCTCAGATTGATAATGACCCATTCGCAACTTTCAAAAATGTTGATAGTTTCTTCTTGACATGAATTCATTTGGTGTCTATGCCTGACTTGCTGCCTCCCTCCAAAACGCATGATAATCGTTGACACATACAAGTCCCATCTCCCTCCTCCTTGGATAACAATCCCGGCGGGTTGCTCCGTGTGATATATCCCAGTCCATTTGGCTTACTCAACCGTTTGTCCATCATTCCATCTCGTACTCATCTCTATCTCTTATCCTCTACGCAAACTCATCGTCCGCCTCCTCGATCGAGTTCTTGATGCGCACCAGGATAGTCGTCTTCCACTTGTCGAGCTTGCTGATCTGGTCAAACTGGAACAGGCGGTCGGTGAACTGCTCCTGGCTCTTGGCCTCGATGGCCTCGCACAGGTCCGTCAGGAGCTGGTGCTCGCGCTGGGCGGCGAACGAGGGGTCCATGTCGCGGTACTTTTCGAGGGCGCGCTGGGCCGCCACCAGGTCGCCGCTGGCCAGGTGGCAGATGCCCGCCTTGAGGAGGTAGTCCTTGACGCTGTACTTCATGAGGTTGTTGTTGATGGACTGCTCGGCCACGCGCTCGTACTTTTCGATGGCCTTGTAGTAGTCGCCCTCAATGGCGGCCACGTCGGCCACCTTGAGCCAGAGCTTGTTGGCAAGACTTGCCAAGTTAGTAGATGCCTCCAGACATAAGACGGTTTCCAACTTACGCCATGGCATTATCACCCTCGTACCAACTAGCAGCCAGCTCGTAGCACTCGAGCGCGCTCTTTGCGTCGCCGAGATCCACCTCGTACAGCTCGCCCAGGTTCTCCTTGTGAGAAGCAGCGCGGCGGAAGTTGCCCTTGGCGCAGTATCGGTCGACGGCCACGTTCAGACACCTGGCGGCGGCCTGGGGATCGTCCTTGCGGTAGGCCTTGAAGGCGTCGACGAGGGTGTTTGCGGCGTCATCGGGCTCCTTGAGCTTCTCGGTCTGGATCTGGGCGGCCTGCTCAAAGGCCTTGCCAGCTTCAATATCTTTTCGTGTTGTCTAATCAGCTTGCGTTCGGTGTGTATCGGGTTCAAGGTAGCAAGGACGCACTCTGCTGCTGCATCTTGAAGGCGTTGGCGGCCTGGGTGAAGAGGTCGGCGGCATCTTGGTACTTTTCCTCGCGTCCACCAAAGAAGCTGAAGCCGCTGCCTGCGCCCTGCAGGGTCTTTTGGGCCTGTGGACAGAAAACGTGGTCAGTATTCGTTGCGACTCGTGTGCTTATGGCGTGTCGGGGGGTCGGAGACAATGGCGGGGGAGGGGTTACGGAACCTTTTGGAGGAGAGCTCTAGGATCTTGGGCCATGGCTGTGAGGGTTCGCTATCTGGGTATCAAATGAAGTATGTCAAAGGAGAAGAGTAAAAAGAAGGAGCCACGTCAAGATGAGTTTGGCTTTGGGATGGGCGATTGAAGATGCAAGGTAGTTTAGGTATGGAAGCAGAGTTGCGGCTGAGCTATGACGACGGGGTCGCCTGAGCCACATTTGGCACAAGTGTCAGAGCCCGGTTAGTGGGGGTTGGGTTGCTGACTGCCTTGTACCGGCGCATAAAATAGCCGCCGCTGCCAAGCGCAGATCCCTTCAAAGATTGGAATTGGTATCACGAGAGATTGATAACTCAATGATACACTCTCAATCACGAGCAACAACTCTGATAAGTTTACGACACTGAAGGAGCCCATATATATTCGACAATTGGCCCACAATCAACCGCAATGGCGCTCTGCTCATCTTGCCGTCTCGCCCTCCGGCGTGCCATCACCACACGATCTATAAACTCAGCGACAACTCGCACCTTGACGACAAATTCAAGCTCGAAATCAACTGCCGCCTCCATCCTTGAGAAGCCCACCTGGTCAGTTCGCAGTCTTCTCCCCTCATCACCCTCGTCGGCACCGGCAGAGACCATCACACCCGCCCAGCTCCACCATCTCCTCCGTCTATCGGCCCTCCCTCTACCCCCAACACCAGCCGACGAAGCTGCCATGATCAACACGCTCCAGAGCCAGCTGCAATTCGTCCGCGCCGTGCAGCGAGTCGACACCAGTGGTGTAGAGCCCCTACGTGCCATCCGCGACGAGACAGACGCAGCCCACAGCGAAGCCACCATAGGACTCGCCGACCTGGACGAGGCGCTGAGCAGCGAGGTCCTCGTGGGCCATTACCAGCGCGCGAGGAGGGTCAGGGACAAGGTCGAGTCGGAAGCCGAGAGGTGGGATGCTCTGGGTACTGCGGGCAGGACGGCAGGAAGATATTTTGTTGTCGAGAGTGGGAAGAAGGACGTTGAGGGCATAGAATGATGATGGAACACATGCTGCAGATATGATACCCTTGGACAACAATGGAAAAAAAAAAACATTGGCATAAGTATATCATTCGCCATGTAATTGCACGCTCTTGAATCTAGAGCATCCGCCCTCCGCCGAGATACCCTTCTAACAATGTGTGTTGTGTGTATGAACCCAGAAATCTATACTTCATATCGTCATGACCGCTTACCACCATCCTTCCCCTTCCCCTCGGACCGTCTGCCATCCTATGACGACGTGCCATCGGGTCCATCCTTTGGTTTCGGCTTGGGCACCTTTTCGTACGCGTTGGGACTCGGCGCCCTCTTCTCCTTGCCCTTGCCGCCGCTCTTGCGCCCCCGCCGTCCGTGGTCGTGCCCGTGTCCGCAGCTCTGACGCTTGCCGCCCGCCGGTCGCGCGCCTTCGGGCTCCGAGTCCGAGTCTGAGTCGGACGACGAGTCGGAGGAGGATTCGTCGCTGGATTCGTCGACGGGCTTGGGTTTGTGGTAGATGCAGCACACTAGAGAGACAACTTGTTAGCACGTGCTTGAGAATATCCGCAATCAGAACATACCCTTGGAGCTCTTCCTCCCGAGACCCTCGTTGTCTACAACGTCCTCTGCCCACTGCACCGAACGCCCATTGGAAGAATGTGCGCCTCGAAGTCTCAGGATCCGCGGCGCCGGCTCGCCAGTCTCGGGCTCTTTGGGGGTCTCGGTCTGCGTCTGCGCAGGAGCCGGCGCATTGCTCTGCTGCTGCTGTCGTTGTGACATGATGTATTTCCTCGTGTGATGGTCGTCAAGGGATTGTTTGTAGAGAAGGAAGAAAAAGAGCGTAGGTTGAGTTGGACGAAATATTTGTTTGCAAAAGACCTTGTCACGCGCTGGTTATGGAAGCGGATGGCAAAGGAATGAATCGTCGTCGGTCATGGAGGGGCCGAGCCCAAAGAAAAAATCCGGGGTTTGCCCCCACGTCATCTCCTGTCAATGAGGTGATGTTTAAGCCACTCACTCATGAAGTGCATATACCTTTCTTTAAGTTCCTTGTTTTGTTTTGGGTGTGTTATACAAATAGTGCTACAGTCTATGCTTTCATGCAAATAGTATACATGTGACATTATACAGCGTCAAATCTTACACTCGTCATTCATCATGACTTCCTCAGTCGTGCTCTCATTCAGAGTTCATCTGGGCTCCTCGCCTCTCCGCCTTGGCCTTCTTCTTCTGCCCCTTCATGCTCCTCCGTGGTCGGCCTCTCTTGTGCTCCGCAAGCACTCGTGGCTTGTTGTTCATCCATCCGTTGATAGGTCGACGAGATCCAATGAATCGGCCTTCAGGGCTGTAAACGTCGACGGCTGGCCAGTCCGGCTCCGCCTGTGGCTCAGGTTCCCTGGGTTTCACGGGCTTCACCTTAACTGGGTTGGTATCTCTCCTCTTCGCAGCAAGAGCTAGGAAAGGATCAGAGCTAAACTCCCCCTTCTGCGTCACTCGCTCTACAGGTGGTGGTGGTTCTCGGGGTGGGGTGATCAAAGGCACAGCGAGGTCCTGAGCCCGAACCTGAGCCACCAACTCAACGTAGCCAACGCCCTCAATGAGGATGTCGGTCGAAACCACTCGGAACGGTAACCGATCAACCGTCAGTCCGACTGCGTTCTTCCTCGTCAGGGGGCCCGCTCGTATCTTGGTGACGTCGTGAGACAACTTGAAAGTTCCAGCATGCCGCATCTTGTCTCCAACACCAGGCAGCATGATGCTCGGGACACCAATAGACTCGCGCGTCTGCTCCTGGAAAGCAATCGCCTTGTCGGTCTGTGTGAGATGCTCCTCCAAGGGTGTAAAGTTATAGGCGAGGAACACCATGTTGGGGTTTTTGGGTGTAATACGAATAAGTCCTCCTCCGAGGATAAGCGACTTCCCTGGCTTCAGCGAGACCTGCTCAGGGACGATCCGTTTCTTCATGATCATGGATTGCCGGCACTCTTCCTTGACAAACAAGTCCAGGTCGCTTCGTGCCAGACCGGGTAGATCAATCAGCTCGCCCTTTCCGTTGCCAAATGGTACTCGAATCGGCGATGCAGTCGTTCCAGGTAGCGACGAAACCAGCGGCATATCGGGATAGTTCTTGGCGGGCTGCGCCGGGGGCAGCAAGTCTCCAACGTCCACATCTTCCCAGTCGCCTTCTCCGTCTTGATCGGTAGCAATTGACTCTGTGTTGACAGCCTCCCGAGGATATGTCGACACCGATGCCCGCTCCGCATCTTTGCCCATATTCATCCTGCCCTTGGGGTAGACAGCTTCAAAAAGCTGACTCTTGCCCACGTTGACCTTTCCAACCATCCAGCCCGCACCACCACGACGCCAGATATCTTCCTTGACATCCTTGGTCCACCATGCTCGTCGCGCACTAACACACTTGACGTTGCCCAGTCGCACACGGCCTCCGACTCGACCCAAAGCGTCTCGCAGCGTCTCACGCAGGTAGGGCATCATGGAATCAACAATCTCCTTAGTAGGTCCCAGCAAGTCGCCACGGGTGATGATGAAGCTAAGTTCTGTTTGCCGGTCCTTCTGGTACTTGCCCGCTCGCGATCGTCTGTTGCGTGTCCTTATGGGGATGTCTCCGAGCAGAACATTGAGTCGCGGGATCAACGACATGGGAAAGTCGGCGGCGTCGATAACGTGGTAAATGTGGTTGTACTTGTGCGGTGACTCTTCGATCGTTTCGCGCAGCGACTCTACTGTAGGATGATACATGGTGACTTTGGCCGTGTCACTCGTCGTGCTGTAGTGCTGCAAGTTGTGACATCGGTCGCATACAGGCTGCTTGTCTTGAGGAGGTGCTTCTGCCAGTATATTAGCTTCAATTGCATGAATGGCCAGGAAATGTACCCACTGGGAGCAACATCGCCCTCTGTCTCTGCCCCAGACATCAAGAGGGACGGTTTCAGGCCAAGCGCCTCCAGCTGACTCTGATCCAGCGTCTTGAGCACATCATCCACAACTCCGTCCTCTTCGCTCGCCGTGCGCTTAGGCTCATATGCCTCTGGGTTCAACCACTTCTTGACCCTTTTGCTATTCAAATCAAAGTACCCCAGCAGCTGAGGATCAGCCGTTTGCGAAAAGGCGCCACATCCCGTACAATTCAATGGCAGTCGTCTCCGAGGCTCTGCGGGAGCTTCTTTTGGGGGCAATTCGGTTTCGGTAACGGGGACATCTTGAGTAGCCGCCTCTGTATGGTTGAATCGTCGAGAATATAGTGTCGTGGTTCTTGAAGACGGCGCAACTCTGGGCGTTCTGATATGGCGAGCTGATCCAACCGCAGGACACAAGAAAAGAGGAACACTCGATGAAGCCGATGCCTCACCGATGCTGAGTGCCCGATTGAGCCATCGGGCCGACAATGCTCGGTGCATTGCGTTTCGAAACAACTTCAAGTTGAAGATGATCGCAAACCAAAAAAAAACCGACTTAGAAGAAATCCGCCTCCAAAAAATTCCACCCAACTCCAAGATCCTTGGCACGCGACATGTGGGTGGCCCCACTTAAAACATTTCCCATCCCGGGTCAACGCTCGGCCCGCACTTTGTCGAAAGACGGGCAGGGTCTGGTTGATTTTCTGGGTCTTGAGCGTCGACTTTTCGAAGCCATCGCGAAAGCCTCTAGATCTCGGGAGAACATTAGCGCATTTCCAATCGAGGGTTTGCGTGGTTCAAGATGAGGTCTCTCGGCGAACGTCTCAACACGCTTCGTAGGGTAAGTCAATTGTGCACAATGACTTGAGAATAGACCGCTGACAAGCTCTACAGAAGGTAGATATATCTCGCCATTGAACGACCGAAAGACGACCCAATGCTTACGCCGTTTACAGCTGATCAACATAAAATGCGGTCCCGGCGCTGCAGTCCTCCCCCCGGAGGTAACTAGAATACACATGGACTTTGCCAAGAGCCTCAAGGGCCATATGGGAGCCAAGTTGGTCACCTCGCCTACATGGGAAGCATATCATATCTAACGTCCCCTCCAACAGAAAGTTCTGGCGAGAGAACCTCCCCCGGCTAAAGTACCACAACCCCTCGGTCCCCATGATCGTCAACCGCCACACCCAAAGCGAGAACAAGCCCACCCTCTCCATCTACCTCCGCAAACCCGACGCATCCTCTCCACCCCCCGCGACTCGCAACCAGCCCGCCTCCTCGCGCGACAACCTCTCCAAGGCCGCTCCCCCAGATGCCGACGAGAGGGTCGTCACCATCGACATGAGCGAGAAGCACTCGTCGCACATCCTCGAGTACGTCCTGGCCGAGACCCGCGCCGTCGTCATCCAGCCCACCAAGGAGGAGATCCGAGAGCTGCAGGAGATCGAGGCCATGCGCAAGCAGGCCGAGGTCGACAGGGACCGCATGAGGGAACTCCGGGAGGAGAAGAAGCGCGAGGAGGACATGCTGAAGCGAGCCCGGGCGGCTGGTGGCGTTGCCGAGGAGGAGGAGTCATGAGTGACGACGGACCAGAAAAGATGGATATGACGCTGTACAATAAATGTATTACTCGACGCCTTGAATCTGGCAGGTGTACAAGTTGGGGATATAAAACAATACCACCAATGTTTGATCTGTTAAGAATGGGCTAATGTTGAAGCATGATGAGAAAATGATCAAATTTTACCTATTGGGCTTTACTTTGAGGATGGCATTTCCCATGACATACTTCATGCGTGCTTTGGTGTATTCAGGGCGCTTGTAACGGTTCGAATTCATGTTCTAAACACCACATCATGGCGTTGATGTAGTTCGGTATAGTCTATATATATTGCCAGTTGATAACCCTTCCAAACTCCATAGATGAAACGGAATGCCAATTCATAATTTCGTCAAGTGTATACTTTACTTTAGTCCAAAGCCCTCACTCTCACGGACGGCCGTCCACAGCAACTTTTCCAGCCTCTTCTTGGACTCGTATCGTGAGAGGGACAGCATGTTGAAGCATGTTCTGGCAATGGGGAACCTGCCCTCATCTTCTCCGAGGCAGGAAATCTTGATGGGTAACACAGCGGCGCCCATAGCGGGGATTCGGTCACTACCGGTAATGAACAGCAACAATTTGCGCTGGTCTTCAGGGGTGGCCGCTTTGAACGTCTCCCAGAACCAGTCGATAACAGGTTCGGAACCATCTGGCTTCTTGCTGCCCCAATTATCGTACTCAGCAACACCCCGTAGGGAATCAATATCGAGGGCCTCATCTGACCCTCGCACAAGAAGCTCAATCTCTTCCGGTCGGAACAGGGACAGGGCATTACCTCCGCACACAGTGTAGAAGCCCCTCTTGAAAGGCTCAAACTGCCTCGTCACGGACACATCAATGATGTACCGCACGTAAAGGTCCACATATTCTCGCCGATTATTGTTTGTAACGGGAATGCGTTCACCTCCTGGGCAAAGAGGAACCTCGACGGTAGTGCCATACTTCTCCGTCTCGATGACAAAATCGAGGGCAAAGGTTTCCTCCACATTGCCCTCATACTCGAGCAGTTGTCGAAGTCCTCGAGCCAGTCCAGGTCGGTATTCAGCAAGATCCTCGAGAGTATATCGCATAGGGGGCCTGGGGTGGGAAGAGGCTCCTGTACCCTGAGTAGGAGCCGATGCGATGAGTTTCCGGAAAGCAAAGGGTGGGAGAGCCAGGTCCAAAATGGTTGAGTTGTAAATAGCCAAGCCCATGACAACACCAACCAAGAAGAACTGGTCTGATGTCTCGAACGAGTTGGGGTTGAAATAGCAATGCTGAGAGTCCTCGTCATAGATAAACATCCCTGGCACAATGTTAGCTTGATTTGATGACGCCGAAAGCAGCTTCTCTCACCATGGTCGGGATTGAAAACTTCTCTAACGAGAAGCAAAAACCATTCCTTGCGTAAACCGCCAGCATCGACTCCCTCCTCGCCCTTGAAAGTAATGCGAAGGCCTTTCTTGATGTCCTCGCTCCCGCTTCCAATGACCTCACTGACAGCCTTGAGACTGTCGTCGACCAAGCAATCTCGTCGTACGTTGAGTTCGAGGAACTGATTGATGGCCTTGCGACTCATGATACTATCAAAGAAGGCGTCTCGGGCTTTGCTCTGCATCTGACGACGAGCATCATGCTCAAGGATGTGGTTCTTGGCCCATATGCTAAGGAGGAATGGGTACTGGCAGAACGAGAATTTTCCTCTCCGAGCTTCCCAGTTCTCAAAGTCGGCAATCAGATCAGTATAATCAATCATGGAGTTATAAAAGTCGCTCGTCGGCAGCACCTGTCCGTGAGAATGAACAGCATCTCGACTCGACCCGGTGCCGTTCTTGCTAGTGATCGGCGGTGCGTCTTCACTCCGTCTCCCATGAGGGAGGTTGTTGGCGGCAAAGAGGAGAGCCAGAACTCGTGAAGAGGCCTTTATCTGCCAATCGTCGCTGTACACAATCTTCTTTTCAGGCTCCTTGGTCTTCTTTGAGGAGCCAGAGCGGTTGATTTCGTCGTAGAGATAGGCCCCCGAGCGTCCTTCTTGCATCTGTGGGATGAGGCCAGCCGTTATGTCAACTCTGACTTCTCGTTTCTTGTCCCTTTGGCGCAGCATGCGGTATGTGAGGAAGCCAGAAGCCAGCTCCTTCGTCCTTGTAAATCGAGAGGGGTGATGTCTCGCAAACCAGGTGATCAATTGGTTGTGGCATTCAACCGATGAGTTGGAGATCAACCCAACGATGCGCTTGATGATTCCAGAATGTTGGCCAGATAGGAGGCCAGTTTCGGGAGTCCCCGTTTTCCCAGAGCGTGTCTCTTTAGCTGCTGGCGGCTTGGTATCCGGCTGGAGGATTCCGCCAAATGATTGCTGGTCTTCGTAAAGGAGTGGGTTTTCAAGCAGTATGAGAAGAAACCGCAGGTCTACCGGGTCCTTCAGGGGCCTCCCGGGTCGCTTAAGGAGCATTTCTGTTGCTTTGAGTAGCACACGTCGAGCATGCTCTTGGCCCTGCAAAAGATCTCGCTCGAAAGACTGCAGCTCTCGTGCAGTAGGCGGCTGGAAGTCATCAGCCCGAGAAAACTCTTCATATACAACGAACCAGCCGGCGGCAGTGTTTACGACAGCGCTGTACCAGCCCATCAAATCACCCCAATTCATCTGCGGGGTCTTGGTAATAGCTGGAACGCTTGAAAAGCTACGCTCATTTCGATGTGTTGGTGGTCTCCGAGATCGCGCCTCCTCCTGGCTGCCAGTCCACCACGTTCCATTCTCTGCAAAGTCGCCCAGTAGAAGCAGCTTCGGATCAAGATCCCACATTCCCTCATCTCCTTGGGGATTGCTTCGCTCTTCTCGCTGTTCGCGCGCTTGCCGGTTTTCTGAAGGCTCCCGACGATGCTCTCGTTGCTCTCGATGCTCGTGTTGCGCTACAGGCCTTCGGCGGGTTGATTCACTTCCCCCTCTTGGGGGATGGCGATGGTGATGGGTCATGAATGACGAGTTGATGCATTCAAATGAGCCGAAACAGGCAACTAAGTAGTCTTCCAGCGGTTTGAATATTCGCTTAGGATCGCTGTCGTCTGTCGTCGAGGGTGGAGCGTGGTGGTCCTTGGACCCATCGCCTGACAAGATGTTCTGTACTGGAGGTTTTTCTGTGTATGAAGACGAGTAAGATCGAGCAATAGGCGCAGAATTCGTTCGCTGAGCGCTGGCTCGTAGGGTTGGTTCCTCATCGAATACATAATGTGACACATGTATAGTGGGAGATTTGGATGGAGCGGACACCTCCTGTCTTGAATCTATCACCACGGGTTTATGGCCAGCAGCTTGCATTCGGCTGCTGAACGATAGTCTATTCTTCGAATGATTTTGAGCATCGTGCGCGGGTTTAGGAACTCGATGTAGTTTCTTGGACAAGTACGAACGAATGGATTGCTGAACAAGTCGTCTCGTTTGCTCGATCGAGATATGCGGGACTGCATCGCTATCAGCAATTGATCCAAACCGTTTCCGCGAACGCCTACCTCTTGCCGGAGAGGGTTGGGGTGCGCCAGGGGGGCCTTGGCTTGCATCGCGGCGCGTTCTCGAGGTGACATTGTCCGCACTTAGCGGCTCCAGGTCATTGACAGTGGTACAGATGGTGCACTTGAAAACCTTGAGGTCCCTCGGCCACCGCACTAGGGAACCACAGGTCATGCAGTTTCCCGTCGCAAAGTCCTTGCTCCCTGCAGGACCCCCTCGAGTATGGGACGGATTCCGGGCGTGGTTCTTGGGCGCTTGTCGAGGCATTGCGGCGTCATCATCTGTAAAGCCCAAGTCGGGCGGAGGCGCGCCGACAGAGTTCTGCCTCTTCTTCTTGCCACTAAAGAGAGAAGGGAAGGGCTGGCTCATAGAGCGCGTGTGCTGGGGCCGGCGAGCAGGCTTGGACGGTGGTCGCGAGGGGTGAAAGTCGGAGTCGTCGGAGCTCGAGTCGGCGTTGGCATTGGAGATGGACAGGTCAAAGTTGCGACCATGCGGTGTCGGTGGCAGCGCTGTCGAATAGACTGCGTTGAGAGTCGTGGGTGTGTGTAGAGCGGTGTTGTGAATTCGACTGATGAGGTCACCAGAAGAGTTGTTGTTGGGTTGAGACCCACGACGAGTCGACCAGGGAGCCATTTCCAGGGAAGCCGCCGAGGATCAAGGGAGCTGGTGTGATGGTCACGGGACGGTCGTCTAGTTAGGGGGAGAGCCCTTCAGCTCGAATTTGGCGGCGGTGACAGGAAAGAGAAAGACGATGACTTCGGAAGGAAAAAGAAGAGTGTCTCTTCTCCCTCAAGAAAGCATCATCAAAAGTCTGCGAGTCCAAAATTGGAAGCAAGCCTCATCGACGCCAGGTACGCCAGGGTGTCAGGGGAACCGGGCATAAGCAACCTCGAGGGATACGGTACACAGACGTTCAGTTCAGCTTTGTCCCCGTCGAGTTCCAGGGATGGATGCAAAGAAAAGGTCAACATTCAGGCGAAGGAGTGGTGAACTGATGTCGTTAAACAATCCCGCGGATGCGGTTGGTGAAACAATGGACGAAAGCCAGCTCAGTACAAGAATAGCTTGCTCAACGTGGTGACGATACAGTGGGCTACAAGCGGCCGACCAGCTTCCGGCTTATCAACTGCGACCAAGATATCCTGGCTTCTGGTGGACGAATTCGCCCAGAGCGTCTTGCGCGTTCCGCCGTATCCGTCATTCACGGGCATGGGAATCCAATCGAGGGTCGGGTTTAGACGCCCAGAAGCAGGGGGTCAAGAGGAACCGCGACGAATACGGACGGACATTGCCAAGGAGGCGTGGAGTTCCAAGCGGCCGCTCAGGAATGAAGTGGACAAGCAAAATGCAGGATTGACATTTGCTTATCCGAGCTTGGACGGAGACGCACCATGGGACGGGCTCCTCCTTGGCTGCTACCGGGAATGCGCTTATACACGATCTCGAGTGCAGCGTTGGACCTCGTATTCTCCCATTTTCACTTCATTTATAGCTTCGCCCAATGAGCGCGAGAGCCGTCACCGCATCTGGACTTGCTACTACAAGGGTAGTAGCACGACAGTTTCTATGATAGTTGCCCGCTCATGTCATCAACTGCACGCTCCTTCAAGGGGAACTGCTCGGAGTAATCTCCAGGAGATGCTGACCTGCAAACATGGACCAGATTCAAATCCCGGATCCGAAAAAAGAGACGAGATGAAACGAGATGCAGGGGCTCTGTTAAGCCATTGACGATCCCCGCAAAATTACCCCTGGCGGCCGATGTTTGTGGCGGCCGAAGGACGGGACCCGTCCATCACGGGCAGCCAGTGGAGGGCGCCAGCGAAGCGGCCGAAGCCGGCACCCGGCCGGGCCTTGAAGTTGTTGTCTATCACCTCACGATTCGTGTCTTTAATCAGTGATTCACCATGTCGTATCCTTCCCTGTCGGTTATTTGGACGCAAATGATATGTGATCCCTTCTTGACGAGTTACCTGACACGATCGTCTCAACTGGTTAGCCGAGGACAGCAATCCATGATTAATCTCCATGTTGATAGCCGACCTTCGGTTGCGTAAAGTATGATGGCCATAACCTATCACTAGCGGTTCAATTCCCAAGCCAGTGTGAATACAGCATCTTCGCAAACGTAATCTGGGAGCACTGTGGCGTGGTAACGTGGGAATTGAGAGTCCAATCGGCGATTTACCCTCTGAGTTGATGAATCAACACGTAGAACAGGGGTTTGTCTTGACACACCAGGACAACATCAACCCCAGCAGGTCACAGGAAATTATACGGGCTGCACATACGGATACTGACTGAACAACTCTAGTCTATCAACAGGACTCTACTCTGATATCCACAAACTCCAGATAAGCTGGGTTTCTAGTTAACCTTAACTCAACTTGAGCCTCACAACATTACGGGAAACTACCCTAGACACTGAGTCTAAACACAAGTCCGTGCAGTTTTTATGCAAGGATCTATGTTTATAGAATCACTGTAGGCTTTTATTCTCATGCATTCGATTGCCTTGCAACTCGGTGGCTGTGATCGCTTGGTATTCATGCTAATAGATATATCCAGAGTGTGCCCAATTCACGTTGTCAAAACCAGTCCCTTGTTATCCAAGCCTACACCGCAACGCCAAATGAACCTTCACACAGTTCCGCCCGTGCCGGTCATGACGCGACATGCTTCCCGAGATCATGTCATTTCAATGCTGGAGCAGCTCCACAAACTCCGGTCTCAACCCAAAGATAACATCAATCTCCTTGATCGTCTCGCTGCACCATGATCTCCCCTCCACACCGACTCCCACCAGCCTGGCCATATCTGATGGTGCCACCCCAGGTCGCGTCGTGCCATGCAGCGTGTAGTCGGCCTGCCCCCGGACAATGTTCAGATCGCCCCTCAGCTCTGCCATGGTTTCGCCTCGGGTGTTGCGCAGCTCAAAGATGCAGTGACCGTGATCGATCTCCACAGGACTCGGATTATCTAGGTGAAAGGTCGCCACAATGCCATTATCACTGGAGCGTGATAGCTTCTTGAGCTCCATTTGCGGCCCGTTCATACACTGCAGTGGGATATCGAGGCACATTTCGCAACCCGACGAGGTGCCCAAGGCTCCAACAGTGCACCAGCCATTGTCGAGCTGGAAACTGCTATCGCTGTCGAGCATGAGGCTTCGGATGAATGTTCGAAAGGCTGTCATATCGGTAATGTCGATGCGCTGTTCTTTGACTAGGACTTTGGTACCCCAAAAGCTCGTCTGGACTTCAGGCAACTCCACCGTGCCAAAGCTGAAACCATTGAAGGAAAGTTCGACGTCCATAGCGCCGATGATACTGGAAATGGCACCAGAGTCGACAAGGCGGCTCTCGATAGCAAGGCAGAAGGAGCTGGCACATGAGTCAACGAACGTCATAAACTGTGCGCAGCGACAATCCTCACCTTTCAGAAGCATCACTGATCTTGATCTTGGTAACTTCGAGACTCGCGCGGTCCAATAGATACTGCATCACTGTGTCCATGATGCCAAACGGGGAGAAGCGTGCTCTCTGTCGACGGTGCCTCGGATCAAGTCTTGAGTCGAGGATCGGCCGGGCATAGGCCCTGAAAAGTGGCGAGTCGGCGATGTTCATGGCGACTGAACTGATAACTTCTTCGAAGGCAGTCTCGTGCTTTGGTATCTAAACGCAAGACCGGAATCTCCGGACTCAACAGGAGAGGTGAGGTTGGTCTGGAACGACTCGGTCTAGGCAAGTATGATGATTGAAGGCGTTGGTCAAGTTGGAATCTGCGTGCGCGAAGAATCGCAAGAGCGCAAACAACAGGACAGATGGATCCTGAGCAGTGCAGAGTAGACAGCCTGGAAGTGCGAGGCAGGTGCAAACAATGAGCTGAGAGCATGAACCAGCGCCAACCTACATATGAATGTCCACGACCCAGCCATCCATCCAACATTATGAGCTGTCCTCCTGCATAGCCCATCACTCATCGCGCAAGACATCGACAAGGGCCATCCCATTCGACCCGGAGGCTCCCGTCGTCTCTATACACGTACAGACATGCACCCATGCGCTGAGGTTGGGATACTATCAATGCGCCCTGCAGTTGAACCAACAGGCGCAGACAAGCTTCAGCATGCAGTCAAAGTGGCCTAGCGGGACTAGGATTCACCACCAGATGTTCACTCTTGTGGCTGTGACAACCTCAAAAGGAGTGCCAAGTCTGATTTAATCTGATCTCATGTCAGCTTGCGAATTGGGTACCAAGCCGCGCTCACCATGTTTCCGGATCCTATTGGGTGGTTCGGGACTATTTCTAAATCTGATAGGATCCTATAAGCGGCTATCTCACAACTGAGTTGCTAAGACGAGCAAAGAGAAGAAAAGAAAAGCCAAGTTATTCACCGCTATCCTTCAGCTCCCTCAGCTCAGAACATGGCCTGACTTGCACAGCATGGATCTGGTCTTGAAATCATGCCAAGTAGCTCCACCACATACATACATGCAGATGCAGCTGTCTTGCGGGGAAGCATCCGTCAAAAGAAAAGAAAAGACGAAAAGAGATCCTGGGTCTATTTGAGAATGCGCGAAGAAACACAAATGCTAATGATAAAAGGCGTCTCTGGCAGCCTACTAAGGCAGGTATTATCTGTATCCGATCCCACTTGCTCCGTTAAATCATCGTGCAGATTCCCCTCTTACATGAACTGGAACCATCTCGGAAGGAACAACCCGGAGAACAAAAGCCAAACGAGAAAAGAATCAAGAACGCCGCTTACGAGGATGCCTCAGGCTTCTTTTCCTCTTCTTCGGGCTTCTTCTCTTCAACTTCGGGTTTTTCGCTAGCCTCTGTCTTCTCCTCAGCCTTCTCCTCAGACTTCTCCTCGACCTCGGGCTTCTCGATCTTCTCCTCTTCAGGCTTCTCAGCCTCGACGGGCTCGGGCTCAACAGCCTCAGGCTCGTCACCAGCCTCGGCCTTTGTGGACTCAGCAACCTCGACCTCCTCGGGGGCGGCCTCGGGCTCCTCATCGTCAAAGACGATGGCAGCCTTGATGGCGGACTTGTTCTTGATGCTCTCAAGAGCCTCACCGAACTGCTCTAGCTTGAAGGTCTTGTTGACGATACCCTTGGTCTTTACCTTGCCAGAGTCGAGGTAGTCAATGGTGGCGGCTGCAACCGGAAGTCAGTATTCGACGGAGAACGGAAATCGAGGCATGACTTACGGAACATGTAGGTCTCGGAGAACGAGCCCAGAATTGTGATCTCATCACCAAAGATCTTGGATGGGGGCCAAGAGACACGGTCGGCGTTGGCGTACACGCCGTAGACGACCAGAGTACCACCACGTCGGACATAGTTAATGGAGTCCTCGAGAATTCTGACGGAGCCGGTAGCCTCAACAACTATACAAATGTTAGTTCCGGACTGGCTGTCTATCCAATGCGGACCTACCGATATCAAAGCCATAGGGGTTCTCCTTCTTGAGCTGAGCAAACTGCTCGTCGGGGTTGGATCGTGAAAGCTCGATGTACTGGTCAGCAGCCTCGAGGCTCTTGGCCAGTTCCATCTTCAGACCACCGGGCGCAGCAACGGTGACCTTGCAGCCACCGTTTTGTCGGAGGAGTTGAGCAAGCATCTATAATGCCATTAGCCTTGGGTCAGCGACGACTGTTAAAATTGCGACCTACCAGACCAGTAGGGCCGGCACCGAACATGAGAACATGGGAGCCCAGCTTGGGTCGGATCTTCTCAAGGCCATGGCAAGCGCAGGAGGCGGGCTCAAGAAGAGTGGCATCGACCCAGGAGAGGTTCTGAATCTTGAAGACCTTGGCCGCAGGATAGGCACAGTACTCGGCGAAGCCACCGTTCATTGTTACACCGTGGGCGTTGAACTGCATATTGTTAGTGTTGTCCTTGGTTGTGAGTTGCCATTATTACTGACGTTCTCGCAGAGAAGAGGCTGGCCTCTTCGGCAGTAGAAGCACTCATTGCAAAGCTCACTGTTGTCGGCAGCGACACGGTCGCCAATAGCGAACCCATTGACGTTCTAGATAATGTGGGTTAGCGAGATCTGCCAGACAAGGTCTATCGAGATTGGAACACGAACCTTGCCAACGGCGGCGACGATACCGACGGTCTCGTGACCAGGAATCAAGGGGAACTTGGCAATGAATTCACCCTCATGGATATGCTAGTGCAATTGTCAGCCCCTGTTTGACGAGCATGTCGAGTGCCGTGAGTTGGGGTAATCACCAGATCTAAGATCCGAGGTCAGCTGCTACATATCCCCTGTACGAAGTGGTAGTATTGACTTACCAGTTCCACACACACCGCAGGCCTTGACTTGAACGAGGACGTCATTGTCCCGCATTTCAGGGAGCGGGACGGTCACGATGGAGAAATCTTCGGGCTTCTCATATCTATGTTCAGGGTGGAGATCGATGTTAGTCAAGGGGATGTTGGAGTCCAAGCTGTCGAGCTAATGACAAGCGAAAGGATGACCTTGATGGTCTCCGCCGCGGGTATATAAAGCTACGAGTGCCTATGTCTAAGGCCTTGACATACCTGAGAGCCTTCATTTCTGTGGGAAGAGTCGCCATTTTGACTGAAGAGGGGTTGAACGAGGTGGGATGGAGGTGAGTGAAGTGAACAAAGGCGTCAATGTCGGGACAGGTGCTGATGACGAGGTGTTAAGGACAAGTCGAGTGTCTAGGGAGATGTGTATCCCTGAGCTTGCTGAGTTGAGAGAAGAAGAGGAAGCTTGTTGACAGAGCAAGATATGAGATCGAAGCGAGGAAAGGCGGGTTTTTGTTGACGAGAGATAAAGACAAGATGGGGAGATTATCGAAGGACAACGGGTATTTCAACAACCGGGACACGCTCATTCCCGAGGGGAAAGGGAAGAGGACGAGGCCCAGGAGTCGCCAGGAGTCGCAAGGTATCGTCGGGACTCGCAAGGAGTCGGCCAGGAGCCCATGATTCCAGGGGTATCTCGCTCTGCCCACCTCCACGATGCCCGGCGAGACACCGAGCCACCGAACCAGACATCAGGAAATGCCAGGAAGCCATGGCCCAACATGGTGAAAGCATCGATCTGCCTCCCACCCAAGCGAGTGGTTCGTGCTGCTCCGCACCAGTAGCAGTGCGGCCATCTTGGAGGGCGCCCAATCTCGACCAGCATGGTGGGCGCTGAGTGTGGAAGAGTCACCTCATGGTGAAAGCTCGAGCCCGTTTTCCCCAGTCCAACATCCCCTGATCCTGTCAAAGCCCTCGGTCCTTTCGACCGTATCGTCATGACGCCTCCAAAAGGGGGAGATATCGGGAAAACAAGGAAGGGAAAATGGCTGCAGCGTGCCTCTTTGAGTGGTTTTCACTGCAACAAGTTCAGCTCAGCGCTGCCATGGTAGAGGCTTACCATACGCGGTCGTCTCTTTCAGGTCTGTATACTTACACGGACAACTCGACTCCAACGCCTCCCAAGCTCGGGCCAGCAGCAACGACAATTGTCACGGCTGGGTACCTGCTTTCACCAGGCTTACCTAGGTAAGCAAGTGTGAAGTGCAGGCATATGCACCTCATCGCCCATGGGGAAGCTCCCTGGCTCGGTTTCACCGAGAGACAAACATGGCGATACATGCATGATACAACAGCCAGGCCCAGACCGGCGCAGCCTCTCAATGCAAGGCAAGGCGACACAGGGCTGGGCGCGAAGACGCATGGCGACCCAAGGTAAAGGCAAGGTCAGAAATGCAAGGGAAACCCAGGACACTCAGCCGAGCGGCCGTTGGTAGTAAACGGGCGTTGGACGGTGGTCTGTTTTCTATAAGCCGTTGCCGTTGCTCCAGACGCCATGAGTGGCCCGGACCGTGGTGCCGGTATCCGGTGAGGCCGTGAAACCTTCCGGTGAGGTGAGAAGGTGAGCCGTGGGCAACGGTATCGTACCGTTTTGTATCTTGTTTACCGATTTCACTTCGTGATGTGGATTGTCATATCAACGACGTAACCCTCGGCGCAGCAGCGCTCTGGCTCCTGGTTGGATGCTGGCGTGGACAGGGGGAGAATATGCCTCTCACCGAGGATGAGAGATGAGCCCGTGGCAGCATGCGGAAGGCGATGCCTGCAAGTGGTGAGGCCTGCGAGCGGCACATACCCCTTTTGCATGATTTGCGGAGGTGAGCATGTCGATGTGAATGATTGAGGGCATTCCCACGTACGACCCGCCCCAACGTCCATCTCCCCCAGACTCTCACCACTAACACACCCTGGTAAGTGGCGGAGATGCTGTTTTGGGACTTTGCGCCTCTGCTCTTCACCAACACACACCTTGGCTCATGTGGAGAGAGTATGTAAAGCTTCGACTCGGAGCCGCAGAGCGAGTTCCATTTTCAGCTCTCCTTCCATAGAATGTGCAGAGAAGACGCATGGAATAATCTGGATGCTCCTGATATGTCCCTTTCCCCAGGATTTCACCTACCATTCGCGGCTCCGCATCCTCGAATCTCACCTTACTCGCCGCCACAGCCTCGAAGCAACACAGCTCGGTGGTGTGTTCAAGGTGACGGCCAAGGTGTCCCTGAGGTGTAGGCCTCACGAGAAGAACGTGTTTAAACGGAGCATCTGACGTAAGAGTCAACCCACCGTCCGACACTTGCACTCTACCCCGAATAATTAGCTACGATTACCCCGAGCCCAATGCCAGCTGCTGCTCTTGTCTCGTCGTGGCAAGCAAGTCTCGGACGCACAAACGAGTCCTCGCCGTTCAGCCGAGAAAGCTTCTAGACGCTGCCTTTCCAGCGAGTCCCGAGCTTCTTTACCATGCTCATCGAGGCACGTACCGATCAAGGATCAAGGGTGAGGTCACGGTCAGGTCACTCAGCGGACACACCTTTCCAGCAAAGGGCAACGGGACGGATCGTTCCCTTCGGGCAGTGTCCGGTTTGGCAGGTAGGTAGAGGACAGAGGTAAGGTAGGTAGGTGATATTCGTATCGTTTTTCACATGGATCACTTTAAAGATTTGACGTCTTCACGTTATCTCCCGAGCAATTATCTCGTTTTGACGGCGGCAACAATCGACCCTGATGCAAATGATTTCCGAGGTTCTAACCCTCAAACTCCCATGGTGTCTGTCTGTCTCCCACGCAACCTGTCACACGAGCGAAACCCATGGTGAAAATTGCCCTCCATTTTTATGAGTACATGCCGATACCGTTCGCCATGCAGCCCATTTGTTCACCACCGCAAGGAAATTGGGTTCGTTTAAGAGGGGGGAGCAGCGCCACGGCCACGGCCGTAACCACCACGGCTGTCAAGCAAGGTTAGCCAATTGCGCTGTTGTCGATGCTAATCTGTCAGGGAAACTCACAACTGAGGAGCGAACTCGCCGGGAGCACCGCCCTCCTTGCCCTCGCCAGCATCCCTTCGTCGGTATCCGCCCTCACGGTCGCCTCGGTCGCCACCACGGCCACGGCCAAAGGGTCTTCGCTCGCGCTCGCCCTCGCCGAGCATGCCACGGGGAGGAGCGTGCGATCGTTGTTGCTTGATGTGGGTAGCAGGAACGATCTCAGCGGGGAGGTGAAGCCATTCGCGCAGGTAGTCGAGACCCTCGGGGGTCAGGGTGTAGTAGTAGTACTGCCACGAGAACTGGGTCTTGACGTAGCCGCGGGAGTTGAGGGACTGAAGAGCCTTGATAACGAACAGGTTCTTGGTGTCGATATCGGGGTGCTTGGGAAGGTTGAAGTCCTTCTGGGCGACGAGGACACCCTCTCGGAAGAGGTACTGACGGAATTGTTAGTCTTGGTGTTTCTTGTGCATTGCCAATTCGCAGCTCATTCTCGCGCGGGCGGGAGCTGCTGCGGCGGCGCCGGGAGCGCCAGGTGAGTCTGTATTACCTCGTGGATCTTCTTGCGGTCGGCCTTGGGAATCAACATCGTGGCGGTATTGCTGCTCGTCGAAGGGGTCGATGTTGGAAGGTGGCAGGTTTCGGAGGGACGAAGGCAGATCTCAAATTGGATAACTTTTGTGGGCGGAAACCCTACTTGAAATTCGACGTAGCGAAGTGGGGGTTTGCTGTGTGCCCGTGGCTGGTGACCTTGTCACGTGCTGATGCGGTTATCGATGTGGCTGGTGAGGTGGCACCTTGAATCGCCATCGACCTAGTAGCTTCGTCAACCCAGTGTTTTTCTAGGTCAACATCAGGCAAATACTTACAACACCCTCCGATCCTCCCCCTGCCGACTTTTCGCGGTCCATACAGCCACTAGAATGTCGTCGCGAAATCTCAACGTGCTGGTTACCAGCTTTGCCGGTCTCGGCTTGCCACCTACACTCGTTCTGCCTCTTCCTCCATCAACTACCATCACAGAACTGCGAGATCGCATCGACGAGCGACTACCAACAACTCAGTCTAGACTCATCCTCACAACTCTTTCAAATAAGCAACTGCCATCAGCTTCGGATTCGCCAATCTCTGAATATCTTTCTACAAGCGAAGATGAGTTCTTGTCGTTGCGACTGGCAGTGCCGCTCTGCGGTGGCAAGGGTGGTTTCGGATCACAGCTGAGAGCTGCGGGTGGTCGCATGTCTTCTCGGAAGAAGAAGAACCAAGAAGATCACGGTTCGAGCCGTAACCTGGATGGCCGACGGTTGCGCACGGTGAACGAGGCCAAGGCTCTGGCCGAGTATCTCGCCATCAAGCCCGAGATGGAGAAGAAGGAGAAGGAGAAGCGCCGTGAGCGCTGGGAGCAGATTGTCCAGCTGTCGGAGCAGAAGGAGGCTGAGATCAAGTCAGGCAGCAAGAGCCGGCTTGACGGCAAGTGGGTTGAGGACAAGGAGGAGAGCAGCGAGCGTACCCGAGATGCTGTCCTAGCTGCCATGAAGGCTGGCAACTACAAGGACAACCTACTGAGCACCTCTCACGAGTCAAACTCTACGCAGACGAGCAATGAGCAATCCGGCTCGGATGAGGAAAAGGGCGCCTCGTCTCAGGGATCAACGCCGCCCCCGGTGGAACAAGCCAAGCCTGAGAAGGAAAAGGCGAGGACCTTCTTTGGATTTGACGAGGATGACGAGTTTATGAGCTCCGACGACGAAGAGGCCGAGGAAAAGTGATATTTACACCCTTTTTCATGAGTTTGGTCTCTGGTTGCTATGGCCGGATGGGGCCGGCCAATGACGACCGGGATTAATGGGATTACGGCGCATGGGACCCTTGGTGTTTTTTGGATTTGAATTGCCAGCGCTTCCGGTTGAAGTTTGATAGTTCACATGATACCAATAATAGTCCACTCAATGGCATGAGTCAGCAAAACGTCACGATATCTATGTCATTGATTGAAGGGATGAAGGATTCAGACAGAAGTCAACGTTTACGAGGATTTTATACAGCAGGCAGCTTCACAAATGATACAATTGCAGTGTGTCTGCTCTGTCTCTTCTAAACCATCCACTACTCCAAGACTACATGTCCAGCTTAAGCGTCCAGCTTGACGGGGAAGTTTCCGGCCTCTGTACGATGCGTTAGTATGGCTTGGGGGGCCGAATTGTCCAAGGGGGAGCGTACCGCGCTGCTCATCCCATCGGTTGTACCAGCCGGAGGGGCAGAGGGATCGGTAAGAGAGCCAGAACTAGGGGCCAATTAGTAACCGGGAGCTTCGAATAGGGTCTTCGTCTTTGGCGATGCGTACCTGGCGGCAGGGCGCAAAGTCCTCACCCTTGGCGAGGATGCACTTGTGGTAGTCGACGTAGTTTTGCCAGCAGTGCTTGGTCTGGTTCTGGTTGGGGAAACGGGCGTCGGTGCCTAGGATGTCATCATGTCAGATCTGTGTCTGGTCTAGTCGGAGCCATTGGCGACAGTGCAATTGAGTATCGATCGCGCGTCGGGTCGTCGTCGATGGTCGTCGGTCGTGGGAGGGATTGATTGTGCTTACCAGCTGCGCGGAATTGTTAGCCTCGGGATCGAATCAGGTCATTTTTTCGAGGGCGGCGCTGGCAGCCGCCCCAGCGGGATTATTAGGGAACGTACCAGTGACAAACTTGAAGGGCTTGGTGACAAGCTCCTGACCGTCTTCCGCCATTGTGAATTGGTTTCGAAGGGAATTGACTTGGGAAAGGAGGGGAGATTTGTCTAGGTCAATGCCGGATGGAGCTCGGTGCGGGCGGTTTTGGATGGAGAGAGGTTGCTGCGTTGCGTCGACGTTGTCGGCTCGAATCAGGTGGTTCGATTTCCGGGAGAGCTTGGGTTTGTGCCTCAGGCTGTCACGGGCCAATGGCGTAAGGCACCCAACCCGGATTGGTGGGTCCCGCTGGCTGGCAATTGCTTGCACATCAGATGTTCGTTCGGCCAACTCCAAACACTCCCTCCCAAGGCCGATAATTTCCAATTGAATCACCTCCTCTGGACCTCTCACAGACCCTCCCCACTCATCAAGATGCGTTCCACCGCTTTTCTCCGGATGTTCAGGCAGACGCCTCGCATGCTGCGACCCGTTCCCGTGAGTGCAATGGATGGAATCTTCGGTTATGACATCAATGCTGACCATCTTCCGTCTCGCAGAAGGAGGACCAGGCCGGTACGTGAAACTAGGGAGCTCCCGCCGAGCCTCTCTCGGACCGCTCGAGACTCGAATACCGACTCGAAACTCTGTCAATGGGCTGGGAACTAACTGAATCTCTCAAGGCCACACTGTCTCTCAGCGACTTCGAAAGCTCAAGCAGATCCCTCCTGAGCTGTACCCCCTCGGTAAAGCCATGTCCTACCCCATTGAGTCCTTTTTCCATGCCCTAACCGCCCGTACCAGCCGTCGTTGTTGGCTTCGCCCTCGGCGCCGCCACCTACTCGATCAGCCGCAAGTTCATCGTCGACAAGAACCTCCGCCTGTCGCGACAGGGCCCCTCTGGGCGCGCCGAGCACCACGGCGAGGCCCACGGCGAGGAGGAGAAGCAGGAGCACTAAGCCCTTACTGAAAGACTGGGGAGCCTGCCGGGGAATTGGAAATGATTACTCGCCAACGGGGGGCAGTACTGTACATGTCGGGAGAATGGTAGCAGTGAATTCCATCAGGCATAAATCTTGAATATTCTCGGTGATGATATATATCTCATGCCCTCCAACCTGTAACCTGTGAATCCAATGCCTCAAAACGCCCTCGCTATGCCAGCAGTAGAGTCAACACCAAACCGAATTTTTCCTCATCTTTTTCACTCAGGTTTCGGCCCTGCAACGTCGAGTCCCTCCAACCCTTGCATGGGGTCAGGGCCAGAATCTGGCACTACCTTTGCATCATCTCCAAGCCTGTCATTCTCATCCGCCGCATGCTCGGCCAGCCAACCTTCCTGCACGCTCAGTCAGCATCGAGTGAGTGAGAGCGGATATGATCAAACATACCTTTTCCCAGATAGCGGTCTTACTGCCCAGTCCTTCGTCGGCGCTCTTGGGTGCCTTGGCTTGTGAGACCTTGAGGATCCTTCCGAAAAACTCCGACTGATCCATATTGTCGATTGCCTCCTTCGCATCGGCGGCGTCCTCGTACTCGACATATGCGAACCCTCTATGGGCTTCTCCAGAGTTTGGTGCTTCGGGCTTTGGCAACTTGCAGTCGACAATCTCTCCAAAGGGGATGAAGGCGTCAAGGATGTGACCTGTGGTGACCATCTGGGAGAGTCCACCAACGTAGACGGTCGCCTTCCATCGAGCTGCGTCCGACATTTTTGCTTTATATGAGATTTGGAGATGATGAATATGAGGAGTCGTGGTGAAGATCGTGTCAAGCTGTCGTCGTGAATCTCATATAGCTCTGTTGGCGGCTCAGAGCAACGGTTACCTTGGTTGTGGTAAGCTCCGTGCTCGTCACGTGACGTATAGCTTGAGACTCACAGGAACAGCTTTCAGTTTCAAAGTCAATTGTCCATCAAGGGCAATTTAGGAGAAGCATTCTTGCAGGGTATCGATATAGAGTCAGTTTTATACAGATTCAATTCAGAAGTGCCCATGAAGAAGAAGGCTGGGCTTGCTGGTTCCTCTTAAGAGCTGCATATCATCAAGTGAACCTCTTACAAGTGCTCGCGTACAAGTCCATCCCTACCTACATATCACCCACCACCCAATAGCGTATAAGAGAGAACCGTGGCTAGCAAACAGTCTCACAAAGGCATGTTGCAAAGAACGTCAAGAAAGTCAGTTCTGTGGCTGGAATATCGACGGTATGAGCCGGCAATCACTCGGGTACCTCCTCTAGTCTGTGTGGCCATTAACCCTGAAGCGCCATGACAATGGACAAGGAACAAACAATAAGCTCAGCTATCATCCAGCTTACATCTGACCTTTCCCATTTCCTCACTGCTCCCAAAGATGCCACGGTCACAAGAATTAAAGCCCCTAAAGATAGCTCCCAGCTGAGTCATCACGTGATAGCTGGCCCACCTCGAGGACAGCCGACTACTCAGGGGCACGGACGTGTCCGCTGTTAGGAGCTCCTGAGCATGGAGGGCAGCCTGCAATCTGGCATCATACCTCCCAATTAAAGACAACCGACTGCCCAACCTCGCCCTGCTTCGATCAACTTCGAAGCTATACTCGCGGGCAGAGGCAACAAGTTCTTTAATACTGCCTGGCCCTTGTCTAGCCAGAATTGTTTGGTTTTTGTCTTTATAACACTGACCGCCACCTCTAAACGTCATCCTGAGCTGGTCCTTCGTCGCATTAGTCCCCCGCCATCGCCATCATGGTGCGCCTTCGAGAGATACCCCGAACGGCCGCCTTCGCCTGGTCGCCAGGTGCCGGCAAGCCTGTCTTGGTCACCGGTACTCGCGCCGGCGCTGTCGATGCCGATTTTTCTGACGAGAGCAAGCTGGAGCTCTGGGATCTTGCTCTGGACGACCAAGAGCAAGGCCTCGAGTTGCAACCTGTCGCTAGCATCACCACCGACGCTAGGTAGAATTATATCCGTGGAAGCTCCAGGGGAATACAACATGCTGATCTAATTCAGGTTCTACGATGTTGCTTGGGGTCCTGCCAACGATGATCACCCCAAGGGTATCATTGCAGGTGCCCTCGAGAACGGCTCATTGGATCTTTGGGACGCCGAGAAGCTCATTGCTGGGGACTCAGATGCCCTGATCTCACAAACCTCCAAGCACACCGGCCCAATCAAGACAATACAATTCAACCCCCTGAAGCCGCAGATTCTGGCCACGGCTGGCGCTAAGGGCGAGCTCTTCATCTACGATGTGAACGACATCGCGAACCCTTTCAGGCTAGGAAACACGGCCGCCCGATCCGACGATATCGAATGCCTTGCATGGAACCAGAAGGTCTCTCATATTCTTGCAACTGGCGGTAACGGTGGTTTCGTGACCGTGTGGGACTTGAAGACCAAGAAAGCTTCATTGACTCTTAACAACAGCCGAAAGGCCGTCAGTTCCATCGCCTGGGACCCCAACCACTCCACAAAGCTCTTGACGGCGACTCCAGATGATAACACCCCCGTCATTCTGATGTGGGATCTCCGAAACTCCAATGCTCCCGAGAGAACACTCCAGGGTCACGAATCAGGTGTCCTGTCCTTGTCGTGGTGCCAACAAGACAGCGACCTGCTACTCTCTTCAGGCAAGGATAACCGCACCATTGTCTGGAACCCCAACACCGGCGAGCGTTATGGCGAGCTGCCTGAAGTGACGAACTGGACTTTCCTCACTCGTTTCAACCCTCATAACCCCAACCTTTCGGCGACTGCCAGCTTCGACGGCAAGATCACGGTGCAGACACTACAAAACACCAACCCCGACACATCCAAGGCTGCGGCCGAGAAGAACCTGGATGACGAAGACTTTTTCCGCGCCGCTCAAGACCAGCCCCAGGACGCATCATGGACCCTGGCCAAGGCCCCCAACTGGTTCGAGAGACCCATTGGCGCCTCGTTCGGTTTCGGAGGCAAGGTTGTGGTGTTCAAGGCCAACCCTGTCCAGGCTGGGCAGAAGCGATCTTCCAAGGTTATGATTACCAACTTCTCAATCGATTCCGATGTGTCTTCTGCCACCGAGAAGTTCCAGGAGGCCATCGCTTCTGGTGATATCTCTTCCATTTGCGCCGACCGCATTGAGCAGGCCAAGACTGAGGAGGAAAAGGCCGATTGGCAGGTGATGGAGACTCTTGTTGGCGACAACCCTCGCAGCAAGATTGTCGATTATCTCGGCTTCAATGAGGAGGATCTTGCCAATGGCAGTGTTAAGGAGGGAGAGGGAGAGGCTGATGATGATGCTGAGGCCGAGACCAAGGAAGATGCCGAAGATAAGAAGAAGAAGCGTGTTTCTAGCTTCTTTGACGGCGCCGAGGCCGAGGACGACGATTTCCTGTCCAACCTTGCTGCTACCAAGGACGCCAAGACTGACAACCCCTTCCAACTGTTCAGCGAGTCTGATAGCCCAGTTGAGAAGGATATCACTAGAGCTCTGATGCTGGGCAACTTCGCCAAGGCTACTGAACGTTGCTTGAAGGAGGAGCGCTTCGCTGATGCATTTTTGATCGCCAACTGTGGCGGCCAAGAGCTCGCTGACAAGGTCCAGTCCGCTTATCTGGCTCGCAAGAGCGGCCAACCCAGCTATATGCGCCTCCTTGGCTCTGTCATTGCCAAAAACCTTTGGGACGTCGTTTACAATGCCGACCTTGAGGACTGGCAGGAGACCATGGCCATCATCTGCACTTTCTCTGACCCCGCCGAGTTCTCGGACCTTTGCGAGGCGCTGGGAGACAGGATTAACGAGGAAGGATCCCGAAAGGATGCTTCGTTCTGCTACTTGGTTGGCTCCAAGCTCGAGAAGGTCGTGTCGATCTGGGCTGCCGAGTTGGATGAGGCAGAGCAGGCTGGCTTGAAAGAGGCATCTGGAGATTCCACCTTCTCTGTCCATGCCAAGTCCCTGCAAAACTTCATCGAGAAGGTCACCGTCTTCCGCCATGTCACCAAGTTCCAGGATGGCGAAAAGGGACTGAGCTCGGACTGGAAGCTCGCCACTCTGTACGACAAGTACACCGAGTATGCTGATATCCTGGCTGGCCATGGTCAGCTTGAGACTGCTCAGAAGTATCTCGACCTTCTCCCATCCAACTATCCCGCTGCGGAACTGGCCAGGAACCGTGTACGACTTGCCACCAAGAAGCCTGCTGCTCAGCCCAGCGCCAGAGTACCAGCATCTTCGAGCCGCACTTCGTCCAGAATCCAGCCCGCCATAGGCTATCAGCCCCCCCAGTCCGTGCCGGCGCCGGCTCCTGCTCAGACTGCGGCCAACCCCTATAGCAACATCGCCCAGAACCCGGCTCCTCGGTCAACTGGATCACCAGCCCAGCAGTACATGCCCCCGACAAACGCCTATCAGCCTCAGGGTAGTAACACCTACCAGCCTCAGGGTGGTTACGCACCACCTGCTCAGACTGGTTATGGAGCCCCTGGTGGCTACCAGCCGCCCACTCAGCATGGATACGGTGCTCCTCCGCCCATGGCCGGACCTCCTCGAAACACGACTCCTTCCTCTGTGCCACCTCCTTCTAAGGCTAAGAACATGGACAACTGGAACGATGTTCCTTTGGTCACTAAGGCACCACCAGCACGCAGGACTACTCCGAGTGTCGGACCTCTGACGTCGCCTTTCCCTGGACAGCAGGCCTCTCACCCTCCTCCTCCCCCTGGAGGCCCGACCCCTTACGGACAGCGAGCCGGAGCCACTCCTCCTCCCCCTCCTCCCAAGGGACCAGCACCTCCTCGAGTAACGTCGCCCCTGGCCGCCCCTCCTCAGAACTTCCAGCCCCCTCCTCCGGCTGCCAGCGCTCACAACCCATACGCGCCTCCTCCTCCAGCTGCGGGTGCGATCCCGTCACCAATGCCTCATGTCGTCCCTCGGACGGCGTCTCCCTACAACGCCCCTCCTGCCGCAGCACCTCCTTCCAACCGGTATGCCCCTACTCCGGTAGCGCAGCAGCAGCAGCAGTTTAGCCAGCCCCCAGGCTCGGTGCCACCTCCAGGTGCTGCTAGCCGTCCCCCGCCAGCTGGTTCATTTGGAGCGCCTCCTCAGCAGTCGACTCCCCACAACCAGTACACGCCCTCTCCTTATGGCGCTCCTCCAAGCCAGTCCTACGGGGCTCCCCCGACCCAGCCTTCCGCACCTCCAACCGGACCTCCTCCCACTGGACCTCCTCCTATGAACCGGCCTGGACCTCCTGCTGCCTCTTCTCCTAAGCCAACTCCTCCACCTCAGCCAGCCGCGCCGCCCAAGGCCCGACACCCTGCAGGTGACCGATCACATATCCCTGCCAGCGCGCAGCGTCTGGTGGATATTCTGAGCCAGGATATGCAGCGAGTTGCAGTCAAGGCCCCCTCCAACTTCGCCCCCCAGGTCAAGGATACGCAGAAGCGACTCAACATTCTGTTCGACCACCTCAACAATGAGGAGCTGGTTCAGCCCGGCACAATCGAGCAGCTTACAGAGCTTGCGCAGGCCATTGAGGCCAAGAACTACGACGTGGCCCACAAGCTGCAGGTTGAGGTTCAGCGAGACAAGACGGAGGAGTGTGGTAACTGGATGGTAAGTTTATATGGTCCTGTGAACATTGTACAGAAGCTAATTCGAATACTAGGTTGGTGTGAAGCGCCTTATCAGCATGAGCAGGGCTACGCCGTGAGTAAGCGTTGGAATACACGACATGTCTTAATGTAACTTGCTTGTGGACAACCACAAAGGATGTTGGTGAAGGGGTCGGATAGTTTAGCGGAGGTGTATGATTGGGAATGACATTCACGACCACACCTAGGCTGGACTCTTTTTAGATTAGAAAAGTATATGATGAATGCGGTGCCTTTATGCAATGTGTTGATGAACGTGGTGCCTTGACTCTGGGTTGTGACTTGCTTCCTCTTTTTAAAGACACTGATACGTGATACTACATGGCCTGTTGAGCTGTTACTTTTTGGATGCTCGCGAGTTTCCCATGTAAGAAGCAGTGAGACGTCACCCGAGCCAAATGCTAGGAAATTATCCTTAAGGGAGATGGATATCCAAGGGAATTCTTGGTTCCGCTGAAATTAATTTTGGTGAGACTCTCATCTAGGGTAAGTCGGTATCCTCCACCGCCAGCTGTCATCTGGTCCCACTAAAGCTCCCGCCTCCGCCAAGAAGTACATACCACATCATCGCCCTCCACATCTCGACCACAAGCTCCCCTCCCCTCCAAGAGCTCTCACAAATACCGCCATCATGTCCGATACGGCACAAAGCCCCGAAGATGCCGCCGCAAAGAGAGCGGCCGAACAGGCACGCCTACGCAAGGAGCGACGAGAAGCTAAGATCAAGGCTGGTGGCTCTGCGAGACTGAACAAGATCACTGGTCTTGGAGGTCGTCTTCCAGGAGGTGAGTGACAGCTCGAGAGTTGCGAGAAGAAGAATCGCCGCTGACATCAACATTGTAGAGCCAGAACCTGCCACTGCGACCACGACCGCCACAGACTCTCCCTCAGCTCCCACACCAGCACCCGCAGCCGCCACAATCACTGCATCTGCTCCAGCAGACCACGCCGACCCTGAAGAGGTTGACATCTCTGAGCACTACTACGAGCCCAAGCGCACTGCTTCCGCCCGTGATGCGCCCCCGACGCCGGAGCCCACCATCTCCGAGGAACAGCTCCGCCAGATGATGCTCGGCTTCGAGCGTGGCAATGGCACTCCTGCCCCGGGCACCCCCGGCGGCCTTGACGAGGACCCCATGATGAAGATGATGTCTCAACTCATGGCCGGCGCCGGTTTCCCACCGGGCTCGGCACCTCCCTTCCCCGGTATGCCAGGCGCCGTACCTCAGCCTGCTCAACATGCCGCCCCTGTCCGGAGCACGTCCACTAACCTTTGGCGTCTCCTCCATGCGCTCGTCGCTCTCGGTCTTGGTTTCTATATCGTAATCCTCACCCCCTTCACTGGAACAAAGGTCGAGCGCGAGCGCGCTGCTCTCGCTGGCACAACTCCCGCCGACCCCCTGACCGCCGCCTCTGAGCCTGAGCTCGAGACGGAGCTCGAGCACCGCAAGCAGCTCTTCTTCTGGACGTTTGCTACGGCAGAGACGGTACTCCTCACGACACGCTTCTTCCTCGACAAGCGGGGCACACCTCCGGCGGGCATCGTGGGAACTGTCGTGGGATTCCTGCCGCAGCCGGCAAAGGGGTACGTTGAAATTGCGCTGCGGTATGCGCAGATTTTCTCGACAGTGAGAGGGGACATTTTGGCGTGCATCTTTGTGCTGGGGGCTGTATCTTGGTTCAAGGGATAACTTGATGCTTCATGAGGAATAAGACGTGATATCTTTGCATGGTTTATGGAGTTATGAATGTGATTTGAGAGTCATGATGAGCTCAACTCTTACTGTCCTATTACGTGAATGTGATGTGCCTCGGTGATATCTTGCCATGCAAAACGTGCGCATAGTAATAGATTACATATTACAAGAATATATGACTATGTAGACAGACCCCTTTTTACATCCTCCCACGTCGGGTATACCCAAGGAAACCAAAAAAGAAAGTTATAATCCATCCCCCTATTTCGCGAGCACCGTCTTCAGCAACTTGCCAAAGACGCCCCGAACTCGATCGGGGTTTTCCATAACACAAGTAAATACAACAGCCGTACTGGCTGCAAAGACAAGAGTCTCCCTCCACTGCTTATCCAACGGATAGCGCCTTGGCAGCACCGTAGCCATAGCACGCGGGGCGACAAACAGAGCAATGTCCTTGCGTCTGCTGGCTGTCTCGATCAGAATGCTCCAGCCGCACAGGAGGCAGCCGGTGCCAACGCAGATGCCCCCATCCATCTTCTGGCGGCGCTCGATGGTTGTGCCACCGGGGAGGCGGGGTCCTATGCGCGTACGGCTGAGACAAACTCCGTAGTAGAAGAGAGTGATGAAGGTGGCGAGGAAGCTGGACGAACGGCACGATGAGATGAGGGCTCGGCGGAAGGCCTTGTGAGACGGGTTCCGGAGCGCAAGGGCGAGTGTCAGGGGCAGGTATGTAGCCATAGACCACTTCCAGGCTCGAAAGAAGCGGCTGACAGCGTGGTATTCGCACGAAGGGCCAGAAGCCATGTGCACCATCTGGCAGGGGATGGGCACAACAACTGCAGGATCTCCCCAGGCAAGCGGCCACTCGTAGTCGACGCACATCCCCTGCAGCAGGGATGACTGGCCCGTCTCCTTGCCATACTGGAACTCGCCCGTGTGGCAACGGCGAAGAGCCTCGATCAACCGTAAATCGACAGATGCAGCCGAGGTGATCCATTTGTTGTAGCTGCGGGGAAGACGCTTGGGATGGTAGAACCAAGCCCACATGACAAGACCCGACGAGGCGGCAAACACCAGGGGGTCAACGAATTTTGAGACGAAACGTTCGGCCTAAAGGAGTCAGAAAGAGGGCATACTGCAGTCAGACTCAGTTCAGGGGTTACCTTTGACCACTTCTTGGAAGCCACGCGGCGGGCCTTGTGCCTCGACCATAGATCGCCGATCACAACATCAAGGGCGCGGGTGACGGCGAACAACGTTAGGTCCAAGGTTCGACCTGCGAACTTGACCTTTTGAGGTGCATCACCTGGGGAAGAATCTCCCTTTGCAGGCACTGTCTCTTCATACGCTCGACTTTCGTAACAATGTAGTAGACGAAGGCCAAACCAGCCTGCAAGGAACGTGGATAGCCATCTTGCTAGCCTGGAGAAGTGAATGTTAGACTAGAGTAGAGCGCCAAGAACCGTGTCCTTACCTTGAACGAGCTGCTTCACTTAGACCCTTGGCAGCCTTTTCCAAGATGCTCTTGATAGGTTCCTGTTGACCGGTTAGCATCAGATGAGTTGGGTAGACGATAGGCTTCTAGTAAGTCAAAGCTGCAAGGCACCGCTCCTTCGGCATAGAGAAGGACCCGTCTTACATGTGAAGACTTTGAAGGATCAGAAAGGGGTCAGTTACCTGCAAGAGAGTGCCACCACCGACCAACACGGCACAAAACGTTGGGAAGCGTTGGAGGTTGAACCCTGTTTTCACAATGTGAGTTGCAGACTTGACAAAGGAGCTGTCATCCGAGTCTAGAGACAGTTGGTTGGCCGCTTTTCGTCTCCTCTTAGCAACATGCTGTAGCACTAACGTCAACAGCCGAGGAGCCACAGCAGACGCATAGCCTAGCAGATAAGCGCGGATCAGAGGCCGGAGGATCTCGGGGACGGGATCGAGCCTCAGGGGACCTTTGCGGACAGGGCGCACATCAAGGGAAGCCATACTCCCCCCGCATACAACAGCAGACCGAAGCAGGACTACGGGACCTGCAGCCGGTGGGATTGATGAGGCGAGGCTAGTATGCGGAGGTGGCACTCAGGAGGTGGGTTCCTGAGAAGATGTTGGCGGGGTTTCTGGATACGGATGAGCGGTCAATTCAAAGACCCCTGTCGAGTATAATGAGGATGGAGAAGAAGAGGGTGTGAAAAGGAGGTTGACAAGAGGATTAAGGACTTGGAGTGACGGCGGAATACAACCGCATCATGCACTGGGCGATCTGGACCTCAGGGCTTGAGACAATGGTTGCAGAAGTTTGAGATTGTTTAAATCAAACAATCAACAATCAGGAGTTTGATCAAGAGAACTTCCTCTCAGGGCTGTGGAGTTGTGGAGACGAGTTGCAAGGCCGTTGATCATGAGCCTCGGCTCAACACCGAGGCTGCGTGTGAAAGTGGACAATCATGGCAAGACGATTCGATTCCAACGCGGCATGCTCGGAACAAATACAGGGGAGCTGAACTGAACTCTCGGTACTCGGGAGGAAAAGGCCTTGCCACTGCGGGTATGAGATCGTAGGCCCCTGGCAAGGCTGGAGGCGACAGACTGGCATGGAGTCGCGAATCGGAGGGGGCAAGTATAGGAGTGTGGATACTGCGACTAACCTGGGGAATGGTGTTTTGAGGGGCAGCCCTCAACTATGAGCTGTACGTATGAAACGATCGCCGCAGGAAGGAAGATGAGCTCGGCGATGGTGTCAAAGACACGAAGAATGAAACGGATGATGGCCGAGCTGGAGGTGTGGTGATGCCAGGAGGGGCGTGAGAGCCTGGTAGCTCAGGGGACCGTTTTGAATCTGATAGGACACGAGGATTTCGTGTGTATGGATGACAACGCAAGGCACAGGTCAAGTCAAACTGTAAATGGCGTGGAGGCGGAGGAGAGCTTGGTTTCTGGCCAAAGCCACTGCAAAGATGGATGGAAGTTGGATGTAGGTGGTTCTGAGAGCTGAGATCATCACCGGCCATGGAGAGATGCATGTGGCCTGAGTTCCCCTTTGGTCACAGGCACGGCGGGTACCTGCCCAGAGGCTCTGGGGTAATGAGATGTGACCGTTGAAATAGGTAAAGAGCATGTGCATATTGTGGATTTGACACGTGCATTTTGGTTTCTCATCAAAGCGCTGGCGCTTTTTGTCCAGTTTGAAGCTATTCCAACGTCCAAATGCTTCATGTCCTTTTTACTCTGCCAATTTCAAATAGCTAACGGTATTACCATACCCTGCTTATGCAGTGTTACACCCCGTACTTTGACGTCCCCATTCAGGTAAGCCGGCGCATGAAAAATTCGCACCCAATTCCGTGTATGTGGGGGAGCCAGCAGGCACGAAATCATCCAGAAGCACCTCGACGAACAGGGGAAGCCAGCCCCACGACGAATTTCGGCCCTTGGACGGTTTTCGGCTCTTCTTCCTTGCCTGGATGCCCCGTTCCCGTTACAGCATGGTTCCTTTGGAAAGTCATTCCGTACCAGGGAGGAGGTCTTGCTCCCCGAGATGTCATGGAGGTGGTCCAAGTGGGAGGAGCCATTCCCCTGCTGGCTGTCGCCGGTGTCATGCTGGCACGGCCCGATCATGGTCATGGGCTGGTCACGAGACGACCCAGCAAGCCATCAGACCAGGCCCAGCTAGCCAGACTTGACTGACGGGCGGCAGAGGCGTGTATGGAAATTGAGAGTTGGTTCTTTTGGCGATGCTTATTCAGACGGGATGGCATAACCTTTTGTCTATCTGCCGGCAGACGATAGTCCCGGGTCAAGTGACCAGACATCTACCGCGTCTCTGCCTACCATCAATGCTACACCAGGATGACTCGACCTTCTCCAACCTGTTTGTCGGCAAGTAAGAAGCCCGCCTGCCTGAGGAGGTCGTCAATAAAAGGTGGCGGAGTCGCCCGAGAGCTTAAAAGCTGCAGCCAGCGCCTGGTTTGTTGCTGGAGCTGAGTCGTGAGAGAGCTGTTGTTTGGCAATTGGGAAGCATGTGATTGTCCCCTAGATGCATATTCAAGCCAAGCAAACATCAGTAAGTAGGTACGTACGTCATGGCAAGGTCTCACTCCATGTTTCGGCTGTGTCGGGGGTCATGTTGACGGATTCCGGCTGCTGCAGTTTAACGATATCGACTCGGCTAATAAATCTTGTTTCTTTCTCCTGTAAGGATCCCTTTGTTAGATGAATAAAGATTGATCAGAACTCGGCGAGACTCTTAACAAGGGCCAACAACTTGGAGACCAGAGATTTTTAGTCGACGTCGAATGTGGAACTTGGTGGGAGATGCAGGTGACCTCGCGACCTAGGGAGGGGAACATGCTCTGTCAGGACGCAGCGCCAGGTTGGAGGCGATGTAGACGGTACTTTTTCAACAATTCGCTTCCAAGTTCCGAGGCTGCTCCACACGGCTGAGTCTTCAAAGAACCTGCCCAATTCGGATCCAAACTGGCCAATGACCCCGTCGCAGGGGTCTAGGTCGCCCCTTCCCCAATATGTCCGGTACGCGCCGCCCAGGTACTGGGTACCTTTAACCTTGCAAGCCCTGCCACTTGCCCGTAACGCTCCCGTCGACACAGCAGGTGCAGGTGGGCTTTCCGCCTTCCACCCTTGCTTGTCCAGGCCTGGCCTTCTTCCTCTACCCACTCCTCCTCCACCACCACCACTACCACCACCACCAGCTCCATCCCCATCCCTCCATCCATCCTCACCTGGACGCTCGCTGCCACCCGCTCCTCACGCAGCCCTTTCTCCAGCCCTTTCCGGCGAAAAGCGCTTCGTTGTTCTAAGCATTTCAGCAAGAGTAACATCAGGCTCCAGTCCCGACTTCTTGTCTGGGACAGCGGATGTGATGTGATGCATTGGTGCAGGTCCTAGCACATGCGCCGTCCCTTCTGTTCCTGTTGCTCTCTAGTCGCTCTTCATCCTCACTAGATCTGCATATACCATCTTCCACGTTTCTTCTCTTCCACAACCGCAAATCGACGCTCCTTCTTCCTCCAATCTGCCTACATAGTTGTTCTACTCCTGGAAACCTCGTCCATACCTGCATCGACATCAACTACTTCGCTCCTCGCCGCAAGCCCACCACCGCATCTGGATCAAGAAGTCTAGCTCAAGCCTCCCCAGTCGCCAAGCACCCAAGGCTACCCCACGAACCGTGTCCTGCCGCAGACGAGTTCACCTGATCACCCTGATCTCGTTCCGCGCCTCTGCCTTTGCGACTTCAAGTTTCCAAGCTCCTGGCTGACTGTCGACTCTCGCCCAAGTTGCCTCGCCCTGCGCTTTGCGTGAGGCGACTTTCAGTTTTGTGTGCCTTCTCGTTTTGAAGGCACCTGCCACTTCCGTCGTCGCGCTTGTATCATGTGTTAGGCACTTACTCGTAACTCGATCGTTCCTGGCACTTGCACGCTTCATGTTTGACGACGAACCACGTTCTTTCTGCTATCGAATTCAGCATCTCTGGCACTCATCGCCCATCGCCATCCCGATTCAGCAGCCGCTCCTCTCCTACCGACTCTGGCCGCTGGCATCCATCCCAGCTCAGCACATCGCAAGAACCCCGATATTACAAAGACGCACCCATGCTCGCCGTACAGCAAGCTCCGAGGATGGGTTCGTCGCAGCCGCCCTCAGATCCTTTTCTGCCTTTTGGCTGTACGTCAACCAACTACTCGTCTCCCATACCCAGCATTGTCTTGTTGCTTCTCGGAGAAGATGCGAACTGTTTGCTAACTTGGAATGCGACTTTAGACACCCTCGACTCGACTCAAGATCCTCCTCTCCCCGATCCGCCAGAGCCCGCGCCCGGCGATCCGCTCCTAACAGACAATGACAACAGACTCCTAGACTCATTCTTTCAGGACATCAATGCTGATCACTACAACATGCCCTCGTTTGGCGAGGGGCTCAACTTCAGTGACACTTGGCTTGATCTTCCACCACAGTTTATGGGGACTTCAACTACTTTCGGTCATCACCCCGGCTCTTCCCTCCCTGAAACGACAGGCCAAGGGCTTCCTAATAGCCTGGGCGACTTCCACGGCATGATGCCCATGGAACCGAACATGATGCCGCCGCCTCCCCCCCCACCACCTCAGTCACAGCACCAACTAGACCACCAACTAGACCATCGACATACGCCCGACGACGTCCTTCATGCCGCTGCAACGTTGCTTCATAATGGATCCGCCCAACGGCAAGCTTCTAACGGAGTTGATGCATCCCTGCAACGACGGATGACAGCCCCCTTAGTGGGACACCTTCAACATCAGCCACTAGAAGAGTTTCGTGAAGAGCATCGACGCAGTGTAGCGGCCAGCGAGCAAGAGCACTACCCAGACTGGATGTCGGGACCACAGGAAAGGCGTCAACATCGAGCACCACCGGCTGAGTATCAGTGGGGATCTGACGCGAATTTCAGTCGAGTCCAAGGGTACATGCCAAATTCAGAAAAGGAAACGGCGGAATCTTTGACCAAGGAGCAGCTCAAGTACCTCGAGTGTTTTGAACCGAGCCAGAGTGCCGATAATACGCGACCCAGCAGCCCGGTCCATACCAAGATGGCACCCCTTCAAAATAGGCTGGCACAGGTCGTAAAGCCACCGCCAGAGACAGACGCGCCGCCGCGCAAGAGGCGGAAGAGCCGGAATAGTAAGGAAGGACCGGACGAGGATGCGCAAGACGAGACAACCACACCAAAGTCGAACAGGAGACGAAAGTCCAAGCTGGAACGGCTAGGCTCAACATCTTCTGGGCCGACAGATGAAGTCTCAACGGGCAAACGTCGAAAATCCATGGCTAATGGGGCCAAGGCAACGCGGGAGAACCTTACAGAGGAACAAAAACGAGAAAACCATATACGAAGCGAGCAGAAACGACGAACACTCATTAAGGAGGGATTTGAGGATCTCTGTGACCTCGTGCCTGGGCTCCGTGGGGGTGGATTCAGTAAAAGCACAATGCTGACAATGGCAGCAGAGTGGCTGGACGATCTGCTCAAGGGGAACGAGGCGCTGTCGGCTCAACTGACGGCTTTGGAAGGAGGAAAATAAAGTCGGTGATGAAATATTTTGGACTTGGGGGATGGGATAGGATGGAATGGACTACACGGAATGGCAATTCTGGAACGGATATGGCGTTGATGAATGGGACTGGTGAAATTTCTACATGGCGGGGGGTTCGTGTCTCAGTCGAGGGGTTCGGCTGTGGACATTACCTATTGTATACCCAAGGTGAGAAGGAGGGCATGGTGTAATGGCGGTAATCATTCGTCTTGGGGGTAGAGAGGTTGGCTCAAATACCGTGTTGAGGGGGGTTTTGGAGTACGCAGTTATATGGCATGGCATGGCATGGATGCATGATAAGGGCGAGAATGAAAGCTGGAAGTTCAATTACGAAGGACCTAGAGTCTAGATGGCAATGATATGAGATACTCTCCTGTCAGCACGTGACGGTTACCTTACCTACCTGGTCTGTCTGTCTGTCTGGTTGCTTGCTTGCTTGATGAAGGATTGCCAAGGGGGATGGTGAAGCGAGCCTGGGGCAATCCTTCAGTTGACGGATGGATGCAATATGGCGATTCGTGGGCTTGGGGGGCTGAATTAAGCTCGCATAGTCGGTGCAGAAACCTGGGGCAAGGCTTGTAGCAATGGATTTCTCCGATGATTGAACGGATCATGATTTATGCAGTTGACTCGATTTTGCTAGTGTGTGAGGCTCTGCGTGATGTTGAGTAACAACCAGAGTGATTGATGTCGTTGAGAGCTCAACATCTGAGCATGTTGGCTTCAACATTGTTTCTGGCCGTTATACAAAGGTTGGAGGATGATTTAAGGAATACGCAAGCAAAGGCAGCGTGAATTGAGTCGGTTAGAGCTCATGTTTGTTGCAGATTCATCCTCTTTCGCGCACGGCAAGACAAGGTAGCTTGACGGGTCTAGTGTTTGATCGACACTATACCCGAGTTGAAGGATCTGGACTGTAATTAACCTCAGGTCTAGGGAGCGAAGGACGATTGGTTCTCACGATGCCTTTTACGACGGAAGAACTAATTGTTTCTGTTTGCGATGCACGAAGGATGGAGATTGGTAAGCCTCGAGGATGGACGCGAGGTTTTGAGAAGGTTTTCTTTGACAGGGGATGGAGTAGCTTGAAGGTGAGACATGAGCATTTATCAAGGTATATATTATCTGGATTGTACTCTGTCTAACAGTTAGACAAACAAGCAGGTCTCTACTCTTTCTGTTCTCCATTGACGCTGGTTGTCATTCAACACCATGAAGTTCCTGTCATCTCTCGCCGGCGCCCTCGCCCTCACAACCGCCTCGGCCTCGGCCATCGCGCACCGCAACACGGAGCAGACATGCATCACGCCCGGCGCCATCCCCGATCTCAAGGGCTCCGACATCCGCAATGTTGGAGTTGTACTCTTCCAGGCTCTCGACATGATCGACGTGTTCGGGCCCCTGGACCCCCTACAGCTCGTCTCGCTCAGCGTCCAGCAGCTCAACCTGCACCTCATCGCCGAAACGCTCGATCCCGTCTCTACGGCGCCCGTCGCCATGAACAAGTTCAACTCGAGCTTCTGGCCGACTATTCCTCCCACGAACACGTTTGCCGACGATCTTGACCTTGACCTTCTCATCGTCCCCGGCGGACCGGGAGCCCGGAACCCGAACCTCGGAGCTGTCACCGATTACATTGCCAAGATGACGCCCAAGGTCAAGATTCTCATGACTATTTGCACAGGTTCGGGCGTCGCGGCGAGGGCGGGCGTGCTGGACGGACACTTGGCTACTACCAACAAGAACGCGTGGGCGACGATGAAGGCAATGGGGCCCAAGGTGAACTGGGTGTCGCCGGCGCGGTTCGTGATTGACGGCAAGATCTGGTCTTCGTCGGGTGTAAGTCTTTTCTTTTCTAGATTGAGTAAAGTGTGTTGTTAACGTTAGCAGGTCACCTCTGGCCTTGACCTCATCTTTGCCTTTATCGAGACTTTCTGGGGCTCTCAGCAGTCGCAGCGGATCGCGAGCATCATCGAGCATGTTCCCCGAGCTGCGACGGATGATCCATTCTCACAGCATTTCAACATTACGCCCACAGAGGCTCAGCCATGTCCCAAGGCGTGAGTTTCTCATACTGGGTGGTGGTGTATCGCTGAAAGGTGTTGACCACCTAAAAGTGTTCTTTCACTGTGAATATTTATTTGCCAAGGGCTTTAAAGCCTAGACGGGATAGAATTAAAATAGAAAATAGAAATGGCTTGCTCGTAGCAATAAGTTATCGGAAAGTTCGGGCTTGGTGTTGCATCTCGTGGTCGTCTCTTGTATCATGGAATGTGGGCCATGGCGTACTCAGCCTCAGTCCAAGGATGGGCGATTACGTAGGTCGTGCTTTGAGACAGGTGACAAATTGATGAGATGATGGGCAGGGGGGCGAGATAGAGTGCTGAGTGGCAAGTACATCGTTTGATTCTTATGTAGTCGATGGAATTGGTATTGATTGTGGTGTAGCTGTGGTTAAGGAGGTATCTTGACTGTTGTCACAATGGGAATACGATGTTGATGAATGCTCATCTAAACCAAGTCAAGAAGCTTTAATTACATTACCAAGACTCTTGTAAAATATCTCAATCTTCAGGTATACATCATGGATGCCTAACAAAGAGCGGATGAACTGCACCTCATTAAACAATCTCGTGTCGAGCTAGAGAAGAGAAGGGATCCCAGTTGAGCTGAGCATCAAGGCACGCACTAAAGGCCTTTACTCTACCTTGTTATCCAATGGCCAATCGAGGGCGACGCAACCGGGGGGAAGTGACGTTTTCTTAATTCCCCGCGCTAACCTTGTCCCTGCCACACCTTATTTCGAGCACATCCAACTCTATTGACTCTATTTGGGGATACGATTCAAAGAGCAGTGATATTTGAACAATTACAGAAGCTATTGTGACCATCCCTCATGGCGCATTCACGGCACGGCACTTCTGCGAGCTGAAGCCTTGTCTTGCCTGGCCGGCCACATGGGATGGAAATGACCCGCCTCGCCAAGACAGGGTCGTCGTGGCCTTGAGAGGGATCGTCACACCACCAGAATCCTTCGGATCGAAGATATGGAGACAGAAGATGGGTCCTGAAACATCCTCTCTGCACCTTTTCTGCTAGAGTAAAGCCATTCTGGGCGGAACTGTCCCCTCTGCTAAGCCTCCCTCGCTTGCCAAGTTCCCAAGACCAAGGCCTGACAAGCTTGCGAGGAAGCCAAGTCCAGAGCCAAGCAAACGAGTACGTATGCTCGGGATGGCTCCAGCCATACATGTTCGACCGCCCAGAGGGCTGTGTAGATCTACCAGGGGGGGGAAGACTGGTCCTCTCGACTAACACACTGATCAATGTCACTACCCACCTGCGTATCAAGGTTTCCATGGCGAGGGCCCCCGCAAGTTTTTTTTATTGAAAATGTCACCCGTAGCCCGTCTACTTGAGTCCGGCAGACGTTGTAAATGGCGATCTCTAATGGGGCAGGACGATACCCAATTCCTCGGTCTTTACCTGCTTGAGAATAGGTTTGCTCGTACATTGTTGCACAACGAGTTTGTTCTGTGACACTCAAATCAAACATGGTATATCCTCTGTCGCAATCTTTCTTTTATACGCAAACTAACCGCGGCTCAGCGCGACGATGAGAGATATCCCACAGTGGTCGATCCACCTCCGGATCACTCCCTACCAGAAGTGGTCACTGGTACTCAAGTCGACCCTCACGGCCGCGACAAGGTCGTGAGCGACATACAAGACCCCGGGATGATTCCAACATATGATGCCACGCAGAAGGAGGTTGCCGGAGGAGAAAAGGACACCAAAGACATGGCTGGGGCTGCCGGTGTAGGAACCAGGGGCGGAGAGGCAGCAGACTCCATCGATAAAGGCCCTCGCAGGATCTTTGGCATGAAGAGGCGCAAGTTTTTGATTGCGCTTGCTGCAATCATGTTCATGTTGGTTGCCGCCACCGTCGGTGGTACAGTAGGCGGCATCCAGGCCAACAAGGGCGACGACAACGGCAAAGAGGATGGAGGTGGTGGAGGAGGAGGAGGAGGAGACGGAGATGGAGGAGACGACAATGACGATTCAACGCCAACCACTACAGACACTGGCCCTGTCCCTCGAAAGACGGGCCCAATTGATGCCGACGAGCGCTTCCTGGCCGCTGTTGTCGCGGCAGACGACGACGACGAGAACTTTCAGGTGTTTTACAACGACCTCAACACGACAAACATTCTCTACCGCCGCATGCACGACGACGATGGAGGCGCCGAGCACACTCTTGATCTGGATATCGAGCCCAACTATGGCACACCTCTTGCGGCTACTCTCAGGCTCGCTTCATCCATCATGACTACTCAGCTGTTCTATGTAACGACGGAGGACAATGAGACGCAGATTGCACAGGTTACGCTCAATTGTGGAAACCTCAATGCTGACGATGACGATGGAGATGATGACAACGACGATGACGGCGAAGACGATGATGATGACGATAATCAAGCTGGTGGAACTGCGAACAGCGGCACAGCAGCCTGCGCAGTCACATCCAACTCCATCATCTCGACAAACCTCACCAACGGCGTCCACCCAGACTCCAAGCTCGCAGCGCTACGTCTGGGCAACGACTCGACCCGTGTCTACTTCCAAGCCAGCGGGACAAACATCTGGGCCCTCAACGGCGACGATGCTGACGCTGAAGGATGGGTCGGGTCTAACCTTATGGGTGGTGTCCGGCCTGGCTCCTCTATTGCGGCGACGAGGTCTAATGCGACTGATATACACGTCTTCTTTGTTGCCAACTCGACGGGGTGGATGAGGACATTCAACTATGCCGATGTCCTCGGCTCCGATGATTGTAAGTCATCCGTGTATAAGATACAAGACTCCTTGCTTACTCCTTTCAGCTCAAGTCGTCGACGACCAGCCCGGCTCCTCCTGGCGAGCATCAGCATTCTTTGACGCAACCTACATCCCGTCCCTAAACTCGTACCGCGTCTTCTACACGAATCCTTCATCCGGGTCTATCGTATCGTACTTTCGAAACGGCTCCCAAGCAGATTGGAATTCAAACAGTGACAATGCATGGGGTCGTCCAGCAAGTGGCATCACGGCCGTAGGATGGCAGGACAATGTTCGCCTGTTCTACTACCAGAGCGGTAGGTTGACCATGTCAGCCAACGACGGCGATGATTGGGAGGACGCAGAACCAGTGGCATAAGGTTTCGAATGAGGAGAGGGAAATGTTTGGTGAAAAACATGTACGAAGGGCGTTCTTGGAGGACTTGTACCAGATAATCAGGGGCAAGGAGGAGCAACATGGTATGCCCTTTAATGACACCACGAGATATGTGAACATGTATTTTTGATATCCCATAGAAGAATGACCACCTTCTTTCTTTCTTGAACTCTCTTTTTTATAGCTTTAGACGCGCGGATCCCATTCTACGCCAGATCAGTATGGTACAATTATCCCTGACACTTCGCACACGCCCTTGACCACTCTGCGCACGCACGCACGCGTCCACGTCCCAATTTCCCTTAAACGCCAGGCTCTACTCGCCGACAAAATTTAACTGAGATCCATCTTCTCGCTGTTGCCTGCAGCCGGTGCCGCACCCGCAGCCGAAAAGTCCACGGCGCCCGTGTTGCCGATCAGCCGCTTCTCCGACTCATTCACAAACTTGACGCTGCGTGCCGGGTCATAGAAGAGCTGGAAGCTGCGCTGCACATCGCCAATCTCGACCTGCTTGGCCCTCCGCTTGGCCGACACGAGCTGCGACGTGGTGATGAGGTTGCTGGCGTATCGGAGGCCTGCCTCTTGGCCGATCTTGGTCAGGAGTGCAAGCGCGTCGGGGTGGACTTCAATCTCCTCTTCTTGTGCTCGGATAGAGAGAATCTGCTTAATCTCCTCGGAGTTGTACGTGTGTGTGTTGATGATGACCACTCGGTCGAGGAAGTCCAGAGGCAGACCGTGAGGGCTGCGGTAATCAGTGCCGCGGATGCGCGAGTTGCCCCGGTTGCTGGCCATGATCACCACAGGCGCCAGGTCATCCTCCAGGGCCCGGTTGATGTATGAGAAACACTCGATGTCGAGCATGTGAACTTCGTCGATGAACAGGACACCGGGGACGATCTCGGCCTTGCCCTCCTCCTTCCACTCGCCGACCTTGGTGTTGATCTGGTCTCGGATCTCGCTTCGGATCTCTCCCGTGTCGCCCGAGAAGAGGGCCAGGAAGCCCTGTGTCCTCGAGTTGATAACATCAATCTCGTGCAATGTAACAGTGTGCACCACCTCCTTGCGCTTCTGGATCTCGCCATCAGGGCACTGCAGGAACTTGGTGTCGACGCCCATAGCATCGTAGTCGCGTGACCGAGCGTAGGACCGGCCGAGCTTAGTGATCTTGCCAGAAGACTTGTCAATCGAGATGATGTCGCCAGCCATGACGCGCTCCTTGGTCATGGCATCAATCATCTTGCTGCCCATGTCGTAAACAGCCTCCATGTCGGTCGTCTTAATAGTCAGCTTGCCCTGCTTGGCGCTACCCGTAACACTGCGGTCAATCTGAATCTCCACAACCTCTCCCTCCATGATCTCACTCTCCTCCTTTATCCGGACGCCGATCGACTTGCGGAAGGCTTGGGTAAGGGCTTCGGTCTTTGACATCTCGAGGGAGAAGATCTCTGACGATGCGAGGGTTGTAAAGGGGACATCGGGGCCGAGGGACTGCGCCATTCCCATTGCAATAGCTGTCTTTCCGGTGCTTGAAGCATGTCAGCGCGCGTCGCAAAAACAATGACGCTGAACCAACCTGGGGGGTCCGGCGATGAGAACTGCACGGCCAGCAATCTTGCCATCCTTGATCATCTGGAGGATAACGGCAGCAGCCTTCCGCGCCTTCTCCTGTCCAACAAGACCCTGAGAGGCAGCTCTAGGTTCTAGGGTTGTAGCATCGACGCCGAGGCCGCGAATGTGGGAATGGGCTGCGATGAGGTTCAGACCTCGAAGGTCCTTGGACTCTGACACGGTCATCACGGGCTATCGTGTGCATCGTTAGCACTCAATCGCATATTAAAACAAGTCGCAATACTCACAGCAGCCATCTTGTCGCGTGTTTTGCGCAAAGAATGTCTGGGATTATCAAGGGTTGTGGTGCAAGGCTATGTCAACGACAGAGGAAGCCAGCAGGATGAGGCTGGAAGCTCGCGAGCTCCTGGCTGTTGCACCTGGGAAAAAAAGGCATGCACGCGGCTCGCGCCTAGCTACGCCACATTCCTAGCGCGCACCGCCACATCTCCAAAGCTCCAATGTCTCTTACCTATGGGATACCTAAGTCAGTGACCAGTGCACTGTGCACGGAAAATCATGGTACCTCATCTGACTTTGCGGATGGAATAGAGACATCTTGTGAAACCCTGGGGATTCCACCTGTTGGAGAAACAAAAACGCCATGCGTTGTTTGTTCCACAGACCGGAGTCCAACATGCAGCTTGCCTGTGCAAGGGTCTCTAGGCTCGTTTACAATGTCACTATTGTAATAGTACGTACTGCGGAAAGTAGTCTCAATGGAAACTACAGTAAAGGCTAGCCGAATTAGATTACACAGCAACCTACTCGAAACCTCATTAACCGGCAATGACAAGCCCAGATGTACCTTCCCACTCTCTGATTACTCTCATACGATTCTACAAGCAGCCAGCCGCAGCTTCCTCCGTGATGATTCCATGACGGCTACCTAGGGGAGGGGCCGCTGGATGGATGCCGGCAGGTGCGAGGGACCGCACTGGCAGTGGCGGCCAGTTGGCGCCTGCCTCGCTCCTAACTCGCAAACCGTCCACCTCCACTGAACAACGCTTCCCACCTTTCTTTGTCCTGTGTTTGCTCTTCTCCCTTTTCTCTCTCCCATCACATAACCATCCATCCAATTTCCTCCGTGCGCTGCTGATCCCCTTGCGATCATAAACAGATCCTTCCTACATTCTGGATTCTTCGCCATACAAACTTTCTTCACAGCGCGACGCGTTTATCGTTGCTCGAGCTACGCCCACCGTCTAGCGCGCATCTAATCCTTATCCTTCCCCCACTGTATCAGGTTCCTGAGATATTGCCCCAAATATTCATTATTGCACCGCCAATCTCCCTACCTTTTTCTTTGGTCATCTTTGCCTTGATTCGCATTGCTTCGCTGGATGTTGGCGCCCCCAATGCACTGTCAGTGCCACGATGGCAGGCATATATAGGCGACCAGACCACAACGATCGCCGAAGATCCTCGGATTACTACGACCGCCGCGACGACCGTGAACGAACATCCAGAGACGTCGATTACCGCGATCGAACCTCGGATAGATTCCACCGCTCCCCGCCAGAGCCTTCCTCAAGACGTGGCTCATACGAACGGGACGAATCAGTGCGCTCGCGAGACAGGGACAGAGACAGGGACAGAGATAGAGATTCAGAAAGGAACAACAAAACGGCCCGTGAATATTCTGTCATATCTCCTGTCGAGAGGTCCCTCTCTCGGAATTCCAGCAATGCCTTTGACCAAGGTCAGTATACATTGATGCCGGGACAAAGAAACGACAAGGCCATGGCTGACTCGCGCCTGACAGGGTCGAGGACACCGTCGTCCGCAGCAGGCGGCACATCTGGGCAGCGCATGCACGCCTCTGCTGCAAAGCCATTAGCAGAGCTACTGACCGAGAGCGTCCACTGTCGCATGCAGTTGCATCGCGTAGAGACGAGACTCAAGCAGGTCAGAGCTGACCTGGAGCGCACGCCTACTAGGCCTGCGGACTTTGCGTCAGTGGACGAAGTGCTCCGGAAAGAAGTGCAAAGCTGTGAGATCGGCCGAGCCAAGCATAAGCATCAGACTGAGAAGGCCGACCATAGACTGCAGTCAGCTCTCGATACCTACTTGAAGAAGCCACAGGCCGCGAGCCCCAACAGTCAACCAGGTGCACAGTCGCCACAAATCGGCACGTTCCCTGGTCTCGACGCGCGACTCATGGAGCTACAAAAGTCGACCTCTACATTGTTTAACACACAGTTGAACACCGAAATTGGCAAAGTCAGGGAGTTCATCAAGACACAGAATGAAACCAACGGGTCTGAGGTTCAGGAGTTGAAGGATAATCTCGACGAGGAAAAGCGCAAGAATCAGCTCTTAGAGGAAAGGCTCGATAGGCTCGAGCGCAGACTCGAGGGCATCAACACAGGCCAGGGTATCCGCATCACAGCAATCGATGAGAAGTTCGAGAAGAGGATATCATCCGATGAACAGGCATTACAGAAACTCCAGGAATCGACCGAGAATCATTTCAAACAGCTGGCTGGCCTGGGACCTTCTGCATCAGCACCTGTTGCAAAGGTCGACATCTCAGATCAAGTCAAGACAGCTGTTACAGAACAAGACGGCAAGATCTCAACTCTTCAAGGCCAGCTTGAGCCCATCCTTGAAAGCATTAAGCGACTGGAGGACAAGTCAGAAAGCCAGTCCTCTCAGTACTTTACGACCAAGGATGCAGATGAGGTTGTAGCCAAGGTGGAAAAACTGAAGCAGATGCTTGAGGACCAGGCCACAATCGCAGGGCAATACAAGCAAAAACAAAATTCTCTAGCCGAGGATGTCTCCTCATTGCAATCCACTATCCAGGAACAGGGGGAAAAGCAAGAGTCTCTTGATGACATTGCCTCCTCTCTGGGGTCCACCATCAAGGAGCAAGGAGAGAAACAAGAATCCTTAGCAGCGGACGTTGCCTCGCTACGCACTATCACATCGGAATGGCCGAGTGAGGAACTAAAGCAGCTTCTGGCAGAATTGCCACCAGCTAAGGATTTAAGGGGACTTATCGAAGACCCGCCAGTGCCCAGAGACTTGAAACGTCTTATCGACGAGATGCCGCCGGCTGAGGACTTAAGGAAACTTGTTGCAGAGGTTCCTAAGATAAGGGAGCCGCAGACACGCGCGAGCCCTAGGTCTTCTGAGACACCTATGGCAGAGGAGAAGGTATTGCAAATTATAGAAACCAGGGTCCAGGGAGTGGAGGGCATATTAAGGAAGGCGTTCTTTGCGAAACTCGGGGAGTTGGCCAATGGATTTGGGGAAGTCATCGATGGAGAGCGCAACAGGGTGAAGGGGCTCGAGGCAGGTATCAAGAAGTTGGACGAAAGGGTCTCAACACTCGAACGGGCCGTGGAGTCGCACGACTCGGGCGAGTCGGGCAAGAGAGGAGTTGAGGAACTCTCGGGCCGTCTGGATAAGAAGTTTCAGGAGCAAGCTGTCGAGATAAACTCAATCCGAGGTAACATCGCCGGGCTGGGCCGAGAACTCGAGACAGTGCGCGGTGCCTCCAAGGGAGGGCTCGACGACGTACAGATGCAGTTGACGCATCTCAGCGACTGGGCCAACAACCTAAGCACCAAGAACTGGTATAGGGAGGTGGTGCAGCAGATCCAGGCTCATGTACCGACGCACGTCCATGGTCAGCTTGACAACATCTCTTCGCGGGTGGAGGCGATTGAGAAACGGTTCCACGACCCTGAAGGCTCCAACAAGAAGCGCAAGGTGACTAACGGAAGCCCGATGGTGGTTAATGGCAACCATTGAGGTCGGGGTGGCTTTTTTTTGTTGGAGACGTGTGAGTGTGGCGGCGGTATGTGTGTGAGCGAAGCCTCGAGTTGGCGTTCCCATGGTAGCTTATGGTTGCTTTGTCTTTTTGGAAGAGGCTGAGGAGGATATTGGGAAAAGGATGGATATTGGCGGAAAGGCATATACCCTCATCATGAATACGGCGTCGCGTGAATATTCAAGCATTGTCGACTGTAGGACAAACCAAGTGTATGTTTCTGTGCCATGTTTCTTGCTGTCTCGAGCAGCTGCGTAGTGATGCAAGTGAGACTCTGAACGCGGGGATGTGAGATGAAGTTAGAATTGAGCGGGTCCGAAGGCGGCTCTGGCTCGGAGCCGAATGATGCGCATTCGGATGTAGGGGAAGCGACGACGGGAGTGAAGGCGTAATAGGATTGGGCCGATGAATGAGTTGGCAGAGGTGGAATTGTGCACATAGGGTTTCTGATGCCGTCTTTGTTAGGTCCCTACCTAGTGTAAGATGTTAACCTGTGTTTCTTTGATGAATGCAAGCACAGCGCAGACCTGACAGGGCACGTGAGCAGGCAAGCTCTTCTCCCAAGACAATGGGTGCATGGGCGAGTGCCGCTGCATGTGTGGTTCGAGGAGAGAATGTGGTGGGTGATGTGGAAGGTGAGACGATCACGAATGTGTGAGAGGTGGAAGGCGCATAAACTCAATGGGGATAATAATAGAGCATCGGACGATGAGAAGAATGTACCATTTTGGGATGGAACCTAACAGTGTTTCGTCTCTTTGATCCTTTATTCTCGACGTACTTTCTGCTGTAAACGGAACATTGGCGCTGGGTTGACACTGTAAATGCCCGCGCGCGTTGTGCCTGACCAAACAAACAACGAGTCAGCCATTTCTCGTGCTGCATACACCCGAGCCTTTCTCTCCTTCCGTGTACCTATTTCACTACCCTCAAACCAAACCTTGATTGATCCATCAACATATGCAACAACAAAAACATCATCATCATTCAATCTCAGCACTTTCCGTCTCAAATCGTCTGTCCGTCATCACAGGGTAAGTAACTCGACTGACGTGCTTACCCCAAGCGCGCCCTGTCATGGCTCACGCCAATGCCGTCAATAGCCCGCTAAGAAAACGTGAGAGACAGAGACAGCCGGCACCCCCTGGTCTCCCCCTCAGCCACACACGGGACCGACCTGCCCAGACCTGAGGGAGCCACAAAAAGTCCATCACTGGCTGACACCGACACTACTACCGCCATCTACCGCTACCACTGCCGCTACAACTCTATCGCTACAGGGCCTGGCCTGGCCTGGGCACTCAGCACCTGCACCTCCACGCCCCTTGTCTCTCCTGCCGTCGGGTTCCTGTTTCCACCTGGACACCCTCGCCCTTCTCTGGATCCGGGGGGAAACAAAGCGACCGACCTCAACAGACGAGGCCAGACCGAGACCACTTACTTCCAGGTACAGCACAGGGTGACTGGCCTTGTTCATCTCCATCGCGAGCCGCATCAACGACGCTCGCTACCTGCATATTTTCCCTTCTTCCTCATCCCCCTGCGCAATCGCTCTCTTTGTCCAATCCCATACCATTGTCGGCCCCTACACGGAGCTTCTGGGCTCTGATCCACTGCGCCGTCCTTCCCCAGCGCGCCATCGTCTTGCGACTGGACTCGTCGCTCGGCCCCGGTTTGCTGTGTGTTTGGTTTGGTTTGGTTCGTGCCGCCCCGTCAAGTCCGCTATCACCACCAGCATCATCATCACCATCGCGACGACCGGCGAATCAACGCCCGCCATCGCTCAACCGAGGCACTCCCCGACTTTCGTGTTTCGCGTCTCGTCGACCTAGATCATCGCATCCACACTCCCTCGTCACCTTCGCATCCACCGCCCTCGCTCCTGTCGTCGCGTTCTCGGTCTCCCTGCGGCTCCCACGTCCACGCCCACGTCCCCCCGCGCGTCGCTTGCGATCGCCCACCTTCACTCTTCGCACCGCCCGTCTTCGTCCTCCCGGCATGCCCACGTCCACGAACAATGGAAGCCGCGGCGAAGACGGTCCAGCAGCTCACCCAGCGCATCCTGCCCGAGAAGCCTCACCACCTCTCCTACTCCCCCGACTGGCGATACCACATCCCCGCCAACGAATCCAGACAGAAGAACCCTGAGGAATGGGAAAACACCCGCCTGCAGTATTCGACACTCGTGTCGGAAGCCGACCGCGGTGTCCTCCTCACAAGATCATACTACGACATGCGTGTCGAGCCCCAGAAGCCGCCCCCTCGCGACGTGAGCCTCCTCGCAAAGGGCGGCGGCGAGAAGAAGAAGTTGTCGCTCAGCGACTACAAGAATAAAAAGACTTCGGGTGTTGCCTCTGACACCACCACCCCAGAGCCACCCAGCGCCCGAAAGCGAGATGTCGAGCGCGCACATGCAGACTCCAAGTCTATTCACGAGATCAGGAAACCCGATCCCCATCGCTCAAGGGATTCTCATCCTTCTCTCGATGCTAAACCACAAAAACACAGAGAAAACATTGTTGACATGAGGTAAGACATATTTGTTAAAGCTCCGTGCCTTGATTGAGTTCGGCGCCCCGAGGGCTCATGTACTGATGTTCTTGCAGACTACCTCCGAAACCGCCAACGCTTCCGCCTCGGCCCGTATCACCAGACAGCAGAAAGCGTTCCGCCAATATTGACGACGACCACCGTTTACAGAAACGGCACAGGCCAGACCTGCCTCGTGCAGCCGAAGACCGGCCGCGACCCTCCCGCGACGAACCCCCGCGCCGCAAGGAGCGTGATTCTCTGGCGCCTTCCGATTACTCTTCTCGAGACGGCAAACCGGCCAGTTCTTCAACGCTCACTAATGGACGCAGTCTCCTCAAAAACTCCAATGCTTCTGCCGCAGCTCGCAATCCCTCGCCAGCTGGGCGCGCACGGGGTGACTCAGTCAACGGCGTCCGACCCAACGTCTCAGGAAGCACAAAGAACACGCCAACCAAGATTGACCAATCTTCGCGATCGTCGGTCCCCCCTCTACTGTCGCCACTGCACTTGAGCTGGGACAGCCAGAACGCGGCCGATAAGGGAGAGAAGAAGAGGGCTCGAGAGGACGCCGTAGATGGCACACGGCCGACAAAACCCAAGAAACCCGATCCGCCACCTCCTCTGAAGGCAAAGAACGACGCCAACAAAGACAAATCTCCTCTTCGACTACCTGCATTACTCTCCCCAACCCTACCGAGCGCCCTGGAAGCAGAGCTTTCCCGAAGAAAGGTTTCTGCCAAGGTATCAGATGTGAAGGCGCGAGATGACAGAGACAAGGACGAGCGAGTTGAGAAGCGGAGCGAAGAGAGACCGAAGTCGACGACGGCCAGAAAGGCGCCTGTCGAACCAGAGGAAGAAGCCTCGGGCAGCAAAGAAAGGAAGCGGTTGATTGTGACTTTGCGGATATCCAAACGCATGCGCCAGACACTAAAACGAATCCTAGCCCTCCCAGCCGGCAAACGTGAACGCTCGGTCAGCACTGAGGCGCCACCTGCTCAGGCCAAGAAGCGTCCCGTCACATCTGAGAACACGGGTGACACAATAGCTGTCAAACGACCCCGTATGTCGTCCGTCTCGAGCCTCCCGCCACCACCTTCGACACCGTCCAAGAAGGGCACAACTGCCATGTCCCGTGTCAGCTCGAGCAACTCACAAGCTCATACCCCTGGCGAGATAACTAACGCAACGCCTGTACCCCCCGGATCGTCAGATCGTCCAACCACCAACGGTACTGATGCCCCCCGAGGCGACAAAGCCGATCCCCGGATGGCATATGAAAAACATGTTCGCTTCTCAGACTTGGGTCGGCGACTTAAGCATGAAGGTGATGTCGCGAACAAGCATAGCATGAAGCTTGCTGCCGGGGACTCGCGGGCTAGTGAGTCGAACCGCAAGAAGTACTTTGCCCTCGCGGTAGAGAGCACCATTGCCTTTATGACCAGTTTCCACCTCCTCAACGTCAGCCGCAACCTACAGAGCAAGCCGTGTGATCCAAGCGGCTGGTCCAGCTTGATCAAGATGGTCGACTACCTCTCAAAGGAGATACGTCGGGACTCGCGGCGATACCCACCGATATTTGCCCTTGTTCTGATACTACAGGCTGTGGCGGCGGACGAGTTTATCAAGTCATTCAGCAACTTTGAGCATATCTCCAAAGAGGAGATTTATCAGCACCAAGCCACTCGCTTCCGCAACTGGCCCACGGTGCGCGAGGTCTACGACACAGTTGACAGTTCCAACCTGCGAGCAGACATCACCCCCTGGTCTACTGTCGACGAGGTCTGCCAGGCATCGATGCGTGTCATTCGGCAGTGGTGTGTTGACGAGAATGTTGATTGGACTCCCGAGTTCAATCCCAGGGAGGCCAGCATCAGAGTCAGCCGATGACCAGATACCCCGGGCTTCGCATACCCTCGCACAGAGCATACACTACAGTTATTCTACGACTAAGACTTGATTACATGTATTACGACCACCATTACAATATCCATCTGCTCCTCGCAGCAGACATACACCGAGGGCTTCCCCGAAGAGGGCTTATCACCAGCCTTGACTTGATCGACAGCGCAGAAACCAAGCCAGGGTATTGCAGTACCGAGAGTAGCAGGATTGAGGTACAGACCGCATCGACAGCATTGAGAGTACGCCATTACCCATATGGCTAGCTCTTTTTGCATGGTCATCATTCTCAGCTCGCTGGGCTGGAATTTTGTTGAGATTTTGTTGCATTCTCGCTGGACCTCTGACGGCCAACGTCCCTCATGAGAAGCAAGACTTTTTGATTTGTACAATGATATCCCCCGGATCAAAACGGAAAGCGATCTATTTTATTTCATCACACTCACGGGAACATGGGAATTCAGTGTCTGTGTTTCACCACAGACTTTTGTTTGTTTTTGGCAAGGAAGGAGATGAGGGCGCCAGAGGAGTTGAGGGGTCAAAAAGGAGGCTCGAGGAGTAAGGAGATAAGCGATCCAAGGGAACGAGAGAGGCAGAGGGAGGGAGGTACGCATGGAAGGCATCTCAGGAGGAACTTGATATCATGGAACAGGCGGGCATGTAATCCGCATGGGCTGCGGAAATGGAGGGATACGATACGAAGAGTATTCTCTTGGCTTGGTGGAGGAATCAAGGGTTGGCAATGTATTGGTAGTGAAGCCAAGGCCAAGATTATGAAGAAAACATCTCGAAAAGTCTCTGGAACTATGTGGTGATGGTATGTACAAGTTGGACCAAGTTGATCATGACCAAGGCCTTTCTTTGATCGACTGAAGTTGCCTGCCCCCATGTCCCTGATCGAGTGGGGCTGACATGTGACGCGATCTCCAACGTCGCTCAGAGGCGGGGTAGTAAGAAGTTATGACGAGAAACAAGATCACAGTCAAGATACACAATCATCACGGAATTGCAGAGGGAAGCATCATCTCAATGGGAGGGATGGATCTAATTTTTTTTTCTGTCCACGGCTATACTAAGGACACTCTGCCTAGTAAGGGACTTGAGCCGATGCCAACATCTTGGTTACACCCCCTCCGATATTTCTCCCAGGATCGAGTTTTGGTATTTTTTTACTTTCTTCGTCTCTTTGAATCATTAACACACGCGGCAGGCGCGGGTGGCCGGCCAGCCACGGCGAATTAGGTTTGGTTTTGCTTCCAGCCCCTTGAGCGATCTACGCTTACTTGGAGGCATCGACCTTGGCGACGTGGGCGAGAAGGTCGAGGACACGGCGGGAGTAACCCCACTCGTTGTCGTACCAGGAGACCAGCTTGACGAAGTTCTCGTTGAGGGAGATACCGGCCTTGGCATCGAAGATGGAGGAGTTGGTGTTGCCGTTAAGGTCAGAGGAGACAACATCGTCCTCGGTGTAGGCGAGAATGCCTGTAAACTCGTGGTTAGCTCTACGTTGTGTAATGTCACATCAATGGAAAACGTACCCTTGAGCTCGTTCTCGGAAGAATCCTTGATGGCCTTCTTGATCTCGTCGTAAGAAGCACCCTTCTCGAGGCGGACAGTCAGGTCGACAACGGAGACGTTGGCGGTGGGGACACGCATGGACATGCCAGTGAGCTTGCCGTTGAGCTCAGGGATGACCTTGCCGACAGCCTTGGCGGCACCAGTGCTGGAGGGGATGATGTTCTGGGCAGCGCCACGGCCACCTCGCCAGTCCTTGGCGGAGGGACCATCGACGGTCTTCTGGGTGGCAGTGTAGGAGTGGACAGTGGTCATGAGACCCTCAACGATGCCGAACTTGTCGTTGATGACCTTGGCGAGGGGAGCCAGGCAGTTGGTGGTGCAAGAAGCGTTGGAGATGATGTCGGCGGAGCCGTCGTACTTCTCGTGGTTGACACCGACGACGTACATGGGGGCATCGGCAGAGGGGGCAGAGATGACAACCTTCTTGGCGCCACCAACAAGGTGAGCCTTGGCCTTCTCGGTGGTGGTGAAGACACCAGTGGACTCGACGACGTACTCGGCGCCGGTCTCAGCCCAGGGGATGTTGGCGGGGTCACGCTCAGAGTAGAACTTGACAGTCTTGCCGTTGACGACGAGGTCGTTGCCCTCGTTGCCGACCTCACCCTTGAAGATGCCGTGGGAGGAGTCGTACTTGAGCATGTAGACCTGTAGAGAGGTTGGTCAGCTTGGCTGATGATTATATCGTTCGTCGACAAGGACTTACGGCGTAGTGAGGCTCAATGAAGGGGTCGTTGACAGCAACAACCTCGATCTCGGGGTGCTCGACGGCGTTGCGGAAGACGATACGGCCGATACGACCGAAACCGTTGATGCCGACCTTGATGGGAGCCATTTTGAGTAGTGTAGAGATAATGTTTCTGTTGAAAAGACGGTTAGATTGACCAGCTGAGAAGAAGATGGTTTGGGTCGAAAGAGTGAAGCTTGGGTGAGGTGAGGTGAGGGGGCGGGGTAATTTATATTGTATGACGCTAGCCGGGCAACGCTCGCCACAGGCCAGGCTCTGAGAGAGCTCTGCCAGGGGAGGGAAGATGCCTGCTGGGGTCCGTGGAGGGGGCAGACGTCGCCGGAAAGAGGGGCAGAGTGCAATTGGCTGGGGCAGCTAAACAGGAGCTAGAGCTCTCATGTTTTCTGCTTGCCCAGGCCCGACATCCCGTCCCCCGATTGACGTGTTGTTGTATCGTTGTCGCGTCGGTCTTTCGGAGGGGAGGAAGCGGGTGAGTAGCCAGCAGGATCCCGCCGGAAGCGGGGATTGATCATCAAGGTGATGGGTAGGAAAAATGATATGACGGTTCAAGGTGGTGGTGGGAAAGGCAGGGTAGGCAGGTAGACATCATGTTATGATGCCCATGTCGACTGAGATGTGATGGAGGTGCGGGCAGGGTAGGACAGGGCAGATGAGGTGAGGTTCACATACTTGAGGTTGTTATTGATTGAAGGTGATGAGTATGGAGAGAAGAGAAGGAAAGAAAAAAGAGTCGAGTTTGAGGAGGAGGAGGGGACTAGAAGTACAAATATGAATTCCGGGCTCCGGATTATCAGTTGCGGCCATTCGCCCGTCCAGACGGTCTGTCCACACCTCTAACGAGGCACCACCACATCATCTCATCCATCCCACGAACACACACAGACCAGACAGGGCGACAACACGACACGACGCATTCCCCTTGTTCCCACGCCCCCCATTACTCTCCGTCCCTCCCGCCCGTCGTTCAGAGGGAGAGGGGGAGGGGGCGGGGAGGGGCGTGGGCTGTGTCAGAGCAAGATGGGCATGGGAGGGGCAGCAGCACAGCAACTGGACAGCAATAGCAGCATCCATAGCTGGCAGGGGGGCCCCATATTCCCAATATCGGGTGAGAGGGAGGGTGTGAGGGACTTGCTGAGAGAAATGAAGGTGAGAGGTGCTAACTCCAGATGAGGCATCATGACCAATTCCCAGCCCAGCCTTACTACCGTGCTAACCAAGCTGTCTAGTGCGCCCTTTGCATTGAGCAGTACTGGAGGTTGATTGCCGCGACTAGTTCGATGGTATTACTCCGATGTTTACGTCTTTTTTCCATTTCTCCATGAAATCTTTCACTCACCCATTCTACAGCGTGAATGCTTTCTCTCCATCGCCCATGATTACAACAAAAAAGACCCCGCCAGAGCTCGAGGTACCCAGCAATTGGCGTCACTGACTGGTGGGGTGATGCGTCCAGAGGGGTACCTCCCAACACGAGGCGGGCCTGGCAGGAACCCAAGTACCTTTTCTGCCCCTCCATGGATCCTGGCGTTGGAGGTGCCGCCACCTCACTCCATCATTTTTCATCCTGGAGGGGATGAGCAAGCAAGCGACAAGGATCCATCACGCATCCCATTCCATCGCATCCATCCATCCATCCTTGGATGTCTCGATATTTGCCGCCCACTGCAGCATCACTCACCGTATAGGCACAGGCCTTCTGCGCCCGGGAGTTGACAACGACGCCGCACCGAGACGACGACGACGACAACCGCCAACGTGCATTCGCCCAGGGGGAGGCCCCGGAACCTTCGCCGAATGGGCAGACGACGTCGTCCGATATGTAGGTATTACGCCTTGCGTTCGACGATGAGATCTCATCGTCCCTCTCCCTGGCCCCGGCTTTTGCCCTTCTTGCCTGATTTTCCCTATAATCCCTCCACCGTTGTCTGTGCTTTACGGTTTCTCTCTCTTTTACCGCCTAAATATCCCCAATCCCAGTATCCATCCCTATGCGAATGTGCTTCCCGTAATGCAGCCCGGCATCCAATCCTCACAAACGGCCGCGCTCCCCGGCGCCTACCGCCGCCGCAGCACGCACCCACGTCTTCTCTCTCTCGCCTCCCGAAAGCTCGGGGCGCCCTGTTCACCGCGCCGGCGTGTCGTACGGTTTGTCCCAGTATTCCTCCTGGGATATGATATTCCGCCTCACCTTTTCCCTCTCTATCTGCTCAACTCGACTGGTGTTCGACGTGTTTCCATCTCTGTCTGTCGTGGTTATTACGTTTTTTCGCCCTTGCCCACTTATACCGGAGAACTGAGCTAGAAAGTTCACCACTGAGACGGCTTGGCCCCAAAGAGGGTTTAGTACCTGATCTTCGCTCGACTCTAGCTGCGGGCTTTACCATCATGTTGCGTCTTTTTACGCAATGCGGCGGGGCGACAGCATGTTCTGGGTCGCGGGGGGTGTTGAGAGCTATTATTGAGACACAGTCTTGGTCAACTTGCTTACAATCGCCGTGGTTGCGTACGGTAGCAGTCCATGATGCCTATTGCAGCTAATGCGGCCAAAGGTGTAGCAACAAGATATCTGCTCGGTGGCGGCAAGACAAGACAAGACATGACCACCCTGTTGTCCCGTCAAGGTGAGGCCTCTAGGGCCTCAATCATGACTCCCGTCTGTATCAGAGCTCCCTCCCTCAGACATGCCATGGGTCCATGCCCTCAAATTGTTGAGCTCGACAGTGAGCCTGGCTATCAGAAATTACATCCATCATGGACAAACAGCTCACCGAGACGGGCCTGTGTCGGGCCGTTGATAGGCCACGGGCCTTGACGGACCGACTGCATTCGCAGTTCTGCCATCGAAACGCCGTATCAATTCCCTCTCACCCTGGTCTTTTTTGTCAGTCCATCTGTCAATTCAATCGCCAAAAGCCCACCGCCTCACCTCGTGCCGCTTATCTGTGACAACCTCTCTTGGAGACACCCAGGGGGGCGTACCGATCCCCGAGGACGACTGAACCCCCCATCAGAGACGAGGCTGGCTGCGTTGCACGGCCCTCGCTGTCTGTGGACGTGGTCTCATTCTTTCCAAATCTCTAATCTCACCGAGGATCCTCACCTGAGATCGACCTGGCCTGACCTGGCCTGACCGAACCCCTGTCCCTTTTTGGACGGGCGGCGCTCGCCTCCACAGAGCCTCCTGCTCGATCCCTCCACTCTAATCCTGGGCGCATCTAGCTTGAATCTGGGCTAGACCACAGATAGCTTGTCGTCGATGCCAACATCAGTTCATGAATTGCTTCACCTTGCTCACCGGAAGAATTATCTTCTGCTTTCACTTCGAGGCCCTGCTCGGCGCCTACCAAGGCACCCACATGGTAACGTCCGATGCTACAGAGACACCATGACCAAGGCGCCGAGAATCAGTGATCACTGTCTAGAGTCTATTCCGATCATCAAACACCACTTACATGCATGCATAGGTGCAACTTGTTACCAAATATCCCTGCTCCCTCCGACTCAGCCCGTTTGCCGCCGGCCGCTCCCCCCTTCCAGCCCTTTCCCACGGTAACCGCTCGGCTACGGCCTACCTTACGGCTGCGGCCCCGGCTTCCGCTCCACGCGCCGGAGCATCACGGGATCACGGGCTTGGGTCGGCTCAAGCCTCGCCTATGAAGTCGCCAACTTCCCCCGTCCAACCCCATTCAAGCTCCATCCAACCTCACCTTGGGCCCCCGGCTTCTCCATCGTTCATACTCCACGCTGGGACCTGCCCCGGCTTCTCAGCCTCCTCAGCCCTCGTGCCCCCCTCAAGATCCCACTCGCCCGGCCTCACCCGCCCCCCCGGCCGCGCATCGGGATCCCCAGGAACCCAGCTGCCAGTCCTTGCCCAGCGTCAGCCCTTTCCAGCACCTTGGAGGCCGTCTCGGCTCTTAGCCTCCCCCTCCTTCGTCATCGTCCCGCGGCATCCATCATGCACCATCATGCCAATTGACCATCATGAATCCAGGACCCCGGCTAACGGCCACGCCTCGCCGGGGGCCCGCATGCTCGTCGCCGCATGTCCGTCGCAGATGCTACTCCTTCAAGGTGCCGCCCGCCGTCCATCCAACGTGGCTCTCCCCGGCCCCAAACCAATAGCCACAACGTCGCAGCCGTCCGTCTGGTGTCATGCATTCATGCCTCTTCAGTGGGCTCTCGAGTTCTCGACGCGAAACGGGCTCCACAAGCCGTCATGGCGTCGCGTCTCCAGAACGGTCCATCTCCATGTACACATGCACTTGGTTGGCCGAGCACCCACATGCTCACAAGAAGAGCCGGTTGGTGTCCATCTTTGGAACATGTTGGAAGCCCGTTGCACCTTTTTAACCTGGAACTTGCCCGTCGCCCCAGCCCAGCTGTCTCGCGGCAAATCAGACAGGCGCCTGGTGCACCAAAGTGCCTGCTTCGCCCGCACTAACACGGCATACCGATATTCAATGCCTCGGCTGACCTTCCGTGGCAATCTTGTTCATTCAAAAGCCTTGACCCGCGATCTCCATTCCCGGCCCTCCTCCACAACTCGGAACTCGACCGCGTCTTCTGGGAAGTATCCGGCATCCTGCCACGCCTTCATCGTAGCCCCGTCGTACGGTCCTTGACTGGCGCCTCCGTCTCGTCCATCTACCCATCGGAACTCCCACATCGTCCCCGGCTTCACCGCCGTCTCCTGCCCCTCCCCCTCCTGATCCCGGTCAGCCTCTGTTGCTTCCGGCTCCACCCAATCCTCGCCAGTCTCTCTGCGATATTCTCGGACGAGGAGCTCCCGTTCCTGATCGTAAATGTCCTCGTGGTCCCGGCTTAGCAACTTGTCTGCAGCATCCGTGATGGCATCAATTGAAGCCTTTATCCGCTGCTGCTCTGCATCTTGGCTGTCAGCACTGCCGTCCACGTCCATGCCTTCAGCGCCCTTGTTCATCTTCTTGAGCTTCCACTTGGGGATCTTCTTGGGCTTTGTTTGCTTCTTGCCAAGCCTGGCCAGCGCCTCGAGCGGTGTTTCTGTTCGGTCCAGATTGAGAATCAGAGTCTTGAGGAGGTCTGACACAAGAACCTCATCTTCGTCCATACGTCGTTTTCGCGCCTCGGCCTCCCGCTTCTCATGGGCTGCCGCAGCCTTTTTCATCTCCTTCTTGCTAAGACCCTGGAGCCAGCTGTCATGAACGGCGTCGGGGTCGCCGCCTTTGCGGACGTAGTTGCCGTCTTGATCAAACTGACCCTCTTCCATCTCTTGCTTTAGGTTGAACGCCTCGACCTTGGGAGCATTTCTCTTGAGTCCTCCTGCGCCGACCTCTTCGTCAACGCCCTCCTCCTGGATAGCCAGATCCACGTCTTCCTCGTCGTCGCTACTTGCTTCGTTGTCAAGCCGAATCTGATCCTTGTCCCTGCTTGCTTGTTCTTGGCCGACGATTTGATCATCGTCGAGAAAACGGACCTTGTCCTTCTTGCGGCCGTTCTTGTCAAAGTCGCCATCCTCGGGAGCTTCCTTTTCTTCATCGTCGTCGGCGGCAAACATGTCATCGTCATCGTCATCACCAGCAGCAGCACCCGGAGCTGGGCCGGAATTGGTGGCATCGTAGTTGTCAAGCTGCTCTAGAATATTGACATTGCCTCGTTTGCGACTCTCGGCTCGGGCGTTAAAGTTTTCGTTGTCTGAGTCGCTGTCATAACCGTCGAGGTTGACAGCACCTCGCTTCGTAGCAGCAGAGCCACCAATGACATCGGCATCGAGGATCGCATCGTCTTCGCGGGCATCGGGGGCCAAAGTCGAGGGGTTTCGGACGTCAAACTTGACCCGTTTGGAGTCGGAGCCATCTTCGTTGTGGTGAGTTCGCGCAAAGTTCTCGCCGTCGCGCTTGGGTCGCGCAGCCGAGTAGCGTGACGCCATTGTTGCTATGGCACAGAGGGTATGTGAATAAGCTGCTTCCTGGAAATGTGAATGTGGTAGGGAAAGGAAATGGATGATTTGGGGCGAAGGCGCAAAGTGAATGTGACAAAGGTAGAAAGCTTGAAGGAGCTTGGACGTTGTCGCCTGTAGGCTCTGGTGGGTAACAAACGCGCTATGCTGGTTGGAGCAGTGACAGCCATCCAACCTGGCTGCTATAGGGTGGGGATTCAATAATGTCGACAAAGAATCGAGACCAGAAACAATGAGGATTCCATGTCTAGTGATTTGTATTTGGCTTTCTTTTCTATTGAGCTATGAGCCATAATATTCACTATTTCTTTTTGTACTCTTTAAGCCGAAATATTTACCATCAATGTTGGTCCATGGTTGGAATGTCCATTGTCTCACTGCAGGACAGGTTCTCATTTTCACAGTACTTTAGACAAAGCAGAAGATGGCCTAAAAGTCTGCGTCATCTGCCTGGGTGACATTAATAACTGGACACAGAAACAGTAAAACCCCCATAAAGACGCTGCCTTATTTCTGCAACCAATTACCAACGTGCATTCTTTTTGTCAGCCTGCCCCAACTGCGTCATCCAAGAGCTGCCTCTGCCGTTTCGGCAGCCTCCACCCCCCCACGCGGCAGGAGCCTATGCCTGTGCCTACCGTGAGTGATGGTGGTCCTTGGAGACACCTGCGACCACCATCAAGAAGCTCTTTCTTACTTAACCTTGAAACCCACAAGCCAACGCAGTCACCAACCGACACTCCCTCTTCGCCTTTGCTGATTCAGAGAGAGTAATCGTCCTATATATCCGAGCCTGGCACAGTCTCGATCGATCCTTCTTTGACCGCTCCCGCATACCTCGAACCTGGCCCCGCCACATCACCATACGATCCGCCCACGAGCAAGCCGCTGTCACCATGGTATGTCTCTTAGACTTCCCGTATCGGCACCGAATAGCTTCTAACGAGACCGCAGTACTCAGGCCTTGGCCGCGGGTATGATCCCGCTAATCCGGACCACCTCTACAACATGGCTCGCCATGGACGACGACCCATCGTGCAACGCTTCGACGAATACTATCGATGCTATCCCCTCATCATGGCACCCGGAGCCGAACGACCAGAGCTCAACTATGGATCCAAGATCATCCTCCCTCCCTCGGCCCTTGACAAGGTGTCCAAGCTCCACGTTCAGTGGCCGTTGCTGATGGAGTTGATCAACGGCGAGAAGGGAAAGCACTCGCATGCGGGTGTGTTGGAGTTTATCGCAGAGGAAGGCCGGGCATACATTCCGCAATGGGTACTATTCTCCTTCGTCTTACGCTCCGGAGAGAGTCAGGAACTAACTTCGTACAGATGATGGAAACACTGGGCATGGACGTTGGTGATATGATTCAGATCCGGACCACATCCCTGGAGCTGGCCAAGATGGTCAAGCTGCAGCCGCAGTCTGTTAGCTTTCTCGAGATCAGCGACCCCAAGGCTGTCCTGGAGAAGGCCTTCCGCAACTTTGCTACCCTAACAAAGGGTGATGTTTTCAACTTTGCCTACAACGACGAAGTGTACGAAGTGGCTGTCCTCGACGTGAAGCCCGAGACGGACAAGATGGGTGTCAGTATGATCGAGACGGACGTGTCGGTAGAGTTTGCCCCTCCTGTCGGATACGTCGAGCCCGAGCGCAAGAGTGGCACAAGCACCCCGAGGAGCACACGAGGCGGCGGCGTTCCTGCTGGAGGTCTGCTACACAGCCAGGGCACCATGGCCCAAGCCATCAACTACAGCGCCATGGCCCCATCAGTAACCAGCAACATCACCAACTTCCTGGGAGAGGGTCAGAAGTTGGCGAAGAAGGGCAGCAAGAATTCGACCCCTAAGCCGGCGACTCCTGTGCCTGTCCCAGTAGACATCCCGGGACTGCCAAAGCGACGTGATGGCGCCCCGGCAGCTCTCCGTCTGCCGCCCAACAAGCTCTTCTTTGGATATGAGATTAAGCCGGTCAAGACAGAAGCAGACAAAGAGCAAGAGAAGGAGAACGCCAACAGGCCTCACTTTGCCGGCCAGGGCCAGACCCTCCGAGGCGCAGTTAAGAGAAAGGGCGAAGGAGATGACAAGTCCAAGGCGCCTGAAAAGAAGGGCACTAGTGAGGGGAACCGACTTGATGGTCGACGACCCAGATAAACAGTGACACTTTCGGTATTTTGAGCGGCGTTTTGGAGGGTATCGGACACGGCTGTCATCTTTGGGATGGGGACTTGTGTATGTAGCTTCAAGGATTCTGGCCGGAAGTTTACGAATTCCGCGACAATATGAATGACGGAGATTGGCCATTTGATGATTTGGGTAATGGCGAGGCAATGTTAGTGGTGGTTTACAACTTGGCAGCAGACGGACACCGTCTATCTCGTCACTCGTGGCTGATGACTTCAACTTATAGGAGACACGATGATACGGCACACACGAAAGAATCATCATGAACCCTTTTCCATTTAATAGAGGCACTGAGTATCTTCCTGCCCAGCCCTCTCAAGGCTACAATTTTGCTGAAATCCCCAAAGCGTCATGGCCCCTCAAATACACAGACTAGCTGGTTCAAAGATGAGCTAGAAATGTCTGTAACTCACAGTGAGAGCCTAGGCCTCCTCCTGCTTGCCAGAATCGAGCCAAGCCTCGAATCTGGCCTCATGGCTGGCGGCAGTGGCACTGTCTACAGTCAGTTTTTTTTGGCGCTGGACAGAGGAAAGGTAAAACGTACCTGCGCTCGCGCTTGCGATCACCGAGATCATCAGGCTTGACGTCCTTCTCCTCATCCTCTTGCATCCGCTTCACCTTCTTGGCGAGGGGAGAGTCGGCGAAGGGGTCGTTGGTCTCGTCGTCGTCATCCTCCTCGGATGCGGCCTTCTTCTTGCGGCCCTTGGCGGGAGTGGTGCGCTTTCGGGTCGCCTTCTTGGGGACGGAGGTAGGAGTGGAAGCGCTGCCGTTGGTAGTTTCGCCGTGGCGGGCCTTGAAGTCGCGCATGATGGACTTGCTAAAGTGCTGGCTGTTCGGTAGTTAGTAACGATTGGCTGTGATGGGGCTTCAAAGAGGCGGGAGAGAATGAAGATGAAAGAAACTTACGAGATGGCATCCTTGGTGAAGGAGTAGCCCAGAGCTTCCATGGCGCTGTGAACCTTGGGCCAGTTGTAGCGCATGCGATCGCCGTCCTGAGCGCCCATGATGACGGCGACGCAGAGGTCGCGCTCGGCGTTGGCGTCCCACTTCTTCTCGGCGGGAGGCATGATGGAGAGGGAGAGAGTTGTTGTTTTTGGGAGAGAGAGAGAGAGAGACAGAGAGAGAGAGAGGAAGAGTTGTGTGAGAGATTAGGGATGAAGAGTGGTAGTGGTGAAGAGGAGGAGGAAGGATTTAAAGAAGAATGTGAGGATTTTAGAGGAGAGGGGGAGATGGAAGAGAGAGGGAGCGTAGAAGTCAATGAAAGTGAGGATAAATGGTGAATAAGGTAAATGGGAAGAGAGCTCGGCTGCCTATTGTCAGTGACAGTTATGGTAGAATACTCGTTATCAGTGCCGATTCTGTCAAGCCTGATATTTGAACACCAACTTGATTATTTGGGAATACTGCCTCATTAGAGTATCGTGTAGTAGCTAAAATCCCATAATGGTACTTTTTAAGTGATGGCATAGGTAATGGTATAGTGTTGGAGAAAAGGAGTCTAGGCACAGTAATATCACCTCTCACCTCACCATTGTGGGTGCATCTGGTTCTCATTATGGGTGTTAAATGTCCATTGTAGAATCCACTCAATTTAAAAGCGTGCTCATATATGCACTGAATGGATGACAAGAGATTCTACGCAGTCTGCAGCCGATTGGGCACCCATTTCGTGGAAATCAGAATACCCCTATTCCAGTCTTGGTGAATCAAGTGCTGGACTGCTCATCCAAGATAGCAGCACCCCACCAAGTCAAACATCACAAATTGAAAGTTCATCCATGGTTGTCTTTTATGTCATCAATTCGTAATAGAAATCTCGTGATATCGCCTCATATGGCAATCCTGTTATTACATCCAGAGGCGTGTGCCTGTGCCATCACCATGTTTTCTCGCAGTTTCGTTCATAGGCCTAGAAGCCTTCCATCCATCCATCCATGTAAAGAACATCCTCAAGGGTGAGGTGTGTCTTGCGTGGTCCTTGTTGGCCTGAAGATGACGAGAGAGACAAAAGTCAAAGATGAGTCTTGGATTGATCGATGTGTCTCCCTCCACTACCAAGCTGCGAGGAAGTCAGTGGCGGTACATGTCGAGAAAAGGAAGAGTGGACTTACTTGATAGCGACACAAGGAAGAGAATTAGGTCTCTCCTTCGACCTCTGCCTCGAGCTCTTCCTCCTTAGGCTCGGGCCTGCCAAGTAGTCAGCAAGCGGACAGAACAAGTGTGTACCTGTCCAAGCTTACTTGGGGGTTCTCTTGGCGCGCTTCATGGGCGAAGGAGAGACGAGTTCATCACCTGCTTCGTCGTCGTTCTCCTGCTTGAGCTTCATCTTTTCGTCCTCGGCGTCGTCCTCCTCGGCAGGGGTGTTCTTGGCGTTCTTGCGCTTGCGGGGAGTGGTAGTGGCCTTCTTGCGAGGGGTGGTCGTGGCCGAGCCGGCAGCCTGGATGGCAGTGAGGGCGTTGCTGGCGTTGGTGTCGCGGTTCTTGCGAAGCTTTTGGACGTGCTGGCTGGTGATGGTTAGCTTGATGTCAGGCAGGAGTGTGCTTGGCGACAAGAGAAACAGCAGACGAGGGGGTGTGGTACTTGATGGCATCAAAGGAGTATGAGTAACCCTTCTCACGCATCCGCTCGGAAACGCTGGTGAGGATGGCTCGGGAGGGCTTAATCTCCTCCAGCAGGGTCAAGAGGAGGTCCTCGTGGGAGTTGGCATCCCAACCACGCGATGGCTTTCCAGACATGATGATGATTGATGAAGAGGGAGAAGGGTTGGGATGATGGTAGAGGTGGTTGATGGGAGAGGAATAAGAGATGAGTGGTAGTGGGGGAAGAGAAGTAGGAAGTAAAGATTGGAGGTGAAGTTTGGAAGAGGGGTGGTGGTGGGAAAGGTGAATGTAAATAGAGCGAGAATGAGCAGAGCAAGGGAAAAAAAAAAGGCAGGCAGCAAAACATGGAGGGGTAAAGAAACTACGTGCAAATCAAGCCAATTCATACCGAAGAGCACTTTCAGTAAATGTGTACCCCAGCTTCTGCAACTCGGCCATGACACTGGTCCAATCCTCGTTGCTCAGCTTGAGGTGCTGGAACATGCAGATGAGGATGTCCTCGTGGACGTTGGCGTCCCACTGCATGGTCTGACGCTTGGCCATTGTGTGTATCGAAAAGTGTGGACGTGTTGGGGAGGGTAAAAGAGGTGGTGGAGAGGAGGGAACGTGGTGCAGCCCAGGGTTGATGGAGAATGGATGAGGAGATGTGATGCATGAGATGAGAGAGGAGAAGACTTATCACCTCCTCAGGTGCTATGTTTTAGGCTTCAAAATCCAGGTGCAGCTCGAAGCTCGGTGAATCATGTGCAGGGGAATGCGTGCTCGAATTTGGGGGGAATGGGTTTAGTCTCGAGTTGCTGCTGCTCAAGAGAGCGAGTGTTTGCCCCGGCCAAGCAGCAATCTCAACAGCCAAGTCGGCTCTCAAGTTTGAAATCCAGAGAAAGAGAAAGTGGTCACCTACCGAACTGCGTCAAAAGAAGTCTTCCAGCCGCGCTCCTTGAGATAAGCCTCGACGGCTTCCTTGACGGGGACGGGGAGCGCCTTGTTGGCCTGCGCGGCCGTGAAGAGCGCGATCCCGAGGTCCATCAGGAAGTCGGCGTTGTCCCAGTCACTGGTGTTGGGCATCTTGGCTTTGTTGCGAGGGTTGGTTTCTTTGTGTTGGTGTGTTGGGAGGTTGGTGTTGTCTGATGAGGAGGTTGCAAAGTGAGGATGCGAGAGAGAAGAGGAATAAATCTAGGCTGCTCTTTTGAGCCGAGAATTTATACCCACGAGGAACAAGACCGGGTGAATCAACCTAGCACATGTTTAGGATACCTTTCTATCAGTCACAATCATTAGAGTCACCGGTGCAGCCAACTCGTTCGTTCGTTGAACCCATGATCGCTGCCATAGGTAATCTACACCTCCCATCAACCTCACCACTCCTGACAAGTAGATAGGCATGTAACCTAGCCATACATGCCTGCATCATCAAACTCCAAACAATCGAGGCTCGTTCCATGTATGTAGTAGTAGTAGTACCCTGCGGCGTCGTGTGCGCCGCGCAAAAAGACCCAGTTCCCGCTTAAACCTATTGATCCCCAATAACAAGAGACCGAGTTCGAGCAACTCCCGATTTCTACCGATTTCTAACGCCTGTGCCCATGGTATCACTGTTGCAAATTGCTGCTTCTCATGCCTCTCCGTACGTAGCAAAACTGTAAAAGTTAGCATCTCGAACCACGACAAGACTGGACTGATAATGGCTTACTCAGAAGGGAATGGGTCAGCAGGGCCGCTGTGGGCTGCAAGCGCCAGAACAGCCTCATCGTCCATCACCTCCTTGGACGGATCTGGTGAGCTTAGTCGTGGTCGCTTGGCAGCAGGTTCGTCTCCGTCGGCATCAGCATCGCCATCAACATCCACGTCGGCGATAGGATCCACCACATCGGCATCAGCATCAGCGTCGACATCCTCGTTCGCTTCCTCAAGGTGTTCCGACGGTCCCACAGATTCTGAAGGTGGTTGATGATTGGGTTCCGCAGTTGGAGGCTGAGAGGTTGAGCTTGTGTTGGTGCCTTCTCTGAGATCTCGGGGAGGTTCTTGTCGGGGCTCCTGATTTTGCGGTCCATGCTGAAGAGGGTGTAGATGTGGGGGATTTTGGGGAAGCTCAGGGGCACGCGGCGGGCTGGGATATGTCGCATGAGATACCAACTGGCCAGCTGGAGGTGCAGCAGCAGCAACGGGAGCAGGAGGACCAGGCACGGTAGCCGCAGCAGGAGCTGGAGTTGGAGCTGGAACAGAACCAGGAACAGCTGCGGTGGCTGGCATTGGCTGAGGGAGGATGGCTTGACCAGGAGGAACACCATAGCCTTGGACGGGCTGAACGTGCGGCCCTGGTGCAACAAGACCCATGACTTGGTTGGAAATACCCTCCCCGGGGACACCAGCGACGGGAGCAGGAGGCTGTTTCCTGGGCCGGCCTCGACCAGGACCTGGACGGCGAGTAATCGGGTTCAGGGTTGGATCAACTTTGCGTGAGTTCTCGTTGAGGCCGCCATTGGACTCCGCCTTGTTCTGGGCTCGTCGGAGACCTTGGAAATGTTGACTGGACCAGTGTTAGTGGCATGTCTAGCAGTATCATGAAGAACATGTTAAATTGGAAGAGTAGGATGTCTGGGTCGAGTATCTTGGTTGGCCTCGGTCGATCGACATGTCTCATATGAGGCAAGTACATATAACGCCAACGGCGCGTGTAAGGTACCAGGAGAAGCGCAAGCAACACTCATCCATCATAAAGAAGCAACACGGAACACGATCAGATGATGAACCATCACGTGTTGCAATTCCAATGACACTTTGATAAGAAGAGATCACGACAACTTACCGACACCCTTCATTAGTGAAGCCATATCCAAGGCCTCTCATGTGATTGCCAATGGTGGTCCATTCCGCGCCGCTTATGACACCAATGTTCTTGACGGACAGTATAGTAAAGAACAGGTCTTTGTCTGCTCTGTCGTTCCAATTCTTGTTGTTCATGACGCTGGACAGTAACAGACACCGGGGCAAGCAGGACGGAACACAGAAGTGTGATGGACGACAAGATGACTCGAGGTGGTTAGATGCTGTTAAGGCAACGGCTGGATCAATGGGAAAATTGATAGTGAGAAATTGCTAAGGGAGCCACTGAGGCGGGAGGTTGGGGGACCTTGGAAGGCATGTGGCCCGAGCGTCGCCTTGGCATGGGGTAGTGGCGGAGCGGATCAAGGTTTGTCCTAAAGGCTGGTGTTGCACGGCATTGCTTTTGCAGGGAAAATTGTAAATCCACGAGGGATTGAGACGGTTGACGGTCGACGAGGGTGGTCATCACGACAAGGACTTGTTGAGAGGCAATTCGCCAGGACAAAAGTCAAATCACACTCTGATGACGAGACTCGATGATGCTTCTGTCAATTAGATGCTCTGGCTTAACCGAGGGTATACCATGGTTTAGCCGGGCGCACGATAGGAGGTTACGAGTCAAGGACGGTCTGGACAGACAGAGGCGTTTCAGCGACGGGCCAGACATTCAAGACGGAGAACGGTTCGGAAACGGAGTATTGACGGAGTGGCAACGGACGACCCCGTCAGCCAGGCGTCAATTCGCGTCAGCTCCTGCAAGGGGGAAAGAAAAGAGGACACGCGGGTGGAGCCCAGGGAGAAGACAATTTACGAGAAGCCAGGGGCTCACGTGCTTTCGTGGTGACTTGGCGAGGAGCCAGGCAGCACAGTGTCCCACCAGATTCGCGCCCGTCGCGTTTCCCATCCCACTTCATCCCATGCCCTCCACGACGGTTGCTGTCTCCTCGGGGCTCATGCGCGACCATAGATGCGGCCGTTTGCCCTCGAGATGAATTTTTCGAGCTGGGTTATGCCCTCTGCGAATTTTCCAGGTTCTCAGAGCTCGTCTGGCGGTGGAATTGCTGCTCGTCGTGTTGCTCGTCACCGCTTGCGACACTGGCCGGCAGAGCACCATCCTCCAACTTTTCCAGGCCACACCCCTCAGCCGAGCGTCAGAAAAGGGCAAAGCAAACCTGGATGGATCGGCTGCATGGCGCAATCATTTCTTTCTCATTCTCGAGGCTGTTTGGGTTTGTCACAGGGGGTGAGGTCTGTTCAGCTGCCTTTTCGACTTCCTTGCGATTCAGGCAATTTACTCTGCCCAGCATGCATTGAACGATCAACTCTTTGTTTCCCTGCACACCACAAGCTCCAGCTCAATTCAAATGCCCGAGCCAATTGTAGAATAGATATAGACACCATCGGCAGACTCGAAGCCACGAGGCCGTCCAAGCTACTGTATCGCCATGGGATAACCAGGTCGCCCAACCATGTCCACCCCATATCGTTCCCCCCCCTGCGCTCTTACATGTCGGATGCCCGATGTGCCAGAGATAATTCGTCGGTGGCCCGCGGAATGAGTCACACGTTGTGGTTTCACTCCATTCCAGGCTTTGACACCCCTGTCCAAGCCCGCTTTAGCTTGCCTCTGTCGATTGAGATCCGGACCAAAAACTTGCCTTCCGTTTGTCGTGGCGCAATTGAGCGATAGGAGTCGGCACAGCTCCCGGGCGGACCTGACAAGGTTTGGACATGTCGCAGATGAGTCGCAATGGAAAAACTTCTCTCATTCCATAATTAAAAGTCCCCGTAGAGAGAGCGTGAAGTTTGCTGTCTCAATTGTCGAATCTGTCTCTCACGAACCGAATCTGGATGCAAACCTATTGCTGGGACCTGCGGCGAGCCGCTGTAATGTAGTGGTTGCAGCACACCTAGCCCCGGCGGCAGGGGACATGGGGGGCGGTCTTAGACTCTGATTTAGTGGGTTTTAGCGGGGGGTGGGCAACCACTTTACGCGGTGCTCGCGGCCGTCACAGCCCCTCCTCGCGAGCGCCCCATTTACTCTCCTTGTCCATCCATCCATCAGCAGCGGGAGGGATCATCTTGAGCCAACAAGGAAAAAAAGGTCGTAGCACCAGGCAACTATGGGGCATCATGACCGCCATCTCAGACATTTTCGGCCCTAGATGGGCTTGCGCATTACAGTGCGATTACACAGACCCCATCCCATGTGTGCCTGGATCCATGGATCCCCTGGGCTGCCTGCGCTGCGTATTCGCTGTTCCCCCACAGAGGAAGATGGTGGCATCGCAGAGAGCGGGAGTCTTGGTACATACATAATGCAAGCATCTGCCGCCCCCTTTCAGCAGAGGCTCTTTCCATTCTGTTCTCCTTCCTCCCTCCTCTGCTGCACCTCTATCTCTACCTGTTCCCTCTGCAGTTCACGCTTCCTCAGGCTTCAACTCCTTACATGATCACATCTTGCTACTGCTACGCTACATATGCACACCAGCTCCAACACGTCAAATTCTCCCTAGCACAGCTCAGCTGACACCCCCCCGACGGGTTTCCCGCCGAGAGGCCCTGCCCGGCCCGTTGTCCCCTCCGCCTCGTCCATCTACTGGTTCTCCTGTTGGCCAGAAAACCCTCAACTCCTCCTGCAAGCTTCCTATCACACGCCTTCGCCTGTAACACCTTGCAACCAGTCGATCACCCTTGGGAGTGCCTCAGCCTTGCTGTCGAACCTTGCAACCTTGAGTTCACGGCATCGAGATTCTCGGTGACAACCACTTGTGACTCAGTTCAACCCGCAACCTTGCATTCGGGCCGCTACTAGATCCCGATTCCAAAATTTTCACGCTCCCGTTGAGGCAACTACAGCCACAGCTGCCTAATACATGCTCTGATTTATATACTCGCCATCGTCCTTTCTATTCTGCCTGCTTCCGCAGCCTCGTTCTCGCTGCACGTCGCCAATACCATCCTTGCTTCGTCCTCGACAATACTATCTATACCATACTCTATTCATAATGACTCCCAACAGCGAGAACGCCATGGCTCGGTTCCTTCTGGCCATCCTTAACCAGAAGAACCTTAAAGACGTAAGTCCCTCAGCTGCGGATAACCCCCGAAACTCCTACTTACCATCCTGGATAGATCGACTGGAACCAAGTCGCCGCGGATCCCGTCCTCCTCCAGCCCATCACAAACGGACACGCTGCGAGGATGCGTTTTGCTCGGTTCCGTGCCACAGTCAACGGACATGAGCCGCAGAAGAGGAACCGCACTGCCGACAAGTCGCGGGTGACCAAGTCGAAAAAGACGCAACCGGCCAAGAGAGAAAGCCTCATCAAGGCTGAGACGGGCGTGGACTTTTCGTCGTATGCCCAAGTTCGCCCGAGTCCTAAGATCAAGCAGGAACCTAGTCAGCCTGGGTATCTTGCCCAGTTCTCTCCCGCGTCGACTTCATCACCTTACCTCACCGACAACCGAGACGACTTGAACCCCCGATTCCTCACCCCTTGCAGCGATGACATGACCCATGGTCTTGCCATCAACCCTACATCCCTCGAGGACCTCAGACTGCGTAACGGCTTTGGTCCCTCGATGGACTGTCCCCAGGACCTTATGGCACCGCCTTCCAATGACTTCAGCCTGGGGCAGTCAACCTTTGATACGTTTGACGCCGCCTACGACCTGACGGCCTACAAGACTGTCGGCGGCGGCCAGAGTCCCGCGACTATCGACTTCGGCGCTGCCTCTCTGGCAGATTGCAGCCCCGAGTGGACCGATCACTTCAACGACCATCACTTTTGATACCCACGGAAAAGAAAAAACACTGCGGATAGAGGATGACACATGTACAAAACTGGAGATATGGTAGAATGCTTTCGCCTTTGCTTTTGATGATTAATGACAATGATTTTTCTCAAGATGGAGACCTTCTCTTTGGTGCTTGCTCGCGTCTGGTTCTTGTTTCTGCAATGGCTTGCTTTTGAAACATCTCTACTACAACATGATCCCAAGATGGATCCGAAATATGGAATGGCTGCCGTGTTTGGGTTGCTGGATTTTGCCTGCTTGGTATTGAAGTTGTATAATAGCATCCCGTAGGTGCAGCCTGAAATTGAGCGTTCTGGTGTTGCAGCGGCCTGTCTTGCATCTGTTTCCATTGGCCATGTGTTGATGCCCCCATTTGCACGGCTTGATACAATCGACCAACTTGGTGCTTAGTAGAATCACTTAAAGCCTCAACTCATCCATGACTGGGTAAACCTGGAGGATCTATTTGACTCCATATAATTCAAGAAGCGGTATCTCCCTTTCCTGGCGCTGTTCCTATTCGTCGACATTGTCTCGAGCATTTGCATCGTCAACCCAGATTGGTTAATTCTGATACTGAGCACCTGACTGGCCTATTCACCACCTTTTCTACAAACCTCGTCTAAGAAACAGCACAGGCCTGCCATTGTGATTGCAGGATTTCTCCCCGTTTGCTTCCACCCTCTGCCTAAGCCTGAAAGCAAAAACAATCTCTCCTCTGGTGAAATAAAACTTCCCCTCTTCCAAAACACTTCGCCTTTTTCACACCTCCCACCACAACCGCATCGCAACACGACTCAAAAGTCCTTTATCAAACGTGAGTTTTATCGCCTTTGTTCTCGTTTGGCCTTTGATGATCGTTTGAACTGACCTTGCAGACTAGACCCGACATTGAACGAACATCATGTCCGACGCAAAGAAGGAACCCACTGCCGCTGAGGCCATGCTCTTCTTCAGTATCGTCAAGCACACCCGAAACAAGGCCGATGTCGACTGGGATTCTGTCGCCCTTGAGGCTGGATTCAAGAATGCCGATGTTGCCAAGGTGAGCGAGCACCTTTCCTGCCCCATCCACCATGCGCCACCACCAAACGTTGTCGCCTTGGACGACTTCAATTGATATCACCTACTCACATTTCAATCTCAGGTCCGCTTCGGCCAGGTCAAGCGCAAGCTTGGTATCTCTACCGACACTGGCGTCACCCCTCGTGCTCCCACCACCCCTACCAAGAAGGGCGCCTCCAAGGTGGCCAAGACTCCCCGCAGCACCACCAAGGGCAAGGGCCGTAGCCGAGTCAAGAAGGAAGAGGAGAAGCCTGCCGAGGCTGAAGAGGACGAGGACCAGAAGATGGAGATGGAGCAGCCCATCGTCAAGGACGAGCAGCAGGATGAGCTCGCTCCTGACAACACCAAGGCTGATCCCTTCTAAATCTGCCCTCCTGCAACATGGTCCCGACCCAGTGTTGATCTCGGATGATGGGCTACGCTATGATGATGGATGAATTTTGGAATGATTCACTGAACCAGGATGGACGTGTGATCTGGAGGTAGATGATATAGCTGAAGTGGCTGTACTATACCACAAGATACGACATCACGAGGAATTAAACCGATGATCTAGGTACATGAAAGCATTTGCCTAGCAAAAACCACTTAACCTCACTCTTTTCACTTCTCGTAGGCATATACTGCAAACATGGCCAAACAGTGCCAGCCGAGTGAAGGCCGTGGCCGAAGCACCACTCCGCACCAGTTTTGGTGATATTGCCATGCTCAACCGAGCGATGCTCTGCTCACCGAGAGAGCGCCCCGATGGAAAACCCTAATCACCTATTCTGTGCCCATGAAGTGACACTCAATCTCTTTTTCTCCCGTTCTGACCGATCTTGCCTCCATGCCCCCATTCCCCGCCTCATATTCTGCCCCTCTCGGTTTCACGGCCGACCTGACACTGCAAGCTAATGCTCCCCAGCACAGACACAGAAGAACAATAGCTATTGAATTACTTTTTACAGTGGCTGAATCTAGCTATTGTCCCTGTTTTCTGGTAATTCTTCTACCTCCCTCCATGCTATAAAACCTCCCCTCCTAAACATTCACCTCCAAACGCTTTCCATCCCACAAACACCTTTCTCTACACTCCCGCAAGCAAACCTTCAGAACATCGGAAGATACCACCTGGGTTCCCTTCAAGCCTCGTCTTTATTCAAGAAACCTTTCACCACAGTAAGTCTTCCATTTGAGCGCCTCAACTCCCAGTTCACAGCTGACCCTGCCGCAGCCCCAAACACATCAACAAAGATGCCTCCCAAGAAGACCACCACCGAGGAGGGCGCCCCCACTGGCCTCACCGACGGTGAGCTTCGTTTCATCAAGGCTATTTTCGACAACATGACCCAGAAGCCCGACGCCGACTGGGACGCCGTCGCCACCACTCTCGGTCTCAAGGACGCCAAGTGTGCCAAAGAGCGCTTCCGCCAGATGTCTGTCCGCCACGGCTGGCGCGACCAGTCCAGCAGCGGCGCCGCTGCCAGCCCCCGCAAGGCCGCCGCCGGCGACAAGGTCACCAAGAAGCGCGCCACTCCTCGCAAGAAGGCTGCTGCCAAGAAGGCCGAGAAGGATGAGGAGGACGAGGAGACCAAGGAGGCCAAGGGTGAAGTCAAGGACGAGGACAAGAAGGAGGTCAAGTCTGAGGATGTTGACGATGACACTGAGTGAACTTGCATGGATCGGACTGAGATTCGTTGGCTGGTTTGTTGATATGTGGTGTCGCAAGCACGATGGCGGTATGGCCGCATCCTTGGGGTTCATGATATATCCGCTCAAGTAGTTGTCGATCTTATCGAGATGTGGCACTAGGGCGAAATTGAGGCATATGGACGTTACTCTACGTTGTTTCTGTTGGCTTGGTGCAGTTGACCTGTGATGTGATCCATTCCAAACCTTCCACACTGGAGGTGAGGTGACTACCTACGAACAACACTCGGCTTTTGCGCACGACTGCAAACGACGGTTTTTACAGTATCAAGCAGAAAGGTCATTCCATTGTGCGCTCTTGAATTATGGCTTGCTACATTTTCATTTTTCTGCCCGTAGGCATTGATATAGGCGATGCAAGTTAGCCCCTGAATCTACGGTGCCCTGGCTTCCTGGAGACAGGGACGGGTTGAAGGGCGCATGTCACAACCAGAGGATTTGAGGTCGTGGGCTGAGAATACCGATGACCTCATTTGAACCCATCTCTCGACGCTCGAACCTGTTGTCCGAGTTCACAGCACCATAAGGCAATGAGCTGGCGCCTAGAGGCAGCTCGTCGCCTCGGAGACTGCACTGCAGAGACCTTGATGAGTGCCAAACTACCCCGTAAGCCCGTCTCTCAGCGTATCTAAACCTAGTCCCCGCTCATTGGCCGTTAAGATTTATCGTCTGTCTGGTTAATCGTCGCCTGGCCTCACCTGGTGCTCAGATTTACCCTCACCACTGCCAGGCCACTGCCTGTCGTAATTCTCCTCTTTGGGCGGACACGACGCGTTTGTTTTTCGACATAAATTTTCCTTCGAATCTTTGCATCGCCTCCTTCTCTTCTTTTTTTCCCCCCACCATCTGCCACTTTGTTGTTCACCACGCACATTCTCGCCTCGCAACACAGCGCAACACTCAACCACAACACCCCGTTCAACGACCGTGAGTTTTTGTTTCGCTTTCGTTCTGCTTCCTCTACGCTTGCACATTTGTCTTCTCGAGTTTGAGTTTTCAGTTCATCCTGACGCGCTTGCAGTCCAAACACTCGTCACCATGTCCAAGCAAGACCCCGCCGATCAGGTCAAGTTCCTCGTCTCCTGCATTGGACACACGTCCAACGGCCGAGTAAGTTCAACTCTTTTCGCATCTCCTCGTAGTAGCTGACATGTATAGCCCGACTTCCAGGCTGTCGCAGATGAGCTTGCCATCGTTTCCAAGGCCGCTGCGTAAGTACCACCCCGCCTCACCCGGCTTGCCCCAACCAGACACTGACACAAACACCAACAGTCAGAAGCGATATGAGCGAATGCTGAAGGCCCATGGCATCAGCCGCCCTGGCGCTCTTGCTGGAGGCGACACCGCTCCCACCACTCCCACCAAGCGCAAGGCCAAGGCCGAGGGTGCTGGCAGCGCCAAGAAGAAGCCTGCTCGCGGAAAGGCGAAGAAGGAGTCTGACGAGGACGAAGAGGCCGAGGCTAAGCCCAAGCCCAAGGCTAAGCGTGGCAAGCAGACGGAAAAGGTCAAGAAGGAGGAGGAGGACAGCGACTCTGGCGAGTCTCATGGCTCTTCTCTCACCGGTACGTTCAAGTGTCTTGTCGCTTCTACTCATCAACTAACAACCCTCACAGAGCCTCCCGCCGTCTCTGAGGAGGGCAGCTCCTAGAGCAAGGCGACAACCGCATGATCATCTGATGGAAGATCTTTTTGGAAGGAAAACACTGACTTCGTACACCTATTCCGAGATCTGTTGCAACTACCTAGTTATCTGATTACGATGCGACAGTCGGAGTAGCAGAATCATCGAGGACATGGTCGGGGGGATGAACGAAGTAATGACAATGATATCATCTTAGCCTCGAGTGGACAATGTTCCATAGTTGAAGCATTTTAATTCTTGAGTTTGTGTGTTCTCTCGTGAATATTTGTTGTCTCGTGATGCTCCAAACAAGCCGGACTGTCAACACCAAGTGATCCCCCTCCCGTCAAACTGTCAGGCAACACTCTTTGATTTCTCTCCGAACTGGCGCAGTCACACGTTAATTTACATCCTGACCGTGGGTTTCATGTTTATGTATCTACCAGGCAACACGCTGCAAGCTATTGAATAATGCGAGGCGTGGGTGAAGGCCGTTTCTGAGCCACATTCGCCATCACCATTCTCCACCGCCATCGTCTCGATCCATCTCCATTGTCGGCCTTTATTCCTGTGTTTTTTCTTCCCTTCGTGGCCACGCAAGGTCATATATTCTCTATTGTCTCTCTCTTTTCGGCACTCACCTTTATCCATTCATTCTGCATTCACGTCTTGACTCCCGCCCCATCCCTCCTTTGAAAATGTGCAGCAACATTTCCTTCTCTTGATTATCTCGAGGCAAATCTCCATCACGCAAAAGCTGCCATACACTCTCTATTCCAGCCTTGAGCATCAAGTCTTCTATTGATTCACATCTTGTGAGCTTCTCCCCATCCCTTGCCTCGACGCCCATGCTAATCTGCGAAGGCACATCTACTGCTTCACCAAACACACCAACAAACCTACGCTCCCTTATCGTCCCTTTGGCTTTGCCTAAGAAGACTCCCTCATGTCGCCACCTTCTAATATCCCGTCATCGACCTCTCAGCTGCAGAGATTCAAATCGCAGCTTAATGATCTCGTGGCCCGTGAGAGAGCCCACACCCAAGCTACTACTGCCGTCACTCCCGAGTCACCCATCGAGGAGTTCCTGCAAAAGCCCGAGACCCCCAAGGAGAACCCCAACTTCATGGCGTTGACACGGGGCTGCAGCACCTACCCAGCTGACCAGCTGCAGATGATGGCATCGCAGCTGGCAGAGGCGAGACGCAATGGAGAGTTCCCTAGCACCAAAGCGTCTCCCATGGACGTTGATGCAACCATCGAGGACTACCAGGCTCTGACACGGCTTCGGCAACTTCGCGGTAATCCCATGTGCCCTGCCCCTGAGGCCTACAACCACCTCCGTATTGAAATCACCCGCCGCATCAGAGAACGTGATGCCTTGAGTGGGGAGGATGAGACTGAAGGTGCAGCAGCCCGTCGGGTCGACACATATCTCCAGGCTGTTCAGCATGAGAACCGTTACTTTGCTGCTGCTAACAAGTCCATGCCCCAGCACCGTGGACAAAACGCTCACAAAGGCAACAACGGTTACAATGGCCAGACCGCGAAGGGCAACAACGCGAATGGTTCTGATGAGAGGATGCGTTCCATGGTCGAGCAGACCATCGAGCAAGGCATCGCTGACGCCACCGGCCCCCTTCGCATGAATGTGGGCAAGCTTGACGCTCAAGCAAACACCCTTCGACGCCAGAGTGACACAATGGGCCAGCAGATCGAGATGCAGCAGCAAACCGTCTCGGCTCTGCAGACCATGATCCAGCCTCAGGCCTTCAACATCCAAGCCACCACCCAGAACCTCGCCATGACCCATGGTCTTGCCAATCAGCTCTCCCAGATAGCCACTGAACTTCCCCAAGTCGTCAACCAAGCCGTCGCCTCGGCTTTACAGGAGCAGACGCAAGCCTCACTCAACGGCCTCCTTGAGGCCCAGCGACAGGCCATCCACGACATCGAGATGCGCACTCAGCGCCTGAACGAACTGAACCGTGAGGCCGAGGCCCGAGACAGCCCCACACGCAGCAGAAACAATTCGAACGCGAGTGCCAGAGATCGTTCCAAGATCCAGAGTTTCTTTCAGAAGACGTTTGGACGTACGAACTAGGGTGCTTATGCTGGGTGGGTTCGGACATGACTACGGATGCGAGCAGAGGTGCAGATCAAAGCATCTCCATGTATGTAACCAAGACCTGCCACCATAATGAGAAGAGCTCTCTTTAATAAAGAGGAGTATTCATGAAGATTCTTCAACTGCGCAATTCAGTGGCTGAAAATCAACGTGCAAACGTCTTCGTTTGGGTCAACTTGGTAGTGACACCCATGCGCGACACTCTACACAAACAGAGCAACCGTTTGCAATTGGCCCCAATAATATCTGACTTTCGAAGCTTATCATCCCAATTCAACTACAGGCATCATCATCGCAAAAAATTCCTACGTGGTGGTGTTGCAAAATGTCAATATCAAATGCGACCACCAAGCATCGCGACTTGCCTCACCACCACAGTCCTCCCCTTCAGGGCCACCCTCCACGAGACGCGCTGCCCTGGAATTTTGACTTAATTCTCCAATCTAGGTTGTGCGCTTCCAGATTAGGTGATTTTCAAGCGATGGCGGAAGCGATTGGGTTGGCGGTCGTCGAGATATGCGACTCTACCTCGACGGCCGTCTGGCAGCTGTCAGCCGTCCGGCGATGGCTTCACTCAGGGCACGCTTCAACACTGGCAGCCTCGCACATTTTACCATAAGAGATTTCCTCTCTTCCTCTCCTCCTCCTTCTCTTCTTCCTCTTCACCAGAATTTGAATCCAAGATCACTTCACATTCAACAATCTTCGATTCAAATTCATCACTCACTCAGCTCATCGTTCAAGTCACTTGTCACGTTTACATACCCCTTACTTCACTTCACGTCTTCAAGTCACTTTGCACGATGTCTACCTACGGTCACACCAAGTCTGCTTCCTCCTCTTCCTCTGCTTCCGCGCCGACCCCTTCCCGTCGTCGTAGCAAGAAGTCTCAGCAAGCCTGGACTCACACACACCATCTTCCTACCGCAGAGCAACGCTCTCTCAATGGCCGCAAGAAGGACCGCAACCTAATCTCATGGACTCGTAAGTACTTCGACTTGATTCACTCTTTGCCTCAATTCTAACACTGTTTTAGGACCTCGGATGTCTGACAAGCTCCTCCAAGTCCTTGTGTATGAATGCAACAGAGCCAAGATCAGGTTGCCTTGGGACCAAGTTGCTCATCGACTCAATCCCGGCTCCAGTGGAAGCTCGATCATTCAGTGGCTCGGACGCAACCGCAACGACCTCATCGCTGAAGGTCACATCGTCCCCCCTCCCCTTTCCCCTCGCGCCGACCGAACTGTTCGCGGAGTCATGCGTGCCGATCTTGACGGCGACGACACCACCACCACTCGTGAAGTTCTCTTCACCGAGCCTCTTTACCACCCTGAGTACAGCTTAAGCGATGCTCCTGAGATCAAGGACCCTTTCACTTCTCAGATGGAGGCTGCCATTGGCGCCCCAGAAGCACACATGTTCCCTGATGCTCAACTTCCTGTCACTCCCACTCCTGTCTCTCGCCGCCGACGCCGCCGTCATCACACTCCTCAGCCTTCCGTTGTTGAGTCTGTTGTCTCTTCTTCTCCTTTCTCTCCTCCTGGCTCCGAAGTGTCTTGCCCTTCTTCCCTCCCGGCATCTGCAGAGTCCGAGTCTCAGTCTCCTGGCCTGTACCTGTCCGAGCCTGCTGACGACTATCTTCCTGAACTACCTGCCGACTACGACAACGAGTCTCCCAGCGCCTACCTCGATGAGACCGAGACCGACCCTTTCACCAACGACGCGGCAAACTTCTCTGACGAGGTCACCCCTGAGTACCAGGTGGTGTTTACCTCTCCCATCACAGCCTCCACCGCCGCCTTCATGATCGAGCCGGTCGAGTCTGACTCGGAATCGGACACTGAAGACTTTGATGGCTACCCGCTGGTCGAGCTAGACCCGCGGGAGTCTGAGGAGTCTTCAATGTCCGAGGAAGAGGAAGAGGAGACTGAGCCCGTTCCCGTTGCCGCTGCTGTTCCCGTCGTCGCCCCCGCTGTCTTCCCCGTCCCCTTCGACGCCGAGGCCATCGCTGCCTCCCTCCCTCCCCCTCCCCCCTTCGATGTCAACGACATCACCGACTGGTCCTGGTTCCCTGCCGCCCAACTCGCGGCGGCAGAGGAGATCAACCAGACCGACCTGTTTGCGGGACTCGACATCCCGCGAGACATCCTCGGCAGCGGGACTGGGGTCGCCAGCTTTCCAGCTGGTGGCCAAGGTTATGGTTTCGACCTAACCTACCAGTTCCCTGTCGCAGGCTCTGTCGCCGACGACGTCTTCTTCGGGGCGGGTGGCCAAGGCCAGCCCGCCTTTTCGCAAAGCCTGAAGAGGATGGTAAGTTTCTCCTCAACACTTGACATGAACGAACAGCAGCTAACATCGGTCTACAGCGGGGAGAGGGAGAGGGAGAGGAGTCCCCTTCGAAGAGGGGTTGCCCTGGGTGGTTTATCCCCCAGTGAAAAAAAAAGTGAAAAAAAAGGAGAGAGAGAGAGAGAGAGGATGTTGCCGGTTGCTGTTTCGTTTCGTTCCCCGAGAGGGAACAGGGTTTGGGCTTTAGACTTTGTAATTTTGTTGTTTCTTTTTTTATTTTGGTCATATAGAGGAATGCCGACTCGGAGTCATCTGCCCATGGCAGAGAGTGTTATGATTGTATTGCATCACTACTATCAAGTACTGCCATGACGTGAACTACCCTTGCCAAGTATTGAATCTTTTGATATTATTGACGCTTCTCTCGATGTATTCTATTTCAATGGGATATCTGACATGTGTACAGACTGTAGCTAGTAAGATATGGTGCGGAACTACTTTGTCATACCTAGATCGAGTGTAGTCTCAATGAGGGCAACGCGCATGTCTACCGCCGCGTTCTTTGCTTCAGAGTCTGAGGGGGAGAATGCGCTGCTGCTTTGCCATTGCTGAAACTCAATCTCGCTCTTCCCTAGGAGATGGATGCGAAATAGGATGATAGAGAGGCTCGGTTTCTCTGACTCGCTCATATAAATAGACGGGCCAGAACACCACGACCGCCCGTTCTGGCCCATCACACACACTACACACCACACACCATACCCACCATACCCACCTTCGACTGCCATTTCATGAGCCTTGGCTCTAGATTCATGACGAACTTGTCCGACTCCGCAAGGACTTTCTCTCTCAACGTGCCGAGTTGGAGGATCGAGGCATCCCGGATCTCAGCCTGGAACATGCGTTTAACAACCTCTTTCCCTTGGCCCTGGAACAACTCGCCCGACGATCCAATTCTAGGGGTCCTCGTCGCCCAAAGAACAATAGTGCTTGGCGCAGGCTGACGACATGAGCGCTCTCATGCTGAAGGTAATGTATGTTGCATCATCATGGATGAGCCACAGATATGCTTTTGGATGACACATCTGAACATTTATCACCAAAAAGTCCTTGATGCCCATGAGCAATACACATGGTTTGGAATACCAACTACAGCGGCAGTGACTATCCAACTAGTAGTTCAATTAAGGTGAGCTGCAGGCTTCGCTTGGTGGCTGGAGCCGAGGTCCCTGTTCTTGGAAGTCAGACTAGCTCAACCTTTGTTAGTGGGTGTCTGTTCACACCAAGTAATAACTATTCGGTGACTTGGTTGGCGGATTCACCAGTTCATCATCCAGATAATGAGCCCTGCTCAATGTTTAATGTTGCCATCATTGCTTCTCATTGCTTCCTGTTCCTGTCCCTAGCCTCCCCTCTGCAGGCATTGCTTACTTCCCATCGTTGCCTCGATATTTTTGTCCAGCTACCAGTTATGCTCAGTTCGCGCCTTGCAGACTGCAGAGAGTGGGCCTATGCAGCATATTCCTTTGGCACAAGAAGTGAACAAACTACTACGTGGAGCCGAAGCCGAGAGCACCTTGTGGCTGGGCTTTGAAGTGAAGAATTGGGAGAGAAGAGTTGTGCCGAGCAGAGAAAGATTGCAACTGGTCTCGGAACATGGAATTGAAGTGATAGGGGACCTATACAAGTAAATCGAATCAGCAGCTGTAGTCAATGCGTCCTCGATCATCTCTACTCTTCCTCCTCGGCTTTCTTCACACATTGACGGCACCTTCAACGCCCATGTTGCATCTACCGAAGGATAGCGCAAGCATGGTTACTCCGACCCCCAGAGAACAAGAGCGAACCCCAGCCAACACATTTGTCATGATGGAGTCGTTGGTGGAGCCGTTCGCTGGACATTGAAAGCCGCTCGTGACCCGTCAAAAGGCGCCAGAGGGCTCCCAGCGGTGCGCAGCGGTCTGTCGCCTCGGCTATGGCTCCGGTAATATGAGTTCCAGGGCCCAAACGCCGTCTCTTGGAGGGCGTTAGCGACCTTGTCCAGCGAGCCTCACAGACGTCGTTGGAAAGGTGTGGAAAGCGGCCGGCGATGGCGCTAGGCCTTTTCTGGCCTAGACTCGCTTCTGGGTGGATGTTTTGCCGACGCTCCGAGCGACGATTTTTTTGGACCTCGAGCTCTTCTCCAGTTTTGCCATCATATCAACCTCTTGTCTCCCCCGTCTCTTCGCCCTGCTCGTCCGTCCTCGTCCCAAGGTCGAATTCCTCCCGAGCGTTCTTCCTCCTCTTCTTTTTTCTCTTCAGTCACATTATACCCCCCTAATTCACACATCATGCAGCGCGCATTGAGCACTCGGGCGAGGGCCTCTGTCCTGTCCTCGGCAGCCACCAAGTACCGAGCGGGCGGTCTTAGCCAGCAGGTCCGATTTGCTCACAAGGTAAGAAGATGACGAATTGGCATCCTAGGCTTGCGAATTGGGTCACTGACATGTCTACAGGAGCTCAAGTTCGGTGTTGAGGGCCGCGCTGCTCTTCTCGCCGGTGTCGACACCCTCGCCAAGGCCGTCGCTACCACCCTCGGACCCAAGGGCCGAAATGTCCTCATTGAGTCCAGCTTCGGCTCTCCCAAGATCACCAAGGGTTCGTACAAGCAGTCTGTTCATCTTCTTCGACATTTAACTAACTACAACAGATGGTGTGACCGTTGCCCGCGCTGTCAGCCTCAAGGACAAATTCGAGAACCTCGGCGCCAAGCTGCTCCAGGATGTTGCCTCCAAGACCAACGAGGTCGCCGGTGACGGTACCACCACCGCCACTGTCCTCGCCCGCGCCATCTTCTCCGAGACCGTCAAGAACGTTGCTGCTGGCTGCAACCCCATGGATCTCCGACGCGGTATCCAGGCTGCCGTCGAGGCCGTTGTCGAGTTCCTCCAGAAGAACAAGCGGGACATCACCACCAGCGCCGAGATCGCTCAGGTCGCCACCATCTCCGCCAACGGTGATATCCACATTGGTCAGATGATTGCCAACGCCATGGAGAAGGTTGGCAAGGAGGGTGTCATCACCGTCAAGGAGGGCAAGACTGTCCAGGATGAGCTCGAGGTCACTGAGGGTATGCGATTCGACCGTGGCTTCGTCTCCCCCTACTTCATCACCGACACCAAGTCTCAGAAGGTCGAGTTTGAGAACCCTCTCATCCTCCTCTCCGAGAAGAAGATCTCTGCTGTCCAGGACATCATCCCTGCTCTTGAGGTCTCCACCCAGCAGCGACGACCTCTTGTCATCATTGCTGAGGACATTGAGGGTGAGGCTCTCGCTGTCTGCATTCTCAACAAGCTCCGTGGCCAGCTCCAGGTCGCTGCCGTCAAGGCTCCCGGCTTCGGTGACAACCGCAAGTCCATCCTCGGCGATCTCGCCATCCTGACCGACGGTACCGTCTTCACTGACGAGCTTGACGTCAAGCTTGAGAAGGCTACCCCCGACATGCTCGGCTCCACTGGCTCCATCACCATCACCAAGGAGGACACCATCCTCCTCAACGGCAGCGGTGCCAAGGACAACATCGCTCAGCGATGCGAGCAGATCCGTGGCGTTATGGCTGACCCCACCACCTCCGAGTACGAGAAGGAGAAGCTCCAGGAGCGTCTCGCCAAGCTCTCTGGCGGTGTCGCCGTCATCAAGGTCGGCGGCTCCTCCGAGGTTGAGGTCGGCGAGAAGAAGGACCGCTTCGTCGATGCCCTGAACGCTACCCGCGCCGCCGTTGAGGAGGGTATCCTGCCCGGTGGTGGTACTGCCCTCATCAAGGCCTCTGCCCACGCCCTCGGCGAGGTCAAGTCTGCCAACTTTGACCAGCAGCTCGGTGTCAGCATTGTCAAGAACGCCATCACCCGCCCTGCCCGCACCATCATTGAGAACGCCGGCCTCGAGGGTTCCGTCGTCATTGGCAAGCTCACCGATGAGCACGCCAACGACTTCAACAAGGGCTTCGACAGCGCCAAGGGCGAGTACGTCGACATGATCGCTGCCGGTATCCTTGACCCCTTCAAGGTCGTCCGCACTGGTCTCATCGATGCCAGCGGTGTTGCCTCTCTGCTGGGCACCACCGAGGTCGCTATCGTTGATGCTCCCGAGGAGAAGGGCCCTGCTGGACCTCCTATGGGAGGCATGGGCGGTATGGGCGGCATGGGTGGCATGGGAGGCATGATGTAAGAGACGGAATAATGTGATTGGGATGATATGATGTACAACAAAAAGCTGGACGGACGGCGCACATGGTTTGCGTGTTATCATGGGACAGTGGCCTTGCAATCTCCCCTCTCTCTACTCTACCTACCTTTTCTCGACCACCACGACGGCCGTGTCCTCATACCCCCTGCAGATTTTCAGGCCACATTTGAGCCCTGTATACTAGCATTGACTGTGTAGCACTAGCATGAAAAGACATGAGATCAAGAAAGAATAAAAAAAGAAATCTATAAACATACATCTGTCTCTGGTTGCCTGGGCTGTGTTTCGTAAGGGGTTGATTGGAAGCTGATGCCTCGTTTAGGCTTCACCGAAACGAGGCCGGGCTCGGCGGGCGGGACAACAGGCAGGGGTCTGTGGCATTGATGAGATGATGATGGGTTGCTGAGGCCGTCGTCGTCAACGACAACGAGACAGCACAGACAGCAGCACGGCCTCACCTCGCCATAGCTAGCTCTCCATAGGAGGGACGAGATGATAAGCTGACGAGCCACAATTGACACGCACGCCAGGGGAGTCACGTGGAAGGCCTCCTCATGGGTGGTAGTGGTTGTGGTGGGGGAGAAGGTAGGTAGGCCAGGTGGTGTTTTTCTCCCGCAAGAGGTCTGGCCCCGCCTTTCTATGGGACAAGTCCCAGTCCCCCTACCGCCTAAATCCGCCCAACCCCCAAGATACAAACGACCCTCCCTACAACGCCCATTTCCATCTTGTTTCTTCATCTTGAACCTCGACTACTCTTAACCTCGATCTTCTTCCTCTCCCGGTACGCCAACGCCTCCCCACTTGGTCCTGCACCTGCATCTCCCCCTCTGCACCTCTGCTGCGCCTGATCCTCTCTGTCCTGATAGCTAATTCGAAAGCTCCCGCCAGCCCGTCCGCCCCTCATTCCCAAGATCTCGCCCGTCTCCTGACGTAGACCGCAACCATGGTAAGCTCACCGACGTCTCCTCCAGCAAGATCTTCTATCTAACCATGTTTTTCAGTCTCAATCCGGGTTCGTCCTCTCGCTCTCTCCCTCGCTCCATTTTATTCGCGCGCCGTTCCCCCCCCGCGCCTGATGCCCCCCTCCCCCTCGACCATGACGCCGCCGCCGCGGGGCAACACAACACAACAAAACACACGCAGCTTCAAATCTTTGAGACAACCGCGCTAACCCGCCGCCTCCGTGTTCCAGAGCCACCGTTTCCCAGGAGTGCATAACTGCCTACAATGACTTGAAGCTCAACAAGAAGTACAAGTACATCGTCTACAAGCTCTCCGACGACTACAAGGAGATTGTTGTCGAGCACGCCTCCGAGGACAAGGACTGGGAAGAGTTCCGTGAGAAGCTCATCAACGCCACCTCCAAGAGCCGAACGGTACGCCCCGCTCATGAACTGACGAGGAATCTGGGCAAGAATCTGACAGGTTGCAGGGCGCTGTCGGCAAGGGTCCCCGATACGCCGTCTACGACTTTGAGTACAGCCTGGCCTCTGGCGACGGCATCCGGTGCGTTTGAATAGCCCAGAGTCAGGCACAGGCACATGTCCTAACAAGTTTTCAGAAACAAGCTCGCCTTCATTGCCTGGTCTCCCGATGATGCCGGCATCCAGGTCAGTAACCCCTGTCTGTCCTCGCCTCGCTGCGAACCATGAACTGACACCCCACCAGCCCAAGATGATCTACGCCTCCTCCAAAGAGGCTCTGAAGCGATCACTCACTGGCATTGCGGTCGAGCTCCAGGCCAACGACACTGATGATATCGAATACGACACCATCATCAAGACCGTCAGCAAGGGTCTTGCTGGTTAAGCGCGCTGTCACGAACCAACCCACTAGCCGCCCCGCACTCTATAGAAGCGGTGCCGGCATAACTGAGCATATCTAGGGTCGTTTCAAGCGTTGAGAGACCAAAACAACCATGATGTAGGAGTGCAACTGTGGATGGAAGCACGGGGATGGTGGACGTCCTTCAGGGGCGTGAGCCATCGAGTTTACTTCTGGGCGGATACGTAAATTCTCAGATTTGCCAGCCCTGACCATGTACCGTACCACGGGAATAAACTCGCATGCTGGTATGTGGAATTATTGCCATTTTTCATCTATCGTGTCGTCTATCATGCCTGCACTCCGAGATATATCATGGACTTGCTTGGCTGGACTGCCAACTCGATCTAAAGAGACCGGATAGCTCCTCCGCCTGAGTCTCATCCTTTAATCGCTGCATCAAGAATCCCTTGAGGTCGCTCCAGAACTCCTCCGTCTCCAATGCCTCCTTGCCCGTAGGCAACACCTCAGGGGCGGCCTCGGGTTCCTCAGGGGGGATGGCAGCGGCTCCGCCAATGACCATGACCGTAAATTCGATAGACATGTCCGTATCCCCTAGGAGGTCCTTGAGGATCTTGCTGTCTGGCACGGGCTTCTTGTTGTGTAGCAGCTTCATCTTTGCGACGGGTATCCTGGTCTGCTTCTGGACGCTGCTCTTGATGTCCAGGACCGACGTGTCGAGGGGCTGCGAGGTGAGCTTGATGCTCAGGGGAGGGTTGCGCAGGGACTTGAGGGATACGGTGACGCTTCGCTCGGAGCCGGGAGCGAGGTGGGTGGGCTTGCTCATGGCCTTGGGCATGCGGGGGATGATGTACTATCGATGTTAGAAGAGTCGCAGGTGCGGTATACGCTAGGTTCGTACAGGTGGGCGAGCTGGGAAGGTCTTGGGATCTTCGACATGGTCGGCAGAGAGTCGGAGAGGTCGCGACTGAAGCGACCCGAGGAAGGTCTGGGCAAAGGCGGTTTCAGACATGGTGAGCTCGCGATGGGAGGTAAGCTCGAGGTGGGGTTGAGCTGGTACGAGGTAGTAGGAGGTGGTGGAGTTAAAGATGGTGGTAAACGAGACTCCCAGGTCCTAGTAAAGCTTCTCGGAGAGATTTAGGCAAAATATCGAGACTCGAATCCACGCAAAGAATGTTGACCGTGTCCAGATCATCGTCATTGAGCATCGCCTTGGGCTTGGGGGAGTGGTGTAGCTCCACTGCAGCATGGATCACGTGGAGATTACCATCTTATCGGACCCTTGCTATCGTTGCGCAAAGAAAAAAGTTTCGGCGGGGACTGCCTTTTTCTTTGGTAGCCAAAAAAGACAAGACGGCCTCTCGCGTCTCGTCTCAATCTTTTTCTCTAATAACTCCCACAATCGATTGATAACACTCTTTCAAGATGGGTGTCGGACGTCGCATGAAGAAGCAGGGCCCGCCCCAACCCCTGTCGGAAGAGCACTTTGCAAAGCTCAAGCGCAAGGCCGGTCTGCCTGCCGATCCTGTCGTCGAGGCCCCCGAGAAGAAGAAGCGGAAAACCAGCAAGGCTACCGAACCCAAGAGCAATGGAGTCGCCAAGAAGGACTCTGCTAAGAAGGATGCCACCAAGAAGAAGGGAGCCAAGGCTGTGAAGGCTGCGCCGCCCGCGCCCAAGGCGAATGGCAAGAGCAAGAAGAGCAAGGCCCCTGCGCCGGCATTGGAGGATCTTTCTGATGAGGAGATGGATGATGAGTTTGACCTGGACGATCTGGAGGATGGATCTTCAGACGCTGGTGTTGGATTGAAGGACGATTTCCTCGCCTCTGGGTCCGACGACGACTCTGTGTTCGACTCAGAAGAGGAAGGCGGCGCTGCAAAGGCCATGTGGTCCGAGGATGAAGACGAGTCGGACGCCGAGGAGAAGCTCACAGCCGCCAACATTGAGGGTCTCTCAAGAAAACTGGACGCTCAAATGGCGGAGGACGCTGCCGAGGCCGAGGCCGAGATGGCTGAGGACGCTCTGCAGACCAACATCCACGGCGACAAGCCTCACATTCTACAAGACGATGACGAGGACGAGGACGAGCTCACAAAGACCAATGCCCTTCTGGCGCCCGACCTGCAGCTCCTGCGAACGAGAATCACCGAAACCATCCGCGTCCTCGACGACTTTGCCAATCTGTCCGAGGACGGCCGCTCGAGAGTCGAGTACACGACACAGCTCATCAAGGATATCTGCGCATACTACGGCTACTCTGAGTACCTGGCTGAGAAGCTCTTTAACCTCTTTACACCCCGCGAGGCCTTTGCCTTCTTCGAGGCTAACGAGTCGGCGAGACCCGTCGTCATCCGCACAAACACCCTACGCACCCACCGCCGTGACCTCGCCCAGGCTCTCATCAACCGCGGCGTCACTCTCGAGCCCGTCGGCAAGTGGTCCAAGGTCGGCCTCCAGGTCTTCGAAAGCAACGTTCCCCTCGGTGCTACCCCCGAGTACCTCGCCGGCCACTACATCCTCCAGGCCGCATCATCTTTCCTGCCCTGCATGGCTCTCGAGCCCCAGGAGAACGAGCGCGTGCTGGATATGGCCGCTGCTCCCGGTGGAAAGACGACTTACATGGCTGCCATGATGAAGAACACTGGTGTCATCGTGGCCAACGATCCCAACAAAGCCCGAGCCAAGGGTCTCATCGGAAACATCCACCGTCTCGGCACGCGCAACGTTGTCGTCTCCAACTACGATGCCCGAGAGTTCCCCAAGCCCATGGGCGGCTTCGACCGTGTCCTGCTCGATGCCCCCTGTTCCGGTACCGGTGTCATTGCAAAGGATCCTAGCGTCAAGACCAACAAGACGGAGCGTGACTTTATGCAGCTGCCTCACATCCAGAAGCAGCTTATCCTCGCCGCCATCGACTCGGTCAACCACGCCTCCAAGACTGGTGGTTACATTGTCTACTCGACCTGTTCCGTCACCGTTGAGGAGAACGAGCAGGTCGTTCAGTACGCCCTCTCTCGTCGTCCCAATGTCCGTCTCGTCGAGTCCGGCCTCCCCTTTGGAAAGGAAGGCTTCACGAGCTACATGGGCAAAAAGTTTGACCCTTCAATGCGCCACACCCGCCGATACTACCCCCACACTTACAACGTCGACGGTTTCTTCGTCGCCAAGTTCCACAAGATTGGACCTACACCCCTCAAGTCGTCCGCACCCCGCGACCGTTCCTCGGGCCCTGCAGATGAGGAGGAAGAGGTCATCGACAAGACGCCCATCGCTACCGATGACGACGAGGAGCCCAAGTCCAAGGCCGATGACGACTTTGGAGGCTGGGACGAGGACGAGGACCAGGAGTACATGGAGAAGGGCAGGAGGAACGCCATGCGCAGGAGAGGTCTGGATCCCAGGAGTAACAGCAAAAAGGCCAAGAAGCAGAGCAAAAAGTAGATATACCAACCGTTGGAGCGGGCGTTTATTTGTCCAAAAAAGGGGGTCTGGGTGTAAACTGTTTCTATATCTTAGAGTTGTGCTGCTTTCAATCTCATGGCTGGAATAATACAAGAGTGGTGTCTTTTAAGCGGCTGAATATTCTGCCCATCATTGTTCATACTTGTGATGAGAATAAGTGAAGTCCGGATGGTCGAAGTAGAAGATCCATAAAGGAGTAAGAGCCTCCAAGTATTCTAGTCATTACCAACCTCATGTTTTAAGATCTAGCCAAGGCAGTGAGCATCTCTGAGTATCCTACAACTGTCGCTGTCCTTTCATTAGATATTTGATATTGCACGAAATTGTTCCCATTAGGGCCACCTGAGATCAAAGCTGCCTGGCCAGACAGAGTGTTCGGACTCAGGGGCCAGAGTCGATCATCTCAACCTCTGTCCTCGTCTCCTGGATTACGGTATCGATTTTTCGAGAAAACCATCTCAGCCCCCATAGGACAACTGATTTCCCAGTAGGTATGTTGGAGCGGGCAGACCTGGATGGAATTCTGCCCCTCTGGTTCAACCCAGACTCATACCTCCCTACAACGGTCTCAGCCTCAATCCTGCCCCTGACGAACCCAACTCGAACCGGCCTGCCAATCTTCACGAGACACAGGTATCCCAGCTCCAGGTAGTTGCCGGTGACAAAGCCGGGCTCACCAACCAAGATATTGTTTGTGACGGGGTCTTTACTGAAGGAAGAAGGCGGCCTGCAGTTGTACACTACGTTCGGCTCAAGTCTCACTATATGGGCGAGACCATCATAGGGTCGGCTCCTTCGGACCAGACAACCAAATTAATAATCACGCCTATGGAATTTCCCCCCTGACACAAGTATCAAGTAGTTTCTGTCTTTCATATCGAAACCGTTCCTGATGGTCTCAGCCCCTGTAAAGGTCACTCAAGTAGACACCTACCTTCGAGAACAGCGGCCACCGAGCAAATCGCCAGTCTATCCGGTCTCATCTCGGCTCGCAATGGGCTTCGAATGGAATTGGGGTAAGCGCCATTAACTCTTTTCCAGGGGCGTGAGGTAGATATCATCCTGCTAATGGGCGTTAGACAGCTATTGCGGTCGAAACTTCACTACCCATCCTCAGAGCCTTCACGTCTTTATCACCCGGCATAAGACCAAGCTATTCATATTTAGCAGCATCAACACTATCCAGACGACAAACTCGGAAAACCCCGAGCGCGGGCGTGTAGGGGTCAAGGGCGGAGTGTGAGTCAAGGTCAGCCTTTTAAGGATAAAAGGAATATTTCAGTGGCTCTGAGACAGTATGATCGCCCACGTCCAGGGAGGGACCCTGGCTTCGATCTAGACCCTTAAATCGCCGAGGAGAATAATTCTGCTGCCGCGGGAGGCGACAGCTGGGATCACTTCAACTATCATTGTCATGTTGTGAAAGCCGTGGAGGGCAACGGTCCTAGTCACTCCCAGGTTGGCGGTTATAATTGCCAATTCTGAGCCGTTTACTCATCGATTGGTTTCATGGTCTAACGGTTATGACTGCGGATTCTGATTCCGCCAGCGAGGGTTCGACTCCCTCTGAGACCTTTCTTTTTGATGTCCGAGACAAGTCGTAAACTGGCTTATAAACGACCTCGGACGTCTTCTTTTTGTCTTGTCAGTCGTAACCTTGGCTTCATGACACTACCAGATGGCATACGTTGCTCTCGTCTGAAGTCAAAGCATCTGTACATCTGTACATCATGCCAGCAAAAGAGGGACCACAGCACCAGCAAGACCAACCTCTTAGTTTTTCACTGTTCCACTTGTTGTCTCGGTAACACTGAGAAACGGGTGTTAGTCAAGGCGTGCCAGCCACCGAACTTTTACCTCGCACACCATTGACGCCTCGTGGTACTCCTACCGCCTCGAAACAAATGAAAGTAAATTAAAGGAATGAACAAAAAGTAGGTAGGTAGGTAGGTATCCTGCAATTAAAACAAGTCATCAAGTTCGTCTCGTCATTAGATCCCCCACTCCCAGATCGTAGGGGTTTTCCACATCCATCCATCCCGTCCCGCCCACCGTTTTTTCTCTATCATGACAGCCGAACCGAACCGAAAGCCAGCCCACCCATCCCAAGTGATTCCCATAGAATACATGGTCATATCGTCCGTCAACTGCCCTTCCCTCCTTAGGGCGCTGGCATCAAAACATTAAATCCGTCAAAAAGACAAAGCAAAACAAACAGAATCTCCGTTGCCGTGTCATCAACACACAAACTCAGCCAAACCAAACCACCCAGGGTATCCAGCCATAATGCCTCCGTGACAACCGGTGCTCGTTTCCGACATGTCTAACGTACTGTACTGTAGTGTAGTGTACTGTGATGTGCTGTGTATCCACAAAGATCCGGCATGGTGATTGTGCGTGGTGTTACAAGTGTTGCTGAAACAGGAAATTCGGGAATGAATGAAGGCCCGAGGGCTTGAACTCTCACATGGCCAAGTCGTCGAATTGAGAGACGAGTTCTCGGATCGTCCATCGCCAGGCTTCACGATCTCTCGTGCCTCGGCCGATCCATCTCTCACACTTCTTCCGCCACCGCTCTTCTTCTTCGCGCTGTCGCCTGATGAACTCGGGTCCGACATCGAACTCTTCACCCACGAGCCAGTCATCTTTGATGTCGCTGACACGGCCCTGGATACCCTCGTCATCGGCAGTGTTGTCTTCGAGATCGGGGATATCCTTAAAAACGTCCTCGTCGTCGAGGGCATCGAAACCGTCCATGGGGTCACTAAGCTCGGAGCTTGGCTTTGTGGGCTGGTCAAGTTTGAGCCAGCACATGTTTTGGGGATCAAAGACCATGCCACCGACGACCTGGACACCCTTGGTTGCGCTAATGTTGGTGATCAGCGCGGGCCGAGGTGTCGGTGCCTCCTTTTCGCGTGTGTTGTTTGCGACCTGAGTCGGCGTTTGTACCAGCGGGTCAAAGACATGCAGAGCATTCTCGTTGCCTTCCCACCGGTATGTGTCTGCATTATAATACATCCCGTTCACCACTGTGGCTTGGTTAGCATTAGTTCCAAAAGGCCTCGGCGTCATCAACTTACTCTTCGACTCCTTTCCGCTATTCAGGTTCGAGATGAGATGGGGTTTTGTCTGTTGGTGCCTCTTGTGCTTCTTGGATCGGACGGTCGACTGAGGAAGAGAAGGGTTAAGATTGCTGGCCCTCGTGTTGAGCTGGGTAGCACGTTGGGTGCTTAAAGGGGTCAACGAGCCGCTGCTAGGGACTCGTTGGGCCAGAGCTGTCTCCCTCGCGATCCTACTCGCAGCCGTGTCACGAGCAAAGTGAGGCGTAAAAGAAGGCCGCGGCGTCTGCGGTATTGACGGAGATATTGTCGAGGTCCTATCCGGAAGAACGTTGTGATAAAGCTTGTTCCGTATGGCAGCCTTGGGTCCTGATGTCGTAGGCTGCTTCAAGTATTTGGTCTCAGTCTCCTTGGAGGTAGGTAGATCGTCAAAGCCGTCCAGCTCATGCCCGTCACCAAAGTTCTTCTTGTTCTTTGGCTTGCTCAGTCGCTCCCACGTATCAGCAGCGACTCGGTAACGGTGATTTGGACTGGGAGACCGCATCGTTGACCTGGATATTGTGCGAGAGTTGGGTCGAAGGTCAATCGAGTTGTCAGAGTCGTGACGACGGAAGCTACGCAGGTTCTTTGATGAAGCGTGCTGTGACTGTGATTGAGAGGCACCGGCAGGCAAGAATGGCAGTTGAGACTTGCGAGTGGTTGCAGGGCTCTCCGAGGCACTCTGTCGTTGGCGTTCCACAGGTGTCTTGGGACGCACCCCAGACGATGGTCGGTTGCTCTCCGACCTCGATGGCGGCCGTTCATTGCGGAAGCTGGGTGGCTTGGTCGACGAGTTCAGAGCCCTAATAGCTGGCAGGGAACGCTTTTGCTTAAGAAGCTGAGCACTGGTCGTAGTTGGCTCAGTTCGGAGCGAACTAGTCGATGTTCTGAGACCAAGCTCCCTTCTTCGAGGGGTCGGTGGCAAACCCTGAGGTGAAGTTGTAGTAGGGGTGGGCAGGCTGGCGATGGAAGATTGTGAAGAGTGGCCCAACCTGGAATGAGAGTGACGACTTCGTTGGGGGGCAGGACCACCACTCTCGTACACGGGCTCCAGAGATGTCGAGTGCGTCCGCTCATGATGGTTCAGCCGAGGTATCCGAGTGTTGACAGGCTTGTTGGTGAATGTGAGAGACACTGCCGCCTTGGGCCGAGCGGGACTCGCAGGCCGCGTCTCCTTGACCCTAACATTCTTGTGGAGAGTGAGCTTGCTCGAGTCAAACACATCGCCATCACCAAGGTCCAGACCGTCCAGGAAGTCAGGCCTATCAGCTTCAGCTGCAGACGCCTTCTTTGGAGGTACAATGGGTTCCTCGGAAATTCGCTGTGGAGACCGGCTCTTCCGGCGCTGCTGCAGCCTTTCAGTCCAGTTGACAGGTCCGGGGGGGAGGACCAGTCCATCGAATGTCTCATCCTCGCTTTCAGCGGTGATCGAACTAGACACGCTGGGGCTAAGAGCCGATGCTGACGAGCTTCGGGCAGATCGTGCATCCCGTCGCGTCCCACCGTATCGAGTTCCGAGACTGCTTTCTCCCCAATCCAGATCCTCGGACTGATTGAGGGGGGTTTTGGGGATATCTTTTCTTGTGGAGAGCTTGAGCTTTCCGTCTGATGGGAGCTCGAGGTCCATTTCAAAATCGTCCTCGGCATCTGTAGGCTTTGTTTCCTTCTGGGGGGTAGGTGGTGTAATGAAGGAAACAGGTTTAGGTTGACGGCTCTTGGAGACCCTGATAGTGTCTCCGCCGTCTCCGAAAAAGTCGTCATCTTCTTCGGCATCTTTGAACCTGTCCAGGTTTATGGCTGCGGACAAGTTGCTTGTGGCAGACTGGATAGACTCTCTCCGATCATCCTTGTCAAGAGCGGAGGCCATCTTGATGACGTTACCTGGGCTGGTCTGTGTAGAAGAGGAACCGATGCTAACTTGTCGCAGGCTCTCAGGGAAGGCGGACTGGTCCAACTTCTTGATCTTGAACCCTTGAGACGTGTCGGGCAGCTCCATGTCGTTCTCCCAGTCGTCTTGAATAATCTTTCGGATTTTTCTCCCACCCAGACGTTTGATAGTGCCGCCCATCAAGGCGGATGATGGTACATTTGATGGTAGTGGAATGCCGGCATTTTGGGCAGCGGCGATGGCATCTCGGGTTGATTTCTCGTCATCTCCAGGAATGTGGACGTGCTTCTCTTCCTCGCCCTCCAACTCAGATCGGAAGGAAAAGTGCGACGAGCCAGAGTCGCGACGTCTGGAAGAGGATGGCCGAGAGGGGACGTTTGTGGCGGTAGACGGGCTGCGGAAAGTCAAGTCGTCGCCCTCAACGACAAAGTCGTCATCGTCCCAGTCCTCGATGTCGGCCTCCACTGGTTGTCGGGGTTTAAGTCGTAGAGGTTCCATGGTAGCGAGTGTAATATGTGTATGGTGCGCAATCTATTGCAAAAGTCCAAGATATAGCAGGAATCGCAGCTGAGACGACTGTTAGGACGCGATGTCAATTGCGCACAGTCATTCTTGTCAACGGCGACAGTTCCCCGCATACAGCAGCATCTCCCCCAGGCGTGATAGTGGCGTGGACGATGCGGCTTCCAAAGTTGAGTTTCAGCAATAGAGAAAATTCGAAAAAAGTGTGGGATGCTATTTTCTCGGTTCTGCAGTTAAGGGGGCTGGTTCTCTGCGGTGCGTCTCGGCGGTGATAAAGAAGCTCGGTGTGCGGAGAAGCGACTGTAGATGATTTGTTTGCTTGCGGGCGGGCGATACGGGCCTCACGACGCAACGTCGCAGTGCGGTCTCGTGGAAAAGAACGGCCACAGACGAAGGTCAAGGGAAAGCAAGACGGCCAAAAGGGTCTCGCGAAACAGGGGGAATTGGTTTTGATAGCTGAGGATTTTTTTCGACGGTCGAGAGGGTGACGTGCGAGACAGATGTGAAGGTCAGGAATGTGGTCGGTCGGCGTGCTCAAAGGTCGGTGGATGGTGGGTTGTGTTGTAAAGAGAAAGGCTGGGGGGGTCGCAGTGGGCGTGGCTGGACGACCCAGGTTCCCGCTAACTCATAAGGGACGTGCCTTCCCACGATGGGGTTACGTCCACTGAGGCCACCGGATTCTGGGCGCTGAGGTCACTAAAGATGGCAACAGGTTCTGACCCATCCAGGTTGGTCACTGCGCTACCCAGGACTACAGGGGACGCTACACCAAACTGGGCTCCCCGGAGAGGAAAAAAAATTAGAAAATTCGGAGCAGCAGCACGTGATCATGTTCTCGCGGAAACAGTGAGTGTCGCCTTCCAACGCTCAGGCGGCTTGCTTCAGGGGACTTGTCCGATTGGTCCCCGAGTCAAAATACCGCGCCGTCTCGTCTCCCACGCGTCATGGTCGCGACGAGGAGCAAGCCCAAGCCCAAGCAAGCCAGCCAAGCCAAGCTTGATGGGACAACGCTCAGGTTGCGAGCCGGACGTCAGGTCAGCTTCTGTTAAGCGGGACTCGGGAGGCTGGATCATCAGCTTCCTAAGCCTTGTGCCTCCATTCTTTGTTCCTGGACTATTCTAACCGAGGAACCCGGGGGCGTTCATTATTAGCTGACTTCTATCGTTTCTTTGTCCCATCACAGGAAAACTCTGCCTTGGTCATCTCCAGAATAGATTAACTACCCTCCCTTCTGGAAGAAATGTGGTCGCATTGTTCATGCGACTGTCATGCCGGCACTCAACTCCACCAGGGCGCGGGCACGATCTCGAGGCCAGCTGCCAGGTCCTCCCTAGACCAGGCCCAGGCCTCTAGGGGTCTTGGGAGGGCAGCCTCTTGATCCAGATCAGCTTATTCGGGGGCCAAGGTCCCCTATTCCCCACCGCGAATCTTCCACTTGGGCCTACACGGGCATGGGCACTCTCCAGCGGCGGGAGGTGCCTGGAGCGGGCGGCCATGTGGCCTGGAGATGCCCTGGACTAAAGACGGCCTGCAGGCTGCAGCCGCCCGCTCCTGCCTACATACAGACAGCTAGCAACGCAGGCCAATAATGCAAGATCCCTAGACACAGCTGCCTGGCAGCGTTGATCCTTTCAAGATCGAATCACCTTCATTTAAGGACGACGCCTCTCGTCATCAAACCCGCCGCTTGATTCTGCCAGCAGAAACAGATTCAGCAACAAGAACAATTTGTCTTCATTCCCACCAACAATTGCCCCTCTCCCTCACCCTCGCTCGCTCGACTCCCCTGTCTGAATCTTGCGCCCGGGCGCTCGCCTCATATCCTAGACTCTGCGGATCAGCCGAAGGTCCAAGCACCACCAACAACAACAGATCATCACCAACTAGCAGCTGGCGGCGTTGCGTTCACGATCGAGTTTGCTAATACCATACCTATCCTCACGCCCCCCTCCCTCTTGTCTCTCCCGTCTGCTTGTTCTGGCTGGCCACAGATCCGAGAGCTACGACAACGAGAAACATCATTCCTCAAACAAGCCCAGGTTCCCACGCGCCCATCTCGTCGGCCCGTGTCTCGCTCACCTCTAAGACACAGCAAGGGCTCAAACGGCTTCCGTCTTTCCGCCCGAGATCATTCCCGCTACGCCGTCATCTATCATCATTCCACCCTGCTCAATCTAAACCCTTCGTATCATCCAAATCACGAGAATCCTTCTGGCCCAAGTGATATCAGCACTGATCAGTCCCTCCCCCACTCATGGCTCAGACTCGCATCCTCAGATTCGCTCGCAGCGATGACAAGTCCGCTTTTGTCCTCGTCCAGGTCACCCCAAAGGGCTCAAAGCCGTTGGATCTCAAGCTGGTGGGCACTGAGGGGGAGGCGCCATATGTCGCATCATGCAAGTCATCCCATTCCCCTCCATTGCATCGCAATCTACAACCCCGGTCCGCAATTTCCAGCACTGACGTAAACTGACTTCTTGTTAGTGAAACACGATAGGGTTGTGTCTCTCCGTGTGAAGAATTGTCCAGCTTCAGAGGACGAATGGCAGAGCATCCTCGAGGCCTTGTTTCAGCAGGAGCCGGTTCCGGACATCCAGGCCACAGCCACCGTTCAGAGTGACAAGAACATCTCAATCACCATTCGAAAAGAGATACAAGGCATCACTGTGAGTCTATGATGCCATCTCTGAAACTTGAATGAGGCACTAACCAGTTTAGCAACGCCTTGGCGCCGTCACCCTCAACTATGATCCGGATGAGGCCATCGAGCTGTTTGAATGGTGCGGTGCAGCTGCTGAGAGCTCCGCCGCCAGTAAGCAAGCCGTGGCCGACTTGACGGTCAAATCGACCGATTCGGAGGCTGCCGTAGCTCAGCTTCAGTCCCAGCTGGAGGAGCTGCTCCGAGCCAAGGATGAGGATGAGACAGCCTTGCTAAGAAAGTTCAGAGACCTGCTGAACGAGAAGAAGGTCAAGATCCGTGAGCAGCAACAGGTCTTGGCATCGACGACTTTCAACGCCAGTATGCCGGGTCAATCACAACGAGCCGAGTCTGTTGAGGTAAAGGTCGAGGAACCAGAAGTCAAGCAACCAAAGAAACCGGTTCGCAAAGCAGGCAAATCAAGGGCATCGAAACGAAAGGCTCCGGCTTCAAAGCCGGTAGAAGAGTCGGAAGAAGAGGATGTTCAACCAATGGAGGTCGACATCAAGCAAGAACCCGAGGACACCGATCCTGGAAACACAACGGAAGCAACAGCATCAGTGTCTGGTGACGATGAGGATAACACCGGAGTGCTCTCCAGCTCTTCTCAGCAGAGAGCTGGTTCGGAATCAGCTGCTTCTCAAGAGGATGCTCCACCACAAGTCTCACAGCCTCCTCCGCGACGAGAACTTCCATTTGCGCTCAGGAAGAAATCTGCCAAGCCTGCTCCCCCGCCTGCAGGAAGCGATACAGATTCTGATGACGAATTATGAGTTATGAGTTATGAGTCGAGGTACAAAGCCATGCATAGATGTGTCTCTCAAGTAGTCATTGTATAAATCTACTTTACGTGGACTCAGTGTCCGCTTACAGCTATCGGCTGCTATTTCTATCATGACACATTACAACGTGAAGCTCCTGCAGCTTAGGACCGATCGTTCTCATCAAACTTGTTCTTCCAGAATCCGCGGAAGTGCTTTTGGCTTCCGAGTCTGGAGATCTCGGCAATCTCCTCAGGTGTCAACTTGAACTTGGGAAGTCTAGACAGGTAGCCCTCAAGTCTCTCCACCTTGTTGCTCGTTGTGAGCGCAATGATGTCTTGATCGATCACCCATCGCAGACCGATCTCAGACTCTGTGACACCATACTTCTTGGCCAACTCGGTGTAAAGGCCGTCGACGGGACCACCCTTGGCCGTCACGAGAGGGGTGAGGGGGCCGTAGGAGGACACAGCAATGCCGTGCTTCTTGTGGAAGGCAACTAGATCGCCATGCTGGAGATAGGGGTGGTACTCGATCTGGTTGATGGCGGGCTTGACCTTGGCTGTCTTGAGGATGGCTTCGAGGTGCACCTGCAGGAAGTTGGACACGCCGATAGACTTGACACGGCCAGACGCCTGGAGCTGCTCGAGCTCAGCCCAGCGCTTCTGTAGGTCCTCATCAGTCTCGGCAAACCAGGGACCGTGGATCAGGTACAGATCGACGTAATCGAGGCCGAGCTTCTTGAGGGAGACGTCAAACGAGTCAATGGCGGAACCCTTCTTCTCGGCGGGGATCTTGGTGGTGACAAAGAGCTGCTCTCGGGGAACGCCGCCCGCCTTGATGGCCTGACCAAGTTCCTCCTCGTTGCCGTAAACTAGTCGCTGTCAGCAGTTTCCAGCATTGACTTGCAGTTGAACTGACCTTCGGCGCCATCGAGATGGCGATAGCCGACTCCAATGGCCTTGGTGGTGATGTCAATCACATGAGCATCGAGCCCGCTGTTGGGGTCGTTCTTGTACTGAGCAGTTCCCAGACCAAAAGCAAGCTACAAGGTGTAAGCTGGTGCTGTTCCGCGGATGCAATCAAATTCCTGACTTGTGCGTCTGGAACAGTAACTCTTGGAGGATAAACGTACAACCGGAATCTCGTTGCCGTCATTGAGCTTGTAGTGGGGGATATCCAGTGGAGCGGCCATCTTGAATGATTCTCTTCTCACGGGGTGGATGATCGCTTAGAAGTAGGTACTTGGTTCTGATCCAGCAGAAGGTGTTCAGCACTGTAGAGTTTCAATTGAGGTTCAAGAGTTGCAGGCGCGAGCGGGAAGCTGCGTCGTTTAAGAAGTATCCCCTCCCCCACCAACGCATTAACACAGCAGCGATATCCACGGGATGGCGATCGAGAGTGGGACAATGCCGTGATCTTCGGCCGAGCGACCTCGGCGAACAGGCCAGGCTTCTAGCAAACAGGGCACGTACTTGCGGGGTCTTTGCACATTTACCGTTGAAATGGCGCCCTGTGCTGTAGGGCGTGGGATGCGTCACGCCTTTCTTGCAGTGACTAGTCCTCTAGCTGTTGTAGTAACTGAACAAGGAGTATGACGATGACGATAGATGTAGCCTGTGCTGATACAATTGGAACTAATGCCTACCTCGAGTTGCCACTTCTTCCCCATTCTCGTGTAATGAGCAATTGATTGATGGTGTAACCCGGAAATAACTGTCCGGGATATGGGATGTAGGGCGAGATCGGAAAACATGATAGATGCAGTAGTATTAGAAATCAATATTAGAGACGGCATATCATACCGGCAGACATTGCTTCCCTAGCGTCAATGTCAATGCCGTCTTCCATGCGTACATATAGATCTAAATACCAGTGGCATTGTGGTTGCTTTTATAGCTCACCATCTTCATCCGGCATTTACAGGGTAGCATATTCGCCAACACCGGTCAAGTGACCGGCGATAATTCCGTCCATCTCATAACCCGTTGATTTCCCCCGTGCCTCGCATCCAAGTCGTCGGCATCACGAATTCCGACGTAGAAACGCGGCCCGGTTCCGTCTTACATGCGTCCGAGCAGCCGGGGGGTCATCGGAGCTGACAATGTGGGGGGGTTGCCCGAAGCCCCGGAGATGTGATGTCAAAATGGGCGACGGTAAGCGTAGCTTGGAGGGTGAGTTGCCACACCTTTTTTTGTCAGCGAAACACCATAGGTCGGCGGTAGATGCTACCGTTAACAGGCATCCATGATCGCTTCTGATCAATGATTCCAAATCAATAATTCCAAATCAATACTCGAGCTGCGCTTTATAAATCCCGCCATTGATGCTCTGTCGCAACGCCCTCCGCAGAGTTACCCCTCGGTCATCTTTGCAGAGAATCAACAAAATGGCAGCCCATCTCTCCAACGGTGCGGCGGCGCCCAATTCAAATAATTCGAACTACCCCGGCGCATCCCTCGAGGATCTTCCCAAGTCCTGGCACTTTACCGAATCCCTCCCTGCCGATGCCGTCTTCCCTACGCCCGCCGATTCGCACAAGACCCCACGAGATCAGATAACTCCCCGACAAGTCCGAGAAGCCATCTTCACATGGGTGCGCCCAGCTGAGCAGAAGGACCCCGAGCTTCTAGCCGTTAGTCCAGCTGCGCTGCGAGATCTGGGCATCAAGGCCGGAGAGGAAAAGACGGATGACTTCAGACAGCTGGTTGCCGGCAACAAGCTATACGGTTGGGATGAAGAAAAGCTCGAGGGAGGATATCCATGGGCTCAATGCTATGGTGGCTTCCAATTCGGACAATGGGCTGGTCAGCTCGGTGATGGCAGAGCTATATCCCTCTTCGAGACAACCAATCCAGCCTCTGGCGAGCGCTACGAGCTTCAGCTCAAGGGCGCCGGTTTGACACCCTACTCCCGCTTCGCCGACGGAAAAGCAGTTCTCCGATCGAGTATCCGAGAGTTTGTGGTTTCAGAGGCGCTCAATGCGCTCAAGATTCCCACCACTAGAGCATTGTCGCTTACTCTGTTGCCAAACTCCAAGGTCCTTCGGGAGAGGGTCGAGCCGGGAGCCATTGTGCTGCGGTTCGCCCAGTCTTGGTTGCGTCTGGGCAACTTTGATATCCTCCGGGCCAGGGGTGATCGCGACTTGATTAGAAAGCTGTCTACGTACATCGCTGAAGACGTCTTTGGTGGTTGGGATAAACTACCTGCTCGATTGGAGAACCCAGATGAGCCCAAAACTTCACCGCCGCCAAAGCGTGGAGTGGCAAGAGATACCATTGAAGGACCTGAGGACGCTGAGGAAAACCGGTTCACGAGGCTTTATCGAGAAGTCGTTAGGCGCAATGCGACAACGGTGGCCAATTGGCAAGCGTATGGATTCATGAATGGAGTGCTGGTAAGTTATCAGATTGTGAATCTGAAGTAAGGCTGCTTACTGACAGCATCAAGAACACAGACAATACCTCCATCTATGGACTCTCGATAGACTTTGGTCCGTTTGCCTTTATGGACAACTTTGACCCGACGTATACACCAAATCACGATGACTACGCCCTGCGATACAGCTATAGAAACCAGCCTACCATCATCTGGTGGAATCTCGTCCGCTTCGGCGAGGCAATTGGCGAGATGATGGGGATGGGTGCCAAGGTGGACGATCCAACCTTTGTTGAAAAAGGTGTTACAGAAGGGGAGGAGGCAGCAGTCGTAGCCAGGGCTGAGAAGCTCATCACACAGGCCGGCGAGGAGTTCAAGATTGTGTTCCTCAATGAGTACAAGAGACTCATGACCGCCCGGCTTGGTCTGAAGACACACAAAGACTCCGACTTTGACGTGCTCTTCAGCGAAGCCTTGGATACCCTGGAAGCCTTGGAACTGGACTTTCACCATTTCTTCCGTCGCCTTAGCAACCTCAAGCTGCAGGATCTGGCTACCGAAGAGGGTCGAAAGGAGAAGGCATCCACTTTCTTCCACAAGGAAGGCCCCCCAACGACTGGCACAGAAGATGGGGCCAGGGAGCGCATTGCAAAGTGGCTGGCCAGCTGGAGAGAACGTGTTGTCGAGGACTGGAAGGATGAGAGTGACAACGTGTCAGAGGAGAGGGACAACGAGAGAATCGAGGCGATGAAGAAGGTCAACCCCAACTTTGTCCCTCGCGGTTGGATCCTCGACGAGGTTATCAAGCGCGTAGAAAAGGACGGTGAGAGGGATGTGCTCGACCGCATTATGCAGATGGCTCTCCATCCCTTCGAAGACACATGGGATGGACAGACCTTCGACGGGAAGACATTCAAGGGCGACAAGGACGAGGAGGCCAGGTGGATTGCCGACCCTCCAAAGACCGAGAGAGCCATCCAGTGTAGCTGTAGCTCATAGATGATAGACAACAGCGTAAGGCCTTAGAATCGTCTCCGAGGTCACATCTACAACTATCCAACTTGGTTCCAACTGGTGGTATGTAACGACCGGCGGTAAGAGGCAACGGTCACGGAGATTGGTTACTCTCCCATGCTTCCATAAACGGCGTAATATTTCTCTTGAGCACAAGATAGAGGAAGACTCGACTGAAGCAACAGTTCCGCAGAAGCAGCCCTGTTGCGCAAGCTCACCTACAATAAAGTGTGCCCGTGTACAATTTGTTTGGTGAAGAAGAGAAAAAATTCCAAAATCGCGGCCGAAGATGGAGACAATGAGGTGATGGGGGGTGCCTTGTGGCCTCAGGCATCAGGAATTGACTGCTGACCAATGAGCATCTACGTAAATTAATCGCGGACTAGCGCCACTAAATCCATCACCCGAACAGCAGTTCCCTTCGAGAGACGTCAACGACTGAGCACATATTCGCCGCAACGGCCTGCAACGTTCATCTCCTTCACTCCGTCAAGGCGACACGATGCTCCGACACACCATAGCTCGTTCGGCTTGGCGGACCAGCCGGCGGGCGGCCAATGTCTCGCGAGCCTTCGCGACGACGAGCCAGCGTCCAGCCGAGGTGGAGCTGACAATTGGTGAGCATCTTTGTGTCCTGAGCCATTGACCGTCCGAGGATAGCTAACAGTGCTGGTAGATGGAAAGAAGGTCTCGATTGAAGGTATGCTTGGATGTGCGGCCGGCTTTGGGGTCTTGTTCTGACGAAATTGCAGCCGGTTCGGCCCTTATCCAGGCCTGCGAGAAGGCGGGTGTGACAGTCCCGAGGTAAGTTGACACAGCAATGACGACTTGAATGGCCTGGCTGACCTTGTCTAGATACTGCTACCATGAGTACGACCCCTCCGAGCGTTCCTCCGACCGATATAGAGCTGACAATGCTTCAGGAAGCTTATGATTGCCGGCAACTGCCGAATGTGCCTGGTGGAGGTTGAGAGGGCCCCGAAGCCCGTCGCCTCTTGTGCCTGGCCCGTACAACCCGGAATGGTCGTCAAGACCAACTCTCCTCTTACCCACAAGGCCCGCGAGGGTGTCATGGAGTTTCTGCTCGCCAACCACCCCCTCGACTGCCCCATCTGTGATCAGGGTGGTGAGTGCGATCTCCAGGACCAGTCTATGCGTTACGGAGCCGACCGAGGCCGATTCCACGAGATTGGCGGCAAGCGAGCCGTCGAGGACAAGAACATTGGCCCCCTGATCAAGACGTCCATGAACCGATGCATTCACTGCACCCGATGTGTCCGTTTCGCCAACGACATCGCCGGAGCTCCGGAGCTTGGCTCCACCGGCCGTGGTAACGACCTCCAGATCGGCACCTACCTCGAGAAGAACCTGGACTCGGAGATGTCTGGCAACGTTATCGACCTCTGCCCCGTTGGTGCCCTCACCTCCAAGCCCTACGCCTTCCGAGCTCGTCCCTGGGAGTTGAAGCACACCGAGTCGATCGACGTTCTCGACGGCCTTGGCTCCAACATCCGAGTTGACTCCCGTGGCCTCGAGGTTATGCGTATCCTCCCCCGATTGAACGACGACGTGAACGAGGAATGGATCAACGATAAGACTCGATTCGCCTGTGACGGTCTCAAGACCCAGCGTCTGACCATGCCTTTGGTCCGCCGCGAGGGCCGCTTCGAGCCCGCCGACTGGGAGGAGGCTCTGTCCGAGGTTGCCCGAGCCTGGCAGATCAAGAACCCCCAGGGTAACGAGTTCAAGGTTATTGCTGGTGCTCTGACTGAGGTTGAGTCTCTTGTTGTTGCCAAGGACATGGCCAACAAGCTCGGCTCCGAGAACCTCGCCCTGGATACCCCTACTGGCAGCCAGCCCATTGCCCACGGTGTCGACGTCCGATCCAACTTCCTCTTCAACTCCCAGATCTGGGGTATTGAGGAGGCTGATGCCATCTTGATTGTTGGCAGCAACCCCCGACATGAGGCTGCCGTCCTCAACGCCCGTATCCGAAAGCAGTGGCTCCGATCCGACCTTGAGATTGGTGTTGTTGGTGAGACCTGGGACTCTACCTTTGAGTTTGAGCACTTGGGCAACGACCACGCTGCTCTCAAGCAGGCTCTTGCCGGACCCTTCGGTGCTAAGCTCAAGGCTGCCAAGCGACCCATGATCATCGTGGGCTCTGGTGTCACTGACCACGCTGATGCCAAGGCTTACTACGAGACCGTCGGCGCCTTTGTTGAGAAGCACGCTGACAACTTCCGAACTGAGGAGTGGCAGGGCTACAACGTTCTCCAGCGTGAGGCTTCGCGTGCCGGTGCTTTCGAGGTTGGCTTCACCACCCCCTCCGCCGAGGTTGCCGAGACCAAGCCCAAGTTTGTCTGGCTCCTGGGTGCCGATGAGGTCAACGAGGCCGACATCCCCAAGGACGCTTTCGTTGTCTACCAGGGCCACCACGGTGACAAGGGCGCTCAGATCGCCGATATCATCCTCCCCGGTGCTGCTTACACTGAGAAGGCCGGTACCTACATCAACACCGAGGGCCGAGTCCAGATGACCCGAGCTGCCACCTCCCTGCCTGGTGCTGCCCGAACTGACTGGAAGATCCTCCGAGCTGTCAGCGAGTTCCTGGGCGCCCCCCTCCCTTACGATGACGTTGCCATGGTTCGGGACCGCATGGTTGAGATCAGCCCTGCCCTGGCCGCCTACGATGTCGTTGAGCCCGTCGCCCTCCCTGCCCTGAGCAAGGTTCAGCTTGTGGACCAGAACAAGGGCGCCGCTGCTAGCGGTGCTCCTCTCAAGAAGGTTATTGACAACTTCTATTTCACAGATGTTATCTCGCGAAGGTATGATACATGTCTCTGCTCAACTAGTAAAGTCCTCCTGCTGACTCTTTTACCTAGCTCGCCAACAATGGCACGCTGCTCGGCAGCCAAGGCTACGGGTGACCCCCGGACAAACTTTATGGCCCCCGGAATGGAGGAGGATAGGCCCATGGGCCAGGTCGAGTATGGGGCATAAGGCGGCGGAAGCTGTAAAAGAATAGAAAGATTTTGCTGTTTTTGCGTCTCGGAAGTTAGTAACTAGTGTTTGTACATATAGGACGTCGGGCTGGAGGGCAGAGAGAGGTAAATGAGTTGAGTACCTGTTTCCCTCGCCGCGACGTAGAAGGTTCAAGACACATTTTCTATGTTACTTCTTTCTCTTCCGGTTGGGATTTGGCAGAAACATGTCCTGGTACTTTTTCTTTGTAGGCGTGATGTTGGGCGACGACTTCACCTTGCCGTCCCTAGCCTTTGTAGGCGTAGTATCGTTTGGAATGCCAGACCCATGAGTCGATTCCTACTCGGCCGCACGCGCCTGGCTTTCCCTTGCCTGCTCAGCCCTGATCTCAGCCTCGAGCTCTTCACGTCGCTTGACAAGGTCGGCCTCGCGCGTCTCTGCCAGATCCACCGCGAAGCCCGCAAAGTCGAGGAGCTGGATGGCCTGGCGCTCGCGCACCGGCCGGTTCTGGTTCATAAAGTTGGGCTTGGGGATGGTCTTAATCTCGACGTCGGCACCGGGGAGTGGCTCAGCCTCCATGTTGGCGATCATACCGTGGAGGATCCCAGGGCGAGAAGCGTCTGGAGGCGCCTGACCCGTCCTTTGCCCAAGGGCCTCGAGACGACGGCCTTCCTGCTTGATGCGCTCGCGCTCGCGAACGCAGAGGTCGAGGAAGTTGTCGCGGTTAGCCACGGCGTGAGCATCCATAGCCTGGAGCTTCCTCTGAAGGCCGTCGAGCTTCGTGGCGTCGGCGGGGTCGACAAAGGTCTCGGATTCGGGGATGGGGGCGAAGAGCCCCGCGGTGAAGTTGCCCAGGTTCGGGATGATGGGGTGGCCCTTTGGATCTGGGACGTCGTCGAGCTCGGAGGCGCCAGGATCGGGGCGCTGAGGCTGAGCAGCCATTGTTTGCCTCGCTTTTTTTGGTGGGATCAGCCGGGTGGGATCTGGGAGAGAGGGTGTAGACCCCGCGTTATGGTCGAGGTTGCTCGGCGCGACCAAGCGCTGTGTGGCGTTGCAGTTTGTGCATGTGATGGTGTAGGACTGGTGATGTAGGAGTTGAGAGAGGTACCTGCATAAGCCTTCAAGGTGATGAGGCTGAACAAGCTCAGGACTTTAGGTAAGGGTATATACTGCAATAAACCAATGGATTAGTGCCTGCGGGCATAGAAGTGGGCACGATACCGAAGTAAAGTTCCGCCCCCTGCACTACAAATGGTATAACAGCCAAGCAGCCCTCTTGGCTTGATTTTTGCGTTTTGGATGTTCAACTATTTGACAGATCAAGATTTTTGTTCGAATCCGCCGTTCTTTTTGTCTTTTGCATTGCGTATGTTCTCTCTATCGCCTTGCAGGCCCTGCCTCGCCTCTATTCCAAGAGAGATGCTCGAATCTCTGTCTTGACCCGGAGCCAGCCTTCTTCTATATTAACCCCATTCGAGCATCAACGGCGCCACTACCACCGACAGCATTGACAATTAGATAGGTACTTGACAGGAAGCAGATAGACATGATCCATCATGCTGGTTCCAAGCTTCTCTTGCCAATTAGGGGGTAGAAACCTCGATATCCCATATCTGAGGAGGCATCAAGCACCTATCCTCTGTATCGACCCAAGTCCGCTCTTCAGGGACCAGAGCCTGGGAGACTCGCAGGCTGGCCACGACTTGGTAGGACTTTCCGGACGTATTCCCGTGCAAGCCTCAGAGCTGCTCTCACCAGGTCCTCTAACCGTCGGTCCTTGCGCTTCCTCATCCATAGTAACACGATGGCCAAGATGACGAAATCTGCAAACAAATGCTTCACCACCAGCCAGGCGAACCACTTGGCCCACGCCGGGAAGCTGCGCTCCTTCTTCGCTCGCCACTCCCGACCTGTCGTTATCTGCTCCCGTAGCGCGGCCACTTCGGCTGACATTGTCGTCAGGGCTCGTTCCACCCTTCGCTGCCACCGGCCTCCACGTTGACTGCCTTCTTGTCCTTCTTCCATCTCGTCCTCGAGGTCCAGCTGCCGCTGTGACCGCAATTCCGCCTCGTCGTATTCGCTCATCGGGCTGATGACCTTCATGGGGCCTTCGGCTTCGCTCGGGGGGTCGGCATAGTGCTGTTGTGATGCGCCGCCTGATCGGTTCGCTCTCGGTGATGACATGGACGAGCTGGGACTGTTGTGTTTGATCTGATTCCAGACGAATTCGAGTTCGGCGACGAGTTCCTTGGCGTCTCTGGAAGGGTGTCAGTGAATTCGGCTCTTCTGCAGGTCGTGCCGAAGGGGGTTCTTACGGCGTCGTCGCATAGCGATGCATCGTGTCTATCAGGGCCTCGACATATCTCCTCTTAGACTCTGTCCGGCTCAGGCCCTTTTGTAGATTCCACGCATCCCACTTGTCCTTCTCGCGCTGCAGGTCATCAGGAGCCATCCCTGAGGCAGCATTCGGACGCTCCATGACGCCGTCCACGTCGCCCTCCATCGCCTGCTTGTAGAGTCCATAGAGCCGGAGCCGATCGTTCGGTGGCGGCCGCGACGCGCCCGTCTTGGGTATCTTCTTTACTGTGTTAAGGGCGTGCACAAACACGCGATCTGTAGCCATCACGTCAGCCATCGCGAACCATCAACCTCCGCGCCATGGGTGCCCCGGATTTCGGAGAGGCAAAAAAGCAACCCCAGGAATTAGCAAAGCAATGACGTACCCACTGAATCCGCCATCTTCTTTATAGAAGGCGGCTCGCGGCTCGCCGACTGCGACCTCGTGAAGGCGTGGCAGGTGTAGAGGGCCGAGGTCTGGATATCCTTTATCGGGGTCTGAGCCGTCCGGACCGCGGCTTGCTGGCCGAGATAAAGCAATGGAACCCCACTGACGCCAGCTAGAGTCGCAGGTGGCCAGGGGAAGTAGTGGCGTGGATTCAGGAACGGGGAGGTATTAACAGCTTTCAAAAAAGATAAATACAAAAATAAAAAAGAGAAACAAGCAATGAGGCGAAAAAGTAACCCGATACGCCGGATCCTATGACTCCATTGGGAAAAAAGAAGAAGAAGAGGGCCCTTTTTTGGAGGAGGAGAAGGGGGAAAGGGGGACCGGGCTAATGCTTGACGGGTGATCAGAAGCGAGCGATGATGATGCTGGATCTGAATTGCGGAGGCCGTTTATCGGCAAATGGACTGGACTTTGACCTCGGCGCGGGCACCTCAGGCTCACGACTCGCGACGGAGCCTGTGGACGGGACTCGGGGATGCGGTTACAAGGGCCGTCCCCACTGAAGCGCGTGAGCTTCTAGGGGGGTTCCAAGAGGATGGTGGACGTCAATCAATCAACGGGCAGCCCCAGACGGATGGGATCTGGGGCAATTTGGACTTGACTGGATCCATTCATCGCGCCGCCTGTGAGTGAGATGGATGTCGGTCAGGTCGGGGTTGTTCATCCATGGCCGTGTTTTGCAGTTTGGGCCGAGACACGTGAAAGGCAGGTAGGGCGAGGTAGCATTGACGAATATGCTCAACTTGTGCTAGCTGTATTACCTTTTTGCATTAATCATGGCTTATTTGATATTAAATCCAATGCTGCTCGGATGAGTTCATTCCATCTTGTCATGCGGAGGTGATGGTTTGCATCCACCCGACTTCTTGTAGTAGATCCGATCTCGGGAGACAGCTCGCACTTGTTGAGCACCCTCAGTCAAGACATGGAACCCACTGCACTTAAGGTGGGTAATTTTGTTGTTTCCATCGGGAGTTAAGGACTTCATGATAGACGTCTTCTGCCTACCAAGCATGTGCAGACAACACGGAGCGTTGTATTGTGACCCAGAAGATGCACTAGCTGCATACTTATAAAACATCCCATTAAATCTACCAAATAAACCATAGAATACTGTACTTCTACAGTGTAGGCCAGTATCATGATCAAGCTTGTTTGTTCGTTATCGCAGAGTTTGCTTATTAGTCTCATTCAATATAAGTAACCTTGTCATGCCACCATACCACTTCAGTGCCCTTTTCCTTGACTACCCTCTTGCACTCAAAAAAGCCTTCTTCTTATCTCCAAGCAGCTTCATCAGTTTCCGGTTCTCCAACGCCGCGCTCGCCGCCTTCGCACCCGCCTCTGTCTTCTTGAGCGCAGTTCCAACGCCCAAGAGCTTGTTTGTCTCTCCCCAGCCGTCCAAATAGACACCCATCGCGTATAGAGGAAGCCCGAGGTTCTTATCCTTCTTGTTACATGGCATGTCTTCGTACCGGATTTTGATGCCCTTGACGACGAGAATCTGGGCGAGGCGCTCCTTTGGTGTGAGTTCCTTCTTGGGTGGTCCTGCGTCGCCTTTGACAGATTGATCGTCTTGGGTCTTGGGGGCAGAGGCGTCGGCCCTCTCTACCTGCTTGATTTGGTCTTTGATCGTACGACCCCAGAGAGCTTTAAGCCAGGCTGCAGCATTTGCCCGTCCTTGCACGGGGTCTGCTCGTATAACTGCTCCGACATATGCTTCGAAAACGTCTCCTTGAATCTTGATGACATCCCTGTCTCTCGGTTTCGTGCGCATCAACTGCTCCATGGTCCCCATATCGGTCGGGAGATGAGTTCTCTTGTGAAATCCATACTGTCGGTAGTATTCTGCCAAGGTAATGTTGCGCACAAGCTGCTCGCGAATTTGAGATAAACGTCCAACTGGGAGGTGATTCTCGAAGGTTTGCATGACAAGGTCTGTAGAGATCGTCTCGAGGGCAGCGTCACCGAACCACTCGAGGATTTCATAGTTGGGTCCATGTCCAATTCCGGGGTGTCTGAAAACTGCCGTCTCGAGCTCTGGCTTTGCTATGGGAGGTAGGGGTGGCAGCTCTCTCGGGATGTCTGAAGAAGTCCAGGGTGTGATGCCAGCGATGATTGAACCGATTGTGTTGTCTGTGTTGGGTGTAAGATGCGGGCGCTTTCGAAGCCCTTCATCCTCGAAGGTTTCTGAGTTCCGTCGTTTACTCATTTAGTCGTGGACAGCAGTGAAAATTAACTGAATAGGAAGTATACACAGCTTCGAGAGGGCCTGAAAATTGTACGACGTTGTGTTTTCATGAAGGTTGAATAAACTGCATCCTTGAGGTGAAGGCACGACCCTTGGATGCCGCGAAGCCCCACCAGAGGTTTCTTCAGCCAATTAGCACCCTTCGTTCCACTTCGGCTCAGATGCTTCTCAACGTCAATTCGACTTCGAAAAAAGTTGACTGGAACACATTTCATGTCATCCACGCCAAGATGAGTGTCCCACGAGCGCGGATATTGGATTTGATGAAGGTAAGAAGCCCGATACTGGCTCTGTGACACTCTTACTGACTTTCCCCAGGCGCAATGCCAGCTCTTCGCGACGACCTTCAACCCTGAGGGCGTTCGCATGGGCAACAAGGTCCTCCGACAACGACTCAAGGGCCCGGCCGTGGCCGCCTACTACCCTCGAAAGACAGCTACGATCAAGGACCTCAAGCGCGAGTTCGGCCCGACCCTGGCGACCTGGGATGAGGCGGAGGAGGATCGATTCGAGTACATTGACGAGTAAGCGCGGACAAGAGCATCTTTGCTGAAGACGAGGCATGCTGACAGTTGGATTCTAGACTCAAGCTCCGTGGAAAGAGTGCGCCCAAGAAGAAGAAGGGACCCCCAGGTATGAACGGCAATACACACGATGGAGGCCAATGGCTAACGAATCTTCAGCTCCCACCGGCAAGAAGCGATAAACTGAACGAAACCCACAATGACGCCTCCGATGTCGATGATGGTGGCCCAGAAGGAGCCTCCCGCATGCCGCAAGAGTGGATTGTTTGGATATATGCACGACTCCTTGCGCGCAGCAGAGGGGAGGACGGGGCCGGGAAAATATTGATGTTTCCCTTGTGGTTTTTCATCCAAGTATGTAAAACTATTTGTACCATTACCCAGAATACATCTGCATATGACCTGAATGCCAAAACTTTGCGAGATTGTTGATATTTGCGCGGGCAAGTTCATGACGGAAAGATTATCATGCTCCTGGATGAGCCATTTGCCAGGAGTTCACGGGGCCGAGTTGGCCCTATCCCTGGTCTGAGAACTGGATTTCATCTGCCATTGTAATACTGAAAAAATCAATGCCTAGGACCTAGGGATACTTCTCGAGGGGTCTGGTCTTGGTCATGATGCCCTAAATCCGTCCATGTAAGCTGCACCAAGGGTCCCTCAATCTTTCCGCTCCAAGGCTCCCACCAAGTGTCTTGTCATTCTTGCACTTTCGATCCATTCGATAGATCTAGATCTAATCTCTGATGGCAGGAACTCCAGGTAGAAGTTCGTCGAGCTATGTCCGCAACCACCCTATGTTTCGCTTGATGTCGCCTCGCATTACGAGCTGCCCGCCTCCCTATGTAGGCAACCAGAAGCCGGCATTTGAGTTCTGTGCATTCAAAGTGCCGACACCTTATTCATTTGGAACATCGGTGGAAGTATCATCTGCAAATTCAGTCGGGCCGTCATGGTGTTCTGACCCATTTTACCCTGATGCTGAAGATACCCGCCGAGCTGCAGTGCAAGCCCCCTGAGAACCGTCCGTGACTGCCAGCTGCAACTGACATCTTACACTGGCAGGAGCGACCACGTTCGCGGCAATGGCTGTCGGCTGCTGCCACTTGCCGCACCTACGCTCCTTCCCTTCGTCTTTCCTCCGCCTTGGCCCTGCTCAAATACCTGGTCAGTGAATAACCGTCCTCTTCTCCACCATCTTCTCCTCCTCTCTTCGACTCTCCCCATTCACTATTCTCTTCTCTTCACTCCCACAACCCTTCTTGGCCACGGCGTTCTGCACATTCACTCTCGTTCTTCTTTCTCCGTCACTCCTTTCTTCGTCTTCACAATCTCGGCCGCTATCATTTTACTGCACTTCGATTTCTGCCTCTCCTGCATCGGCTCTCGACGCCTCAACCGAGTCCTGCAGCCTCATGTCATCCCCAAAACCTTCCTTGTCCCCACCGCAGGTGGCCTCTCGCATGCCTCCTGGCGTCGTGCATGTGGGTGACTCAGTGTCTCCCTCCGTTTCTGCCAGCGTACGTCTTACCTCGATTTCCTACCCCCTCCGCATGCAGATCTTCTCGCCAGCATCGTCCGTTCGATTGCTTTGCCGCACTACGCATTTTGATAATGGTGCTAATCAATCTTCTACAGGATCTCAGTCTGGGTACCTCGATGAAGAAGAATGTCACGGCTCTTTCTACTTCGAAGCTTGCCAACCAAGGTGTCCCAAAGGTGATTTCAGCTACTTGTCATGATAGCCACCGATTGCTGACCATGATAGAAGATGAAGATAAGCCATGAAACCTCTCCTGTCGAGGAGTCTTACCCAATGGACAAGCTTCTCGCTAAGCTCTCGGAGCAGCAAGCTGTCTTGAGCCAGCAGAATGAAGCCCTCAAAGCCAGCGAGGATGGCGGTGCGTATCAGAGAGGCCTGGATCATGCCTCCTCCAGCAACTCTCTCCCCATCACTCCCGCTACCGACGCTTTCCCAAGCACCGCTCCTACCACTCGCCCCGCAAGCGCCACTCTTGAAGATGCCCGTGGCGACAGCGAGGAGATCATGCGTCTGAAGCTGCAGCTTGCGCAGGCCAAGAGTGAAATCTCCAAGCTTGACCAGGAGCTGGCCGAGACCCGTTCGCTGAAGCAAGAACCCGATATCTCGGCTTTCGGTTTTCGAGGCCCCCCTGCCTACGCTCCTCGTGAAGGTGCCTGGGGCACCCCAGAGGACGCGCATTCTGATACTAGTGATGCCATGTCCACCACTACCTTCAGCCGCACTCGAGGAATCTGGGGCCACCCAAAGGGCTCTTTTGCCAACAACACTCTCCAGGCTCCAGTTTCCGAGCCTTCCCCGGGAAACTGGCTCGGAGGTCGTGGTTTCAACGCCCCTTACCCAGATCCGACTAGCAACCCTTACCCCAGCGTGGAGGCTCATCGAGGAGACCGCCTGACCCCGGACTCCGAGATGCTGCGTTCCAACAACGGTCGTCGCAATAACCGTTTTGAAGGCCGATTCAACTCACCTCAGCCATTTGGACCTGGCTACGGAGGGGGTTACAGCAGCCCCGCCACCCATACTGATTACACGGGTAGCCCAGTGCCCGGAGCGCCCATGAATGTCTCACAGGGACTTGGCTCCATGGGGATGTTTCCACCTTACCCAGGCCAACCGGTTGGTACTCCCTTGTCCCCACATGCATCAGAGTTCACTTCTAAGGCTGGTTGGAAGAATGAGGTCGGTCAATCCTCCAAACCCACGCCATGGGCACTAACCTGGGTACAGGTTGTGTCTCCCGAGGACCAGACATATCTCCCGCCTACAGAGCCACTCAACTACCGTCGTCTGCTGGACCGAAACGTTAACTGCAACTGGAAGTATATCGTCGACAAGATCGTTTGCAACAATGATCAGCAGGCTTCCATCTTCTTGCAACAGAAGCTCAAGGTCGGTACCGCTGAGCAGAAGTTCGAGATTGTCGAGGCTATCGTGGCTCAGGCCTATCCTCTCATGGTCAACCGCTTTGGCAACTTTCTTGTGCAGCGTTGCTTTGAGCACGGAACGCCTGAACAAGTCGTCAACATTGCCGAGTCCATTCGAGGCAACACCCTGAACCTCTCCATGGATCCTTTCGGGTGCCATGTTGTCCAAAAGGCTTTCGATTCTGTTCCTGAAAACTTCAAGGCTATCATGGTTCATGAGCTTTTGCGCCGGATCCCGGAGACGGTCATCCATCGCTACGCTTGTCATGTCTGGCAGAAGCTTTTTGAGCTTCGGTGGACTGAATCCCCACCTCAGATCATGAAGTATGTCAATGAGTCTCTTATGGGCATGTGGCATGAGGTAGCTCTGGGTGAAACCGGCAGCCTCGTCGTCCAGAACATCTTTGAAAATTGCCTTGAAGAGGACAAGGTACATGGCCCCTCTCCACGATTTGGATATTTTGCTAACGTGTTCTAATAGCGCCCCTGTATCGAGGAGGTCCTCGCCAACATTGACATTGTTGCCCATGGCCAGTTCGGAAACTGGTGCATCCAGCACATCTGCGAGCACGGCGCTCCTCCCGACCGTAGCCGGGCAATCGACCATGTCATTCGCTACGCTGCCGAGTACAGCACCGATCAGTTCGCCTCGAAGGTGGTTGAGAAGTGTCTCAAGATTGGTGGTGCTGAGTTCCTGGGCCGCTACCTCGACCGAGTCTGCGAAGGACGTCGCGATCGTACTCGCATCCCCTTGATTGACATCGCGAGCGATCAGTACGGAAACTACCTCATCCAGTGGATCCTGAACAATTCCTCCCCTCAGCATCGCGAAATCGTTGCTGCTCACATCCGGAAGCACATGGTCTCCCTTCGTGGATCCAAGTTTGGTTCCCGAGTCGGAATGCTCTGCACCAACCATGCGGTTACCACCCGTCCCGGTCCTGGTGCCGGCCCAGGAATGACCGGACGCATGGGACCCGGGCCACGCTACAGCGGTGGCTATCGTTGAAGGTCCTTTGATCTTTTTGACGACGTCGCTGTCGCTAGCGGCCTCTCCTGCTAAGACAGGCGAAACCCCATCGACGCCTGTCTTTCATCCTTTGTCACCACCCATGTCGCGGAGTCCCTATCTGAATTCGCCATTCGTTCCACTCGTCAAGATCACGCAGAACAGCCCAGAATATGTCGACCTTTCTTAAGAAACATCTTCCCACGCAAAAATTTACAGCTCACACGTCATCCTACGCTCAGCAGGCTACTGCTTGCTTGGGTGCATTGGACACATTATGGTTATGGATTTTGCAATATGCAGGAGATGGCAGATGCCAATCACCGCAGCCGCCCTCGAAGGGCCACAGCTTGCATCTCAACGCTCACCCTCTACATGATACGAAGCCAGTGAGCGGGAGCGCCCTTTTCAAGATGCCAGAACCATACTTCAGTCAGCCTATGAGTAGCAGGGATGGTGATCTAGGAGGACGCCCTTGGAGGACGGAACGAACTGAGTTCACATGAGAAATTGTATGTTGTTTTTCGATGCGGATGCCGGCTGGGTTCGGTGCCCCTTAAATGAGTTGTTATGGTAGTTACTAAACACCTTTAATACACTTGCTTCTCTTATCCAGACTCCTTGTTTGAAGTTTGTGATATATGGCTTCCGAATTTGTGCGCCATGTTGACTTTTCTTGGTGCTTTCTTTGCGAAAGCAACTAAAGGTACAGAAGCAAGCGCGATATTGGCGTTGGGGCCGGCCATGATGGTTAATGTTACCCATATGCCTCTCAGAAAGAATGATATTGACATGTGTCTGGTTTCAGGCAGTTGCAGCATTTGCAGAAGTAGGGACATCATCGTCGACTGGTGGAAATTCGGTGTCCAGAGCCTTTGGGAGATCTGGGAGGGTTGGGGGGTCGGCGGCCGCGTCTTTCTCCCATGGCTTCCTTGGGACAGCCCTGGCCCCTACAGGTTTGACAGACTAACAAAAGATCAGCACTGTTTTATGCTATGCTGGCTTTTTTGAGTACACTTACAGGATCTCGAACAATGGTGTTGGGGATCTGGCGGATTCCAGGCACAGGCTTGCCCTCCTTCAAAAGCTTGATCATCTCAGCGAAGCCCATGGGGTAATTGGGCTGGTCCTCTGAGCCTGCTTGAGCAGCCGCAGCCTTACGATCGATGTACAAATCAGCTTTGGGGGCGGCTTTTTGCCAGTCCAAGGCTGGTGGCGGAGATGCATTGGTTCCATCACGGCGGTGATACTCCTCTGGGAGGACGTCTGGGGGACTGTGGTCGGGGTTGCTAGCGAGCCAAGCCTTGTAGGCGGTAAAATCAATCATGACGCCGATGCGTTGGGAATAGTAGAAGACGCGGGCATGGATGGCCATGTCTGCAAGGGAGGCTTGAGGGTTTTGCTGGCCAGGTTCACCGAGGATGGCGTAGAGGCCGGACTGAGGAAAAGAGTAAGTAAAAAAAGCCGATGATGAAGAAGATTGAGGTTTTACCATAAACATCTTGTCTTTTGTCCAGGGGTAGGAGTCAAAAGCAGTGAAAATGGCATTGTCGTCTTTGAGGGCTCGGATGCTGTCGGCTCCGGCGAGGGGCCGTTGGGCAGATTGTTGTTGTTCCATGATGAGGTACTTTGGCCTTGAGTAGATCGAATTAGATTCAAGAAATAACAGACTGTTGAATGAAAATTAGATATTTATCCGTAGATAGAATTTTGTAAGTGATGGCAATAAAAGCTAATGAAATGGATGGATGGGTGTATCCGTATGTGAGGTGTGAACGGAGCCTAACTAACATGTGGGAATCCGGGGTCGGCAAGACGGAGCTCACAGGCCAAGGATGAACCCCGAGGTCGGCACCTACTATGAACAAAAACAAAGTAGGATCACCTAGGATCCAATGCCTGAATGAGTATGGCCGGCAGAAGTCGGGTCTGAGACAAAACGCACGCTCACAAAGAATAACAAGCAACAACTGGGAAACCAGGCTCAAAGAATGTCGGGTGCTTGTTCCGTTGGCTCACGTGCAGCTGAGAAGGCGACGCAGGCGGGACAGTATTGGATCAAGTGAGCGAGGGTGTGACCTTGAGGGCATGCGAGAGCTCGGGATATTTCGCGACGGGGAGTTGGTCAGGCAGATTCACTTTCCGTCTGCAACAACTGCAGTCTTTGCCTGGAAAAGATCAGATGAAAAGGTCGACAGCTTCGCAATGGTAAAGTCTTTCTTTCTCGACGTCGTTCAACTTTACAGTTAATACTAGAAGGGAAAGGTCGAGATAAGATAGCGCAATCGGGGACCCACCACGGAGCAGCTTGGAGCAAGTGTCGCCGCCTGCATCTGGGTCCGTCTCCATCCATCACGGCCTCCTCTTCCATCGCTTCCCCTTCTCCCCATGTCATCGCCGTTGTCGAGTCTTTGGCCGGCAACATCCTGACCTGTTTCTTGGGTTACAGCTTTATTCATTAATTCTTCCTTCATCCTCTTCTTGCACCTCAGGCCAAGCTTACCACAAGCTCCAGCCGCCCAGATGAATCGAGTCGCCGTTCGAGCAATTCGGACGACGTCTCTCTCTGCCGTCCGCACCCTCTCCCATACGCCGCGCCGAGGCTTCTCCATCTCGTCGCTCTCGCTCGCCCAGGCCAGGTCCACCGCCAGCGCCCACGCTCGTCGCGCCCGTCGCAACCCAGCAAATACCACGCCGTTGAGGTCCTCCATGTACTTCCGCCGTCTGCCCCTCGCTCTCGTATCCAGTCTCGTCGTTGGGTACGGTGCATGGTACTCCTACAACGGCTCTAACACTGCACCAAGTTCGGCCACCGTCTCCAGGAACGTCCTCACTTCGACTCAGACAGCTGATGCGCTGCCCACCCGAACCGTTCTCGTAGTGGGCGCCGACGAGCTCCGACAGGGTACTATTGTTGGCGAGGGTCCTATTTCCAAGGCCACCCGTGACGACGGTCGTCGCATCGTCGAGATGCTCACCCCGGAGCAGGCCACCGATAAGCTGCGACGTCTTGAGCAGTCCTTCTCTGTCAACCGTGGTCACGGTGTCACCCGCTACGACGTGGTTCAGCTACCCAGCAACGACCCTATTGAGGACGACCATGCCGAGAAGATCGTGGAGGTTCCCAACAGGTCCGCAGGTCCTGAGACTGACAGCAGTGACTGGATGTTCTGGGGTGTCTTTGATGGTCACTCGTGAGTTTCAACATGACAATTGACATGGCGCAAGGCTTTGAAAGCATGGCTATATACTTACACTCGTTTAGAGGATGGACTACGTCGGCGACTCTGAGAGAAAGCCTGATCAACTATGTTGCGCGGGAGCTCAATGACACGTATAAGAAGGCTGCTGGAGACCTTCCCTCGGAGGATGCTGTTAGCCTGGCCATCAAGACTGGTTTCACCCGCCTGGATAACGAGATCGTTCACAAGAGCGTCGAGAAAGTTTTCAAGGCTAGTTCCAAGACCGTCGCCGCTGAATTATTGCAACCTGCACTGTCCGGATCGTGCGCCTTGCTTTCGTTCTACGACAGCCGCAGCAACCTTCTTCGGGTTGCTTGCACTGGTGATTCCCGAGCCGTCTTGGGTCGTCGGTCAGATAATGGAAAGTGGACTGCCACGGCTCTGTCGGAGGACCAGACCGGCAGCAACCCCGAAGAGGTTGCTCGCATGCGCAAGGAGCACCCTGGAGAGGAAAACGTGATCCGCAATGGCCGTGTCCTCGGTGGCCTTGAGCCCTCGCGTGCCTTTGGTGATGCCGTCTACAAGTGGAGCAGAGATGTGGCCTGGAAGTTGCGTGAGAACTTCTTTGGACGTAGTCCGTCGCCTCTTCTGAAGACTCCCCCTTATGTCACGGCCGAGCCTATCGTCACCACCACCAAGGTTAATCCCGAAAAGGGCGACTTCCTCGTCTTGGCCACCGATGGTCTCTGGGAGATGCTGACCAACGAGGAGGTTGTTGGTCTTGTGGGCAAGTGGATTGAGACCCAGGGACAGTCTTCATCCAACACTCAGTTCGACGCTGCTTGGAACAAGATCTTTGGCTCATCAAAGGCCCCGCTACCCGTTGAGGAGAGCAAGACCGCAGGCCCCGACGGAAACAAGACGCCGATACGCCTCCAGCAGTGGGGTATCGACCCTGATGCCAAGGATCGGTTTGTGGTCAAGGACAAGAACGTGGCAACGCATCTTATCAGGAATGCCCTTGGCGGTACCAACGATGAGCAGGTCTGTGCCTTGCTCACATTGCCTTCTCCTTTCTCACGACGATATCGGTAAGTTGTATCTATTATATACTAAGGTATCATACTAACGGTTCACAGTGACGACCTGACTGTTCAGGTCATCTTCTTTGGCCACGGCGAGAAGACGGGCGAGGTTACCGTGAACCTGGACGCATCTACTGGCGAGAGTATGCGAGCGAAGTTGTAGAGAAGATGATCGCATCGCAGACCCTCATCCTCTCTCTATTGGATGACAGCGCAAATATTGTCATGGAGTTGCAAGGCGTTTTAAGGATTCCCATGGGAGCGGATCGCATCCATTTCATTTCAGGTCTTGGCTTGTAAGAATAGAAGAGCGGCAGCGGTAAAGACCAGATATACATGGTTGATAGCGTTAGAGGGGGTTACTCGTACTCTGTCGCGGGATAGAGACCAATGTATTGGTTACACGCCATCTATTAAGGATCGAATAAACACACATCCCTCATTAACCCTCCTTTTGCATGATTCCCCTGAACGCCATGTGACTGTTGTCATGGGCTACCCGCTTGGGAAGCCAAAAATCTAATTCTACAAGGTCGCGGAGGGTCCGAATAGAAGTGTTAGAATTATAGAGAGAAACTGAAACCCTAGGGATCTAGGTCTCATTCTTGGGCCAGAGAAGTCTCTTCTCCTTCAGACACCACACCATTCTCCCAAAGACGACGGCCCATACAATTACAATAGCAATGGTCATGACGCATGCAAAGATGTGCAGGCCATCACTATGAAAGATGTTTCCCATGACGCTAGTGGCCGTGACCTACAAAAGGGGGTCAGTGACGTGTAACAATAACCAACGATGGGGGGACACACGAGAGCCGTGTTCGGGAAGACAAAAGACCACCAGGATATTTGGAACGGCATGCTACTACCAGTACGAACATATTTCCACAACGCGCCGACACAGACAAGGAAGAACCACATGGCTAGGCCCCAGAGCCAGAGGCTGACGAGGACGGAGACAACCTTGATGATTGGGGCAACGTGTGGAGTGTCCAGGAAGTTCGGCGGTATAAGTGATTCTGCTTGGTTTCCCAGTTGGGCTGGGAGAATTAGAGGCGCTCTAAGAGTAGAATCAATTCTAAACTTACCTATGCCGGCAGCAGTGAAACCATAGGGACCAATAGACATGAACTAGCGGAAAGTTAGACAACCTCAAACATGCCGGGTAAGGGGGACTCACAATGCCGGGCCTTTGCGTATCCCGCGGGAGCTTCTGTGTCATGAGACGGTAGATGAAGGCAGAAGAGATCATGAATGCGATCAAGCATCCAGTTCCCTGGATTGCAGCAGCGCCAAGAGCCATTGCCGTGGTGTTAGTCGACAAAGCATGACCAGATGCATGTGCAGCAGCTATGAGGTTTGCTGCGAAGGGAGCATTGAGGAGCAGAGGATACGCAGGAAAGACCCATGTCGGCGTCATCGTATGGACCGGGAAGACTCTGACAGCATATGTTAGTGCGTTGACTATAGCAACGGCGAGGTTTGGGCCAGCGTTATAAGCACATACAACGTGGACCAGAGGATGAGGTAGAGCAGCGCGCTAACAGAGACGCTGAGGGCGGCGTAGATCCAAAACATGAGCTCCATGGTGCGGAGGAGCCATATGCCGGTATTGGGGATGCCATATTGGCATGTGTTGATGAGTATCACTGCGATGCTGAGGGCGTTAGAGGGTACATGTGAGTCTGATGTGGGTTTAGTTGTCTTACGAGACTACCTATCACGAGCAGATCAGTGTTGGCCCAGGTGAAACGAGAAAGGGTGGGCGATCTTACAGATGCCGGGATAAAGAGCGATTCAACCTGGTCGGTGAAGGAGTGGGTGAAGCTCCCGGGGCGGATATGGAACCGAATGGACAGGAGGATGAGATTGGTGACGAAGAGAATAAGGTTAAGGATGAAGAAGAAGAGACCGATGCCGCGGATCCAGGGTGTGTCCCATTTGACTAGTGAGGATCAGCAAGCTGACGTGTAAGTGATACTTGTACCGTTGGGTGGGTTTACGTGAGTGAAGGATGTTGGCAACGCCACCGGTGGACATGGTCTTGGAAGTGTAAGCTTTGGTCAGATTGTAAGCGCTTAAGGGAGGCGTACCATGGTGAAGTAGGTCCATCTATGACACGCAATGCGGTCTCGGATGCCGACCTTTGGCGTAACCGGCGACTTTTCCGCGATGGCCATGACATGATTCAAGCTGTTGGAGGTTGGAGTAGAAGCGTTGTTCAGCATGCGAGTAGGATTCCGGCGGTCAGTCCGGGGGTCATCCGGAGCAGCAGCGGCGATATACGACGGCCGCTGGACAAGGGGAGGCCGCGCCACGGCGACGGGACGGTCATTCGGGGCCGGGGTAGCATCGCCGGCGCCGGCGATGAAGGGCGGGTTCTCCTCCGAGGGGGACTCGTAGCCCGTGGCCAACAAGAACGAGGGGTCAGAGACTACCATTGGATGACGGGAGGGGGCCATTCCGGAGGCGGTCCGTCAATGTCGTCGGCGCGGCGGGCGAGCAGCTTTGAGACGCAGTAGAGGACCACGAGGGCGCTGGGCTCCATGTGGGCAAAGGCGATGTGGAAGTAGGCCAGGTGGGCGACGAAGACGAGGTGGTGGAGGACCAGGGTACCAAAGTTGGCGAGCGGCATTTTTTCCCTTTTTTTTTTTCCTTCTATTTATTTTCCGTCTTTTTTAGGGGTCGGATCGGCGGATGTCAAGAAAAGAGGGAAGACAATGCCGCGTGAGCCGCTCTGGTGGAGGGAGGGTTGGTGCCGGTGTGGCCGTGTTGTGTTGATGAGAGGGTGTTGAGTGCGACTATGGAAAAGAGGGGATTTAGAGTTGGTTGACAGATGCTATGCTACCTTGAGTTTTTGTGCCTGCATATTGGCCGCGAACTACTAGAACAAGCAATCTCTCAGTTGTAGGGGAAAAGGACCAGCTCGAAAGAGCATCTCATTAAACAAAGATGATGAGCTTCCCCCGTCGCTTGGCTCGCGCGCCGAGTCAGGATAGCCTAGACGCGGGTTAGGCTGGCCCAAGTCGCTTGTGCATGTGCGTGACGTTGTAGCGCCAAGAATTACGTCGTTAGCCTGCCCCAGAGTCCAGGGTAGGTTATCCGAGTTATCTCCAGGAGAGTCTGAACCGAATGCCGCGGTAATGATTTGTCAATGGAGTCTTCCAAATGATGGCTTCTTCGGTGACTTCTTTCATCATGTATGTCTGTAGTTGCCTTGGAATAATCCGGACATGCTCCGTTGTAGCTACACAACAGCGCGCCACTCCCAATACAGAAGAGAGTCAGCACGATTCACCACTTAGAATCATGGACCTGCCGGGGCACAAGATCCAATACCACGACATTCCCCGCCAACCCTCTTCCTGATTATCCTATCAAACTTGCCTTTTTGGGACATGTCATATTGCAAAGCCACATTGGACGAACTGGCTGGATAACAAGGGTTCATGTACGTTTTCCTGCTATACTAGCGCTTGAGATGATGCTCCCCAACTCCTAAAGCTTCCTAACCCCTCCTTTGGCACTACCGCTATCAAAGACATAAAAGCATTCCAACCCAACTCAAGCCCGCCTCCGGCTCTCAACCCCGGGGCAGGCGGAGCTGTCAACCGGCATGAGGGCGGGGCTTCGGCGTCAGACCCATAATTACCCGGACAAGCTGCACGTGATCGATAGATGCCACCTTTCGCACCCACCTAGCTTCACACGTAGCTGCATTTACTTGCCCGCGAAAGCTAGCTTTCAACTTGTCCTGGAGAACGACATTGCGCTTCCTCCGGGACCTCCCCGACAACCCAGCCTCTTGCGACAGCATGAACCCTTAACCATTCGAAACACCAGTAGCCCCGCGCGCCAGCAATGTCCTTCACCAACGCTCCCGTGACCCGGCTTGGGGTGCTCTGCCTCATCGCTGGCTCCATCCTCGCCAGTGTCCTCGACGTCAAGCACTACTTCTACATCATCATCGACACACACATATGGCGCTACCGCCAGCTCTGGAGGCTGCTGGCCTATCAGCTGTGCTACACCAACTCGACCGAGGTCCTATTCGCCGCCATGTCTCTGTATAATTTGCGTATCGTCGAGCGCATGTGGGGTTCTCGCAAGTTTGCAGTCAGTTTCGCCTCCTCGTATTCTTTCCCGCTGAAATGACAGCTAACATTCTTGTGACTAGTCCTTCTTGATAGTCACGTTCCTCCTCACCGCATTGCTCCCGCCCCTCGTCTCAATCGTCTTGCGACCTCTTACCGCGGGGTGGTTCAACTACATGCCGGCTGGCCCGACACCCATCATCTTTGCCATCCTGGCCCAATATCATGCTATGGTCCCGCACATGTACAAATACCGTGTTGCTACGTCCGAGGCGCCACCCACTGACGAGCCCTTCGTCGGCCTTACATTCTCGGACAAGTCATACAAGTATGCTATTGCCTTGCACCTCGCGCTATTGCAATGGCCGGGATCACTCTTGGGGGCTGTCATTGGCTGGGTCCTGGGGTACTCGTGGCGGGAGGGACTCCTTCCGGCTGCCCTCGTGCGCTGGCGGGTGCCGGGCTGGGTGGTGGGGCTGAGCACGCAGAGGCGGAGTGCCGAGTTTGAAGGTCTGCGACGTCGGCTCGAGGGCGAAACGACGACATCGGCCGTCGCAACTGGTGCCCAAGGTGCGGCAGAGGGTCAGGCGGAGCGGAGGAGGACGATGGGGCAGCAGATTATGGATCAGGTCCGAGAGGTGCTGTAGGATCCCAGCGTTGGCATTGATACCATGACGAGATGCAACATGATTTGGCCTGGCAACCATCTAAAGCTCCGTATAATGCTCCGTGAAATCGCGGGACGTGCGATGCGGTGCGGGCATGCATGTCCAAGCGCGTGCCTGTTGTGCAATGTCTCAGCCCAACGTGCGTATGACATCTCGAGTGTCTGGGAGCCGTCACTGGAGCTCGCAGATGGTGTTCAGCCGTCCACAGATCTGGATCTAGGCCCGACGGACTACCGTTCCCTGCAATCGAGCCGTAGGAAGAGGCTGTCATGGGGGAATAGCCATGGCGTCGTCAGCCACCGCCAAATCACCTGTCAGCATACATTGCATAGCAAAGATTGGCGACACACACAGCCATGATGGCGCTGGTTGTCGATCGGGGAGCGGTGACGTCTAAAAATAAAAATATTCGCGAGCAGGATGTGAGGGCATTCGCGCAGGATGAAACTAGATAACAGCTCAGCCACGAGATGGGATTCACGCATGGAAAACTCGTGGCCCGTACGTCTGTATTGGATGCCATCATGGCCCATTAAACGCTGCGAGACGTGCACCTCGTCATTATACCTATTTCCGAATGCAGTATAGCACAGAAATGAAGACCCGCATGCCTGTGTCCAATGCGGCAATGCCCCATGCCCAAGAACGCGGGTGCGCCCCCCGGCACCTTCCCAGCCGCCCTGCTGGAGTAAAAGTACGTACCCAGCTGCGGCTCGTCAGAAGCTCCAAGCGCTGCAATTCAGCTTCCAGGTCCCTTCTGGAGGGTCCCGGATCCACTAGCCAAAAGGACGGCGATGGGCCTCCTTTTTCCTGGGCTGGACTCAAGTGGACAACCCCCGACCTCTCCTTTTCTCTCCCCCAGTATCTGCATTGTTCCTGCGTCCTTTCTGCGAACGCTGGCGCGAGATCTATCGAGTGTCTCTGAAAGTATCCTCCTCGAGTTTCCGCGGTTGTCCAGACCAAGAGGCGTCCCAGCGCAAACGCCCCTTTGTTACATCCATCCGACCTCATCACCCCCCCGTCCAGTCCAAGCGAGCCCGGCGGCCGGTCAACCACTGACCAGACCGAACTCTTTTATTTCGACCAGCCACTCAATCCCCATGGCCGCTGTTACCATCGCCTAGCTCTGTAAACCACCTTGTTTCCTCCCTCATGTTTTGCTGACCGAGACGACGCGACATTGAGCCTTGCAACCATGAATGCGTACGCGCCAGAGGGGAGCCCTTACGGGTACGGCCCTTCCAGGCTGTCGCCTCCGGCCCCGAGCCCCAGCGGCAAGACTCTTGTGGAAGGATATCGTAAAGACATCCTCACTGGTTTTGAGAAGGAGCACCCTCGTTATAATCCAGTATGTGATTCGACACGTGGAACCACGCCAATTCTCGACTTGACCACTTACACATTCACTCCCTGCAGATGAACCCAGATCGCCCCCAGAGCTCCGTTCTAGTCGACCTCAAAGACCCGATCCAAGTACATCTCCTCACCGAGACGGCCCTCTCCGACAGCAAGAAATTCGAGATCCTGTCGCAGGAGGAGGTGGACGACCTGAAGAAGCAATGCCAATCCCTGACCCAGCGAGTTGAGTCGACAAGACAGAACTTGACCATCCAATCGAAATACCGCGATGCTGCCATCTCCATGGCGAGGCTATACTCCCCTGGGAAAATAGAAGGGAGGCGGAGGAGCTTGTTGGGTCGGAATAGTGGTGGCGACCATGCTCGTGCTAAGGAGGCCGAGGCCGAACGACAGGCGAGCGAGCGGAAATGTGAAGAACTGGCTGCCGAGCTGTTCAATCTCGAGAAACGATTGATGGAGCCTCAACGGCGTCTCCTGGAACACACGGCCGGAATCCTCCAGTTGACGCACAAGGTTTCCAAGAAGAAGGGCCAAACACCACCGAACCAACCCGTGAACGGCATGCCTGGGAGCCCAGAGAGCCTATATACTTATACCCGAAATAGCATGGACCATCCTGCCGACGACAATTATTTCAACGACAACTATGGTTTTGGTCATATGGACGAGTTTTCAAGGGGACAGCCTCGCCAGAATGCTATCGAGATCCCCCTCAAGTCGCCAATCAGGGAGCAGAACCAGCTCAAGGAAGAGATGGAGAAGATGCGGGATGAAAACACACAATTAAGGAGCCAAACGGACACTTTAGTCAGATCGATATCTGATATGGAGACAAGGTTGGAGAACCTCAATGGCTCATTGCGGGACGCCATCGTTCGCTTCAACCCCTCCAAGAATGACGAGTATCTGGAGCCGCCGTTTGGAGTTCCAGGAATGGAGCCTGGAGAGATGCTCAGGAATCAGATGGATTACCTGGAGATGGGTCTTGTTGCTATTGAAGCGGAACAAGACTCAACCAATGAGCATGGCAAGGTGGACGAAAAGATTGACCAACGGATCGAGGCGTTGAACAGACAAGTGCGAGAGCTTCTCCTGACCGTGGATCCTGACTACCCCATGGCACCTCAATCAGCCAAGGGTGATACCGATGCGCAGTTTGCCTACCTCGAGGATGCCTTGCGAGCTGCAGACTCAGAGCTGGAGCGAGCTGTGCGGGCAGCTTCGGCCGGCATGCCAGCTGGCCAGGACAATGACCAGGTGGAAAGGGTCTTGATGGGTCTATGGGAGATGATGCAATCTGGATTTGCAAAGATTAAGAAGGAAAAGGAGGAACGCCGGAGAGCTCGCATGGAGAAGGGTTATCAAGACGAAGAGATTTCCGACGACGAGTTCGATGTGGATGAGCCGTTCACCATTTCTGGCTTCTCCAACCGTGTTCAATGGCTCTATTCCCAGGCCACCACGCTCAAGGACCAGAAGTCGGTGCTCAAGCGACAGATCAAGCAGCAGCGTGAGCTGAACAACAAATCTGACGCTGAGAAGGACGAGGAGATCCAGAGGAGACAGGAGGAGCTGGAAGAGACCCAGCTTCTACTCGCCCGCGCCGAGAGAGACGCCATGACCGCCCAGACGATGCTCTCCGAGACACTGGAGGAACTCGAGCACGCTCGCACAACCTCCACCAACAATATCGGCCGTGGGCCCGAGGCTGAGGAGAGCAGCAAGAAGGTTGCAGCTCTTGAGGCTGATGTGAAGCGGCTTCAGACTGATCTGGCTGGTGCGGCTGGCGCAGCCGGTGCAGCACACGCCCAGGTCGAAGAGCGCGACGAGAAGATTGCAGATCTGGAAGCAGATCTCAAGCAGCTCCAGGCCGATCTTGCTGGCGCCGCAGCGGCTGCGGGTGCTGCTCAGTCCCAGATCGAGGACCGCGAAAGCAAGATTGCTGCGCTTGAATCGGAACTGGAATACCTCGAGACTGCCAACGCCCAGATCGAGGAGCGCAACCAGAAGATTGCCGCGCTTCAGACTGAAGTCCAACAGGCCAATGTTGCTCATGGCCAGGTCGAAGAACGCAATGCCAAGATCGCCGCCCTTGAGGCTGAGATCCAACAAGCCAACGCTCTGCGAGACGAAGTCGAGGAGCGCAATGCCAGAATCGCCACTCTGGAAGCAGAGATTCAAAAGGCCAATGCCCTTCGAGATCAGCTCGACGAGCGTAACGCCAAGATTACTATCCTGGAAGCCGAGGTTGAGCATCTCAACGCTCTCCAAGAAGAGGTCCAGGAGCGCAATGCCAAGATCGCTGTCCTCGAGGCCGAAACCCAGCAGACCAACGCTCTCCGAGGCCAGACCGAGGAGCGTGATGCCAAGATTGCCGCCCTTGAAGCTGAGCTACAGAAGGCTAGTGCTGCAGAGGCTCGACTCGAGGAGCGGAATGCTAGGGTCGCCCACCTCGAGTCTGATATGGAGCTTCTCCAGGCTGACTTGGCTGGAGCTGCTGGAGCCGCCGGAGCCGCCCAGGCTCAGATTGAGGAGCGCAACCAGAAGATTGCGGCTCTTGAGGCCGAGTTGAAGCAGCTCGAGGCAAACCTGCTTGTTGCCGAGTCTTCAAGCAAGGCCACCAGCAACCAGTTGACCGGCGTGGATTCTGTAATCGATGCGCTCAACGCACAGCTCGACGAGACGACCAGGGCGAAGAACAATGCGGAAGAGTCTGCCCGTTCCTTGAAGCAACAAGTGAGCACGCAGAAGGAGGATATCGCAGCAAAGAAGAAGGCGCTCAAGGTCAAGGAGGACGAACTCGAGCTTCTTAACATGAACCTCGTGGAGATGAAGACGGAACTCACCATTGCTCAGGCCGAGCTGGACGGCGCCTACGGATCACGCGCGGAGCGTGCCGCTGACGTTGCCGCCATCAAGACCAGCGGAGAGGTGATGAAGCTCCAGAACCAGCTCACAAGACTCAAGAACGAGCTCTCCGGAACCGTGCAGGAGCTAGAGGAAGTGACAAAGGAGACGCTGAGTGCCGAGCGCGAGAAGATTGTGCTCGAGAACAAGCTTGAAGACGTCCTATCGACAAAGTCTGGCCTTGAAAGCGAGTTGACGAAGCTGCGTGGGCGACTCGAGTCCGAAATGGACAAGGCGAACGAACAGATCAGCAAGCTCCAGGAGGAGCTGGATGGTGAACGTCTGAAGGCGATACCCCCTACGGGCGGAACTGGCCGGGGAGCGTCTATGTTGAGTGAGCAGTTCCGAGCCATGATGAGGGAAGAGAGGAAGAAGTTCCAGGAGAACATGAAGGTACGTGTTGTCCCCGTTGCGTGATGCTGTTTGCCATGGTTGACTAACAATGTGTGTAGGAGGAGCGTGCGAGATACCGCCAGCTTGAAGAAGAGCTCGCAAAGCTGAAGCGTTCCCAGGGATCTGATAAGAACTCGCTGAGTCCACCATGAGTCCATGGTCGACCAGAGGGGCTCAGTCTCTGAGGACGCCGTCGAGCCAGGCGATGGCCCTCATTGTACAACATTGTCTTGTCTTGTGTGCGCCATGGATGTCGTTATCGTTATCGTTATGGGCCGTCGCCAGTCCCATTTCTGTCGTTCTGTTTCTTGTAACATTATCCTCACGGATGAGGAGTCGGATTTGTTGTCTTGGAGATATGGCGTGGCTGGGAGTAAATGCTGAAGCTCGATGGGGGGTTACATACATACAGATCATACTGGGAGTTATTATATGGGGGATGAATCAATGACCAAAAAACCTGGGCGGGAAGAGTCTATGCGAGCTTCCTCTAGGATGATGGGAGAAGGAGGTTTGGTGTTTTTTTTTTCCGGGTCTGAACTGGAGATAGTCAACAGCCCAAGAGATAGATGACGAACCATGGATGCATTTAAGTTGTCATGTCTTTTTTAAATTCGGGAGATTCGAGAAGTATTAGTGACCTTGACTGGGGGTGTGTCTTATAGTCACTGTCAGTGTTCGAGATCACCTTGACGCTGGAGGCTGCACACGCAAGGCAGAGTCATTACAAAGTTTGGGACAATGAACCGTAGAAAAAACGACAGAGTTCGAAGCATAATCCCCAGCAATGGCTGTTGTTCACTCTTGCATGCATTCGAGTAAGTACCTGTTGTTGTTGACTTGAAGCAAAGGCGCTAACCCAAGTGGTGTTATAGTTTGATATGAGCACCGAGACTTTGGAAAAGCTCTGCAAGCGAGTGCAGATAACTCGGAGAGGTTAAGATGAGCAAATTATCCAGCTCTGATTATGATTGGGGACGATGTTCAGGAGAATCATGACGAGTTTCTGCAGGGAAAAGTTGTGGTTGAACAAGGCGACTGACATTGCCTAAAGAGTATATAAGCTGACAACTCTTGCGAGGGCCAATCAGAGGCTACCATAGCTCTTCAGTACTGCCTAGACTTTGTCGTCCTTGCCAAAAAACACGAGACAGGTTTGACAAAGAAAATTGATAAAAAAAAGAAGGAAAAAAAAAAAGAAAAGAAAAGGTTTGAGATAAACATCACGGGCCTTTATTCGGAGACCGTTGAAATCCTGGGGGACAAAAAGTTAAAAATCTCAGCCCTGCGTCTTGAGAACTTAATCTCGTGGCTGGTGGTGACACAATCGCAACAGTTTCCTTCTAGAACAAGCCGATGCAAGTTGTTCCTTGTGTTTTAATGGCCACCCTCCTACAAACCCCATCGGGCTGGTAGAGCGCTTCCCGGTCCTCCTCTCATACAGTGTTCCCTATTCCACCTTGCGCACTCTCCTTCCATAGATCCTCCTCAAGACGATGACCTCGGAGTTTGAGGAGTCTGTAAAACAAACTGCGTCTTCTTCCTGCGAATGCGTAAACTAAAACTAGCTTTCGGTCTATATATATCCCTCAAAATATCCTGTGCCCTCCAAAACCCGAACACATGGTTCTTCGGGTATCCCTTGATTTGGTGACGATTCAAAATGCAAGCTGGCAGAATGGTTCTTTGGCGTGTGGCCTTTGGTGGGAAGCATCACTTGCATGCCATGCTCTTCACGTGGCCCCCCTCTGATGACCAGAGGTCCAGGCAACCCTTTTGGGCACTCAACAGGAGGAACATTTCACCTTGGATGGCACTTGATGATGCAATCGAGGTCTTCAGACTGTGACCTGCCTGCCTCATCTTCTCAACAAGTCAATCCACATGGAAAGATGAAGAATCACATAATTCTCAAGCTATCTGGTCTCCAGGAGGTCCCAGACATATGCCCTGGACTGATATAAAGACCAGTTCTATCACTGACTCTACGTTGTGAATCGAGATTAACAAAGTGGTATGCTTCAATTCCAGTTCAAACCCTTGTCTAGTCTAATGCCAGAAGCGGCTCCTCGTATATGTACAGAAGGGATATCAAGTAAATGAGCTTGTGTAAACGAGTCTGATCTAAATGCGAGTGAGAGTGGTACAAGTGCTTGCGTAAAAAAAAGGCTGATTCTGATCCCCAGTGCGTGGGCGGCTTCTGCCGTGCATGTAAAGAATGCAATGCGATGTGCCTCCTCCGCTCGCCGGGCCAGCGCAGCATCAATGACGAGACGAATTCCAATGCAAAGACCGCCCAGGCGCCGTGTATCAGGGGGGCTCCATTCTCCTGCCGTCCCCCTTATCCGTCCGCCCAACCATCCGTCCGTCCTGAACGCCGAGGAAAAAGGGGCAAAACAAAGTGCCGGGCAAAGTGTAAAGACCCCAGCCACCGTTGAAAAGCAAAAACAAAACCTAACATTCCCGCCCTTTGTTTGAATACACCATTACCCCTCCCCCGCACCTGGGTTAGGTAGGTTCGCAGGGGACAACAGCCATGAGGTTGTGATTCGGTCCAGCCGGGCTGGGTGTGGCTCGGGACCCAGTGAGAGACGAGAAAAAAGGGGTATTGTGCAGAGTGCGAAATACTCGCCATTAAAAAGGTGATAAGCGTGATATAGCGGTCCAACCACCAACCGTCGAGGTGAAGGAGATTAGTCCATCGACATGTCGTCTTCGTCAATGTAGGCCATCCGGGCCCAGATCCTCCAGTGAACAACGCCGACATGAGCAATACGCGTAGCGATATCCTCGATGCCGCCCTCCTGCTGGCCCATACGGATGGCCGCATCCAGTTCTCGGTCTCGTCCAGCGTCGAGGCTGCGGCTGCTCACTGGTACCCGGTTGCCCGTAGCAATCGAGAAGAGGCAGACGCCTGAGAGTGCCTTGAAGTAGCGGACCCGAGTAGCCAGCTCAGTCAAGAGTCGGCCGCGGTAGGCCTCTTCCATCTCTTGATACATGGGAGAAGACATGTTGCAAACGTTCTCTGTCAGCTTATCTTCGAACGAAGGGAGCATCTCCATGGGTGCCTTGGTAAATCGGAAGATCTGGAGGGCCAGCGAGGGGGCCATGGTTCGCCACTTCTCATGGTAGTGGGCATCATGAGGTGCCTGCTGGAGCAGAGCAACCAGGGACTCGCGGACGTTTCGAGCCTTGGTCTTGCTCTCGTTGGCATCCAATGCAAGATACGAAGGGAGAACCAAGGAAGATCGCGGTGATGACGAAGCCGAACCAGCCGAGCTAAGAGCAACGCTTGCAGGTCGCGAGAGTGAGGGGGGAGTGTTGAAGTTGAACTCGTGGCCATCCTTGCTCGAGGACATGGGCAGATCGTCATCTGACCCAAGGCTGGCAAAGGCGGGGGCCAGATTGCATCGTGCAACCCGATCAAGATCATCAAACATGCGCATGCACACGTCGAGGTTGATTGCGTCAAGGATGTCGGACCGAACCCTGCCTAGTCGATCCTCGTCGAAGAAGAAAGTTCCTGGCAGCGGCTTCTCGCCGGCAGAAGGAAGCATTGATCGGGAGAGTCCTTCAAAGAAGACACCCATCTCGCCGAAATGAGACGACATGGATCCAGCTCCAGCCGGGTACGTCTGAGCTGCCTCCTGGTACCAAGGCTTCGCATCGCCGATATCCATCTTGCGGTTTCGGAGCTTCTTCATCAGGAACTTTTGCTCAAAGGCTGTCGTCTCCTCGATGAGAGCTGGTCGAAGGCAGCGGATCTGGTGGTTTGCAACGTCCAGCTTCATCGCCTCAAGAACGCTGAGTAGACTTCGCATGCCATTGACAAGCTCATCCACGTCATTGTTTCGGTTTCCGTTGCTGAGTTGCTTGTGCATCGAGTCGACCCAGTCGTCCCGCATGGGTGCGCAGTGTGACTTGAGGACCCGTGAGAGCCACGAGGCGAGCTTCTCAAGATCAGCAATGCCTCTGTGGAATTGTTGCATCAAAAGATCAACGTTGAGGCCCTCATCCAGAAACTGGCGGTCCCGCTGTGGTACCAAAGTTTGAATGATTTCTTTGACGGACTTCAGAAGCTTTGGCAAGCACCAATCGTCTCCCGTTCCGTACTTTTCATAAAAGCTTGGGCGATCCACAATGAACTCGACAAGTTGTTCCTTCAGATTCGTCCAGAAAACACTCGCGCGGTCGTGTTTCCTTCGCCCCTTGTCGCCTTCCACATTGGGTCTGAAGTGTAGCTCAGGGTCAAAATTGATATCGTGCCTTAGCTTTGGGTTGTTGATTATTTTGGAGACCTCGAGCTCGCTCAGACTTGTCTTGGTAACTGGGGGCTCGAGGGGTTGATAAGCAGGAGATCTCCGGGTTTCGGGGGCCGGACTTGATGATGCTGTTGAGGTCTCGGAGGGGTTCCGCGAGAGCGGCGCCGCCACTGGGGATGCTGTATGTGAAGGGTCGGTGTACCGTCGTGGTGAGACTTGTGATGATTGCGTGACCTCGACCTTCTCGTCCTTTGCTGGTTTCCTCGTTGTCTCCTTCTCAGGTCTGGCATCGCCTTCGCCATTGGGCCCGGGAGCCGAGGTCGACAGATTCTCCCTCGTCCGCCCAAATTGGCGTCCATACCCCTGATCCGCCGTCATGGTTTGTGATGGTGTTCCTTTCCGGCTTGTCCAGGGATCCTTCCAATGCCCGATAACAACAATTCGTCGCGGCAGTAATTTTTTGTTGTCGCTAAGGAAGGGGTTTGGTCTGGTAAGGTCAAGAGCGACTCTTGTCAAAGATTATCGCTTTGTGTGGGCTCGGGAGATACTAGAAGCGACAGCTGGTCAGCACTGTAAAGGGGCCGAAAGCATGAGGGCGCAGGTTGAACGCGAGGTGCGTGCCCGAACAGTCACGAGCCAAACGGCCAGCTGCAGATGCAGACGGCTAATGGTTGTTGAGCTGACCAGGCGTTGTGTTCCGAGGACAAGGTAGTCGACAGATTGGCCCCTTCGACAGGTTGTGGAAGGGGAGAGGCTGTCGAGATTGTGCGGCTGACTTACATGGGAGGGTGCAAGTGCCCGAGTAGGTGGGTGAATCAATGGTCTGGGGTATATGAATCGTTGTGGGATGGCTCTCAATGTCGAATTGTCCGCCTTGAGTGCTCTGGGAGTCGGGATGTCGAGAAGAACTTGTTGGCTGGTCGTCGAGGCACGGGTCGGACGGGGTGTTTGTTTGCCTGCAGGAGGCTATGCTTGGTATTGCGTTGTGTAACAGAGGCTGGCTATGCCCTCTTCTTATTTCAGAACGTCCTGTCGGTGCGTCGCCTCGCAGTTCGTTTCGGTCGTGGTGTCGTCTTTCTTGTTTTGTCTAGGTACTCTATCGATCCAAGGTGGCCATGTAAGAAGCAGTAGGCGTCGGTTTATGGTACTGGTCTATAGTTCCGGAAAGAGCGAAGAATGTTCAGAACAAGCAGCAAGAGCTAGGAGGAGAAAGAATTCCAGAATGGGAAGACAGAAATAGGAAAGGAGGAAGAAAAGGAAGGGAGAAAGAAGAAAGAAGGGACGGAAAGGGGTGCAGACGGGGATATTGATATGGATGGATGGATGGGGATGGATACAACGCAGGGTGCCACTTGGGTTGGGATTTAGACTCCTCCACCTTCGAGCTTGATCTTGAGACAGACTCATGGGCAGAACCATCCATGATTCGAGTCAAGAAAGGTCTTTTCCACCAAGCCAGAAAAAATAGGGAGGCCGACGGCGGAGAGCCATGGCATGGCATGACAGCCCGATGGGTAAGGTGTGGTGGTGGGCCAGTGACCTGTGGGTGACAGAGCAGGGGCAGGCGATCCCCGGAGGAGGCAAAAATAAACGGAATGGTCTGGCCATGCTCGTCACTGCAATATTCCTGTGTTTTCTTGGACCCCCTAGCCATTCCAGTCGATTCGCGGTATCCACATGTACTTGTCGACCCTGACGCTCATATTTGCAGGGTTCGCGCCAGTGCGGGCAGTCCTGGGCCAATTCTAGGGGGGGGGGGTGGCCGTGTTTGATGGTGTGTTTAGCTGTTTCTGGGCCGGTACGGGGTGCGCGTACTCCGTACAGTGTACCTGTGCCCCTAGGGAGGTGTGGTGTAGGTTAAAAGGCGTTGCATCGACTGGCACTAACAACCTGGGAACAGCAGTGGAAGTCTCCGCCAACCGCCTCCTGAATCCACGCCAAAGGCCTGTCACTGGCCCATGACCGCGAAGCAATAGCGGACGGACTCGTACTGTGCTATACCTGTTAGCCACCACCTGCACCGACTGTGTCCAGGGCAGGGCAAGACGCCTAGGCCTAGGGCAGGACCGCCAGCGCCAGCCGAGCCGAGGACGGGATATGAGCTGGAGCGGTCGAGGTTCCTCTCACTGGGAGAAAAAAGTCGGTAGCCACCGCCACCGGAGGACGGGACCCAGCTGGAGCCCTGGTGCAGGTGCGCAAGCGTCGGGTGCGGTGCGTGGGCAAGGCCGACGAGGGTTGTAGCGCAATCTAACACTGCAGCGACAGCGTGACCCTCCCGATATTTGGATCTGAGCCATCTTGCTGCTATCGTCTCGGCCTCCCGTCTCTGTTAGATGAGAGGAAATCAAAGGTCAGGCGCTACTTGAGTCAGTTCAGGGTGGACCACGAGGACATAGGGATAGCTGACCCTATCTTGCAGTCTCGTAACGATTCTCGTTTGCCTTTCAGCACTGAGTAGGTCGGTATCGAATGGTAGACGCGAAGTCGAGTGTCAGCATGGTCATGACGATGGCGACGATGACAATGTATGTACAGTCTGACCCCACAGGCAGTGGAGGCCATTCAGCGATGAATGGGTCCACGGGATGATGAAGGTGGGATCGATCCATGGAGGCAGGAGGGAGTCGTAAAAGGAAGGAACGGACTGTGCATGACACGGGAAAACTCTGGCACGTCTGAGGTCTGCGGCAGAAAAGCCACATCACGCACGCACACACTGAGCACGATTGGAGGTGAAGAGCATCCTCGACATTCTACGTGCATTTTCTTGCTTCAGGATGAAAGGAATCTCAACAATACGATACCCATGATCCATCCAACCAACACATGCATCTTGGGACGACAGGGTAGGGAACCTCTAAGCTGCCAAAGGAGGGTCAAGTCCCAGGAACATCGACCGAAACGGACCCAGGGATTGGCCTGGCCCGCCTTTTCCTCCAGGGGCATCACAGTCACTCGGGACCTTTCCCATTGAACCGTCCTGGGGGTGCCACTGGACGCTCGCCCCAGGAAGACTTTTCCAGGGCTCTCTAGGGATCACCAGGGTCGCGCTAGCTCAGTTTGAGGGGCCACTGAAAGATCCATCCGCCGCCGCCGCCGCTGATCTAGAAGCGGGCCAGAAGCGTGCAGATACAGTGGACGGCGGAGTCACTGGCGACTAATGAGCCGCCCCAGCTGCGTTGCTTCGGCCGCTACGAGTCGTTCTGCAACTCTCGCTGGCCAGCAGAGCAGTCAGTTGGTTGAGTGTGAGGTCACTTCGCCCTCAAATCCGAGGAGACGTGCTGACTGAAGAGTCGGGCTCTTGACTCTTGTTGGAGTGAGGCCCGGAGGCACTGCCTCTTTACTACGTCAATTCAGCGCCCGCGATGCGGCAACTCTGGCTTCGGCTCCGACACCGACACTCCTTCAGCAGCAGTGGCATCCCGCTCATGCCGTCCTCCGCCACCACCACATCTGCTTGCTCTCATAATCATCTTCGCCGTCGCCTCCTACAGCCTGCGCATGTAAACACCATTGTCAGCGGCCCTCCTTCCCCACGGAACGGTTGCGCTTCGCCACGACGGGAAAACACCGCTATCGCTGTAATCTTCCGATGAGGGCAGGGGTGCGTGCGAGGTACGATGGGGAGGGCAGCAAAGTATCCAAGGTTGACACAGACCGTCGTGCCATTTCCCTCATCGCCAGATACTGCGGCTTCGTCGAGGCCTTCATGAGTGGATATGTCATCGCACTTCCAGAACCTCTCCAGGACTCGACGACGGGTGCACAGACATCGATTCAGCAAGGCGACGGGCAATCAATAGGGTTCGGTGTCGCCAATTGGACAGCGCCGCAGGTAGCGCATCCCGGCGTGGTGGTACTGGGACCTGGCTCTGGTCTATCTAATCTCTTCCTACCTAGTGCTCCGGTCCACTGCAAGGTGAAGGCCAGCATGTTCCATGCGCGGGAAGGTGTAGGGAGCACCTCGGCACCGCCTAAGGGATGTTGTTGTGTTGGATTGGTGGAGGTTCACTTTGATGGTGTTGTCGGGACGTGGAAATAGCGTCCCGGATGGGGAGCGATATTCAGGGCGGGCGAGCCAGTCAGGGTTCACCCACGTTTCGGCCACAAAGAGTGTTACCAGCAATGACTAGCTACACTCGTCGACGGGTGCAGGTCATGGTGCCGCTGTGTCGGTCGGACGGTGGTGGTGCGTTGTGGTGTGGTTTGGCGCTGGGCTCTGGGGGCTGCCCTCGTCAGGTCTCCTGGTCTTCCCTGTCGCAGCAGGGAGGATGCATAAGTTCAACACCAGGCCAGCGAAGAGACCACCAGTTCATTCTTGTCAGAGTCGAGTCTGTGGGAGAGTCGGTCTGGCTGGCGTCTGTTTGATGTGCCTGTTGTCCGGTGCCCAGCTGGCTAGCACTCCGATGGATGTCTGACCGACAGCTTTGGGCTCTTTCTTTGTCTTTGTTGTCACCCACACTCATCACTCGGTCCCTCGAGGCCCCCTTGCTATGAGTCAAGGACCTACGCAAGAGACAGCACAGGTCCATTCGCAGCAAGACAAAACACCATCCGTGTGGAGCCCACATCGCATCGCCATCCACCAGGACACGAAGTGGCCAACGCATCGATGCACCTTTGTCTGGGCCGTCCGTAGCTCAGAACTTGCTGGTGCTGCAATGCTGCAATGCTGCAATGCTGCCCTGCCCAAGACGATGCGAGGCCATAAAAATGGATGCCATGCCATGGCATGCCATGACCGCGGTAGCCGCAGCCGCATCGACACTTCGTGCGATGGATGAGTCGTGGCTGAGATGGTGGTGGTCTCTCGACGCCCACCCAACGGCGCTGTCTAGGTAATATCGGCAGCACAAAGCGGCAGCAGCGACAAAGGCCTCGATTTGCAAGAATGGCTGGCCTCTGATAAGTTTCACAATGACTGAGATGCTCGACTGAGAGTCTCAACACCAAATCTCAGGTCTGACATGGGCTGTATCTTTTTTAGCATGCCCCTCGTGACAAGCAGCAACGTACAATGCACCCAAAGTTCCAAGATCGTCAGCCGCCTCATCACTTCGCTCGCTCGTACCCATGTCCAGCTCGTCTCGTCAAGCTGGCGGGGACCTGTTAACCCCCTCCCCCATGTCTAGAGGTAGCCACACGCACTTCAGAAACGAAACCGTCTCGGACATGGCGAGGCTGCACTGTCACTGCACTTGCAATCAAAGCTGAAGCCCCGAGGAATTTTCTGAACCTTGAGGTTCTTCCCACTGTTAGTAACCTAGACCCGCAGGGATACAAGCCACTCCCTCTATCCCTTGCAACCGCAACAAAAAGTTGAGGCACTACTGCGCAGATAGGCGCTGAGCAAAAGGACGGCACGGTCACGCGGCCAGAGAGCGAGGGCCGGAAACTGACAGAAAAAGGTTTCTCATCTGGCCGTCCCTGGCTCTAGCAAAAGCCAAAACACTCACCTCTGCTTCCGGCCAGGGCGGAATAGTCGATAGCGCCATGCAAGACTCCCAATACGAAAAGGGTCTTCCCAATCTCGAAGCCAACAACTCTGCTTACATGCTCGACTGGTATGCTCTAGAGTCAGCATGTTGGTCTTTGAGCCATGGAGTCGGAAGGAAACGCAGGGCGAGAAGTCCAGAAGACGGTGTGCCGTACAGTAGAATCAAGGGACAATGTCGCCACCCCAACTCTCTGGTGGTCGTGGGCGCCTGGTCCCTGTTGCCCCGAAGGCGATTCCGATTCCTTGAGCGAGATGCTCCCTCCAGGAGCAGTGTCTTACTGGGTAGTATCACCGTCTCGAATCGCCTAGAACTCGCGCCTTGCATACACGCACCGCTTGCATCCATCCGTCCAGCTCAGCTTGCGTATGTAGCCGTACAGTAAGTATCACACATATGGCGTTGCTTTTGCGCCTTCCGCGCCCAGCATCCTTTCCGCAAAGTCCGATCAACTCTGGCAAATCTCGGCTGCCTCCTTTTGCGCAAATCGGCCACACCAGGAGGCGCTTAGCTTCAACTCTCGAGGTCCGCGTCAAAGGAAGCCTTTCCTTGCTGACCCTCCCATCCATCATGATGTTCAATTTCACGCATTGAGCACCTTTGCAGTGGTAGTGTAGCAGCGAGTCAGAATTGGGGGGCACCTCAAACTTCAGGCCGAGCTCGGGGCGATAAAGCTCGGGGCCGGGATCCACGGGGCCGCCAAGGAACCAGGCGCGGAAGGCCGCAGACTCGGTCTCTGGCGGGCTTGTCAACTTGCGGCGCAGGGCAATCCTCTCGGTCAGCATAGCACACCACTTGCTTCGTACCTATTCTCACGGTGCGGGATGTGGACAGCCGCGTCCGGTGAGCAACTTGTCTGGCGAACGAAAAGGCTCATAGTGGTTTGTGTGTTGCACGCTCGTATATGACGGCGTCTGACTGTCTGGGCCATGGCTCCTTCATGTGCTTTATGTGGCTGGCTGCGTCTGCTGCTTGGGCTTGAAGTCACATAACTGCTGGCTGTGGTTTCTTCTCATCTCAGCCTCTTGGGAGTTACGACAACTCTTTGTCATCCCTTCAGCCGCCCAGTTCATTTCATGCCGTCCCAACCAGCTCGTGCCGTCCGAGGCGTGGGGTCTGACTGGCAAATGTGCAATGCGGCTGAAGCGGTCCCAACAAAAGGGGACTCAGGGCCATCATCTCCGCAACGACTCCGTCCTCCTTATCCGATCTTGGGCAGTTCGCCCCCCATGTTTACCTAGTCGAATCGCCCCGGATTCCCTCTTGAATGGAGTACGGAGAATCTTGGTTTCCTTTCTTTTTCCCACACCTCACAGTCTGCGGCAATGTTCCGTTACACCAATCCAATTGTGAATCTGCTTCCTCATGCCATGACCCAAGCAATGTGACTGTGGTCAGCTCACAACGCCTCGTCCTGCAATCTCATCACGTTTGTACAACAAGTTCGTAAATAAAGGAGTAAAGGGGAGAAGCGGTTTCTACTATGTTACCTACCCCTCCATATCCGAACTCTTTTCTCTGCGGCTCAACAACAGTGTGCCTTTGCCGCGCTACTACTGCTACTGCACCCCTAGGTACCCAGTGTGTTGGCGTGAGGCGCGAACCATGGCTTGGCTTATCTTCAGCCTTGACGCCTTGCCGTGCCTCATCCACGGCAGAGACATGGGAAAGGGCCATTTTTTTCCTTTCTTTTTTTGAAACCGTCTTCAATCGCGAGTCATTGTGCCGTCCGGTCAGACATGGCAATATTCTGCGCAATGCGCCAGACGAAACCACTATGCGCTTGGACGAGCCAATCCGACTCTGTGCTCACTCTTTTACATCTGAGAGCCGAGTTGTCGAAATGACAAGAAGGCACTGCGTCGTCTGTGCGACAAGCAAAGTTCCGCGCCCCTTGTCCGATTCACTGATATTGTTACTCCAGTCCCACGCACGCACGCACTCATGCACACACGCAGGCGCCTTGCGGCAATGAAGTGCCTCAAGTGGTTCATTGGCCTTATCAGGCGAGGTAACCACGGCACACCCATTGAGCAGGATCCAGATTGTGTTGGGATTCCAGACTCGGCTTCTGGCCTGGCGGCTCGCTGGTCTGGATGTAACGCAAACTCGCTGGATGGTGAGTCTCACTGGCGGCGGGCTGAAGTTTGTATGAGGAAAGCCAGCCACAGACTTCACAGCATGTCCTGTTCTTGGTGAATGGTAAGATCGTGATCGTGAATTTGCAGATTTGTACACATGGAAGCCGGAAAACCGCCCATTAGCTTGTTTATGCTTCGTCCCAGCCCAACTCCTAGCCTATCGTAATCATGGTAAAACAGAAACGTCCCGTCGGTAGGTAAACATGAGATCTAGTTCAGGAGGATGGAGACCTAGACAAACAAGTTAGCTATGAGCCAGCAAGCGGTTCGAATGGTGTATCTAGACATACAGCCATGAGGACACAGCATATGCTTATGTATGGACTCAATCTTTCTCCTATCCTTGCGCATTTCCAGAAGATGCCCATGAACCTGGCCAGTGTCAGCTCGTCGCGCCGTGGGTTGGGAGTCGTCGCATCTCATACCCGTTCTTATTCCTGTCCATAATGCTCGGGGTGAAGTGGTGGACGTATGCGCTCGTGCAGATGAGCAGCAGGAGGACGAGGAGGAGGGACTGGAAGTTGAAGAGGGCGGACTATGGCACCGTTAGCAGGGAGTAATTGATGCAAAAGAGCACCACGCATACCATCTTGATAACTGTTGATCTGGTATTTTTCTAACAACAACAACGGAGATTACTTATAACACGCGGGAGACAAGTCGTCGTCGAGAATCGCAAACGGCGCTCGAAGCAATCGCTTCAGCCTTCTCACATGCGCAATGTGTGCTTAGGGGTAAAGATTCGCCGAGCCGTGTCCTCTTGCAAGGGGTGACGTCTACTGGACTCCACAAATTTCCGGCCCCACCAAAGTCCCCCGTTGCAAGGCTGGCCGAGCACATCTCTCCCAGCATCCGACTACATCTCTACGACGAGGCTGCGGATAGTTGATCTCCAATCACGATCTTGAAGTCCTCGGTATCCTACTCCTCGTGCCTGTGTATCGCTTGGGGAACGCTACGGCGTGATACAACCCTTTCACCATGGAGCCTCGAGCGCGAGCCGGCAAGAATGTCGGAAAGATGAACTTTAGCCATGCGGAGCGTATGTTCACCTTGCTCTCTACAACGCCCCCGTCACATCTAACGTTTTCTTCTCGACTACAGTGGCGCAGCTGCTCTACGCTCACGGCGACGTTCAAAACCCCCTCCCCGAGACGGTCCGAGTGCTCGACGAGATCCTCACAGACTTTATGCAATCCATCGCGTTCGAGGCGACGCGGGCGGCAAACTACTCTGGCCGGCAAAAGATCAAGTACGAAGATTTCGAGTTTGCGTTCCGGAAGAACCCCGCGTTCCTCGGAAAGGTGCAGGAGGTGTTTGAGAAGCAAAAGGAGATCAAGAAGGCACGAGAGATTCTGCGCGACGGTGAGGACGAGATCATGAAGGATGCTGCAAATGAGGAGAAGCAGAGGGAAAAGACAGACGCGAGGGGAGCCGCTGCGTCGGCTGCCGCAAAGGCGGAGGAGGAGCTGGGCGAGGCCGACGACGATGCCGAGGCGGAAGCGGATGCGCTTGGTAAGAAGCGCTGAGGCGGGTCTCTGGATATTTCAGCATCTTTTTTGGCGTTCTACAAGCGAGACCATGGGCTTGGGATTTTGTATTTGGGATTCTTGCGGCCCACCGGAGTTATTGGAAATTGCATCAACATTGCACATTGTCACGAACTATCACGCAAGCGTTGGTTTCTATGGAGTTTGGTGCGAGAAGAAGACCAAAGGGACTTTGGCCCCCACGTTTCTATCGCAATTGCTATCACAATTACAGGGTGCTTTTTGGGGTTGTATTTTTCGTATGCGGTCCAAGACTGGAAGTTGACTGATACTGCACTGAGAACCTGATAAGCAGAATTCCCCAACACACACTCCAGCGGTCAGCACTTTTCTCACGCCCACACCCACACCATCTCTTCTCCAGCAACCAGGCTTCACTAGTCAGGGCCGATCGGCAAGACTCCGTCCCTCGTGGGAAGTTGGGGAATAGCACGGAGGTTGTATCCCGGGGCCCACCCGACCCGACTCCGGAGCGAAGCCGGGGGGTGCTGCGTCTTTTTGGTTGCAGAGCCAAGAGCCATGATGGATGCAACCGCCTGTTCTGGTCACATCCATCCCAACCCACCACTTTTTTTTTTTCTCTCCCTTTCTCGAGACGCCTATTCGCCACCCAACAGCGCCTCGTCGCTCTGCTTTTCTGGCCTCCGTCAGCAATCTCTGCACCTGATCTGAATGGATCCCCCAGCTGATCCGCGACGGCCCGGCCGATAGCGGCGAAACCGGCACCGAGAGGTGCTGATGACTCGTTCCTGCGCTGCAGCTGTTTGTTTCGCCTTGTCATGAACGGGAGGATTTCAGACAAGTCCCACCCCCACTTGTCATCCTCTTTGCACATTCGTCGGGCTGTGCTGCTGCGAGAAGGGGAGAAAAGAGGATCCCCATCCCATGATGGGATCGTTGGTCCGCCTGCCGGTCGGCTTCCGCTGCGGGGTCTTGATCGCTCATGGGTGGTTGGGTCTTGACGCTTCTCGGTCGTTGATCTAGGCCTGGTTGAGATTTCTCCCATTGGTAAGCTTTGCGTTGACTTCACCGTGACTCTTGGTCGTCGACTCGTCTCCTCTGTGCTGCCCATCCGTCGTCGCCGTGTCAAGCAACCCTCAGGACGACAGTGATAGTCTCTTTCGTCTATCCGGCACCATGGATCGGGACTCCAGGATCCCACCGCCTTATGAAGAAATTCCCCAGACTCCCGGAGCCAAGCTGGCACCTGGGAATGTGGAAGAATCAGACCGTCATCTGTTACCGGTGCCGTCACCATCCCCCAGCATAATGGGAACCAAGCTCGACGACTCGAATTACGACGAATTCCGTCGGTTGTCGCTAAGTCCCTCTCCATGCCCATCTCCCATCCCTATGGGACGCCTTCCACACAGTGGCACCGAGTTGCACGGCGACGCAACACCCACCCGGTGGCAGGTATTCTGGGCCAGGAACAAGCCCGCTGCCCTCGTTGCCCTATCCCAGTTCTTTGGTGCCTTGATGAACCTCAGTGCCCGTCTGGTCGAGCTCGAAGGCAACGGCATGCACCCCGTCCAGGTGCTCCTCATGAGACAGTTCATGACGGCGTGTTGTTGCTCGGCGTACATGTGGTGGAGCAAGACGCCCGACTTTCCGTTTGGTAAAAGGGAGATCCGATGGCTGTTGTGGCTGCGTGGGTTGTCTGGATACTGGGGTATATACGGCATGTGGTATTCTATGATGTATCTTCCACTCGCAGATGCTACCGTTATCACCTTTCTGGCCCCTGGAGTTGCTGGTTTCATATGTTGGTTTGCACTCCGTGAGCCCTTTACTCGAATCGAACAGCTCGCGACCCTGGTGGCGCTCCTGGGTGTGGTGTTGATCGCTCGTCCTACTTCACTCTTCTCCCAGTCCGGCGAGGAACAAGATCCCTCGACGACTGAGCCGCCAGAGGGTGGGATACCCGGCGCAGATCACGAGGCCACATCCGAGGAGCGATTAGTAGCTGTCGGTGTTGCCCTTGTGGGCGTCCTAGGGGCGGCTGGTGCCTTCACAACCCTGCGAACGATTGGAAAGCGAGCTCACCCCCTGATCTCTGTCAACTACTTCGGTGCCATCTCTACCATCCTCTCGGCCCTGTTTCTGATTTTCGCGCCTATCCTCGACGTCGCTCAACCAGGTCTACGTTGGGTCACCCCATCCACCGCCAAGCAGTGGCTATTGCTGCTCCCTCTGGGAATCCTGGGCTTCATCATGCAATATCTTTTGACTTCGGGTCTCGGAGCGGACAAGTCGAACCGTGCCAACGCCATGGTCTACACGCACATGCTCTTTGCGGCGAGCTTCGACCGATGGGTATTTGGCCACCGCATGGGTTTAATGAGCGGTGCAGGATGCACATTGATTCTTGGAAGTGCCATTGGAGTTGTTTTGATCAAGAAGTCGCCACCTCCCAAGGTGCCTGCGGATGATGTTGAGAGGCGTGGAAACTTGGTCGGTGAAGCGGAGGGATCTCCCATGTTGTTACCCGACTCGGGCACGTCTGAAGAGATGAGGATTTCCCGATAGATTGGTAGGGTTCAGCTCTGATAGGGGCTGACATCCGGCCCATGTGGCCAGGGGCATAAAAGTTTGATATAGAGGTAGATTGAATGAACAATATCAACAATGGACATTTATGTATGTGTGTTTCTGGTGTTAATTTTGCCTGGTATCTGATTATACTAGGGGGACACGATTGTCATCAACTTGACAAGTCCGGGCGTATCACTCTACCGGGCTCCGGCCACACTGTTTTTCAATTATCCTCCAGCAACATCATTTCGTTAGTTCCTAGTTCTCTGTATGCTTCTTTCTATCTGGGCCTCTAGGTTGTTCTATGTTGACTATTTGGAAACCACGTCTTATACGAACATAGAGCCTGTGTAGCAAGTTGGTCTACCCTTGTGACTGATTGATAGACACTCTGGGTCAGGTGGGTTCTGTCTGCTAGGCACATTTCTGTGGAGGCGTATCTCAGACTAAAATCAAGATTTGTAATGTGATTTTGGCGCTGGTTGTAGTTGTTTGTGAAGGAGTATCCTTTGTCGCACTTCAGGTCCCTGTCAGCGGTATAAGTACTTCGGCGCATGTGGGTGGAGGTTTCAAAGTCGATCTACTTGATCGAATTGGTATCGTCGCCAACCAAAAGACGTGTCGATCACAAGGAACTCGAGATATATAGTAAAGCCAATTACGAAGTGATGAGTCAATTACGAATTATCGGTACTGAAGATGATCAATCCAGAGGTTGCTCATAAGCAGTATAGGGTGAGGACGTGCTCGGTGATCACGTGACCTATCATGTCGCGAAGACGCGCTGGACAAGGAGCAACTAAGCTTCGATCGCAAATCTTTGGAGCTTCAGGCTGCTACATCAACAACCACTTCACATCACCACCAACCACGAGACCTCATCCCAATTCGCCCAGAATCGTCGCGTCGATAAGATAGTTTGCAGAATATCGGAAATTTCAACAGAACTCGGCGCCCACCGACATCATGGTCCAGATCAGCGAGGTGAAGGGGAACAAGCGAGACAATCGCACGGCCGCCCACACTCACATCAAGGGCTTGGGTTTGAAGTCAGATGGATACGCAGAGAAGCAGGCCTCTGGCTTTGTCGGCCAAGTCGGCGCTCGTGAGGTGAGCCTTTACAGGTACAGAAAGGCCCATCGATAGTTTGCTGACCCATCTGGAACAGTCTTGCGGCGTCGTGGTGGACTTGATTCGAGCTCAGAAGATGGCTGGCCGAGGTGTCTTGTTGGCAGGAGGACCTGGAACCGGAAAGACGGCACTCGCGCTCGCCATCAGCCAAGAGCTGGGCACCAAAATCCCCTTCTGCCCCATCGTGGGTAGCGAAATCTACTCGACCGAAGTTAAGAAGACCGAAATGTTGATGGAAAACTTCCGAAGAGCGATTGGCCTCAAGGTCCGAGAGACAAAGGAGGTGTATGAGGGAGAGGTTACAGAGCTGACCCCCGAGGAGGCCGAGAACCCTCTGGGTGGCTACGGCAAGACCATCAGCACACTGCTCATCGGCCTGAAGAGCGCAAAGGGGCAGAAGAAGCTTCGCCTCGACCCCAGCATCTACGAGGCTATCCAGAAGGAGCGTGTCACAGTGGGAGACGTCATCTACATCGAGGCGAACACGGGCGCATGCAAACGAGTTGGCCGATCGGACGCCTATGCCACAGAATTCGACCTCGAGGCGGAGGAGTACGTGCCCATCCCCAAGGGTGAGGTACACAAGAAGAAGGAGATTGTGCAAGATGTCACGTTGCACGATCTGGATGTGGCCAACGCTCGACCCCAGGGCGGACAGGACATCATGAGCATGATGGGCCAACTGATGAAGCCCAAGATGACTGAGATTACCGAAAAGCTGCGCGCTGAGATCAACAAAGTGGTCAGCAAGTATATTGACCAGGGTGTGGCTGAACTTGTGCCAGGCGTCTTGTTCATTGATGAGGTAAAGTCCCCCCAGTGTCCCCCGTCTCATGTCGGGACGGGAACCTATGGCTAACCGACGGGATCGTTTCATAGGCGCATATGCTCGATGTGGAGTGCTTCACCTACCTGAACCGAGCCCTGGAATCGCCCATTTCGCCCATCGTTGTCTTGGCCTCCAACCGGGGAATGTGCACCATCAGAGGCACCGACGGTATCGTCGCAGCTCACGGAATCCCCTCCGACTTCCTGGCTCGGCTGCTCATCATTCCCACAACGCCATACGAGGCGGATGAGATCAAGCGCATCGTGCGGATACGTGCCTCGACCGAGGGCGTCTCAGTCTCGGACGCCGCCATCGACAAAATCGCGGAACACGGTGTCCGCATCAGCATGCGGTACTGCCTGCAGCTGCTGACTCCCGCAAGGTAAGCCCACTTTGGCGAAAGGGGTTGAACCTCCCCCTTGGGATACACCGAGACATGGTTTGACTGACGGTGAACAAACAGCATTCTTGCCAAGGCCAACGGCCGTTCGCAGATCGACGTCCAGGATGTTGCGGAGTGCGAGGACCTCTTCCTTGACGCCCGTCGCAGCGCGGCGCTCCTCAGCAGCGAGGCCGGACAAGGCTTCCTGTCGTAAACGGGGGACGACTGTAAGGCTCGGGGTTTTGTTTAGGTCTAGACGGCGCTGGGAGGGAAGGGGAGAAGTGCTATGCATAATTACTGTTTAACTGAACAGGGTCACAGGATTTCAAGAGGATTTTCCGAGGCGATACGAAAATACCTGCTTCCTGGCTGACCCGTTGTGTACTTGATAGGGAGCCATGGATGGAAAATACTTGCAAACAAGAGGTTCGGCGTCAGGCTGGGTCACATCGAATGACCATCATCATCAGAATGCCATTTGCGAATACCTAGAGTCAACTTGAGCTCCCCTTTGGGGGGAATCTCTCCCTTGTTATTGCTCCCATTATGCTAATTCTAGACCAAACAACAAAGGGCCCCTCACCCCCTCCCACAAGTCCTTTGATGACTGACTCACTCAAACTAATGGGGAAACTGGGGAGGATGGCTGGATCCGGATGGATGCCAACGATGAAAGGCCATTTCGACAGCCGTCTTGCACCAGGATTGGATTGCTGACCCGCCCTGTTGGGTTCATTCTCCGGGTATCTGTCAAAGGGAAATCAGGCTTGCCCATCACGTGCACAAGACCTATCCCATGCCAATTTCGGCGCGGACATTGTCTTTGTCTCAGAGCTCGCCAAGCATCCCATTCCAGCCCCAAGACACGGTCTGCATACATTCCGGCACCGCATTGTCGCCGTTGGATGAGGCTGGATGAGGAGGAAGCAGGGGGAAGGGGGCAATCGTTCGCTCGGGCCAGCTGACGACCGGCATTCACTTCCATTGCACGACTACAAAGGAGGGCGGAGACAAAAGCAGCAATGCTGGGCTTGCCCCGGAGAGGCAGGGCAGGGGAGAAGCGCCGCGCACCCGGGGGAGAAAGATGATATATCATGGCAAAGTCCGTGGACCTTCCTTTGTGTGTGTGCGCGCCCTTCTCTTCGCTCCGTTTTGTTGGGTCCAGCGGATGAGTCTGTTTCTTTTTCAAGAGCATCCACCCACACACACATTGGCCACACACACGCGCCATCACGCATACACACATACACACATACACACCCTGGTTCGTTCACACTGCTGGTACCACTGGAGCCTGCGGCATCTGCCTTGTCCAGTCTGCGGCTGCTGTATGCTCCCTAGTGGTTGCTACGGACGGACGGGACAGTCTACGGGGGCAAACGCGAACAAAGCAGGGCAGGCTGATGGGGTTGCTGCTACTCTCTCACCAACCACAGCAAGGACAGGGCATGTTCCCCGCCGTTCACTCTGGTTACCCCGGGACTAGGACGTTTTAATCTATCTACCCGTCGTCGGAGAGGGTAGACGCAGAGAGGGAGTTGACGCGTGAGAGAGAGACACACACAGTTGAAGAGACAGGGCTACTGTTGGTGGACGAGTTTGGGATACTGCAGAGGAGGCGAAAGGAGAGAGAAAGAGAAGACTTCAAAGAGCATCCGATAATGGAATCACGCCTCATGTCCTGCCCCAGGCACTGATTGACCGACTGGCCCCAGTTTCATTGTCCTCTTGCTAGGCACACAAAGACTTGGCCAGCACAGACTGGCCCCGACACACGAGCACCGTCGACGCTCTTTGAACCCAAAAAAAAAAAAAAAAAAGACTTGGTTGGAACTCAGAAACGCCTTCTTGCCGTCGAGGCTTGACCTTATTACCTCTTGCTCTTGCCGGGTTTCGCCCAGGTTGTTGTTGTTGCAACTCATCTCAACTATACTCAACCTTCTCAGCCTTCTCGCTCAAACATATCCAACTCCACCCTCAGCCGCTACGCTACGTTCAGGGTACAAGGTTGTGTGGTTGCCAAAAAGTTGGCGCTTCCCGCTCTGGCCCAACCCGCTCTCACCGTCTCGCATTCGTTCGTTTGCCAGCAGCCCAGCCGCCGCTCTCCAAAATGACACAGGTCATCTCTCTGGTTGCTGCCGCTCCCAAGCAGGCCATGACCCCTGCTCACTCCCCCATGGACGCCGTCGACGAATATGACAGGCCGCCGCGTGCCTTTCGTGCTGTCCCTGATACCCCCGACTCTCCCAGCCCTCGCACTGCCGGCCTGGCTCGAAAACGTGCCGCTTCCATCAACACGGCCGACGCCAACTATGGGAGGCTCGAGAAGCTCCAGCTCAGCACCCCCAGCAGCATGAATAGCGAAGGCCCCAGAGACATCTGTCTCTGCACTCCTGCCCCAAAGATTCCAAGACCTCGAAACGGTGAGTCTAGTCAGGCTCCTTTGTTGAAGTTCGCCTTGAGCGTCGAGACTGTGTGAGCAGTAACATCTCTACGCTGACAACCCCTTTTTGCTTAAGCAGGGTTCTTTGTCACGGCTAACTCGGATATAGCTTTCATCCTATATCGTCAGCATCATCAAGCTCAAGTTGTTGCCCGGAACCCCCATCTTTCCAACCCCGATATCTCCAAGATCATCGGAGAGCAGTGGAAGGACGAGTCTGAGGATGTCAAGGCCAACTGGAAGAGCCTAGCCGATGAAGAGAAGCAGCGCCATCAGCGCCAGTATCCTGACTATCGATACCAGCCACGACGCGGCAACAAAGCCCAGGGGACCCGGACAGGTTCGTCCCCGGCTGATGACTCTGGACGCTGCACCAAGTGCAACGGGCGGTCCATTGCAACCCCTCGTACCCCTTCTACTCCATTTTCCACGCCTTCCACGGCGAAGCCTCCAACCCCATATAACCCTGCTGTGCGAGGAGACGACCTGGATCTGGCTCGCCGCGGAAGTTATAGTAGCTCGCCTAGCTCGAGGCTGCGCTACCCCCCTCAACGACCCGGATACCGAGAAGTTGATGACTTGAATCCTGAGTCCCCAGAAGCGAAGAGACGTCGTCGCAACCAGGCCGGGGGCTATCACGCAGTTTCATCGCCTCACCAGGGAGTGCGAGCGTTGTCGATGGGGGCTCCAGCGCTCATGCGATCGTTCCCCGCGACTCCTTTGCCTGAGCCGGGCTTTCCGAGATCCAAATCTGGTCCGATGGGCCCTCCTCCACGACCAGGGCCATGGCCTGAACAGAGCCATGCTCGATACGCCTCATACGACGAGTCTCTTCGACTGCCTCCACTACAGACGTCTGTTCCTATGTCACCAAGTGTGGCGACAGAAGTCGACGTCCGACATCTCAACACACCCGTCACTGGCCTCGGAATAACCGGTGCTCGAGATCCCCAGGCTCGAAGTATCGAAGCCATGGTCATGTCTATTCCATTCACTCGGAAGTTGTCAGTCTTGGCTCGAATCAATCACACACCCATCACTGCTCTTGACCCCAGCAGTCTGGGGTTGGCGAATCGCGGGGCGGTCATCGCAGTCGAAGGGCCCAAGCCGAGAATGCTCAAGCAAGTCGGCCAGCTGGTGGAGAAGGCCATCCTGGCATCCAACGAAGTACATCTAAAGACATGGGGAAGGGAGTCAGAGGAGCCGAATAACACCGAAAGACGGGACTCTCCGAGTGAGGGTGTATCCGTGGACGAAAAAGACACGTTCAAGTCATGCTTCGAGACCATGATTCACTGGCACAGGAATTCCAGAGAAATTGTGAAGCATATCACCAACAAGGACGACTCGACTTCGGATTCGAATAAGGAGGACACTGGGTCGCAGGGCTCGCGGCGAGGCTCTGCGGAAGAGAGTGCGGTAGAGCAACAGGAGAAAGGACCAGCTCCCAAAGTACCGGTGGCACTCATCAAGGAGGGATTCAGCCTCACCTTGTCGGACGCTTTTGCGTGTACCGTACCCATCGCCGACTCATACGCGCCGATTGACCACTGGCAGTGGATGGCTACTCTTTGGCGCGGCACCATCGCCCCCGATTTGGTGGTCTACGTTAAGCCAAGCATGGATGAGGAGATTACAAAGTTTGGGGCTGTCGAGTTCCACAAGCACCCGGGCCTTATGATCGTCCGGATCGCTGTCGGAAAGGACTTGGACGAGGCGACTGAACGACGAGTCGCGTTTGAAGTGGTTGAGTGGGTACGAGGAGGATCCTTCCGAGAGGAATCCTGCAAGGCTTGAAAAGATACATGATTGCATATTGAGAAAGGTGTAAGTTGAACCGGATTTGAGACGGTACGAGGCGGGCATTGCTTCGAGTATCTGGTGCCTTTTTGGGATTTTGAAGTATACGAAATACTCTGAAAGCATAACGTCGATCGAGCATGGGTCTAATTCTTTTCGAATACATAGAAACTCATGAACAGAGTTTGAGTAGCGAGATTACTGTCAAGCAACTAACACACAAGCCCGCGTCATGAAGGGAGAGTTGTCGGGCTGAAATAGACAAACAAACATTTGAGTTTCGGATCTTGACGAATGATTTGAGTAGGATGAGAGATGAATGGTTATGTTAGCCAATCAGTTATGCGAAAATGATTATTTGTTGTTACAGAGTTGAATTTCTTTGTTGATAGGAAGGGCGTGCAAGGGAAGGTGAGGTTGTTTGATGACCCACTTGGGTACGTGCCTACGCTAGCCGCCGGGAGTGGATTGCCGCCGTCGCGTTTATCCGAAAGTAGACAGACGCGTCTACTGCGCACTTCAGGGATGAATGTCAATGGATGGATCCAAACATCATAGACCCTCTCTCTAAGCGAACCTACTCAGGAGACAGCTCTCGAACAGCTACGACGACGACGACGACGACAACGACAACGACAGCCACGCCCGGCACGATGCCCAAAGACCCCGACTAAACTGCCCACAATGCCGGATTTCAAACCTGGGCAGATCGTCCAGCTCTCGGATGGCCGCAAGGGCACCGTCCGCTTCGCTGGCCCTACCCACTTCCAGGTCGGCGAGTGGGTGGGCGTCGAGCTCGAGGAGAAGACGGGCAAGAACGATGGCAGCGTCCAGGGCGAGCGGTACTTTGACTGCCCCATGGGCTACGGCATGTTTGTCAAGCCCATGATGGCCACCATCATCGCCCAGGCCCCCGCCCCTAGGCCCGCGCGCAAGCCCTCCCGCCCGAGCAGCTTCAACCCGGCCGCGGGGAGGACGTCGAGCGCGGGGGACGCTGGACTCGGTAGGAGAAAGAGTCTGAATGCCCCGAGCCCGAGCCCGGTACCTAGAGTGGCCAGGCCGACCAGCATTGCAAGAGTGGGTGTTGCGGTGTGCTCTCCCTAGGTTGAATGCTGACCTTTGTCCAGTCTCCCACGAAATCGCCTACTAAGCAGATGAGTGCTTCTTCAAGTGCTGCCGTATCTCGAACAGGAACACCCTCCAATCCCCGTGTACCATCCGCGGGATCCAAGTCTCGCCCGTCTGTCGGGGGATCGCGAACCTCTATGGGACCACCGCCACCCCCTGCCACTCGGACGACAAGACAGGCCTCGACATCTTCAGTTTCATCTCGAGCAGGAGGACCTATTCCAAGAACTGCAAGCGGTCGCTTGTCCTTGAGCGGACCAAGAGCGGTATCGCGACCAAGCTCACGACCAAGCTCTGTGACAAGACGGACATCAGTGGACTCCCTAGCAGGGAGGGATCATGGCTCATCAGACAGAGACAGTATTGCCTCCCCCGTGAAGGATAACGGGGACATATTATCACCGCAGCCCAGAAGCCCTGTTCAGGCGAGAACAAAGGCCTTGGAGAAGCTCACAGGAGGGACCTCATCACGAACATCAACACCACCCATGTCTAGGAAACCCGCCCCTGCAGCTCGACCCGCCGGGAGCACAGCTGCAAGCCGGGAAACCGAGGACCTCAAGGCGAAGCTGAAGGTTTTGGAACGCAAGCGGGCTGAGGACCGGGATAAGTTGAAGCAGCTCGAAAAGGTTCAGGGAGAGAGAGATAAATTTGAGAGCGTCATTCAGATGCTGCAGCAAAAGTATCAACCACAGCAACAGGAGAACAATGAGTTGAAGAAGTTATTGAAAGAGGCGGAAATGAGGTTGGAATCCATTGAGGAGATTCAGGCCGAGCACGACAGCATATTAGAATTGGCCACACTCGACCGAGAGATGGCCGAGGAGACAGCCGAGGTTCTCAAGGTTGAGCTAGACGCCCTGAAGGAGAAGGCCGAAGAGTTGGAGCTTGAGGTCGAGATTCTCCGAGAAGAAAACGAGGAATACAGCAAGGGCATGACCCCCGAGGAGCGATCCAGCACTGGATGGCTACAGATGGAACGCACAAACGAGCGATTACGAGAGGCTCTTTTGCGGTTACGCGACTTGACGCAAGCGTCAGAGGAGGAGCTCAAGGACCAGATCGCGGGATTGGAGGAGGACCTGAAGGAGTTTAATACCGTCAAGGAAGAGTACGGCGTGTGCCGAGAAAAGCTCGAGCAGTCCCAATCGGCTGTTGAGGACCTTCGGCAACAACTGGACAATGCACTTGGTGCTGAGGATATGATCGAAGACCTTACGGAACGCAACATGAGCATGGCTGAGCAGATTGAGGAGCTGAAGGCCGTGATTGACGACCTTGAAAGCCTCAAGGAGATTAACGATGAACTGGAAATCAACCACGTACAGAACGAGAAGGAAATGCAGGAGGAGCTCGACTTCAAGGACAGCGTCATTACCGAGCAGGCTCGACGAGCCGTCCAGCAAGAAGAGTCACTGGAGGATATGGAGTATACCCTGTCACGATTCCGTGAGCTGGTGACGAGCTTGCAAAGCGACTTGGACGATATGAGAGCCTCGCAGGCCGTCACCGAGGGCGAGTCGGAGAAGCTCAATGATCGATCCCGAGCTATGATGGATCTCAACATGAAGCTCCAGATCTCGGCAGCCAAGGCTCAAGTCAAGACGATCGACCTGGAGCTGCGACGACTGGAGGCCCAGGAGGCAGAGCAGCACCTGGAGATTGTCAAGCTTTTCCTGCCTGACACCTATAAGGAGGATCAGGACTCCGTGCTTGCTCTGCTCCGCTTCCGTCGTCTGACCTTCAAGGCCAACCTCCTCAACGGCTTCATCCGAGAGCGACTCAACGGACAGCCTCATCCTGGACACGAGGACGACGTATTTGCTGGATGTGACGCTTCGGACAAGCTGGTCTGGGTGTCCAACATGTGCGACCGCTTCGTCAATGACATCAGCCATTGCTCTATCGAGCAGTTCTCTAGGTACCAGAACGCGCTGCACGAGCTGGAGCCTGTTGAGCGTGCTCTGAACGTCTGGATCGACGGCCTGCGAAGAGATGAGCTGAAGGAGCAGAAGTGCGCCGACGAGCTGCACCGTACCATTGCTCTACTCTCTCATCTCGGAGAAGTGCACATCTCGAACAACTTGGCCAACTATGCCGACGACGCTCATATGAAGGCCATGCTGATGCAGAGCCACCTCGACTCTGCGGCTGTTTCCTTCAACACTCTTCGAAACCTCGTCCACCGTGTGGTCCCCGCTGAGGGCGAAGAGGAGGAGCTGGCGCAGCACTTTGCCAAGAAGTCCGAGGCTGTCATTACTCAGACCCGAGGCGCCAAGGTCATTGCTGGCAAGGCTGTGCGAGCTCTTGAGGACCTTCGAACTAGGTCTCTGTCTCTGCTGCCGGATACGAGCGAGGCATTTGAGCAGTGCTGTGAGGCAACTCAGGAGCTTGCTGACCTGGCACGCCAAATCGGTCTCGGCCTTCATGAGCTTCTTACCTCGGATGAGACCAGGACTGAGCCGTTTACATACGTCGAGGTGCAGTCGGCGGTTCACAAGACTGTGCTCGCTGTCAGCACCTCAAGCGAGTCGGATCTCTTCTCCAGCTACCTGGCTAAGCTTCGAACCGTCACAACACAAATCACAGACCTGGCTTCGTTGGCCACTGATCTCGACCAAGTTCAGGAGTTCGATGTGGCCCCCGCCCCCTGGCGGCTGCGGTCGCAGGAGCTCAAGGCTCTCAAGACCATCCCTGTTGACGCCGAGGAGGAGCTTCGTCGCCTTAAGGAGGAGCATAGCGAGGCTCGCCGCACCATTGCGCAGCGCGACGAACACCTTAGCACAGCCGTGCTCAAGATCGAGACACTCGAGTCGAGAATGCGGGATGCCCAGGCTAACATTGAGCGCATCTCGAACCTGCAGAGCGAGCTCGAGGCTTCGGGCCAGCAGATTGGCAGCCTCAAGGAGGATATCGAGAAGCAGGACCGCGAGCTCAAGAACCTCGAGTCAGAGCGCGACAAGTGGAAGAAGATTGCCAGCGACAGCCGTGCTTTTGCTGACGGCGCTGATGCTGCTGGTGCCAAGGCTGGCCAGGAGCGTGCCGTTGCCACCGCCCGCGAGATGGACGCCCTCAAGAAGGACATCGAGAGCCTGCAGTCGGCCGTCCGGTACCTTCGTGACGACAACCGTCGGGCTCGCACTTCGGAGCAGCAGAGGTACGACTGGCTGGCCGAACCCCTTCAAAAGCCCAAGACCGTTACTGAGCAGCGCCGTGGCCTCATCGCCGCCGAGGGCAGGGACGTCCTCAGCGAGCTCGTCAAGATGGCCTCTTCGGCCTCCTTGTACAACTTCTCAGCCCTGCCCGAGGACAAGCTCGCCTGGAAGCCCGCCCGGTCCACGCCTCAGTACCACGCCGCCAAGCAGCAGGAGGACTACGCCGCCTGGACCGCCTGGGAGGACTCGGTCCTGCACAAGGCCCACGTGCTCCAGGGCCAGACGGCCAAGGTCGAGCGGAGGAAGGCGGCCCCAGGCCGGAACCCCGCGGCCCGGCTGCGCATCAAGCTCCCCGGCGCCGACGGAAAAGTGGTGCCTGGGTCCGGGCGGGACGTGCAGATTGTGGGATCGCGCGAGTGGGAGGCTCTACAAGGGCGAATCGCTGTATGATGGGAAGCGTGTGGACATACCCCTTTTTGTTTCATTCATCTTTGACTTTTTCAATATTCGGTGTCAATGTGTATCAGGCGAGTATCATGATACCGCCTTAGAATCAAGTTTATCTTTCAAACATCATTCCCCGAAAAAAAAGGGGGCTTCTGAAGCATTTTTCGTCTTTTTTGTTTTAAAAAAGTGTAGTCATGCCCCATCCCTGGTATCTCTTAACATTTCCCAGAACTTGATTCATGTGTCATACTCTCCCTCTACATCTTTGTAAGAGTCCCTCTATGCTCGGCCTTTGCCCTTCTTATCCTTCTTCTTCTTGCCACCTCCACTGCTGCTCTCGTCACCACCCGCTTGCGCACCCATCAGAGCCGCCATGGGATCTCCACCACCTTGCATCTCCTTCATCATATCCTTGAACAGGTTCTCTGACACACCACCGCCCGTCATGGCAGGGCTCAGGTAGGGCAGCAGCTCACCCATCTTCCAGCCTCGCGGCACAGCAGGCTTGGGGTAAGGCTTACCAGGCTCTGGCTGCAACTGACCCCCAATCCGAACACGCAGACCGGCGCTGTCCTCGGTGGTGGGGTTGTCCTTGAGGTGCTCGGCGATGAGGCGGTACAGATGGTGCTTGTTCTGCACGGGGTGTCCGGGGGTCTTCTTGAGGCCGACCTTGACTCGGCCCGGGTTTGCCCAGTCCTTAGGGTGCACCTTTTCGGGCTCGAAGAGGGTCGGGAGGCGCAGCCGCGAGCAGGCGTTTGCGATCTCGCGCGCGAGGGGGTCTTTGACGGCGAGGTCGGCGTTGACGCGGCGGCCCTCGGCGCGAGACCGCGAGGCGTCAAAGTAGACGGGGTACAGGCACTGAAAGTCGGCGTAGGCGGAGCGGTCTGCGTTTGCTGGGAGGGTGCTGCCCATGGGGGCTCCGGCGGGGACGATGTGCGGCATCTGCTGGCTGGCTGCTGCGGCTGCGGGTGCTTGTCGGGGAGCGGATGATGATGTCGTTGTGGAGGACTTGGGTTCGACGCGACGCATGATATCCGACTCGGCAAAGTCGTCAATGTCGGCCTCGGCTGGGTCAGAGTCGAAGTCGCTGTCCGAGACTTCTTCTATCCTTGGGTGGGACATTTTTGCGGCTGGTGGGCGAAGGAGGGGGGACGTTCGTAGGAGGGCAAGTTGTACGCAGTGTCAACTCCAAGAGAGTATCTCAAAGGAGCGACAATTATCAAGATTCGAGGTGGAATTGAGGGCGACGTTGGAGTCGAGAGTGGTTCTGGGGTAGAAGTGGGAATGGGATGCGTCGTCTCTGGGGAGGAAGGTGGCACTTTCCAGTTGACACCACAGGTGGGCAGTCAAATGGAAGGTCAAGGTGTGGGCGGGGCTTAATGTGGGGTAAGCAAGTACCCCCTCACCGAACTCACCGAGCTCACCTTGGACTTACATGATCAAGTTTCAACTTCACTTCAACACACGACATGAAATTCGGTTCCATGATACGTTAAAAACGGCTATCTAGGAAAGAAAAGAAAGAATTTGCATTCATAGAGAACGAAAATTAAAATCATCTCTCAATTTGTTAAAACATCAAGCAATCCTTCCCAGCGAGCGAAACCCTCTGGAGGCCCATGAGCCTTGTAGTTCAGCCCGACCACCTGGCGCTTGGAGAAAAGCAAAAACTGAAAAAGATCTCGTCGTGGAGGATCACTGATCCCCCGAAATCCTATATAATAATATTAAAACCTTGTGATCGGATGCAAAGAATCGATCCTAGTGTACATAGAAACGAAGCTCAGAGATTGGTTGGTACTCGATCATATCATAGTGTAGTTGCCATCGACCTTAGTCGAGTGACAACAGCCCACGCAGCAAAGCGCGTGGCTTAGTTATCATGGATGTTCTTGTTGGTAAACTTGGTGCCAGGCGGATGGCTCTCCACCTTGAACCTGCAATATTGTCGCGTGCACACCCCATTGCTGACATTGGGACACTAAAGACAAATCATGTTAGCTACGGAAGCCAAAAGAAGAGAGGGTGGCTTACATGATGGCCATAGATGCAATCATCGACGTCGCAATCTTGGCCGCGCGTGCAGGGATTCTGTCGTGACAACATTGCAAGAGCGCGGAGCTCCTCCTGAGTGGGCTTGTAGGTATGGACAAAGGGACAAATGTCAATCCTGGTGCATGGTCCGCGGAGGAAGTGGTTGTTGCACAGTTTATCATTGCCCGCCCGTCGCTTGATGCTCTCCATAGCCTGTTGACCCACTGTGATGGGTTGATCAAGTCCTCGAGGACCAGGATTCCAAGCGGGCTGAGGCGGGGACTTATTTCGATTGTTGCTGGCGCTCTGCTTGGGCGGCAGGGGCATTGTGAGCTGCGGAGGTGGGCTCGCACACTTGGTGATCTTGGCATAGCTAGCAGCCGGAGGCGACATGGACGCAGTGCTCGTTGCAGGCGTCAATACCGCTTGAGTAGGAAGAATGACTGTTGGCGAGACTTGGTGCGCGGTTCCATTGGGCTGAGGTACGACAGGCTTCTCAATGGGGGTCTTGTCGGTAAGCTTTGTTGTGCGGAAAATTTGGTCGAACGAGATCACGTTCATCTTAAGAGACTCTAGTTCGCGGACCAAGGGCGTCGATTTGAGCAGAGAAACGAGGTTTCGTGCTGTGTCGTCCTGGAGTACTTCATCAAGGAAAGGCGCATATCCAGCATCATGTCCAATTCCTAAGAGGACATGTTTGCAATTATGGCTTCGTAAATGCCAGCGAGCAGTTTCTGGGCCCCGTGTTAGCCGGCTTCTCGTCAATTGGACATGATCTGTGTCGCTGTGGCTGCATATCATAGGCTGCTGTGCTCTTTTCAACGTACCTCGAATCTTGGAGTCGGCTCTCTCCTTGCCATAACCAACATCGATAAAATCAAAGGTCGCTTTGGCCTGGGTAAAGCCCAGTGTAAACTCCTTAAACATGCTGGGGTCGTCAATGCTGCCATCGCGACAAAGGGCCTTGCTCAGGCCGGCGACATTGGCTACGACGCGGCAAACAATCTCTATCCCATTGAATCGTTCCTGGCTCTGGTTGCATAGGTCTGCCACAGCAGAGCGTATAGCGTATGCTGCCTTCTTTCCGCCCTCGAGGCCTTGTTGGACGTATTCATCTTGGAACTGTTGTGCGGTTAGCAGCTAGTCCCCCCAGCACCAGGACCTGTCCAACATACAATAAGACCATCTCCGTCGATCAACAGCAAAAGGTAAGGAGCATCATTCTGTCGCTTTTAGCCATTGTATTCCCAGCGCATCAATCCATGATGCTATGTACCTTGAGCTCTTCGTTCTCATCTGTCACCCATTTTATTCGGGACTCGGCTTGTGATAGGCTGTGCTGTAGATCTCGTCGGGACTTTGTCGCAGCGTGTAGGTCGAGCTCGGCTTCGTGCAATCGGATCTTGAGCTGCTGGTTCTCTTGGTGTAGGCTCTCTTCGATGCCTTGGCAGTAAAGTAGTAGATCCTATCGAGCGAAAAAGGTTAGCGACGTTAATGGTAAGATCACAAGGTCGCGGCGTTGGGGTGCTCAAGCTCCCTCGGCGGGCGAAGGGAATGGCATGCGGGAGCGCACGTGTGTGTCGCGCAGACGGAAAGATGGCGCGCATACCTGGAGCAATTTGTCTCTTGTGTTTTCATACGCTTGAACGGCCTGATACCGCTGGACAAAGTCTGTTAAAGCACCGGCAGCGGCCATGGTGGAATGCGTGGAGCTTCTGGCGAAGCTTTCGAAGTTGGTGGTGATGTAGGTTCGAAGCGAAATTTCTAGACCAGGATGTCGATGTTCGATCCGAGGTGGGATTCGAGATGCCGGGGAGGAGGGCAGAGATAGGTTTTCGGATGAAGGAAGATGGAAGAGGAAGAGAGGGCAAAAAAAGAAAAATGTAAACGAGAGAGCCCTGGAATATTGATTGGGCGAGCGGGTAGGTCGAGTTATATCAACGGTAGCAAGCGAGACGAGAGAGGCGCGCGCCAACGGGACACTGACAGGCAGACGGACGATGCGATGGCTTGCCTTCTCTCCTTCACAGCCCAGCCTGGTCTTGGCTCCGTGCCGGGTTGTGACGGCGGTTGCGCGCAAAGGCGATCAGCTCGGCCGTTGTTGGACCTTTGTCTGCTTGCGGCCACACACCCTTTTTTTGCGACAGTCGGCGCAAGGGGATTGGATGAGGGTGTGCGGGAGAGGTGCACGTTTTGGAGATGAGACAGGGAAGAGGAAAAAAAAAAAAACCACCTTGAGTAAGTGATTGTTACCCTCGCTTGTGCTTGCTTCTTGCTTGCTTGAGGATGACAGTCAAGCTCTTCTTCTTGTCCCTCTTTTCTCTTGATCTTGAGAGAAGAAGAGAAGGAAGATGAGAGCAATTCAAGGTTTGTTGAAGATCAAAAGATGGTGGGTTGATTTTCTGCCAAACTTTTTTTTCTCTCTCCCGGTCGAGAGGTCCTTGCCTCCATACAACATTTAAAAAAAAAAAGTCAGGTCGCTCCTTCCCTTGAGTGATCAAGGTGCATCAGCGCAGGGGGCAGGATCAGCCCATGCAACTGCCGGCCCATCGACCCACAGTGGAGACGCGCCAGAAGGAAAAGACCCTACAGGGGATCGATCTGACGGGCACTGGCACTGACTGAGTGAAGAGGTTCCGAACCCTCAACTTAGGTCCTCTGTAAGACAAAGGAGAACGAGGCGATGAGAGGAGGACGAGGAGAGGCAGGTACGAGGGGATACAGATGCCAGGCGCGCACAGTATTGGATCTGAAAGTCGTTGTGGCCTTTTAATTATGGGCTGCTAAATATAAACCCGGTCTAACTTTGGCACTGTAACGCTTTTGGACAAACAGGGCTTCAGCTCGCAGCTCTCAGCACTCACTTGCTTTAAACACCTTCCATGATGGACCCATCTATTTTTGAGCAGATCAATCCAAGTGTCAATTATAACTGCATGACAACTCTACACACGCATAAAGGACTCGACCACGGCAACAGTGATTCATCCACGCATTCTCGAAACCATCACGTCGAATGACAAAACATGGCAGCACAGCAAGAGTGCAACGCTGCATCACTGAGGCCACCAACAGCTTCTGGTCTACCTATCCCGAACCCTCACGGCCTCTGTCCTCTCACGCCCTGAGGCCGTGTAATCTGCACGTCGGCGTGTCAAAGCATTCCCTCTCTTTTTGCCTCGCACCCCCATCACCCAATCAGCTCCCAGCCGTGCTGGGGAATTTCCCAAAGCGCAACGCCTAGAACGCCTCGTCGTGAGAGAAATGCTACCAGAGCACCCGCCCCCGTTACGGTTTCACAGCGCGGGGGGGGCAGCAATCACAGGCCCAACGGGCGGCCACTCGCATACGGGACGGCTTTGCCGTTGCTCATTTCAGCTCGCCGCTTACTGCGTTGTAGTAGTCTGCCTTGTGGCTTGGAAACCTGTCCGGGCTTGGCTTGGTATTAGGCAGCAAATCAGGCTCTCAGGAATACTACGCAGTAGAACAGATAGAAGCAAGCGCCTTGTTATTTGGCCAAAGGCGACCGCATCATGCATAGTCCATGCAATGGAATAGTAGGTATGTAGTTGTTCAAGGTGTATGCTTGCTTGTTGGATAGAGTTCTAGACATAGACTCACAGCCAATCTCTCAGCCTCCACCACCATGTTCCAGTCTGGATAACGCCTGCTAAATCAACCCACGAGGCTTTGTATATTTGCTTTTTTTTAACTCAAAAAATCCAACTCAAACGGCGGGCCCACCGTCTCCCGTCGCCGGAAACTGATTCAGCATCTGCCAGACCGTATCGTCACCCCAGTCGCCCCCAAACTGCCACAGTAAATCATCCCCTCTAATCTCCCCCTCTGTTGATCCTAATGGCAACATCATGCCGTCCGGACCCGCTGTGAGGTCGTTGTAGATTAGATCCCCCGTGGGGAAGAACGGTGCCATCGTCGCCAGGCTATCTGCTGGTGGTGACCTCCACGCCGTTTCCGTCGCGGGCTGAGACTGTGTCAGGCCGGCAACGTCGCCTGTGCCGAGCGATGAGCTTCCCGGTGTGGAATTTGGTGCCAAGCTACTTGAACCAGTTGTCGATCTGTTTTCCGTGGAGGAGAGCGAGGTGCTCTCTGCTTTCGCGACCGCCCTCTTGAACCGCACAACGATGGCTCTGAGAACACCCTGTGCCGATTTTGCGAGTGGATTACGCTCCTGCATGGCTGAGAACCGCTCGATAGTCCACTGAAAGTGCTCCAAGATCTTACCCGTGAGCTCAGCATGCTCTTGCGGGAAGAGGATGTATACAGAGGCGATGAGCACGATGGCGTCGAAGCTGCTGAAGAAGAGCATGAAATTCCTCCACGAGTCTGGCGGCAGACCCTCAAACGTCAACTTTTGGATCTCAAGCGTCCTGAGACTAGAGTTGATGGCCTCCACCCTGCTCTCCTTGCGGTTGAACACATACGGCCGATGCAGCGCTGTCTTACTGAACTGGTGCAGGTGGGCAAAGTAGTATCGATTCGCCTGATACCAGTGTGTCTCGGGGCGATCGTCCCACCGCGTGTCGGGATTTTCCAGTCGAAAAGCAGGTGGCATCTTCTTGTCGAGATCGAGAATGCTCTGGTGGACCTGATCAACTTTGCTAAAGTCGACAGGATACGGGCCTTCGTTTTCGAGGTTCATGATTGCTCGTAGTGGTCCGCAAAGCTGGTAGTTCCAAAGAAGCCGGGTTATCGGCGTAGGGGGGTCGCCTTCACCACGAGGGACTATGGGCGACTTGTCTCCATTCTCCAGTAAGATGGCGTCCACCGGCGGCGTGGGGAGAAGTTGATTCCAGTCTATCGTCCCAGGGCGTCCGAGCACCATGGCACAGTTGAGGTCCCATACGGCGAGTAGAGCATACATCCTCCTTCTCCGTTGTATCACCCATTGGTTCTCGAGAATGCTTTCAATGCTCGAGTCTTTGGGTTTAGGGTCCAAACTATCGCGATGTATGCCTAGCTCCTGCGCATCGCGGGTGGCCATGGCGATGGTGTGCCACTGCTGAGTGTTAGGATAGGTTCATTCTGTAACATCGACTTAATACTTGCCGCCTCAGTGACCTTGGCTGTATACTTGAAAAACGATGCCCTCAGGAATTGCGCCTGAACCGTCACCAGTGACAGGTGCTTCTTCCCCAGCAGATCCACAACCGCCTGACCAGAGTCACTGTAATCGACCGCCAGATCCTCAAACCGCATGCTCCCGGCGTACTTGAGCGAGTCAAACACCGGGTCTGGCCGTTCTGGCAAGAGCAGAAGCGCTGTAGCGATGACCTGGAACACCAGGGCCGGGAACGCGCGCAGCTCGGGGCTCAACCCTCGCGGGCCAACTGTCGATAATATGGAAAAGGGGAGGTTGTTCCATGCTTCGAGCTGCGCGTAAAACACAACTGGGTCGATGGCAAAGTACTGCCAGTTGAAGCCGCGCATGTACATCTCAACAAGCTTGTCGATGTAGTTCCTCGCGGGCAGCTGACGGATGATGCCCTTATACTTTTCCCTCAGGGCAAGGTCATCTTCCGGTGATCCGGCCGAGAATTCATTAGATCTACCTGTAGATGAAGGTGAGCCATGTTCGCCGTCAGTTGCTGTCTCAATCTGCTTCAAAAGTCCCATTGTTGACGCGCCGTTCTGGGCGTAGCCCCAGTCAGCCGCCTTTGACGACAAAAGCTCATCGAAGCCATCTTCGGTCGAGTCGCTGGATTGTGCTGGAGATGGCTCTAAAGCCTTTTCCATCTGTTGATGCTGGCGTCCTTGGCGACTCTCCTTGGCTGTTGGCGCGCCAGTCTCATAAATACAGGCCGACTCTTTATTCCTTGACCTGCAGTTCCCACATGGCAGCTCTCGATCACACTGTGATACGATTAGCAGAGATTCACTGTTGCGGTATTCCAGCCAATATTGCAATTATTCACAAACCCTTTGCTTTCTGCGATGGCATTCAGTGCAGCTGATGACGATGCGACGTCTCTTTCTCACTCGTGGGCCATCGCCTTCTCCACGGGGCGGTGTCATGACGACTTATGGATGATGGTGTCTGACCTCAGGGAGATACCCTTCACATGATTGGCCGCTTGATTCAGTACGCGTATACTGTACTGAGACCGTGTCTGCGATTCAAAGAAACAAAAACATTCATCTCAATCCAAGGCTGCTTCATCTCAGTTCACTTCCACGGTGAGATGAGATGAGACCGGACCAAGATTCTGGCGTCACCGAGTGGGGGCTCCGGAGCAATCGGCTTTAACGTTACCCACCACCACAAACTCAACCCTGGATTTCAGCCCTGTCAAAACTGTGGAGATGAAGCGCCGAGCTTCCACGTCAAAGGAAAAGGTAAGGTCGGAGCTGTGCGCTCGGACAGAGACGCTATAGCGGTAATGATAGTCATACGGCAGTGCTTGGATATCGTATCGTCCCTAGCCAGGGCTCATTGTTCTCCATTGAAAGCGACTAAATACTTCCGCAGTTGCTCCAGTACAGTCATGATGATGATATTGATATTGCAATTCCCGCTTGATATTTCGCCAACCTCTGAGATGCACATCCCTTCTCCCATAATGACCATGTCATGCCCGCGTCAAATCCGCCTCCAGCTCCGTCTTCAGCGAACCCGTTCCGTGTAAGCCTTCCAAGCTGCCGATCGGTATCGCTCAGCTTCTCCCTCGGGGTCACTGGCCTTGATGATGCCCCGACCGACGATGGCAATGTCGGCACCGGCGACGCCGATGATCTTCTGTGGCGTGTTGTACTGCTGGCCCTTGCCGTCTCCCTTGATGGCGGCGTTCTCGTCCTCGCCCTCGGGGGGCAGTTGGCAGCCAGGTGTCATGTGAATGAAGGCATCGTCGGGTTGTGAGTTGAGACATTCCTGTGAGACGAATCCCATGACAAAGCTCTTGTGTTCCCTCGCGGCCTCGACGCAGGCTTGCGTGTACTCCTTGTTCATAAAGTTGCCCTGGCTGGACATTTGTGCCAGGATAAGCAGACCCCTCTCGATCGGCGCCTCCTCGATACCGGGAAATACTGCCTCGTCGCCCTCGGGGATCGTCTTGACAAGACGTGGTGAATCGGCCGACTCGTACTGCTGCGTGACCGTCGTGGTCGAGACGATACTACCCTTACGACCGTTGTCGGCTCGAGGCGGTTCCGCGTGGTCGTTTTGGTTCTCGGCATCTGAGCGTTCGCTGTCCTCGTCCAACTGGCTGGCCGTGGGAGTTCCGATGCTGATCGACGTCTTGACCTCGTAGTGGTATCGCTCGAGCCATCTGGCGGCAGCGTTGGACAGGGACGTGACCGAAGCCTTGCCGGGGACCATGTTGACGTTGACGATGTGTGCCCACTCGATGATGCGCGCGGCACCGCTGGTGTATTGAAGCTCGACCGTGTTACCAATGTCGCCAAACTTGCGATCCTCAAAGATAAGGAAGCCGTGCTTGCGAGCTAGAGCGGCGAGCCTCGCGCCGGTTCCCGTCTTGGGGTCAAAGTCCCAGCCGGAGACCATGTCATGATGGGTCTTGAGGACGACGATGGAGGGGCCAATCTTGTCGGCAAAGTAGAGGAGCTCGCGGGCGGTTGCGACATCGGCGCTGAGGCAAAGATTCGAGGCCTTGAGGTCCATGAGCTTGAAGAGGTGTCGGTTGAGAGGATGAGTGGCCGTCTCAGACCGACTGGCGAAGGTCGCCTTGAGCGACGGATGCGACGACATGATGCGACCGTATGTGTGATGCGAGTAGATGAGATTGAAGAGTGAGGAGGTGTGCAGAGAAGACGGGGAAAAGGCAGAGCAAGGACAAGCTGCACTCGAGGATATACACTATGTCGGCCTCGAAATTGCAACTCCTTGCTTGGCCTCGACCTCGCGCAACTCGGACGGATGACCTGGACGGACGATCTGGCGCAAGTGGCGGAATTTGTGGAGGGGAAACTGGGGAATTTGGGCACGAAGACGAGAAGCCACAGATAGGAACAAGGGGAGTAGATCTAATTGGCTTTTGTCCGAGAGTTGTTGTATGAGAATCACGATCGGTGTGAGGGATCGACCGATAGAGTCGGGAAGAAGGAAGAGGAAGAAGAAGAAGAAGAGAGGAGGAGAGGAGAGGTAAAGGTCAAGTGGAAGGTGAAGGATTTATGAGAAGGAAAGGTCAAGGCCAGGACAAGTCAAGTCAAGTCAAGTCGAGGACGGAGCAAGTCGAGAGAAGAGAAGGAGCGACAAGACAAGGCGGCAGGACGGACGGGAACGACGCTGGTGAAAAGTGAAAAGTGACGATCCACAGCTCCAAGGGACCGGCCGGCTACGAGCGACAAGGCTAGAGACTAGACAGGTAGAGGCTAGCTAGCCGGAGAGCTGGAGGGCCAGAAAGAGGCCAAGGAGAGAAACTGCCCGGCAAGCCAAAGTCCCCGCCGAGAAGCAAGTCGCCCCGAGGCTCAAACGCATGTACTTGTACTGTACGTAGCGCTGCGTCCCTAATGTAGGGCCAGGGATTCGATTCGAGGTGCAGTGGATGGATGGGAGTGGAGGGCAGGGATTGCGCTTTTAGAGCTTGTGTGCCTTAAAAAGAGGCGGACGATTATGGGCTAGGCGCAGGGACCGGGGGTTGACAGAGGCGAGCGAAACGAAGGATGGAGGGGGGGAAGAGCCCAAGAAATGATGAATCGGGGCTTGAGGATGCTGTTTGGGGTGGCTTGCGGTGCTGCGATGGATGCGTTGTGCTGTGTTGTGCTTGTGCGAAGCTTGGCTTGGCTTGCTGCGAGGTTGTATGGTCCGAGGGGCAAAGAGGCGGCGATCCCAGAATCTGAAGCCAGGGGAATGAGCCACAGTCGTAGCGTGGATATACTAGCCCGGGACCTGGGGTTACTACGTCGTGAGGGCAGGTCAAGGAGGGTTGTCTAGGGCCTAGAGAATGAGCCGGAAGTCGTCTGGTGTAAGAGAGAGGAACAGTAGCAAGGAAATTGCTCCGAGAGAGGAGCGAAATGAACAAGTTGCTGGCGTTGCTGGCACTCTGTCTAGGCATGGTACTTCGTATCAGTCAGTTCTCTAGATGTGACCAAAACTGCCGAAACCAACAAAAATTTCAAAAGCCCTAACGTAGGTCGTTGACCGTGTCTGTTTATTGCTTTGCCTCCTGCGTTATGCCCCTCCATGCCCCATAATGGTCCATCATGCCCGCAGAACAAAGACCCTGCCCACCAGTGACGTGTGTCGTGGGGCGGCAACCCAAGTTAAGGCAAGGTGAACGAGAGGTGCCGAGTTTTTTCTGGAGGCGGGAAGCTTGTTGATGACACCGGGAAAGGTTAAGTCGAGTTGAGCTGAAATCCCATCTCATGATGCGCCTCGAGGGGGAGGCTTGAGCAAAGGAGGAGATTGAGCTACCTAGTACCTCCCGGTCGAGCATGATGGGATCAAGCTCCCATAGATCCTTGGTAAATGGAGGGGGATCAGCACCAGAGACAAGAGGGGCTCCGGGATATCCACAGAGGCGTCTATCAGCAGGTCAAGGGCCCTTCATCCACAACGGGCCTATCCACTGAGGCGACTCTGGGCAGCTGGGGAGCCCCAGAAGGCTTTTGAGTGGTGGCATCTGATATCCAGTTGGGTAACACGGCATCTCCTCGCCAGTCCAAACGGGACGAGACAGAGTCTGAATCGAGAGTCGACCCGAGACAGAAGCTCTTCTCAGGTCAAGACTGAGACGCGTAAATGGACGACCCGGGGTGTCCACTGAAGTAAAGCCAGCCGCCGACATGGCACAACAGGGGCCTGACCATCCTTGGACGCGCGCTCCCTCGCTCGCTCGCTGCCGGTCAAGTAGCCCTGGGAGCGGAGCCCTGACCACGGCGGCACCATCCCAAGCCATCTTCGACCATCCGGACGAGATGAGACGACGAGACGGGACGAGACCGGCCAATGCCCATATCCTCGGGCTTGGTACTGCCACTAGCGGGGCCGGCAACGTAGCACCGTGACCCCAATTATAGGACAGGGAAACATTTTGCGGACGAGAGGATATCTATTAAGGATCACCCAACAAAATCTTTTGACTCTTGTTCGTCGTCGCCTCGAGTTTAAGAGTTTGGAGACGGAGCAGCCGGCAGAGCAAACTGCAGCACATCCCAAGCCAGGGAAAACTAGCGCGGCCGGTGACATTCCCTGATGCAAGGCACAAAGGCCGCGGCCAACAACCTTTAACCATACGGCAAGCACCCTTTTTTTTTTCCCCTCCTCGCGGGGAGGGGGGAACAAGCTGTGGCTCTTAGCACTGGAGGTTCAAACGGCCTTAGCTTCCCTCGGGCCAACCACCACCACCAATCTTGCCCGGGATATCGTGTCACGGGCATGAGCTTGACGAGCTCTCGACTGCTAATACTAATGCTGCTGTCCGCTGCGGGCGGGCTTGGGCCTGTTGAGAGATCGTCGCCCGGGTTCCGGATCCGCCATCCCCAGACTTTCTTTCCTCTCTTGACCCTTGCTGATTACCTGAGACATGAGAGAAGCGGTTCACCGGCGACATGATTGATCCCGGTTCGAGAGATATGCAGGCTTAATCAGGCCATCGCTGGAAGAGCTGTTTGGGTAAGGGGTCCTCCTTTCAGAACTGCCCTTTCTCGATGTCACCATCCCGTTGCGAAAGCTTGTCTTGTCGGCTATCCCGCAAAATCCCTCTCCACTCCCCGGCGCCCCCGAGCTTGAGGTTTAGCTCTCTTGGGCCCTGTCCAGGGAAAGCGAGGGGTGTCATGTAGTCGAGGAAGAATCTACCTTTCTCGATCCGGCTGCATTCGCTTATGTATAGGCTCTCGCTTGCTTGCTTGTCCACGCGTTCAACTTGCGCGTCAAATAGCTTCCGTGTAAATGACTTGGAGCCGCTTACACACTTCCACCAACCGGGACTTGACGATGCCGAGAGATGGCATCGAGCCAGGCGTCGGTTGATGTAGTCTAGCTACCTAGTAGCTTCATCGCCTCGATACGAGATTAGCCCTTGACCTCTGCTAGTTGATCGATCTGCCTGCTTAGCTGCTGTAGCTGGGCACTTTACGCGGGATATCGAGTGGTGAGGGGCAAGGCAAGGGAAGGTCATGGGAGTGGCTTGAATTGAGTTTGCGCGACGAGTGTGCTAAAGACGGCAAACCCCACGACACGTCAGGCTTCGTCCTTTTGATATTGCATTCATTAAGTGGTTATCTGCCGTGGTTTGTCTGGGCAGGCAAGCGAGCGAACGATGAATGAGTTGGTGCACGAGGCTTGGCTTGGACGGTGAGGACGGCATCTCATGGAGGGAGCCAAGCCATGGTAATCTCGCGGATGACGTACATGTCGTCCTATGGCTTTGTTGGAGGGCAACAACAACTGTTCTCAGGTGCCTGATTCGGTGATTTCGCGAGAATGTGTATATGAACTTGGATATTGGTATCCGAGTTGTGTGTAGAAACTTTGTCGTTGCCTCGAGACTGGATGTCGTTGCCTCACTCGAAGTTTGTTCCATCCAATGAGACAGGCCAGCAGAATGTACCAGCAAACCCAACGTGGAAGTCCTCGGAGACAGACTCTGACAGTACATAAACGGGTACGAAATTCTGTGTGAACAAGTTTTGCTGATGAACTGCCGCACTCACTTACGTGTCCCATAATTGCGTACATGATCAGGCATGCACCAGACCATGCGCGCAATCTGTGACACCGAGGTCCATAGTTATCATCCCGTCGCGGCTATTGCGTCGCGTTGCATGAGAGCGCAGAGGAGTCATGATAGCCTCTCTTATCTCCTACCAGATGGCCGCTAATGCACATCAAGCGGATGATCAGCCTCTTGTGTCTCCCTATCTCTCGCCAGCACGCACAATGCGACGTCAGGGCTAGCCTGGCAGCTAAGCGGCCCAGTCGACCAAGTCACGGCGCGCAGCTTGGCAACGTGTGTTGTCAAGTTTGAGACTGCGAAACTGCCCGCTTTGTCATCAGAACCTCGGCGGCCCGTCTCTCGACCGCCAGTGCGAATCGTACGTGCTGGAGCGTGAGGTGAGTGAGTTGCACGCTGGCATCTTGACAGAAATCAGCCTCTCTGGTGGAGAAGGCCGCGCTGGCCCTGTCTGACAATTTGCCTCGAGCGGATCAATTCAGGGGATTTCGTGGTTGGGCGGGTGTTGATTTTCAACTGTCGCCAAGTTTTACTACACATTAAATTATCACCATATTAAATAAAATCCACACACACTGAAGCTCTAAACGGCCCGCTAGCGTGCCCGAGCCTACCGAAAAAGCCCCTGCCACTCTTGGCAGAAGCATCCCATTCCATCAATCCATCCAATCCATCCAGTGGGAAAAGGGAGCCTCTAGAGGACGAGTACCTACCGCCTTCCGCTGTCATCACTCTAGAACCTTGCCCGACTTTTTTGGTTCCCTCTTCTGTTTTTTTCTAACTTCTCATCCGCTCCTTTGCTCCTCAACGAGTCTGATTCTTTACCGCGCGCTGCTTCCCTATATCTTGACAGCCCTGACGATAGCTTCAACAGCGCCAAGCTACCCCTGCCCCTTTCGCAACCAGTCTCACCACTATCCGTATCTCGACAAAGGTGGTCGTCAGCGGACGATAAGCCACAACCGTTATCGCGACTCCTCCAAACCATCTCCGCGCAGTCTTCAGCTTCAGACATCATGAGCCCGCGAACCCGACGACAGGCCGCCAAGGCTGGCAGCTCTTCTTCTTCTGACTCGGAGCGCGATGTCAAGGCCAACGGCTCCAGCAACACCAACGGCAACGGCGCTGCCCACGGCGCTCCGGATGCTTCGGACAGTGCCCCTCGCGAGAACATCTTCCTCTTCTGGCCCAACCTGATCGGTATGACAAGCTGTGATGTCGCCAAAGGTTTCTTCTCGTCGCTGACACAACCCCTCCAGGCTACGCGCGAATCGTCCTCGCTATCGCATCCCTCTACTACATGCCCCTCCATCCTCGCACGTGCTCGTTCCTCTACAGTGTCTCGTGTCTCCTCGACGCCCTCGATGGCTACGTCGCGCGCATCTACGAACAGTCGACTCGCTTCGGCGCCGTCCTCGACATGGTGACGGATCGCTGCACCACGGCCTGTCTCATTGTCTTCCTCTCCTCCGCCTTCCCTCGATGGGCCATCGTCTTCCAGGGTCTGATTGCCCTTGATCTCGCCAGCCACTACATGCACATGTATGCCACCCTTGTTGTCTCGGGCACCGATTCGAGCCACAAGAACATCGATGCCAGCCAGAACTGGCTTCTCAGCCTCTACTATACCAACAAGGTGCGCCAACCCCTCATTCGTCCGCAATTCGCCCTCAGGGTAACTAACATCTTTTAGAACGTCCTCTTTGCCCTTTGCGCCCTCAACGAGCTGTTCTTCATTGCGCTCTACCTCCTCTGCTTCTCGTCTCCTCTCGTCTCCCCCTACCTGATCAAGCCCGTCAAGGAGGTCGGCGCCGAGCTCCAGGCCGGTGCCCAGGTCAACACGTCGATTCTGGAGCAGATCTTCCCTGATCCCTTCAGCCCTGCCGCTCTCGAACTGGCCCGAGCCAACAAGATGGACTCCACCGTCCCCTGGATCATTGCTGGCGTCAGCTTCCCTTTCATGTTCATCAAGCAGTTCATCAACATCGTTCAGCTCGTCAACGCGAGCCAAGGACTGGCTGAGATCGATATCAAGACCCGCAAGGAGAAGGGCCTTCCCCGACCCAAGGCCAAGAAGGCTTAAATTCGACGAAACTTTCTATAGCCCCTCGGGATAACTGTTTTAATGATTTTGGCCACGGCTATCGACTGGGATGGTGAACCCAGTCCCTTGCTGGCGACCTTTCGACCTTTCTCACTGTCTATCAACTTCTGACTGACGGGAACTGGCTTATCGGCCTGTTTTCTCAGCCATTTCAACAACGCCCTGTCTCGACAAGGCGCAATCTCTAGGGAAGACTTATGGGGGACATTATACGAGCCCCCCGGACCTGCATGACTCGGCGTAAGAGGTACGGATTTGATGATTCCAACCTCGGAAGGGAGGTGAATTACTGGGTTAAGGGGGAATGCAGTGTCCTCTCCAAAGGAGGAGGAGGAGGGAAAATCGCTGATTGATTGTTGGAGGAGATAATCACGGAAATCTTTCTCACTGGGATTTAGCGGGTGCACGTTTAGACTTCGTTGTACACATACCTTTTTTCTCTTGAGGGTATTCCCTTTTCTTTGTTTTGTTGTTTCTTTTTCTATATCTTCTTAATTGTAGACGGATGTCAGATACACACTCGCTGGAATTGAACGAGACTTACAACTTCATTCTTTGAAAAGTCTTACCTAACTCGAATATATGAAGTGCTCAGCTTCACAGCCTAGCTTCACGCAAACGTTAGTGTTAGAGAGGCACAAGTCTAAGTGAACAAACATTGCCAAGATAGCGAAGGATTAAATTGACGGTATGGTCTAGCCAAAGTGAAAGAATCAACAAGATGGTATATTCAAACTCAAATCATGACATCAAACTCTCGTGGTAGCAACTCCAATCGCTCCCACGAATTTTCCTCTCAACCAGTCCATCGGTCAATTCCCTGCCGAAGCGCTCGCCGTGGCAGTAGTTCCTTGAGGACCCTTCTGCACGGGATGCGAGTCACCAGAGTCGCTACCGTCGACAATGCCGGCGCCGAGGGTGCCAGGAGTGGCATCCTCAGGGGCCTTGGCGAAACCGTACCAGGCGACGACGGCCACACCGAGGATACCGCAGATGCAGCTGAAGACGAGGGCGACGATGCCGCGGGGAGTGAAGCTACGATGAAGCGTTAATGGAATGTCTCTTACAATATGAAGATCGAGAATAGATGTCAGGAAACTTACCCAGAGGGGAGGGGTCTGGAAGGCTTGTTCTCGCCAGTGAGGTCAAGGTAGTCGGCCGTGTTGGCAGCAGCATTACCCTTGGTGGCCATGTTGGCGGCGGCGCAGGCGTCGAGGTGATTCTTGGGGATCTCAATGGTCTTCTGGAGGGTAAGGGGATCCTCGACAAAGGTGGCGATGAGACCGGAGATGACGTGCCACTCGATGTGGCAATGGAAGAGCCAGACACCTGTTAGAAGTTGGTTAGAAACTGATCTTTCATATGGCTGGGGGGGGGTCTCACCTGGGTTGTCGGCCTTGAAGCGCATGACAATGTTGCCGTTGGGGTAGATGACGAGGGTATCACGGCGCATGGGAGTGTCGGGAAGATCCTTATCGGGGACCTTGGTGTCTGCCCAAATACCAGCCTCTTCCTCGGAGCGGAAGACAGCCTGGAAGGCGTGTCCGTGGAGATGGAAGGGGTGGCGGCCCGAGTCGAGGTTGTTGACGACTAGCTGGACGATCTCGTTCTTCTTGAGGACCACAGAGTTGGTGTAGCTGCCGTAGATGGTGGGGTTGGTAGCATCTTCACCAGCGTTGAGGACCGTGTACAGCGTAGGAACCTTGGCGCCGGTGTAGGTGATGTTGTTGAAGAAGGCGTAGTTCTTGCCGTCCCGGAGGTTGTCCATCATGACATCGAGGGTCACCTCGTGGTCGGGCTCTCCGAGGAGATCCATCTTGTCGTAGGGGACGAGAGTCATGTCGTCAAAGGGATCGAGGGTGTCGACAGTGGCAGCCTCGGGCTTGTCCTTGGAGTCGTCGTACACGAGCCAGCCAGTGGCATTGTAGTTGAGGTCGTCGGGAAGGACATCAAAGAGGGTCTAAGAGAGTGAGGATGAGTATTTGCTAGATGATACTGCAGGTTTTGGGTTACTTACGGTATCCATGCTTGCGACGATGGGGAAATTCTTGGAGGTGTCCTTCTTGGTGGTGAGAAGGAAGCTCACACGCTGAGCAGCAGAGATGTAGATCATCTCAGCCTCAGCAGCCTCGGTGTAGACACCGTCGACCTCAACAATGCGCATCTTGTGGCCCTCGAACCAGAGGTACTGACCAGCGAAGGCACCCATGTTGATGGTTCGGAACAGGTAGGTCGTGTCGGGCTTGACGGACAGGGTGTAGTTGGTGGTCTCGTTCATGAGGGCGTTCTGAGGAACGGGCTCGGCACCGGAGGGGTTGGACTTTGCCATGAACTGGGGAATGAGAGTCTGCATCTCCTCATGATACCAGTCGGAGAGGGTGAAGATGAGCTCCTCGTCATAGTCATCCTTGTAGGGGAACTTCTTGTCATGGACAATGAAGGGAGCGCGCAGGCCGTCGGGGTATTGAGCGCTGGTGTGCGAGTGGTACCAGTAGGTTCCGGGCTGGTCAACCTTTGGAAGCTGTTAGTCCACCGAATGAAGCAATTGATTGAATCTGAAGTTGTCTTACTGTAAAGTTGTAGGTAAAGGTTGTGCCAGGGGTAATAGGGCATTGAACCACACCAGCAGGGCCATCCATGTGGTTGCTTCCGTTCATGTAGAGGCCGTGGAAATGCAGCGAGGTGGACTGGTTGCCCAGGTTGTTGTGGGCGTTGATGATGACCCTGTCACCAATGTCGACCTCGATACGAGGAATAGGCCACTTGCCGTTGATTCCAATAACTGGACGCTCGTAGGCACCGTCAGGGTTTCCTCTGACCCAGCCAATGTCGAAGTCATATTTCCTCGTGACAGCGGCAGCCAGCTGAGGGAGCGCAAGCAGCGAGGCCGCTGCGTAGGGGAGAGAGTTGAAGAGCATTGTGAAGGAATGGAGAGTAACGCAAGTTACCTCGAGCTCATCAACACACAAGGAGGGAAGAGGGTATCAAGGATAGGAAGATGGGATGGAGAGGGGAGGAGGATGAAGAGGAGATAAGCTCAAGAATGCAGTTATTAGAGCTTGCAGACGGGAGGCAACACAAGATGGTGTCCCACAGTTCGTCCGTCCACCGTGGATCGGAACTTGAGGCAAGCAACGTACAAGGCGGAATGGATTAGATGGGGGTCGCGGAATAAGAGGACGACGATGGGATGATCAGCTCACGAGCATGGGGAAATGGATGCAGCATCCCATCAATGATGCAGAGAATGCGTGGGTGATGTTGTACCGGGCACACGAGAGGAGAGATTGATAAATAATAATAGCAGACGCCGAGTCAAGCGCCCAATTGAGCTGTCTGCGGCACGGTGATCCATCCCTCCATCCATGTCTGAGGAGCTATACCCACGCGCGGGTGGGCGTATGCGAACGAGTAGCAGGGAAGCGATGCCAGGAGCAAAGCAAGCGCACGCAGAAGAATTGGAGCGGCGCATGATGGATTCAAACTGAGAAGGCGATGGGCCGGCCGTGGGCCATGAGCCGATCGAGAGCTTGAGGTGAGTGAACCACGACGGCGGAATCGAGAGCTAGCCCAGTCTAGGCTGGCTTAACTGGACTGACCCTCCATTAGCTTGGAGATGGATAAGATGAGCAGCTGTTGGTCCATTGTGGCTTGAGAGAGCCATGCATTGGACGGTGTAAGTGGTTGGTGTTTTGTTGGAGGAGCTGAGTTTTCGGTAAGTCGGCTAGGTCCAGTTGTAGCTAGAACCTGCCTAGTCCTAGACGGTCAAGGTGGTCCCACCTTCCGCTTCTTCATCTTATCAATCGCAACCCTTTTTTTCCTCGTGTTCCCCTCCGACTCTTGTTCATGGGCTAGCCCAGACTTTTTGATCAGAGTTGAAAAGTTCCGCTTACAGTGCGTCCCAGGTGTGGTGCCACCCTTTACCGGCACCGACACAGAAACTTGCATGGATTCTCGCATGGGCGCCAAACGAAAAGAAGCTTGGGCTGAAGCTTGTCCCGACCCTGGCCCTTGATCATGATGCTAATCCTCGTCGATGGAGCTTTCTCTGCCGTGGGGACCCTGCAGTCGCCTCAAGTATCCCGTGCCAAGACGGCTCACCCGCAATCATCAACGTGCAGAGTCTCGGCGATCGGGTCTCGGCCGTGGGTTTCTGTTACCTACTCTTGAGGGTAGACATCGCGCATGGATCGACAGGCGACATTGACGACGAGGGGGCTCTTCTCAAGACTCATCACAACGAGACCAATTCCGCACTTTGAGATAGGCCCAGGAGGCGCCTGAAAAAAGAGGGTCTCACGGCACGTCAAAGCCGAGCTGGACACACCTCATCCCCGTCCCTGCCCAGCCACAAGTTCGCGGTGCATTCGATAAACGACCCTGGGTGGACCCCCATCAACGGTCGAGAAGCCAATCCATGAGCGTCTAGAGGGATGAGTGGTCTGACAGACGAGACCTGCTGCGTATGTCCGAGACAGAGAAGGACATGTCCTACGGTCTGGCCTGCTGGCGTTTCGATCGTGCTTCAATGGCGGCGGAATGTTTGATGTTTGATCATCAGGTCTAGATCAGATAATCGCAGAGATAATCAGTATCTGATGATCTGATAACCTTGATTCCAAAAGCTTTGATCTTGATCACAAGAGGCCGAGAAGAAAAAAAAACATCACCATCATGACAGCCTCGGCAGAAGAGGCCCGTGAATGTTGTCTGCCTGCCTGTCGGCCGCCCGTGTCTCCATCAAGCCGGGATCCTCCTGTGACTGCAGCTGAACTGAACTGAACTGAACTGCCGCCAACACCCACGGATTCATCTTGTTTGACGTAACCGCAAGAGCCGCAGCATCATCAATCCCATATTTGCCTCCTTTGACGATTCATACGAGATGCTTCATTAGGAAAGAGGATCAAGAAGGAAAAAAAAAGACAACATCAAACCCCCATCCTGCCAGAACCCCAAACTAAATTAGAGGCACCGCTAGACTTACACGCACGAGGATGGATATCCCTTGATTCCCTCGCTCGCCCGAGGAAGGGAAGCCAGCCATGCATTGTGGGGTAGAGGCTGCTTTCTCGCCAGGGTCCTCTAGTCAATTGGACGCCATGTAGCCATCCACGGTTTCAACATTGTCGCATGACTTTGTTGCTGTCGATCGCAACTCGTGCCATGCCTCTATTCAGCATCCTTGTCTGGTTTTACACTGACCGAGCTCCTCCGAGGAAATCCGATATCAATCAATCTACGAAAATGAATCCGAGAATAGAAGAAAAAGTGAGCTCACAATCTCAAATGCCCACGGTCCGCTTCGAGATGTGTCGGAGCTGTAAGCGAAAATCACCTGTCTTGTGCATCTCCACAGACCACAGTCGAGATGCCTCACCTACTCTACCGTACTCAACCACCACCACCAACACCAACACAAACCGAATAAGCCGCAACGCCATCTGCGAGAAATCTAGGGCATCCACTCACATCCTGTCAGTAGCAATCGAATAAACACACGCCCCCCTTCTCTACACAAGCAGAAAGAAACATCCCACGTCACGGCAATTCCTTGCCGAACCTCGACTGCTAGCAACAAGCCACAGACCCCATCAGCAACCCCCCAGCTGAGCCTTTTGATCGCCCGTTTTTGCACCCCAAATGCATGGATCGAGGGGGCCAACCGGTCCTCGGGGATCCGACGCAATGGAGCCCTTTTCGCTTCTCTCGTTTCTTGTCCTGCCATGTGGTTCTCAAGATTTGCAAACTTGCCGTATTAGCTAGCGTAGCCTACGAGTAAATACCACGGTCCGTGGCTCTTCTTCTTGCTCGGTTTCCTTTCCACCCCCTCCCTTACTTTAGGACGAACCGATCCCAGGTTTATCTAATCCGTCCCCGTCGGCCGTGAATACAGTCCATGATCCTTTATCAGATCAAGCTCGCCGCTACCTCGCGCCGCTAGTTTCAAGCCCTCACACCCAAAAAAGGACCAGGTGTAACCCATTGCCACATCTCGTTGCCCTCTTCTTATCGTCCTTTCAAACCCTCCTCCCCTCTGAGCTGGACTCTCCCCTCATCTTGACTCTGTAGTCCTCAGAAAAAATCCCATCATCATGGCCGTCGACGTCTTTGCGGTTCCCGTCTTCCTCGTCGTCTTCAGAGAGACTCTCGAGACCGTCATCATCGTCTCGGTCCTGCTTGCTTTCCTCAAGCAGACCCTCGACGGTCCCAATGGCGATATCAAGGTGTACAAGCAGCTTAGACGCCAGGTAAGCCACCACTCCTCCACCCTTCCACAACTCATGATACTAACACAGCTCGTAGGTCTGGCTCGGCACCGGTATAGGCTTCTTCATCTGCATGATCGTTGCCGCCGCTCTCATCGGCGTCTTCTACACCGTTGGCAGCAACTCGTGGGAGAAGCACGAGTACTACTACGAGGGCGCCTTCTCCCTCTTCGCCTCCCTTATTATCTCCGTCATGGGCGCTGCTCTGCTCCGTGTCGGTAAGATGCAGGCCAAGTGGCGCATCAAGCTCGCCAAGGCCCTCGAGTCCCCCCTCAAGGCTGGCTCCAAGGGCTGGTTCAAGAAGTCGCTCGAGAAGTACGCCATGTTCGTCCTTCCCTTCATCACAGTCCTGCGTGAGGGTATCGAGGCTGTCGTCTTCGTTGCTGGTGTGTCTTTCTCCGCCTCGGCCAAGTCCATCCCCCTGCCCACCGTCGTCGGCCTCATTGCTGGCTGCTTCGTTGGTTACGTTCTGTACAAGTAAGTTTGCTTCCCTATCTTCAACCGCCTTCAAGTACTGACTGCTTCAGGGGTGGTTCGAGCACCAAGCTCCAGCTCTTCCTCGTGGTTTCGACCTGCCTTCTGTACCTCGTCGGTGCTGGTCTCTTCTCCCGCTCCGTCTGGGCCTTCGAGATGGCCAAGTGGAACGAGTACATTGGCGGCGAGGCTGATGAGTTTGGCAATGGCCCTGGCTCATATGATATCGACCAGAGTGTCTGGCACGTCAACGTAAGATAACTCTCCCCCCACCTTGACTCTCTCCCTTCTGACTCTTTCAAGTGCTGTGCCTCTACCGATACCATCCAGAACGGCTGGAGCATCTTCAACGCCATCCTGGGCTGGACTAACTCGGCCACTTATGGCTCTGTCATCTCGTACAACCTGTACTGGATCTGCGTCATGCTCGGTTTCGTCGTCATGCGGTTCCACGAGACCCACGGCCGCTGGCCCTTCATGAAGGCCAAGGCCCCTGCTGCCGCTGTCAACGATACCGAGAGCCATGCCAGCTCTACCGTTCCCAAGAACATCCCCGCCGAGAAGACCACCACCGTAGGATCGGCGTAAGGAGGAAGACGAAAGTGACAAATTGAAGGGCACCTAGCGTGTAATCATGTGCGATTCGGTTCGCCTTCTCTATTCTTCATGAGTTCATCTCAGTCTATTTATCAAAACACGCAACAACAAGCAAGTCTTGTTTTCCTCTTGATCAACTCTCAGGGGTCCAGTCCCACTCTTCAGCCGTGAACATGGCCTTGGCCATACGGTCCACGTAGAATGCTCCCTCATGTCGTAGTCTTTGGTCGTTTGCAAGGGCCCTCGTGAATGCGAATCTTTTGGGCGGTGCATCGTTGTTAGAGGTTTGGTCTTGCAAGGGCACCCATGAGGTTTCGGCTCGTTGCTTCTTCCAACTCGCATAGGATATTGGAACGACATTGGCCGATAACATTGAGCGCATGTATCCCACGATGGGCTCGAGCCGTACCCGCAGCCCACAGTTAGTGTGGTGCTTGTCGACTTGGTAACTGGGACACTGCTGAAGCGTTGATAACAGTTCCTCAATCTCGATCATAGCTGTGTCGGGAACTGTATTCAGTGATGCTGGGCTGTAGTCAACCAGGAATAGCAAATTCTTGCCAACCAAGAACTTGAGCATCTGGCCGAGCTGAAACGAGTCACATGCCGCGCTGGAATCATATCCAAGCTTGCACTGCCTCTCGCGAGATGAAAACAATGCGAGAAAGTGACGTTGAACAGAAGCGATGGTGTTGAGTATACACTCACGCCGGAATCGAAGCTCCTCTGCTCATAATTAGTCCTTTACTCTCTTAAACCCCGTTCCACCGAGTCTGAGGCTTACCTTCTATACCATCTGGCAAGTTCCACCAAGCAGCAGGCAGATCCGCTTCAGGGTCATGGAATTCGCTCCATAGAGTCGATCCCCGCATGATCAGCTCTCGGGTCGACTGCTGTAGGCGCATGGGCTGTCCCAACAGCCAAGCAACAAGAATCTTCTGGCGAAGCACTTGCTCCGTGTCTGTAGACTTCCCGTCCTCGCTCCGCAGAGGCTTGTTGGACGTCAAAGGCCACTTGAACTTGAGTTCCGTGTTCAAAACGCGGGCCACAGCTGCCACGCAGTCGAACCGATCCGCAACGATGGCCAAAGTCGTGACATATGACATGGTACCACGGCTCGTCTTCGGGGGCTTTTGGTGAATAATGTTTAAAATATCTTCCATGGCATTCTCCCGACCTGCCGCCTGAGTGGCATCATCATCATCCGTGATGGGAATCCAGGGTAGATCCTGGATGTCTGCCTCCCCTGGTTTGATCTTCAGCTGCGCAAGCCTCTCATGGGCATCCGATATAATCCTGGCTTCTCGGAACTGCGAATTCGAGAGCAGGTTGGAAAAGTACTTGGAATGCTTCTTCAGGACCGCCAGGCTGACACGATATGCCACCCGAACCTTTGACTTCAGATCCGAAGGCTTGGGAGGTTGAGTCCCGGCCTTTCTGCTAGCGGCAATGGCAGCTTTGCGAGACTTTTTGAGAGTGCTGATAGAAGTCTCAAAGGTCACATCCAGAACGATGTCTCCGGCAGCATCGACATCGACTGTCCGGGGAAGATCTCTCTTAGAAGCTTCGGACCCGTCCGCCTCGGCGGGTGCTGCAGTGCCGGACTCGCCCATTTGCCAGGTGATGGGTATTTTTCGACATGAGCGATGTCAGCCTGTTTTGAGGCGTGGGAGTGTATAGACCGGAGGGCACAACAGCTGTAGCTGAACGAAGCCTCGCCGTGATAAAACTGATGAAATTGATAAAGATGCTGGCGGTCGAATGACGTTTCTTCACTCTGCCAGCAGGTACGTATCCGTTGTACCTACCGCCTTTCCAGCGCCAGGGGATCGGAGCCTATAGGACAGTGACGCACTAAAGTCAAGGACTGTGCGCCCGCAAGTCGTTAATTTTAGCGGTTGCAACGGGGTATCGGCCCCTGAAATCCCGACGTGGCCCCCGCCAAATTGGCCTGGAGCATGGCAACTCTGTTCTCTGGTTGGCTAGATACTCAATCCCGAAGAGCGATCCCGGCCGGGACGGCTCCACTCTGGAAATCGTTGTCCATCCATCATCGTCACTTTTCAACAACCAACAAACAGGGCTGAGCCAGATCTTGCACCTTTCTTTGCCAACTCGTCCGTGCAACGACGGGTGCCTCGACGAAGCTCTTGCGATTCACTCAGGAGCAGAAAACACCAACGCCATCATTGCCTCGCTGGCATCTTCACCCCAATCCAGAGCTGGCACCTTCTCCGCGCCCTCTCAACAACCTCCGTCCTGAGCCGCCGATATCCTCTCGTCACCCCCTGTTACCCTCCGCTAACGCAGCCCGACGCTCAGCAACTCGCCCCATGGCTCTGCAGACAGCAACCTGCACAGCGCTCCGGTTTTCCAAGGGACCCTGATGATCGAAGACTGGCAATTCCAGGCACTCTTCTTCGACAATGGCTCCATTTACACATCCTGCCACGACCCCTGCGATCCGGCTTCTTAGGTCCACGTCCACTGGCCACACCCCGAATTGCGTCAATATCCGACTGTTCAGCTGCAATGGCAGGACCAACGCGCTGCGCCGGTTACACAATCTGCCTGGAACGAGCAATTGCTCGCGATTCTCTGCGGCATATTCGACGTGGGCGACTTCATCCGAGGGATCAGGACATCTCCGGTCTAAGCGCCCGAAACTACACCCAGGCCGAATATCCCCGTCGTTCGCCGAGATAGAATCGCGACGAGAATTCCACACATACTTCGTAACACATCTCCCTTCCTCGTCGGTTCATCCCGACTCTCGCATCCGAGGGCCTGGTCACAAGCTGCCTCGCGATGCCTCGACCCCTCACACTCCGAGCCCCGGGTCGGCCCCCGCCGTCTCCCCGCCCTATATCCCGTCAACCCGAGACTTGACTGTGGTGCGCATTCCAATGCGCCGAGCGAAACATCACTTGGGAGTTGCGACGGCTCGGGGAAGTCGTCCATATAATGAGGATAGAGACCAGGCTGGCACCATCAGCCTTCCAGCCTTTGCCAAGAGGGCGCCTAGGAGCGTCCAGCAGAAGCCCGGAGAAGCAACAGCAGCCGACAGCGCTTGGGGAGACCCTCAGATCTTCTACTTTGGTGTATTTGACGGTCATGGGGGAGTTCAATGCGCTGATTTTGTCCGCGACGAACTGCCCGGCTATATCGAGAGGGCATCGGAGGAATTCGGCTTGCAGAGCAGTTTGCGCAAGAAGAAGCCAGGTCGGGAGAACACCATTCACAACCACCACCATGACCATAAGCATAAGGCGCGATTATCAAAACCACCAGCAACCAAGAAGGAGGCTCTTGATGCGGTTCACATGAAAGGACCCGAGGAAGTCAAAAAAGATGTCAAGAGGACCGATCCCCAGTATGATAGTCTCTCTGACAAGCCCATACACGGAGAACCAATGCACAGCGCAACTTCGCCGCCTGCTGAGGTCTCGGATCTTTCAAAAGCCATCCGAATGGAAAAGAATCTGGTCAAGGAGTACAGGGATACCATCGGCGGCTACTTTAGGCGTTTTCACCCGGAGCACTTTGTGCTATCAAGGGAAAACCCGGGGGAAGGGCACAAGATCACGATAGAGTCGGTTCTCACATATGCCTTCTTGCGAGCCGATCTCGACTTTGTGTCAGCTCAGGCGCAAAAGGCAGACCCCGACGATTCGAGGGTGGGAGACACACCTCTGAACAATGACGAGGTCTTTGGTAGCCCTGCGATACCGACTGGACACGACATTGGGGGCCCTACACGCTTCAAGGGGGGTTCTACAGCCTCGATCGCTCTCATCTCTACACCTACTCCTGCTCCTTTCTGGCATCCTGCTGCGCAGTCTACACTGCTCTGTGCCCACGTCGGCGACAGCCGTATCTTGCTCTGCGATACTGCTACCGGCCTCGCTCAGCCCCTGACGTCGGATCATCACCCTAGCAGCCCAACAGAAAGTCGTCGGTTGCGACGTTACGCGCCGGCCGGGTCGATGGTCTCGGGCGATAGCTTCGGCGAGGAGCGCATCGCCGGCCTGGCCAACAGCCGCGCCTTCGGTGACATGAAGAGCAAGCGGATCGGTGTTTCGGCTGAGCCCGAGCTCACGCGCGTCGAGATGGGACCGGCTCAGTACTCGTTCCTCGTTCTCATGACGGACGGTATCTCGGGCACACTCAGCGACCAGGAGATCGTCGACGTGGTCAAGGAGGCTCGCACGCCCGAGGAGGGCGCTCGAAACATTGTTGCGTACGCCACTGAGGTTTCCTCTGATGGCGACAACGCTACCTGCCAGGTTGTCCGCCTCGGCGGCTGGGAGCGTCGATCCGAAGGCGGTCTCGGTAGTCTGGGCACCAAGGAGATTCGCGATGCGCGCATTGCAGAGGCTCAAGATCCACGGAGAGTCAGGAAGTAATGACGGCCTCGAGACTGGCCAATCTCAAGTGAATTATCTGTGATGGTGCAACGGTTGAGGAAATATCTGGGCAGATGAGCATCTATCTAGCATGTCTTGTATCTCCAGCACTACTATACTTTGTTGCTTTTCTTGTTTGCAATGGCATGGGACCAGGAGTTGAGGGGCTAAATCATAGCGACAGAGCAAGCGCTTGCTTGGGGAGGGAGAATCATCAGCGTCACTTGATCATCATATTCAGCTTTTGAAAGACCCCCTGGCTGGTGGTCAGGGTTTACAGCATCGTATCCGCGGTTACGTGTGATCTTTGCGTCTTTATATTCACTAGACAAGAATACCTACTTGAATACCCTCCTCTACGACGAAGCATCTCTCGTTCTTTTGGTATTGGATATCACAACGGCCGTATACAAATCATTCCTGTCTGAACCCGATCCAATCCCAGTCCCCATTGACCCATGCCAATCCCGCGATCTTCATGTATCATATCGCTATGCACCGCTAATTTTCCATTGGGGGTAGTTGTTGTCTAGTATCCGTGATTTTGACCAGGGTACTGGCCCCAAGACGGCGGAGGTTGCTGACCATAGCCACCCTGTTGACCATAGGGGGGATATTGGGGACCTCCGTAGCCCGGGCCTCCGTATTGCTGAGGAGGAGGGGCTCCGTACTGTCCAGGGGGAGGACCACCATATTGTCCGGGAGGTGGACCGCCGTACTGGCCTGGAGGCGGAGCGCCGTATCCTTGGGGCGGAGTAGGGCCGCCATAGCCACCATAAGATGGCTGAGGCGGAGCGTTGTAGCCGCCTGGAGGACCCTGTTGATAACCGGTGTCCGATCCCCCGTAGCTGGGGTTCTGGCCATAGTCAAACGAGGTCTGGCTGGGCGGTGCCGGTGAGGTAGACATGTAGTTCTTTCCTGGATCACCATCCTTGCCCTCCATGGCATCGAGATCACGGGTCTTAACGTGTGACCACAAGGAGCCCGCGACCTTGCCGTGACCAAGGTTGGACATATCGCCAAAGGTACCATGGTTGCAGCCAGCACCTCCGCCACCACCGCGGTGCGAGCTCTGGTTAAGGATATGGTTCTTATGCTGCTTAACAGACTCGGAAGAAAGGAGGTGGGCAAGTTCGTGGCGTCGAGGATGTTCATCTGCCCACTTCTTCACCGTCCTGAACATGTCACGCTGGATCTCAACGTGCTCGTCGCGGGCGGCAGGATGGTGGAATGCACGAAGCACATCGTTGCAGATCTCATCGACGGAAATACGGGGGTTCTCCCAGGCATAGAGAACACGCCTGTGGTTAGTTAGTATGCTGCTCAGGGTTGTGAATAGTAGTTCAGATTTTACTTACGGGACAGTGTACTGCAGGATAGTAGCGGCAACACGACCGGCGCATGAGTTAAGGATGTTGGTAAAGTGATCCTTAGACAACATGGAGTGAGTGGGGTCATCGCATCGAGGGTTGTCCCAGGGCTCATATTGCGAGTTGGCGCTGGCAGTGATGACGCCCGAAGAACCATCCTTGAGGACCTTGGAGACCTGGTTGATGATAGGTCGGATGAAGGGAGCGAGGAGACCTAGAATAAAGGCAGTCAAAGTCTCGCTGATCTTCTCGAGCAGCTTCTCAAGGCCAGGAACCTTGGCGATTCCACGGCTGATAGCCTTAACAACCTTGTCTCGGAATTCGAGAATGGGGTAGATCTGGCCGGCTACCTTGACAGGGTCAAAGTTGGGGCTCATGCCGGGAACTTGGTTAGCGTTGTCCCGGGACAAGTCGCCTCGAGTTCCCTGATAACTCCTGTTCTGCCTCTCCTGGGCCTCAGAGTTGGCCTGGAGGTCTCTGGCCTGAGAAGCAAAGCCGTCACCGACGCCGGGAAGCTTCGATACCAGACCGACGAAGTCAGTTGGGGTAGAAGAGATTCCAAGGAAGCCACCCAACAAGGACCTCTCGCCGCTGCCGCCGTTTCCGCCGCTTCGAGTTCCCTCGGCGTTCTTGAGAGCAATGTCGACCTCGTCAACCTCGGATTGGGTAAAGTGGTCCGAAGCTTCTCCAATGACGGAGTGCAGGAAGTCGACAGCTCCAAAGGTACCAGTAACGAGGGGATAGACGCGCTTGCCATGGAGGTTGATTTCGGTCCCCGAGCCGCAGTGGGGGAAGACAGAGTGGTAGCCAAGCTCACGGAGGGCAAGCTCACAGTAGTTGCTGTGGGCGCTGAAGTCCTCCATGGTGTGCAAAGCCTGACCCAGACATCGCAGGGCCTCGCAAAGGTCCTCCTCTCTTCCCTTCTTGGCACCATTGGTGTAGAGGCGGCCGAAATGGATGCTGCGCGCAAAGCTGAATCGCAGATAAGCCGCGCTGGTCGCCCAATTGCCGTTCTCGTTCGCGATATAATTCTTCATGCCAGTGCGAGGGTCTATCTGCGTCTCTATCTTTTCGACAGGTCCGCGCAACCGTTTATCGAAAGTGCGAGCGTCGACGCCATCTCCGTAGCCAAGGGGGTTGTCGATGTGTTCCTCTGGGCGATAGACACCAAGACGGTCTGCGGTCACCTCGAACTCCTCAGTGGCATAGCCATGAGCCATGAAAGACAGAACCCAAACCTGCCGAGGTTAGACGACGGACATTGTTTGGCGCATCTAGCGCGGGCCCTTACCAGAATGCGAATCGTCTCTGCGTTAACGCCCTTCAAGCTGCCGATGTCGACGGCCTGAGAATAGTCACGCAGCCAATTTCCAAAGTAAGTACGCTTGATAAGCATCGAAGTCCATTTCTTTCCGTTAAGGAAGGCGATCGTCTCGAGCATATCCTCAATGTCTAGACGCGGTGTAAGCAACATGTGACGAAACGGGTGCTTGGAGGGGTAGCTTGCTCACCTCCATGACGCCAATTGTGGCCTTCGACCTAGATACCGAGTGCGCGTGTTAATAAAGACCTCGGCGACAGCTGCCAAGGATGAACACGAACCTGAGCGATTGAGGGAATGTTTCCGGCTCCAAAGGCGTTAGCTTTGCCGGGCAACAGGATGAGGCAGACCGCGAAGAGCAGCAGCCACGAGCCCCGCGGCAAGGAAAATGACGGCATGGTGGTAACGCAGCCCTACAGCGCGGGGTTATGAAATACAAGGGTCGCGATAGAGGGGAGATAGGAGTATCGTTCGTCAGAGGAGAGCAGGAGGGGAAATCAGACGAGGAAGAGAGGGGAGAAGAGGTTTAAGAGCTGACTTGAGTGCGAAGGGAAGAGGCGGCGTACAAGCTAGAGGGCAGAAGGTGACGATAAGTGGTTGCCACTTGATGACGGATTTGCTGTGGCTGGTTGCTATGCGCAAGAGCCCGAGGTGCCCTGCCGAGACTTGGCTGCTACAGTGAGTACCTAACAACTGCTTGGCTCCCACTTTGGGCGGCCATGGATTTCCACTCTCAGGTGTCTTTGCGCCAGGCCCCATGATCATCCTGTCGCCCTCACCTCAGCCTTAGCAGCCTGCGTTAGTTGTACCAGGCTGCGGCCTCTGAGTGGCTTGAGAGGCCTCTCGCGACCCAAGACTTGAGCTTGCGAGTCCACAGCCTGTGGCTTTGCGACGTTGTCAGAGGCCCAGCCAAGACAATCCTGACCCGCTGGCTGCCGTCTCAGCCGTTCACAGTATCACCAACCGAATGAATATTCATGGTTTTCAGTGCAACCGTTGTTTTTGATGTTGAACGTGAGCTACTGTATTTCGCCAGGGCTTGCATTTCGCTTGTGACTCGTAGCCGACGATAGGCGATTTACTACGAAGCACTAACACGAGAGGGAACTTGACTTGAATACTGAACAGAAGAGAAAGCTCCCACCATCAGTTCATCCTTGCCCATATCAACTGCATTTTTGTCGCATTCAGTGTGCCCTAATCACCACCCCATTCGAGAAGAGTCCGTCACTGGCCACCGCTTACTCGTTCGATACATGCCTCGGTTGCGAATAAGAATAAGCATCTTCCCAGGGAGCTGACGAGCATGATTGTGGACTCGTCAGCAAAAGCTCAACCTCGACATGCAAGTCGATCTGCGCCATGCATGAGCTAACACGCTTGTGGCTGAGGGAGGTGACACGCGGAATTGGAGGAGGGAGCTGACAGCATGGATGCCAATGCCTCAGCTAGAGACAAACTTCCATAACAGTGAATCAGAAACAGAGGTAAACAGTTATGAAAAGAAGTGGAGGCAGCTCTGATTCTATCCATCCTCAACGGCTAGAGGCAGATCCGGATCGTTCGGAAAATACCCCCTGACATTAGTTCGACAATGGAGCTGCAAGACACGGTTTTCATCTCGGAGCCATCAGCAAATATCCCCTGCTCGGACGATTCGGAAGTTGCAGACTCCGATGCGCGCGGCGTCAGGGCTGTCTGCTTGTCTGTCCGCCTCTTCCAGCGTCCCGGTCGAGGCAGTCAAGAACAAGAGCGAGGCATCGTGATAGCTGATCGATACTGATTGATTGCGATAGATCTTTAATTTCCTGGATAGGAAATTCAGCCTCTCCCACGCTAGCCAGCTTACAATATCACCAACTTGGATAGCTCCGATGAGCTGTGATCAACTTGAACGCATCATGAGCCACCTCCGCTCCCATGAGGCCAATCGCCCACCGCTCATTGGAATACTAATCGCGCCGAGCTCGTCGTTCCGGCAAATAATCTGAGTCCCAAGTCTTTACCCCGTGGCACCCGTCAATGTGGCCTTATTTGCGGTCATTGTAGCGCCACTCCGCTGCTAACACGGATGGGGATCCTCATTAAAAAAAACCACCCTGGACCCCTGCGACTCCAACTTTGCCGCCCTTCCATTCCGTCCAGTGATTGCTGCCTCGATATAAACTCCCCATCCGTTCCTTTACGTTTCAATCGCAATTGCCTGGCCCCCCTTTCGCTTCTCGTCCTCGTGCTTCACCCATCCTTGGCTGGCACCGCGAGGATAGTCTCCTAGTTGAGCGCCGTTTGATCACATCGATCTTCAATTGCAGTCTCGACTTTCACTCGTTCCCACCTGTTTGTCATCTCCACCGCCGCTTCAACATGCCGTCGCGAACCCTTCCAACCTTCACCCGTGCCGAGGTCGAAGCACACAACTCCAAGACTTCCTGCTACGTCTCCATTGGCAACAAGGTCTACGATGTGACCGATTTCGCCGATGATCACCCCGGCGGCGCTGATCTTGTCCTCGACTACGCCGGCCGCGATATCGAAGAGATCCTCAAGGATCCTGATTCCCACGAGCACTCCGAAGCCGCATACGACGTCCTCGATGACTCTTTGGTCGGCTTCCTCATTTCCGAAAAGTCCGCCAATGGTCATGCTAATGGCCATGCCAATGGAAATGCCAATGGCAATGGAGTTGCCAAGGTGGCCAACGGCGATGCCACGACCAACGGCGAGCCTTACGTCCACCCTCGAACCGGAATGTCCTGCGCCGAGGACTTGAGCAAGGATACGGATTTCGACAACGACTACAAGAGGCACAAGTTCCTTGATCTGAGCAGGCCCCTCTTCCCTCAGATTTGGTTCGGTGGCTTCTCCAAGGAGTTCTACCTTGACCAGGTTCATCGCCCTCGCCACTACAAGGGCGGCCAGTCTGCGCCTCTGTTCGGAAACTTCCTCGAGCCTCTCTCCAAGACCCCTTGGTGGGTGATTCCCACCGTCTGGGGACCTTGCGTCGTGTATGCCGTCTACATGGCTTCCCAGGGCTATGACAACCAGCTCTACACTGCTGGGTACTTTGCCTTTGGATTCTGGTTCTGGTCTATTATCGAATACGTCCTGCACCGATTCCTGTTCCACCTCGACTAGTAAGTGCTTATGACTCCAAATATTATATGATTTCGTGCTGACTTGGCCTTAGCTATCTGCCCGACAACCGTGTGGGCATTACGCTGCACTTCTTGCTCCATGGCATTCATCACTATCTCCCCATGGACAAGTATCGTCTCGTCATGCCTCCCACGCTCTTTGTAGTCTTGGCTTACCCTTTCTGGCATTTCGCACATGCCGTCTTTGCGTACAGCTGGCATGCCGCTACCGGAGCCTTTGCCGGTGGTCTCTTTGGCTACATCTGCTACGATTTGACACACTACTTCCTTCACCACCAGAACCTGCCTCTTTGGTACAAGGAACTCAAGAAGTACCATCTTGCTCATCACTTCCTCGACTACGAGCTCGGTTTCGGCGTCACGAGCAAGTTCTGGGACTCCATTTTTGGCACTGAGCTCATCTACAACGTCAAAAAGACAAACTAAGTTGATTCATCTTGCATATGCCTTTACTGTCCAGCTTTAGAAAATCAGTTTCTGGGCAGAGTAAATATTGTCTGACTACAAAGCATGGGGTTCGGATTGATGGGAGTTTGGGAGTCAGACGAAAGCAATCATGATTGAGGGACGGTAACGAGCTTTGCCAGGCGCAGGGCATTTTACGACGGCAAAGAATTTCTTATGGATAGTTTTAATGCTCGGGACTGTACGCTTGATGGTAGAGCTAGTATTGGAGAAACAAATAATAATCGATCGTTATTCACACTATCACTTGTCACATCGTTTACTTGCGTTGAGGCCGCTGAGGCCTGATACCTCTAGTCTGGCCCGGCGAGGCCGACGTGGAGATTGCGGTGAGTGCCACGTGGCAGGTCACGTGGAAACTTTGCTCTTGAAGCTGCGGCTCGGCCCAAAAGCTAGATTCATGGGTCTTTTCAGGCATCCTTTCCCCCAACATTTCAGGGACGCATCGACGACAAATACCGACCGCTCGCAGGAGAAATCAATCATCTCTCTGTCGTTATCAAGAAACTTGGGGAGTCTTGATCTTGAGCATCTACCAACTCACCTGACACCACAACACTAGACACCATGGCTACCTTGGACGTGGAGGCACTCCTCGACGCCACCGCGAAAGATTCGGCCGAGCAGAAGAAGAGCCCTGTTGAGGATAGGACGCGAGACGAGGCCCCCAGCCGCCGTGATCGAGACCGAGAACGCGACCGTGGCCGTGATCGAGATGGAAGCAGGAGCCGCGACCACGGCCGACGCAGGGACCGTAGAGACAGCCCGACTCGAAGCCGCAGAGGCACTCCTGACGTAGGAACACCCCGAAGCGACGCAGGCAGCCACAAGAGTAGGAGGAGAAGCCGAAGCCGCGATGATGATCGCCGTCACTCACGCCGAAACAGAGACGGCGATTATTACAGAGGAGGGCGACGCTCACGATCACGATCACGCTCACCCTACCGCCACTACCGCCCTCGCGACGACCGGGACCATCGTGACAGGCGAGACCGCGACCGACGCCCTCGTGAATATGGACGCGGCCGGGATGATGATCGACGGGAGCCCAAGCGCGACGGCACGCCACAACTTACGGAGGACGAGCGGGATCGTCGCACGGTGTTTGTCCAGCAGCTTGCCGCCCGTCTGCGTACCCGTGAGCTGAAGGAGTTCTTTGAGAAGGTGGGCCCTGTCAATGAGGCCCAAATTGTCAAAGATCGTATCAGCCAAAGATCCAAGGGGTGAGTTGAACCATGATTATGTTTCACAAAGAACAATTGCTGACACGATTACAGAGTTGGTTATGTCGAATTCAAAAACGAAGAATCCGTTACCCAGGCCCTTCAACTTACTGGACAAAAACTCCTAGGAATTCCTGTCATCGTTCAGGTGACAGAGGCCGAGAAGAACCGCCAGGCTCGCAACCCTGAAGCGTCGGGACCCCATCCCAACTCCATCCCCTTCCACCGTCTCTACGTGGGCAACATCCACTTCAACGTCACCGAGCAAGATTTGCAAGCGGTTTTTGAGCCTTTTGGTGAGCTCGAGTTTGTCCAACTCCAAAAGGACGAGAATGGCCGCAGCCGCGGCTATGGCTTTGTCCAGTATGTTGAATCCCCAATTACCACTGTTCTCTGCTGACATCAAGATAGATTCCGCGATGCTGGTCAGGCACGAGAGGCGTTGGAGAAGATGAATGGCTTTGACCTGGCTGGTCGTCCCATCCGCGTCGGTCTCGGAAACGATAAGTTTACCCCTGAGAGTACTGCCAACATGCTGCAGAGATTTTCCGGCCAGAACCAGTCCTTCCAGGGCTCGGCATTTTCAGGTTCAGGCGGACGTGGCCCTCAATCCTCGACATTTGATCGAGCTGGCGGCCGCGACAGCGAGAAGACTGGAGGTTCCAGCGCCTTGGACGACACGGATGTGGCGGGAGTCAACTTTAACAACTATAGTCGCGATGCATTGATGAGGAAGCTTGCCAGAACCGATGATACCAACACCAATGGCAATGACGAGCGACAGGTCCTGAAGCCCAAGACAGAGACAAAACCCCTGCCTATGAATGTCAACATGGCTAGTCGCTGTGTTGTTCTTCACAACATGTTTGACCCTGAAGAGTAAGTGATAACCTAGGTTCTCTGGAATAGATGGCTAACGCGCATACAGGGAAGAGGGCGACGACTGGGTCAAGGAGCTCGAGGACGACGTTCGTCAAGAGGCCGAGAGTCGGTACGGGCATGTCGTCCACATCTCGGTTGACCCCAACTCAAAGGGCGATATCTATCTCAAATTTGACAAAGTCCAGGGCGGCGAGAATGCCATCAAGGGCCTCAACGGCCGGTACTTCGGCGGACGGATGATCGACGCGTCGCCTGTTGTAGATGCCGTCTACAGCAGTTTGTTCTCTCGTACTCGGGCAATCTGAAGCTAATGTTGGCCTGTCAACAAAGCTCTCTAGGACTCTTGCAGGTTAGCAGAGTTCACACCAATCACTTGGCACAGGAGCGTCACTAAGACTTTTTGGTGATCAACAGACATCAAGTCTCTTTTTTCTTCCGGAAGCCTGTCTGCCGTTGCAGCAGGTTGTATGTATACAACTCGACGTCCCAAGCAACATCGACGACCGCCCACCCACCCACCACCACCAACATCACCTATCGCCAACAGCAAAATCCCGTCTCATATTTCATGCATCAAGGTTCACAAGTTCAAGGCGTCACATCCTCTTTAACTATATCATGTCACGATGTCGCAGGTTTTCTCAGTTCAACTCGACCCAACAATCTGGACCCCCGACCCTCTCCTCTCCCCTCCGGATCGGCACCGATGTATCCCAGGTTCAGCGCTCGCTCAGTCGCAAGGTCTAATGCTGATGTCTTGTAACCCTAGGATGGCCCTCCTCCTTCGATCAAGAAGGGGTAGCTCCCCAGACCTCCGTCGTTTGTTGTCAGTGTAGTGTAGTTTGGTGCAAAATATAGATTGTGTTTACTTGTAACTTGGGTGCCATTGAGTGATGTGACTGTACTTGGTGGTGAGGTGTGTGATCAAGGTATTATATGGTCATCTGGTATACTTTGCTAAACATACTCAAGGTTGATATCGGTGATGCTATAATGTCTCCTAGTAGGGCTTGGGTCTTCCAGCTAGGTCGTCTCATACTTCATCCATACTTATCCACGAGCTCGCCCAGGGGGTGGTGCTACCAGAGAGCGATATCTATGTAGTGTTATAGTTTCGTGGAATTGCCTAGGTGCAAGTATGGATGCATGGCTTTGGGGGCATCTAGCTTGTGACCTACAGCCCAAAGCAGTCCTTGAGTGCCAAGCAAACGAGCTAGAATTCATGCCTGGCGCATTTTCTTTCGTTTGCTCGAATCTGAGTTACGGTCGACTTCGAGCCGCCTGACCAAGTGGTAGTGGAGTAGAATGGCAAGCCGGCGCTCCGATCTTGAACTCTTGAACTCTCCTCTCTTTTTCTCCTCGCACTCCCTTCTTCTCTTCGCTTCATCTTCTCGCACCCTTCCGCAAGAAAGATCTCTCAAGATCCCTTCTTTTCAGAAACCAGCACCCAAGGCACGCTGCTGGTATCATCGCGCCTTAACTCCTGATTTCATCTGGTGTTCTGTCATCCAGAGTCGAGGTTTGTTTTTCTCCCATTCTCTCTCTCTCTCTCTCTCTTTGCTCTTATTTTCGTCCAGGGCTTTCTGTGCGTTCTGATTTGCCCTGAGTCCCTCCTGAGGTTGGTGTTTGCGGAGTTTGGCCATCACCGTCTGCCAGCTGGCAGCAACTGGCGACGGTTCTCGCCACCGACAGCTCTCAACTGCCCAAGATCAAGCACTGAGAAGCACAGTCTCTTCAGTCCCTTTCCCTCCAACCAATATTGGGGTGTTCTCAAGTGAATCTCTTGGTGCCACCTGACTGACCTCGAGTTCATCTCCTCCTCTCCCCCTCGAATCCAAGCCCTGACTTTGATCCCATGCCCTCGGTTTGACAAACAGAACGCACACAAGAAAACTAACCTGCGTGCTAGAATTCAGGAACGGGCACCCGCACAGGAAAACTTGATTCCCCATCTCTCTCTCTCCGTCTTCTCCTCATTCACCCTCCTCCCCTCCCCTCACCACCACCACAACCACTTTTCCTCCCACCCCCCCTCTTCTACCCTTTTCCATCGTCAGCTATACGCTGTGTTTTCTCCCCGATCGCCATCAGATCGGCTTCTTCTCTTCGGTCTTATAATGACCTTCAATCTTCTCGCGAGTTCTCAGAGTTCCTCTCGAGAGTCCCAGGTCGCGTCCCGGTGGTCCTCCAGCAGCGGAAGTCGTCTAGAGACAAAGCCCGCGGGCAAGATGTTGTCCATCAACTTTTCGACTCCCCTCGCCGGGGCTGCTCGCTCTGAAAGGATCAAGCAGATGACCAACAATCACGTAAGTTCCTTTCTTTCATCCCAACCCCGACCGTCGCACAAAGGTTCTGAACTCGCTGCAGCCTGCCTTTGCAAAGGCCCGCGCCTCTCAGGAGATTCTCGTCAAGATCCAGACGTCCCTCCGCCGCATGCCTGGCGTCTCCTCCAAGGAGTCCAACGAGATCGTCTCGCAGCTCCAGGAGGTCGGACAGATCGTCAGCACCGAGACGAGCCAGCTCGTTGACGCGCTCATGAACCTGACGCTCGATGCCGAGGACACGGACAAGGCCATCGCGCGCATGAGCATCGAGGCCAACCTCGCAAAGGCCGAAGCCGACGATCAGAACCACACGATCAGTAACCTCCGTGTCGAGCTGGCCAACGAGAAGGGTAAGCGCCAGGAGGCTGAGGCCGAGGTTGCCAAGGTCATGGAGGAGCTGCAGAACCTCACTCGTGAGTTCAAGTCGTTCAAGGAGAAGGAGGGCGGCTCCGAGGACTCCAAGTCGAAGTCTCCCGACCGTGATGGAATGATCAAGGTATGTTGTCCAGGCTTTCAACTCACATCGCAGTAGCTGACTCCTCTGTAGCAGCTTGAAGACACCATCAAGCATCTCGAGGATCAAGTCAACAGCCGACGATCCCTCTGGGTCATGAAGAACCCCAGCCCCGACTCCGTGGCCCGCGTCATTGAGACCATCGCCGACGCCTGTCCCAACAAGGATGTCGTCCACAAGTCCATCATGTCGTTGCGCCCCGAGGGTCGTGACGAGACTGACTCGCGAGACACCAAGGGTCTCTCGCAGGTCTTTGGCGACCTCACGATGCAGCCTCATCGTCCTCCTACCGGTTTCCAGCCTGGCCGTCCTTCTTCTGTGGCTCCTCCTCGCTTTGGACCTCATGGACTGCCTCCCCGTCCCACGTCTACCATGCCCAACGATCGTAGATTCGGCCACTGGGCTCCCCCAACCCCAGCTCAGTCTCGCTTTGGGCCTTCCCCTATGAACCCCATGAACGGCCCCGGCCCCGTTCCTGGTCCTGTCCCTGGTCCTATCCAGCCTCCTAACTTTAACCGGGCTCCCTCTCGACGAGGCTTCAGCAACGGCACTTATCGCCCCAACGCTCCCGAGTTCTACCCTCAGTCGTACACTCACCCTGACAAGAACTTCCCTCGCCACGATGCTGGTCCCTATGGCCACGGCCAGCGCCGCGACTTCTTCCCTCCTACTCCCTCCAACACGCGCAACAAGTACAGCCGCTTCCGCGACCCCATCTCGCCCGACTTCACGGCCCCTCCTGGTGCGCTGACCACCCGGCCCCCTTTCCCTGGCCCCCTCATCCACATCACCGAGATGACCATCGCGGCCTGGAACGACCAGATGATGGAGCTGTACACTGTTATCCGCAACTTTGTCGAGAACAATGCCAACCTGCCCACTTACATCAAGCCAACTGACCTCTCTCAGACGCGGGTCTGGCCTGTTCTCTTGGCCACCTACCATCCTTTGATGGAGCAAGAGGCTGTCTCTTACCTTGAGTACCACCTCAAGGAGGAGAGCTCCAAGTCGTGCCTCGTCACCCGTGTTGTTGTCGACTACATTGTTAACCGCGTCTGGGTTCCCCGTGCCTGGGCTGGTGCCGACAATGATGCTACCTACGGCCTCCTCGAGGTTGAGAAGGATCTCGAGCGAACTCAGGGTATGTGTCTCTTTCTCTCCGCCTCAGCACCTGCTAATCAACTCTTTAGGCCAGCCAGCGGCTCACCGTCAACCCATCCTCGACCGTCAGGCCAGTCTCATCGACTCTGTCCTCAAGCTCGACCAGTACCCCCAGTTCAGTAAGGTCCGTTGTGACGAGATTGCCGACATGCTCATCAGCATGGTCCAGCCTCTCCTCAACCCCGGTGTTAACCCGGCGACCACCTACCGGGACCTCGAGGCCGTTGCCGCCTCCGCCTGGGCCCTGTCGAGCCGTATCCTCAGCAGCCGCCTGACGTTTGATTTCCGGTTCCCCGAGGTTGGCAGCCGTTTCTCGTGCCAGTCCATGGTGCCCATCTGGCCCAACATGGACCCCATGGAGCTCCAGGCCAAGCACTGGCGCGTGGCCCTCGTCACCACGCCTGTCATCACCTGCCGCAACGACACGGGCGCCAACATCTCGGCTCACTCAGTCTCGCTGGCTGATGTGGTCTGCATGCAGTAAGAAGTTGTCCTGCTGCATCTACCCCTGAGTCATGGACAGACACTAAGACTCACACAAGAACTCATCTACATCTGATGGGATCTTCCGATGATAGTGACAAACACTACACATCGCCTCTCAACTCGAGCGGCTCTTCTTTTGACGACTTTTTCTTACGACTAATCACGATATCCGGTCATCATGAGAAGACACATGTCTCTTCTCCCTACGGCGTAACACAGGACGCCAAGACCAAACCAGAGCCAGGCGTTCAGCGTTCATGGTCATTTGCTTTTTTAGATTCCCGGGCCATGAGTTCGTTTCCCACCGTTATTACCCCGATACCTAGTTCTTATCTCACGAAAGGATAAAAGAACTTGACTCCCTTCCCCCAATACTACTAATATCACGTTTTCGATCAGAGTTCGTTTTCTGTCATTGCCGGGGTGGATATTACTGGGAACAGGGGCTTTTGGCGGTTCGGGTTCAGAGTAACAGAATTCTATCAGGGGGGGAATTACAACGGGGGAAATCACTAAGCAGTCCTGGGAGGAAACTACTTTATCGACAGCTCGCTAACTTCGAATGGGGGACATATCCAAGGCGGACCGAGGCACTGGGGATCAGGAGTGATGCGAACTGTAGTGTTATTATGTTTCTAATAATTCTATCTCGATAACAAAAACTCAACACAAAAGAAAAGAAAAGAGTGTGATTGTGGTGATAGTGCTCCCGTGGGGGTATCACCGGACCAGTACTGTTGAACCTGGTTTTTGTCTTACCATCCATCCAGTGCCTGTCTATGAACTCTTTGGGGTATGATAAAGTCAAGTCTGCCACCCAGCCGCCAACTGTTTGTAAAAAGTACAGTGAAAGTATGAACTCGAAGAGAAGAAAGCAAAAGCAAGCCGCCGTGCCCGTGTCTAGTGGGCTGAAATCCCCCCTGAACTCCTTGAAAGTACAGAATCTATGAGGCAGACAAGAGCCTTTGGTGTTGAACGAAAAAGCTCGCTTAGCGGCGACGGCTGTCCACAGAGTTGCGGATGGACTGGCGATCCAGGCGTCGCACAACGGCGCCGAGAACGACCTTGAGGATGCCATCGGCCTTCAAGCCGTTGGTGCTCCAAGTGGCCGTGTCGACCATGTCGCGAATACCCTGATCCTCGAGATCATCGTCCAGCTGTCGCAGAGCGGCAGCAGCACCGTGCTCGTTGCCGACCTGGAAGAACTGGATGCCCACTTGGTGAGGAGGCGCCTCGAGGGCGTCGAGCTTCTTGGCGTTGTGCACGATTATGGCCTCGGGGTCATCCGAAGCAGCTCCATCGGTGATGACGATGACATTGACCGGCTTGGTCGTGTCCATGCTGTCAGGTCGACGGGACAGGCTAGCGATGTATGGCTTGAGGATGCTCTGCAGGCGGTTTCCCGTGGGGGTGGCGCCTGTTGGGCGGACGGAGCTGAAAAGGCGCTCTACCTGGTGAACGTCACGGATGTTGTAGTATCCGCCGGGAGCCTGGCCCTCTGATCCGGAGCTGTTGGAGCGGTGGTTCAGAAAGTAGACGTCGATTCCATCTGGGTCGTGGGCTGTGCAGATTGGTGTGATGGCGGCGAGGGCATCACGAGTCTCTCGCCACGAGCGGCCGGACATGGAGCCAGAGTCATCGATGACAAAGATGGTGTCGAAAGTGGAGAGGAAGGCATACTTGTCCTCGGCGCTGGTGATACTGGCAAGGCTGGGAGATGGCGAAGCGCCCCGACGGCCGGCCCCGACGTTGAGATGCGTAGGCTTTCTAGACCTAGCTCTGCTTTCATCCACAGGGGAGTAAGCGGGAGGCGCGTCGTTGACTGTGATTTCAGGTATCAGTACTGGGCGGGGCTTGTCATCGTCGCACAGAGGCGAGGGCAGCTCACAGTCGTCAGAGAATGGATTGTTTGAGTTGAAAGGAGCCATGTTCCGATCCTGTGGGGATGCGCAGGAGCTTCGCTTGCTGGAGAACTTGTCCTTGATGCGGCCGAACATGGTTGGCGGTGTTGATGGAGAGTGGAGGAAGGGCATTTTGACGGAGAGAGAAGAGTCTCTTTTAATATTCGAATAAGACGTTTATAAAGTATGTTTCAAAGCACTGTGAATCACAATCCTTTGAGTGCAGAACAAAGCCTAAAGTATAAAGCAATCAATGACTGTTTGCGTCTGTTCAGATATTCTTTGTGGCTTGATGAGTTGGTGAAGTTGTGCACGGTGCTGGCGGTGATGGTGACAATGATGAACCTTTATAAGTCAAATGCCCGCTTCTATATACTACATGCGCATACGGTTTGGATTAGAATTAAAGCCTATCGATCTGCCTTGCTGTCATATGTGAGAAGAATGTGTATCAAAGGAATGGTTGTAGAGATTGAAGGAGGGGGCGAAATGAACACAGCCCTAGTAGTGTAGCTTTAGTGAAAGCGCCTAGGTACCTATCGCTCTACATGGAGCAGCAATGTTCTCTACACACGCTGCGCATTCTGTGAACTGCGCCCTGGGAGCAGTAGGCAAACTGGTCCAGTGGTTCGCCTTCCACCTTGGCCGCGCGGAGACAAAAAGACTAGCGGAATCGCTCCCATCTGTTTGCAGCGATATTTTTGGTTCCCCACAGGTTGGGCTGTCAGCACAGCCGCAAACAAGGCAACCACCGCCACAAAGAAACAACTAGATCTCAGCTGTCAAACACAACGTTACCCCTGGGTACCTGACTGTCGGGACATTTCAGAAGAGAAATAATCGACAAAAGAGAGACAATCCGAGATAGGGGCAAGTCGCCACCTTCTTATATCGCCTCAGTGCGATTGCACTTTTGTCCATGTCGCCTCTCATGTACTGTCTGTATCTCGCTGCCCGATTTCGAGTTGCAATCCAAGCCGGCCTTGGCTCGGCTTATTCCCCTGGTGACACTCACTGCCCCAGCCTTGATGGCGTGCATGAGACCCATGATCTTCGCAGCCTCTCAGGCACTCACTAAGGCATTCAGGCACCGTCTCATATGCGTCTCATGGCTAACCTGAAGCATTCCATTTCCATACCCCAGAAAAAAAGGTCGCGGCCATGGTAAACAGAGCCGCAGTCTAACCGCCAGCGGTCTGCCAAAGAGCCGCAACCAAGTCCATATGCGAATGTATCGGTAGCAACGAGCCCCTCTCTTAGGTAGTCAGCATTGGCTTGCTATGTCGTGGCATATCCAACACGTCTGTCGAAAATGACAATGCTCCTGCGTCCAAGGCATTGAAAACACGGGGCAAGTTCGGTGAGGCTTCTGAGAAGGTCATCTCCACTGCCAAGTAAGCGGCCAAAGGGGTGAGAGAGGCTCAGATAACAATACGGCGTGATGTCTGTCTGAGGCCAGGGTGGATCGACGTCTTCTCAAGGGCCAAAAGACATCCCATGCCCTAATTTCAACCCTAGTAAAAGAGTGAAAGAAAAAGAGAGTTTTGCGCGAATAATCAAACGCTCAACTCCCTGACATGGTCACCTTTGACCGTGATACGGCGAGACCGTTCCCGCCTCGGGCCTAGTTGAGGGCTTTTCGAGGTGAGCACGGTGAGCAAAGCAGTCCCCTTGTCAAAACCCCCAAAACATTCCACCGCAACGTGTTCTGACGCCATGACAACCCGAGTCGAGGGACCTCAGCGCCCGCCCGTCTCGTGATTCCTGGCGCAGTGTCAGCGAGTTTCGGGGCGGCCCTTGGACCCTCGTTTGGCCCGCGACCATCGGGTCCAACCGGGCGGCCGTCATGCCTCCATTCCGAACCTACACCGTGGTGATGCTGCTTCTGGTTCTTCTAGCGAGCTTCTAGGGCCATTCCAGCCCGTGCTTCCCTCACCCTGCCTCTCCACACCGGGAGGTGAGCTTGTCCACACGAGACGCTTCGATAACCGGTTCCCAGGCCTCCCCATTTGCTGGTCACTACCAGGGCACCAGGGCACCCCCAGCCAGATCCAGGGGGTAAACAGAGGAGGCCTCGCGTCCGCCGAAGAATGGATGGGGGTTCAAGGGTTCAAGGGTTTGAGGCTGTCAAGGATTCTGTATTGATTCGTGGAGGACGCTGAGTGTGAATCTTGGTGATAATGAATCAAGAGAAATGCTAATGCTCCAGCGGGTCAAGGGGGACCGGGTCGGCAGCTGAGATCCGGGCGAGTCTCGTTCACTCTGTGGACTTGGGTCCCCGATTTATGCGAGCTAAGATATTGTGGGATTGGTCCACCGGGGAAGGGACCAGAGTGCCCGTTCCAGCAGGGTAACGATTTAGTAACGATTTCGATGCGTGCACCTGTAAGATCACCAAGATGCCGCTGTTGGGCGGGACGTTGAGACGGGGGGGTCGTTGGGTTGGGTCGAGATTGGGCTGGAGGATGGGGAAAGGGAAGGGTAAAAGAAGTTTGCTCCCGAGGTTGGGAATTGCGATGTGCGGTTTTTCTCAGAAAAGATGCAATGTTTTCTCTGTTGCTTGGACTAACACCATGGTCGCCAAGATGTGCTGGCTGAGACGGGATCGAGGTCAGCTCTTCCCTGCTAATTGCATTGTTGCTCCAGCCCCGGCATCTCCGCGTAAGCAGGGCAAGCCCAGTACGTCACTCTGCCGCTATTCCCACCGAGCGTGCAGAGACAGAGAGGCAAGTGTGCAGAGCATCAGGAAGTCTCGGCACCGGTGAAAGGGGGCATCGCTGTTTTGCGAAATATTGTAGTCGCCGCCGCAGTCGGGGGGAGCAAATGGTTGGACGAGGTGTCAAAAGTGTGGCGGTGTTGGCGCGGGTAGGGAATAGGCCTTGATAGTCCAGGCTCTACTCCTTCGAGAGAAGCGTCTCGACCGCCACCACGCCCGCGAACGGCCTGACAAGTCGTATCAGATGGCCGGAACGGGAACGTTTACCCCAGGATTGCCGTTGCAATGGGACGTCGACTACTGGAAGCTTCTGAATAGTGGCATGCTCCATCATCTAAATCTGTCGGGAACGGACGTGTCATGGATCCATTGCCAGCATGTAAGTGTAGTGAAGCAGGTACCTACTGTCCTCTCGTAACATGAGACATATCCTCTGTCGCTGTTTGGTAAGTTATTGGCAAGCCTGTTGCCGCTGCCGCTGCCGCTGCCCATGATCTAATGCATCCATCCATCCATCAATCCTGCTTGGCCGGCATCTCCAGCCCAGCCCAAGCCAAGCTCAGTCCAATTGCAGCCCAGCAAACGATGCCCATCACCACTAGAACCTCCCACTGTCCATGTGTCGAGCGTCAGTGCTCCCGCACCTACCTCCCCGCCGCTTCTTACTGCAGAAACGCTCACAGACCAGCCCAAGGTGGACAGTGACCGAAGAACCTGGTTCCAGGTGACGCTGTCAGTCTCTACGAATGGCTTCTCCAGTTTGGACACTGAGTGGCACTTGACGGAGCATCGTGAGGTACCAAAACGTAGCCTGCCTCAAACTCGCGCCGCCGTCCCCGGCCGCCGGACCCCCGTCCCACCCCCGAATTTTTTTGGTGTGCGACCCGACGCCATTTTGCACTTATATCCAATCCCCCTTTCAACATCCCCATCGTGTTTTCTCCTCTCTTCTTCCTCTTCTTCCTTGAGCTCATCCCCTTCACCGTCTCTCCTCCCCTTGTTCATTCTCCATCCTTTTTTCTCCCCGGCAAGAAAATCATCTCTTGTCTGCATGCCTGAACCAGCTGCTTCCCAACCGTGCAAGCACCATCTTATCTAAAGAGCATCTCTGGCACTCGAGATACGCGAGACCAGATTTCAATACATACACCAACCCTCTCTCCTCCACATCTTGATCTATCGCCATCATGTCTTTCGGTGGTCGCAAGTTCTCTATTAACCGCCATACTGGCGCTCCCAAGACCCTCGCTCGTCGCTTTAGCATGGGCGAGCCGTCGACAAACGGTACGCTTACTTGCCTTGCCTTGTCTCTCGTTGTCGGTGTGGCTTTTCGCCGCCTCTTTCCCCCGCACGAGAGCTTCCCCTCTCTTGTGAAGCTCTCAGTTTCCCCCTCCAAGCCCTTCTGGCCCACTTGAACGGTTGCGCTTCGTGAATACCCGGGCTTCATGGCTTGATCGCATGAGCTCAGCTTTTGCGTGTCGTCAAAACCCTCACCGTTTTCTCTCACCTCCCTCACCTCACCTCCTTCACCGTCCCGCCTTTTCAGGCTGGGCGCCACCTTGGCTGGGGCGTCACCTTCCCCCTCCCTCCCGAGTCCCTACCCCTGCACCTTCCGACCCTGGCAAGGCCCCGCTCTGCGAACCCCTCCAAGCTCCGCCCTACCCAGCTGCACCACCGAGCTTGGCTGCAGCGGGAGCTATCCTCACAACGTCATTGTCAGACCCTGAAGGTTGACAGACAACAACAACACAATGAGCAACAATAGACATCCAATTCATAGATGCTGACCTTTTGCAGAGTTCCAGTCCAAGGTTCATCGTCAGTTCCGTAGCGCCCACGAGGGTCACATGCCCCATGCCGGCCTCGACGCTAGCCGATCATCCACCGGTGTCATCTGGTGCACAGAGCGAGCCTCCGAGTATGGCTACCTCGAGGAACCCGACCTCTGGGCCAACCTCGGTCAGGGTGCCCCTGAGGTTGAGGATGACATCCAGGGATGCTTCCCCCGACCCGAGTCCATCAACATCTCCATGGCCGGCCGAGAGTACGGTCCCACAGCGGGTATCAAGCCCCTGAGAGAAGCTGTCGCCAAGCTCTACAACCACATGCACCGTCAGGGCAAGGAAAGTCAGTACACCTGGGAGAACGTCGCCATCGTTCCCGGTGGCCGTGCTGGTCTCATCCGAATTGCCGCTGTCCTCGGAAACTCGTACCTTTCCTTCTTCTTGCCTGACTATACGGCCTACAATGAGATGCTGAGTCTCTTCAAGAACGTTAGTTTATTCGGGCCTACCAAACAGCACAGAGCCGCAATCTGACTGATCATGTCTAGTTCGCTGCCATCCCTGTCCCTCTGTCTGAGGAGGATGGATATCATATCCACCCCGATAAGATCGCTGAGGAAATTGCCCGTGGTACCTCGGTCATCCTGACCTCCAACCCTCGCAACCCTACCGGCCGTGTCGTTGCCAACCCCGAGCTTGCCGAGATTCAGGACATTTGCCGTGACCGTGCCACCTTCATCAGCGACGAGTTCTACTCGGGCTACAACTACACCAGCAACTGTGATGGTACCACCATCTCTGCTGCCGAGAACGTTGAGGATGTCGACGAGGACGATGTTCTCATCATCGATGGTCTCACCAAGCGCTTCCGACTTCCCGGATGGCGAATTGCCTGGATCCTGGGTCCCAAGGGTGAGTTTCGTATGCAACCAGAAGAGTCATGATTCAGTGCTAACTTTGCCTCGCAGAGTACATCAACGCGTATGTTACGGATAAATCTACACTCGAGGCTACGGATCACTGACATTATTTAGCATCGGCTCTTGCGGTAGCTACCTCGATGGTGGTGCCAGCCACCCCTTCCAGGAGGCGGCCATTCCCATGCTCGAACCCGAGTTGGTGCAGAACGAGATGATTCACCTCCAGGCTCACTTCCGAGTAAGTTTAGGTGGCAACCAGCGTGAACTGCACCTCGCTAACTATTGTCTAGGACAAGCGTGACTACGTTGTGCGACGCCTCCGCGAGATGGGCTTCGTCATCAAGTACGTGCCCGACTCGACCTTTTACCTGTAAGTTGTCCTGTCTCGGTTGAGGTTGTTCAAGTGGGACTAAGTGTCGGTTAGCTGGCTTAACCTGGAGGGTCTCCCCGAGTCGATTGCGGACGGCCTCAACTTCTTCCAGGCCTGTCTGGAGGAGAAGGTGATTGTGGTTCCTGGTATCTTCTTCGACCTGAACCCCTCGCGCCGCCGTGACCTGTTTGACAGCCCTTGCCACCACTTTGTGCGTCTGTCGTATGGTCCTAGAATGGACGTGCTCAAGATGGGCATGGATGCTATTGAGCGTGTTGTCCACAAGTAAGTTGCTGCCATCTGATGCATGTGTCATGAGACGATAGCTGACCGACTACGCAGGCACCGCAAGTCTACTTAGACGGTGTGTCATGGATGGGGTGCATCATGGAATGGCCGTTGTGCTTTGGTGTCACTGCCAATGAGTCAAAGCTGGGTGCACAAGGAGGAGTGGAAGGGAAGTCTTTTTATAGACAAACTCTGGAGTGACCCCATAGGAAAGCTACGCTCAGGCTTGCCCTGTGGATTGGCATTTTCACTTACCTACCTGCTATGCCAGGATTGGGCAGTCGGACCGTCACATTACATTAGCTGACGGTGCTTGTTTCAGTGTTGGGTGGCGTTTGCATAGCAAGCCCTGTAGAGGCCTGGATTTGATGAATTTGAACCGACAATTTCCATTGCTATCCTTTGGATGTCCATTATCATGATGACCATCCCACGCCGAGGCCATATATGCGGGTATTCCACCGCATATCTGCATCTATCACGTCTTATTTCACCCCAGGTTTGCATCTCGCCATCGCCCCTGCTCCCGCAGATGCCTGCCTCGAATCCCCAACGTGACGACCTGTGCCTATCACGGCCCTCGACAAGCCCCCAGGGTCTCGATGGCATCATCGGATCCCGCGGCGGAGATCTGCCCACCCGCCCTCCTTGTCCAGCACTGCAGTTCCGATCTCCCTTGAGAAGAAGCAAGAACCTGCCCGTTTGGGCCTCAATGTGGTTACTGCTCCATTCCTCATTCCGTATCCCCCGCATGGTCAAATCTCTAATAGACAAGGATATTCTAAAAAAGTTGCAAGGAGATCGGTCGTTGGTGTTGTGTAGTCGCCCTTTGTTCCCTTTTAGTTAGCGGGCCGTCAGACCGAGACTTCTGAGTGGCTGGTTCAGACTCCATCTCTCACTTTCTTCACCTTTCCACAAAGCTCCGCCGCAATTGCTACTACAACCTTGACCTTCTCTGCCAAGGTTGATATTTTTTTCGGCGCCTTGTTGTCAAAAGTACGAGGGGGCTACGCTGTCTCTTTTTGAGTTTCTGGCTATACAGCCGAGTTGGTCACACTTGAAGTCGGTAGTTGAGGCTTACGGCGGCTATTTTGCGATCAGCAATCAATCCTGAACAGCGTATACACCACATACAACTACAACTACACTCGCAAGCCATGCTCACGCGGCTGCCACGCCTTGCTTTCACACGCCTCTACAGCACTATTATTCCACCGTCATCTTCAAAGCCTTCACAGGCGTCTGCAGCAGGCAACATGTCCGAGTCCACCCCGGAGGACAAGAAGCAGCCCCTTCCACTCCCGGCGCCCGAGCAAGACACCGCCGCCGCCGTCGCCGGCAGGGGCGATGGCGTGACGGCGCTACGCGTGGGTGAGTCCGTCCGGCTCGACGCGCTGGGCCCGCTCGTGGTCAACGCCGACGGGTCGATGGGGAGGGTTGGTAATTGGGCGGGCATGACCGAGGGGGAGAGGGAGGCCACGCTGAGGCTGCTGGGGAGGAGGAACAAGCAGCGTCTGGAGGCTCTGAAGGCGAAGAAGGCCGAGGAGGAGAAGCAGAAGGGGGAGTAGAAAGAGACCAGGAGGCTGGGGAGATAAGGGGAGGGATAGAGTTTAGCGACGAGCCGAGTGTACACTACGAGAGCCTGACACGGCAAGAGGAGACGGCAATGCATAGGAAGAGGATAGAGTGAGTGGACATGATTCAGAAACACCATGGAGATGCAAATGAGAAGTCTAGATGTGTTGAACATGTTAAAAGAAAAGTGTACGGATCGAAATTATCGTATACCCGTTGATATCATTGCAGACAAAACAAAATGTCCTCCCAGGTTGTCTCCTGTCATCCCAAACCAGGACCTGTTTCTAGCCAGCTGCTTTCATCACAGCCGTGTTGTCCATTCATCCACTGAACCATCTCAACCAACACCCTTGCCGAGCCTCACATGTTTTTTATCTTGTATGTCGTCTGTCTTGGGCAGCCTTCATGGCCAACCTCTGGCACCTCCACACACATATACTCCTTGTAGATTCCCCCCTAGACCAGGTCTCGCAATATTCAAATCAAACGCCACCACCCCGTCCACTTGATGCAACCCAGACAGAAGAACGCCGCCGGCCTCCCGAGATCCGCATCACACATGTTTCCCGTAAGCTGTCGTTGCGCCGCACCGAGAGTTGTGTGTCGCTTGTTGTTGACGATCGGATTACCTTGTCTCCTCCTTGACGGGGGAGTCAGATTTTGACTCGGGCTTGTTCTTGTCGCCGCCAGTCTTGGAGGCGGCAAACTCCTTCCACAGTGTGACGATCTCGTCGTTGCCCTCGTTCTTCTCGACGAGGAGGTTCTTGAGCCACTTGTTCTCCATCTCGAGCTGCTGCACCTTGCTCTCGAGGGAGGTGACCTTCTCCGACATCTCCTTGGCCGACTTCTCGAGGGCCTGCTCGCGCTGCTTCTTCTTGATGCGGAAGCGGGCGCTGGCGGCCGTGTTACGCCTCCGCTTGTCCTCCTCGGCAGCCTGGCGGGAGGCTTCCTCGAAGTTCAGGGAGCGGCCCACGCCGGGACCACTCTCAGACTTGCGCTTCTCAGCGGACTGGGGGGCGGGTTGCTGGCCATAGTGGGCAGGCTGTTGCTGCTGCTGGGGGACGGGCTGATAGGCGGCAGAAGGGTTGGGCTGCATGGCCTGGAAGTTCTGAGCACCATCCGCGAAGCCGTTCAAGGGGGTCGACGGATAGGCGCTGGTAAACTCGGGGAAGCTAAAGTCACCTGCCATCGTTCGGTGGTCAGTCCAAGTGGGAACAAATAGTCAAATGTCATGACCAGAGGCAGAGGAGAAGAAGATAGTAGGTAGACATGGACGATTGAAGAATAGTTGATGTTGAAGCAGAGGCCATGAGGCCTGGGGAAGAGGCCTTGCCAACTTGGGAAGGGACGGGTGAGGTGCAGGGGTGAGAGGCGATGTCGTGATCGGTGTCGGCAGATCACGAGATATTGCACCATAGACACCATCGCCCGCCCAGCCACTGAGATCAAGCTTGACCCCCCGAGGCGGGCCACCCTCGAGCAGGCCTGCATCTGGAGGAGACAACTATGTCCCAATGACAAAAGGGCGCCATGCACACAAGGCGACAGGGTAGATTCAGAGGAGGTGGGGGTTTGGCCCGTTAGTGAAGCGGTCGAGGCGCTGCTCGTTGCCCATCAGGGACCAGCATGAGATGTATCATTCTCGCCCGTCCGCTTGGATCGTGGCCATGCAATCTCCCCGCGAGGAGAGGGGAGAGTTGCAGATTTGAGATGAGAGAACGGGGAAACGCACGGGTTTCTGGTCAGATCATTCTCATTTCAGTTGCAGAAATATTGAAACGACAATATCTCTGCTAACCTTGGTGAAAAATGATGCCCAGAACTCGCTCGCTGTGCCTCACTCTCACCCCCAGCCTGACAACCTCTCACTCCCCTCCCTCGGCAGTTGCCCCCAAACCTCCGGGAATTGAATCTCGACACAAAACGTAGACGATAAAACTCACCCTGGATGAAATCAAAGTTGGAGAGGTCGCCCACGACAGAGGGTGCCGGGGTCATGCCGTCGGAAGGCGAAGTGCTCGGGGGAGCCTCCATGTCAGTCTTGACGGGATGGGCCTGGTAGTCGGTGTTCTGACCAGTCTCGAAGTCGAAGAACTGGGTGTTGGTGAACAGAGCAAGGTCCTCCTCCATGTTGAAGGGCTCGTCATTGGAAGTCTCCTGGCGGTTGATGGCATTGAGGTCGCGGAGATACTGCGACACATTGGGGCCGCGGCGGCCGTTGTAGTTGGACATTTTGACTGATGTGGCCGGTTGGACCTTGGAACGAATAAAAGAAAAAGATTCCTCCTCTTGCTCAGGTAGTTGGCGTCGAGTTGTTGTCCAAGATTCGAGGCCGAAAGCGGCTCACTCACTCAAAAAATAAATAGCGAGGGAGCGGGGTTTGTGCGGGCTTGCGGGACAAATTTGTCGGGCCTGGCCTTTGGTGACTCAATGAATATCGCGGCGACAAAGGGCGAGGCTTGCTGTCGGCGTCGAGTGTTGTCGTCGTCCTGGTCGTCGGCGGCGGCAAAAAGTCTATTCTCGCTGGGCGTCTGTCTCCTCGAGGTCAAAAGAAGAAGGAGAAGTCAGTCTCGAATGTTGGGGGAGGAAGTGGAGGAAGAAGGAAACGTCGACGAACGGAACGAGTGCTTGGACCCGGGCGGGCAAGGTTGGTTTTGCTCAAAGTGGACGCCTCTGGCGAGGCCGATTGCCGCCGAAGCCACCTACCGCACCAGGTGCCAGTGGGTTTAGCGGATGGAGTGGGCAGAGTGGGTAGTGGGCAGTGAGCAGCCGGCGGCGACTGGACAGCGAGAGAACAGTATGTGGGATGGGTGGCCACGGTGGTGCGCCTGGAGAGGTCTAGCGGCCCATTGTAGCGAGGTGGCCCTGTAATGGACTCTCTCATCTTCCGCGTGGGCAGCCTGGGCCTTGGCAATCCTGGCAAATCCAATGGACCACCACCCATCCATCATCCTTGGATCCAGGGAAAGGGCTGGATCCCAGGCACCTGGGATGCCATCTCTTGTCCATCTCGTGTTGTTCACTCACTCATTCATCCATCTTCACATCTATAGACTCAAAGTTTTTCGTCAATGACGGCTCAATGCGTTTCCCCTTTCATGCCTCGGTACCCCTCAACGCAACAAAGGCAGAGTTGCAGTCGCTGCTTACAAACCCGAGTACCTGGGGATTGCTTAACAATCACGCATGAGAGCGCCGTCATGGATTTCCCCTCTCAGAGACTCAGGATGGATCCCCCCACGTCAACGGCACCACACCCAACCCAAACCCATGAACATCCGGGACCCTGCGTTGGGATGCTCACACACGCCGACTCACTTGAACTCCCCGCCCCCTGTCGCTTGTCTGCAGATTTTGATGTCGTCCTGGATCTGGAGAGTGGGCGCGCGTGGGTTCTTTTCTCTCTTTATTTCACGGGTAACCTCTCCGTCATGCTGGGGATCCAGACCTGTCACCACAATATGCACCAATCTCTCGATTCGTATGAGTGATTATCCCGTACGGGGTCATGCCAGGTCACTCCAACCTGGTCTCTGCCCGTTCGTCCTCGGGGTTCGTCCGTGGTTTGGGACAGACGACAGCACTCCACTCACCTCATACTACTAACACGTACGTACAGCAGTAGCACGCTGTCAGAGGAGAACATCCCAGCATTTACAACCGCGCAGAGCTCGGCACAGCAGCATGGGAAACAAAACTCGGCAAAGCGTTCAGGGTCGCGTGAAGCTAGCGTTAGCCACGCGGAAAGTGGGAGCACAGGTACAGTCAGCCAGCCAGCCAGCCAGCGCTCTCAGCCAACAGCCTTCTCCCTTCAGCTCTCCCAGCACAGTGGCAAAACCGGGCGCCTTCGGGGAGTTCGTTCTGCCCAAGACGAGTCAACCATGTCGATTCTAACTGTATTATTCCAAGTATGGCGCCCAAGACATCCTAGTGTCCGGCACCGGGAGCCTCCAAGTCGGTGAATGAATATCGCGCACACAACTTTGATTTTCCTACTCCCTGCACAGAAAAACTCTGCCCGGACCGAAAACTCATGGAGTAGGAAGGCATACGCAAACATCCCACGACACTTCAACGTCAAAGACAAAGTAGTTCGAGGATCTGCATCCCTTCCAGACTGGCAGCAACTGGGGACATCCACCACATCGGGTGCAACATGACACGGTACCGTTCGCCGTTCAAGAGACTCCCCGAAGATTCACTCACAGCTGCGTCCCACTCAGTGAATCCATAATTAACGGCTTTTGGTCATTACAACGTATCCCACGCCGTCTGTTCGTGACACTCTGAGACATCCGTCAACGAAGCCCCTGTCTTGTCGCTCCATGCGCATACGATCCAGCCTCAGAGACACCCTCGTGCGCTTTTGCGGCTGATCTTAGCCCATTAGGCTAGGCACAGTGGAGGTCATTCCCTGTGTGCGCGTGGGGAGTCTGCCAGCCGCAGGAGCCCTGTTCATCTTGGTTGCTTGTCGTCTGGAGGTGATGAAGAGACGACATTATCAAACAAGTCTCCACGAGCCAATCCCCATCCTCATCACCCACAAATCCCGCCCATTTTCCGAACTCCCCGACAAATTGGGGCCCCAGCATCTCACCTGTGGAATCATTCTCCAGAAGCAAGTCTCCCCGGTGTCTCGCTTGTCTGCGGCCCCAGCTCATTGGAATTTGCCATGACACATCTCATCAAGGAGCCATGCCATGGAGCTTGACCTCCGTTCATGGGCCGTGTGTCGTTCCGAGGCACACGCTCACACAGCTTCAATAGCTCCCACAGCTTTCCACCCACACACACTTTATTCTTAAGCCTGCAAATGCGACCCTTTGCCCTTGATGGTCCTCGCGCATCTGCCGGTCGGATCTGCAACCTCGACGAGGAAACGTCATACCCCCTGCCTCTGTGCTGCGTGGGGGCTTTCAGAGGGAATCCTGACTTGTAGGCGGAAATCAATTCCCTCCATGGCCTGCCGTGTCGTCAATAGTTTGCCTCACCATCTCGGGATCATCATGAGTGGCATCGTAGGGTTTCTGGACCCTGAGGCCCAAGCGTCCTCCTCTTAAGCTTTCTATCCCTTGTCCCGTTGGGCTCAGCCAGTCTCGTGCCTTTCAATTCATCCAGGCTAGTCTGGGAATGCCATCCCCTGACGGTGGAGTTGGAACAAAGCTGGCAGTGTCCCGAAGAACAACCAGAGGTCCTGGACCAATCGAAGGAGGATGGCCGCATCTCCGAGTCAGCCCATGCCCACGTCCGAGTCGACCCATCGTTAGAGCCGAGATGGCTTTGTCTCCTTTTGAGAGGCTGCAATCCCGATGACGAGCGGAGGACAACCTCCATGGAATCGTACATCGGTGTCAGTCCATTGGTTGGGCTCTATGAGCACCTTGAATGGCATTACTGTAGAACTTCCAGACGTTCCCAGCTTCGGGGAGTTCACTGGAAATGCAAAGGCACGTGAATGGTCACATGATTTAACTCCAACCATTCCCCTTTGAGATGCAAGATGGCCCGTGCTCACGAAGTGGCCATCATTGGCAGGCCTTGCGACGCGACTGAATGAATGTGTCGCGACTCATCAAAGCATCGATATTTGTTCATTTGCAGGATCTTGGAAATTAACTCACATCTGATCTCCAGTCTGGGCCAGCGGGGCAGCCTTGCTGGTTTGCTCAACCTCTCAACCTTGCTTGCGCCGCATTGTGGTTGTTCATGCCTGTCAAGTAACCGGGCCTCTAAAACAACAAACAACAATGGCCCGCTTCTCAGTCCCAACAACGGCCAGACTACCGTCGTCTCTTCGCGTCGATTCTTCAAATCCGGCTGTACTGAAGAGTCTCAATCGTCTGTCTCGAGAGTCTCTCATATCTCTTGCCCTGGACTGGCTCGACGATGGGAGTCTTGCTAATGCCATTCCCTACATTGAGAGGAGAGATGAGGATGAGGATGAGGAGACCGACGACATTTACCCCCCTTGCCAGTCTATCGACGAACTGCAGCAGCTTTATTTGGACATGCAACAACAAAAGGGGTCAAAACGCGATGTGATTAACCGAATCCTGGAAGGAGACTGGAGGTTGGGTCTCACGCTATATCAGCTGGCAATGGCGGATCTGGCCTTCTTTGAGCAGAATCCTACTTCTCAGAAATGGTCGGCCTATCAGATCCTACCTCTCAGACAACCCTCACAGAACGCCGACGAGGAGGAAGTCCTCAAAGTTGATCGGGAAAGCCTCGCAATTCCCCGATTTCACCCTTCAACATTTCTACAGAACCTTCAATCCCAGGTGCTACCCGACGTAAAAGCGCATTATCATTTTCATCGGCCTAGGGATCTGCCGGTCTTACTCTTACGGATTTTCGTCATTGATTCCCCCTACAACACCGATTTTGCTTTGTCGAGTCGGAATTCTTCAGGGACGGCCGCCAATTTCGACTCTTCCAGGACTGTGTACATTGCCTTCCCGGATGGCTCACCCGCGCTGTACATAACAAAATCCCAGGCTACTGGTCCCGTTGGATTTGGAGAGTCCAAGAGCTTGCAGAGTTTAATCGTTGATGGGGTCCCTAAGGCCCTCTCGCGACCCCGCGAACGGTATACGCTCAAGGCTGGCAACCTGACAAGCAAGAACTTGGACGCTCTCCTAGAGAAGAAGGGATCTGGACGCACCAATGCTGCGGGAGGCGGCTGGAGCATCTATGCCGATGAGTCCAACAGAACATCTCCCTTGGATACCATTCTTCCAACTCCTCCACTTTCCAGGGAGTCGTCATCTTCCAGTCTAAGCCAGAAACGCGGAGCTCAATTAACAGAATCTCAACGAGCTGCGAAAAGAGCAAAGTTGACGGCCAAGGCACGGTTTGGCGACTCAGGCATCGTGACGGACGGGAAGGGCGTGGAGAGAGTGGATATCGTGATACAGGATCCATTCCCTTCAACGAGTACGGACGTGGATGAGCCTATGAATGAGGAAGGGGAGGATGACGATGCGGCGACAGGGGCTGCAAGCCGTCGACGAAGCAAGATTGATGCCGTTATTCGGGAAGCCAACGCCGGCGACGATGACGCGAGAAAAGACGGGGGAAACTCGGATCGATGGACTCCAACAGTCAAGATAACGTTTAACGGCTCCCACGTGTGGGCTGGCGTACGACAACTGGTCGAGGCGGGGATAGTGGATGGCGAAAGAATGCCGGGGTGGATGACGGGAGAAGAAGGCGTGACGACAGGGCTTGTAAGGCATGGCAGGATACGGGGACACAAGGGCTCGGGTATGTGATGAATGGACGGAGGGTTTTGGATCTATAACGGCGCATGGTCTATGTCTTTTTCTATCGTTGATACCCCTCGACGGAACAGGCTCCCGTCTAATTCCTAGTTGTCTTCAAGTCCGAATACTGTCACAGTGTTCCGCCACGCGGCTTCGCAAACCTCCTCGACACTGACCTCCTTGATACCAGCAATGATCTTGGCGATGCGTTCGATGGTGCAGGGCTCGTTTCGTCCCTTGACCATAGCGCCCTCTTCCCACTTCTCCTTCTTAACGACCTTGAATCGTTCGGGGACTTCAGGCGCCTTCTTCTGGTTCTTCTTGTTCTGCTTCTGTGGCTTTTGAGCAGACTCTGGAGCGACAGCAGTACCATTCTGCTCATTCTCGGCGGCAGGCTTCTTTTCGATCAAGTATTTCCATCCCTCGTGGCTCGGTCGAACCTCACACCAGGGTCCATCCGTCTCGATCATGAGACGGTCGAGGTGGACCTCCTTGACAACAGCGCAGTTCTCGACAGTCTTGAAGCTGCAGCCGTTGATGCCAATGTACAGGCCGAGATCCATGAGCTCTCGCATCTCCTCTGCTGTACCGGTGAAGCTGTGCACCACACCACCCTTCTCCAGCCTCTCGAGCTTCTCTCCAAAGGCATCCTTCAGCAGACGGACGAAGTCAGCATGAGCAGCGCGAGAGTGCAGGAACAGCGGGAGCTGGGGTGTTATCGAGGCAGCCACCTTGAGCTGGGCCGCAAAGGAGTGAAGCTGGATGGTCTTGGAGCAATAGTGCAGACGGTCATAGTCGAGGCCAAACTCGCCCATGGCGACGAGGCTCTTCTTGCCCGAAGCTTGAGCTTCGGTCACGAGTGACGTCAGGTCCGCGATGAGCTTCTCCGTCTTTGTTGAGCAGGGAGGATGCTCCTCCGAGACTGGGGCTGAGGGGTCAGGATTGCATGGCAGCGTGTGCTCGGACTCGTGGGAGGGACCGGCTTCACTGAAGACTGCGCTGCTGCAAGGATGGATACCCGCAGTTCCATAAACAGAACCAGCTGCATGTGATGGTTAGATCTGTTCTGTGCATCACCAGGTTAAGGGAGACTCACGATAGTCTTCAGCAAGCTTGAGGGCATCTCGGGAGTTGCCCAAGTCTGAACCAGTGACTATGAGTTTCGTGCACCCAACTTCATGAGCTCTGCCAATAACAGCGGTGAGATCATCAGGATGTCGCTCCTTGCCATGATATCGTCCTCGAAAGATGGGATCGGTGAGATTGATACCAATCTACTAGACAGTTGCCGTGTGTCAGTGATATCTCGGATCGGAAATATCTCAGTGGGGTCGGATATAGGTCAGAGCACATACATCGATGTATCTGGGCGTGTAGCCGGAGCCGTTCACGGGCCCAGGCGGTGAAGCTTCTGAAGCCATGGTGCGAAACCTTGACGGCGAAAAGGCGGAGGAAGCAAATGTCTTGGACGGAAGTTGAAAACGTGAAAGAATGCGTCTCGATATCATGGACTCGAACGTAGTCTTGACTCTGAAGGTTGAGTCACTCGAAGCCCTGCAACCGTAACCTCAGGTATTCTTCTGTCTTTCCTTTCCAGGATGTAAAAAAAGGCACAGCTGGTGCCTGGTCTGGTTCCGTTGCACGACGTTTATTGGCTGCTTGACCTCACTCTAACGCTATCGTCCCAAGGTCTCACTCATCCTCCCGTCAACCTGTTGGCGGAGTCCGAGCTCAGTCGCGGCTTACGAGAGGTTGACGCGCTTCAATGCCCCCACTCTTATTCAATTAATAATGTGCATCTACCCACGTGACTTCGCGCGCCAGTGTCTTACCCCCCATCGGAACCCCACCACCACTCCGGCAACGCGCAGGGGAACCAGGGGGGACATTCAGGTCCCGCGACATCGGAGAGCCATGATGGATAGCTCATGCTTCCAAGGCGTAAAAATGCATGAATTAGTGGAATATAGATGCTTCACCGTCTCAGCTGCTGCCGGATGAGCCCGATTGACCCCTGTTTTGCACGGAAATCGGCGGACTTAATCGGGCGTCTCGGGCTGTCGCAGGCGTCCATTGACTGGGGCGTTGCCTGAGGTTGCAGGCGGGGCGTGCTTAATAGGTTGCTGCTGCTGCGACGCCTGTCATTCATTCATTGTTTGTCGCGCTAAGAAAAGTTGGTGTCGCGTCCGGGCAGTCTCCAAGACGCGCCTTCCCTTAAAACCTCCCTCGACCTCCACGCCAATTTTGCATCCCCCATTTCCTCGACATACCACAGCAACCGCCAGACTCTGGATAATTCTTCATCTCTCCTTCAAGCGTCACATATCTTTGGACGCTGCTCTCTCTTGTAGCTGCTCCTATAAGCAGGGAAGAGCCTTGCATTAGCTTTGCATCCGATTCATCCCGCCCTCTCCTCATCCTCCTCCTCCCTCACCCACTGCCATCATGTTCGTCAGAAAGCGCGGTATGTTTTGACTTGAATCTGGTCATGATGGCTCATGATAGCTGATGATCTCTCAGATGGGCGCCAGGAGCGCGTCCAGTTCGACAAGATCACCGCCCGTGTCTCGAGGCTCTGTTACGGCCTTGACATGGACCACGTTGACCCTGTTGCCATTACCCAGAAGGTCATCTCGGGTGTCTACGGTGGTGTCACAACTGTCCAATTGGACGATCTCGTAAGTCCCATCTCCATCATGATTGCTTCTGCAGCCAGCTGACTCGACCTCACAGGCTGCCGAGACTGCTGCGTACATGACCGTCACCCACCCCGACTACGCCATCCTGGCGGCCCGTATCGCCGTCTCCAACCTCCACAAGCAGACCAAGAAGCAATGGTCCGCTGTCGTGAGCGACCTCTACCACTATGTCAACCCCAAGAACGACCGGGCGTCACCCATGATCTCCCAAGAAACATATGAGTGCGTCATGCGACACAAGGAGGAGCTAGACTCCGCCATTGTCTATGACCGTGACTTTCAATACCAATACTTTGGCTTCAAGACTCTTGAGCGATCCTACCTCCTCAAGATTGATGGCAAGATTGTTGAGCGTCCCCAGCACATGATCATGCGTGTGGCTGTCGGCATCTGGGGTGACAATATTGAGCGTGTCCTCGAGACTTACAACCTCATGTCGAGCAAGTTCTTCACTCATGCCTCCCCCACCCTCTTCAACGCGGGTACTCCCCAGCCTCAGCTCTCCTCATGCTTCCTTGTCGACATGAAGGAGGACAGTATTGAGGGTATTTATGATACTCTCAAGACCTGTGCCATGATTTCCAAGATGGCTGGTGGTATTGGCCTGAATGTGCACCGAATCCGTGCCACCGGCTCTTACATCGCCGGTACCAACGGTACCTCCAACGGTGTTACCCCCATGCTCCGTGTCTTCAACAACACTGCCCGATACGTCGATCAGGGTGGCAACAAGCGACCTGGTGCCTTCGCTATCTACCTTGAGCCCTGGCACGCAGATGTCTTTGAGTTCCTTGACTTGCGCAAGAACCACGGCAAAGAGGAGGTCCGCGCTCGTGACCTGTTCCTGGCTCTCTGGATTCCCGATCTCTTCATGAAGCGTGTCGAGAAGAACGGTGACTGGACCCTCATGTGTCCCAACGAGTGTCCCGGTCTCGCCGACTGCTACGGTGAGGAGTTCGAGGCTTTGTACGAGAAGTATGAAAAGGCCGGTAAGGGTCGCAAGACCATGAAGGCCCAGAAGCTCTGGTATGCCATCCTCGAGGCTCAGACCGAGACTGGTAACCCCTTCATGCTCTACAAGGATCACTGCAACCGCAAGAGCAACCAGAAGAACCTGGGTACCATCCGCAGCTCCAACCTTTGCACTGAGATTATCGAGTACTGTGCCCCTGATGAGGTTGCTGTCTGCAACCTTGCCTCCCTCGCCCTTCCCTCTTTCATCAACTACGACGAGGCCTGCTATGACTTCCAGAAGCTGCACGAGGTCACGCAGACTGTCGTTCGCAACCTGAACAGGATCATCGATGTGAACCACTACCCCGTTCCTGAAGCTCGCAACAGCAACATGCGACACCGACCCATTGGTGTCGGTGTCCAGGGCCTTGCCGATGCCTTCCTTGCTCTGCGCATGCCTTTCGAGTCTCCTGAGGCTCGAGAGCTAAACAAGCAGATCTTTGAGACCATCTACCATGCTGCTCTTACTGCTTCCGTGCAGCTGGCCAAGGAGGAGGGTCCCTACTCTACCTTCAAGGGCTCTCCTGCCTCTGAGGGTATTCTCCAGTTCGACATGTGGAACGTGAAGCCCTCTGACCTCTGGGACTGGGAGTCTCTCAGGGAGCAAGTCAAGGAGCATGGTATTCGCAACAGTCTGCTGCTTGCCCCCATGCCCACTGCCAGCACTTCGCAGATCCTGGGTAACAACGAGTGCTTCGAGCCTTACACCTCCAACATCTACCAGCGCCGTGTCCTTGCTGGCGAGTTCCAGGTCGTTAACCCCTGGTTGCTCAAGGATCTCGTCGACATGGGCCTGTGGTCGGATTCCATGAAGAACCGAATCATTGCCGAGAACGGTTCCATCCAGAACATCCCCAACATCCCCGCCGAGGTCAAGGCTCTCTACAAGACCGTTTGGGAGATTTCCCAGCGCCAGGTCGTCCAGATGGCCGCCGACCGAGGTGCCTTCATTGATCAGTCCCAGTCTCTCAACATCCACATGAAGGACCCCACCATGGGCAAAATCACCAGCATGCACTTTGCCGGCTGGAAGCTCGGTCTGAAGACGGGCATGTACTACCTGCGAACGCAGGCTGCCGCTGCCCCCATTCAGTTCACCGTCGATCAGCAAGCTCTCAAGGTCGCCGATACCAACTCGGCCCAGATCCGACCTCTGAAGAAGCGCGCTCCTCCCGCCGGCTCCAGTTATCTGATTTCTTCTCCCTCGTCCTTTTCTGGGGCCTCGCTGAACGGAGGCAGGCCCGCCGCCTCTGGCAACCCCCGAGGTCAGGCCTCTGCTATTCCTGGCCGGGCACCTTCCATCAAGGCTGACCCCGAGGAGGGTGACAGCCCCAAGGCCCTCCCTACCGAGCCTGCTGAGAAGGTCAAGGAGGAAGAACTGAGCCTGAAGAAGAGCGAGCAATCTGAGGATCAGGACAAGGATAGCGAGGAGCGTGAGCGGGACATCTACTCGGATGCCGTCCTGCAGTGTAAGTGATGCAATGCCTTATTGGATGAATGACGACGCTAATCTGATGGTTTACAGGCAGCATTGAGAACCCCGAGTCCTGCGTCATGTGCAGTGGCTAAACAACACGGACTGCTGGCGGAATGTGTGTTAATGACAATCGATGAGATGAAAATGAAGGCATGGTTGGAAGCATGACATGACGGACAGAGAAATGTAATGGATCGGCACTGGGTATTTGCTTGAGTAGGTTGCATAGGTTATCTTGCGAGTTGGACTGGGTCGGCTCGTTCTGGTATTTGTTGTAGTAATGCTTGATTCGCGTCTAGATAGTGAGTATTGATGCTTGCGCGTCACCAAAAAAAGATACCATTGAATCTCTCTGAGCATGATTGTGATGTGATGACTGCTGCTGGCCTACTGGTATGACATACCACTGAGGCTAGCTGTCAAGCAAAGGCAGGGCTTCGTCAGTATCCACGGATGTCTTTCGTTGATTGTAGAGTAGGTACGGAGTAGCAACGTGGTAGTGGGATATGAAGGTCTGGGGTAAGGCATCCATTATTTCTTACGGCTTTTCATCCAAACCACACGTTAAGGCTCAGACAATATCTTTAGTGCTTGCTCTGTGATAGGCATGAGTGAGGGTCAAATAGGATATGGCATCGAATGCCATCTGCTTCCTCGACAATATTTCCGAGCAACAACAATAAAATGAGGCTAGCTAGCCAGTATTGGAGAAGCATCGGGATCACCGCCGGATGGGAATTGACAATTTGCCGGCTATCAAAATTGAGAGAGAAAAAGGTGAGACAAGCGTCTGTTAGCATCCAGGGATGCTGGAAGCGATGGTCTCGGCCAGGCCCATCAACGCAAGGTGGATCAAGACCAATGGTGGTTGCAGCACCTTTCGAGGCTGGTGCAGAGACGGACTGTGCAAGCTCAGCTGAAGAGGGTGGTGATCCACCACGGCCTAGCCTTGTGAGTCCCAAGGGCGACCACGGCCCCTTACCTTAGTCCTCCCTTTGGACGCGGACGCTCACGCTCGGATTTTTTTTTTCTTGTCTAAGACGCTGGGCAGGTTCAGGGTCGGCGATGCAGACGGACAGACGACTTGGGCTCAGATCAAGGGGCTCATCACAGCGATCGTAGCTGTGTACCAGGAGTCGAGATGAAAAGGCCTGCAAGCTGCACACACTAGTGGACCACGAGGTGGCACGGGTCGCGCAGCTGCAGCGTGGGTTGGCTGCACCCAATTTGTGTGACTTTGGAAATGATTACTTGTTTCAAGAAGCGTACAGTACCAACCTCGCCATCTCAGAGATCACAGAGGAACAATCTCTCATGCTGCGAGGGAGGCCTGAGTTTGGATCTCTTGCAAGGAGCGGGTAAAGAAGGGAGATCGCGAGACAACAGAGAGACTCAGCCACATCGATTACCTGTGTCAGTTGTCCAACTGTCTTGGCACTTCTGCCTTGATCTCTCGATTTTGGAGGAGCGGTCTAGGATCAGGCGCAGCGACATGTTCGTCCGCTCTTGAAGGCCCTGTCAGTGCAAATGGTGACCCCGGAACACAGAGATGAAACGAGTGAGCTGGTAATCAGGCATCGTCCGTTGGCTCAAAGGACGGCGCTGCCGCGCTGCCGGTCCTCAGACCGTCATCGTGACGGTATGGTAGCATTGTAGATCGAAATCCGGAGAGCCGGGTGTGGTGAGTGACGTTGGATGGAGGCTTGCCTGGTCCAGCTCGACAGGGCTACGTCGGGCTTGGCTTTGGGCGGTCGCAAAACCGATCATGGTCCGATCAATGACATCAAGTCGCACCGGTTAGCCAGACCCCTGGCTCGGTTGGCTTGTGGCTTGAGTGGCTTGAGCAGTGGAGTGGCTAGGTCCCTCCAGAGCCACCCGCAGCTGAACAAGGGAGGGAACTCAAGGCATTGATTGAGTTTGATGTTGACGAGTGGGACGGCGCGGGCAGGCGAGGAGTTGTGTGGGGTTATCGTTTGATTGATTCGAGCGGAAAATGAGCGCAACTTTCTTGGCTTCGGGGGAATGATGCTGTAGACTTTGCCAGAAACCTGATGGAAGGACGAAAGCGAACATGACCGGAGGCGGAATAATTGGCAGGCCTGGCAAATACGTGTTGATACCCGAAAATCAGGTTCGGTGGGCATCCTGCTGTACCTTGCTTCCGACATCTGTACCTTAGACATGGGGCACACCACCTCTTGAACGAGAATCTTGAATCGAACAAAAAAAGTTCCCCGCGAAAAGATGATTCCGCTTTCCGGTTGCCAGGGAATCAGAGGCTGGTCGGTGACCTCAACTTGGTGGCTGCGGTGGGCTAGCAAGGGTGGATGGAGCAGGGGGATTGGCCAATCGGACGAAGCCGTAGGGCCATCGGCCGACGACAACTGACCTCATTGTCGAGGGTTGGACACTTGGAAGGATGGCGCTGGTTTGCTTTTTTCCCTGGCACTGCGAGAAATATGCCATATCACACGTGTTATGGGTGGTTGATGGAAGTGAAAGCCGGGATAGGGTCTAGATTTGAAACGGTGCCACTTGATCGTGATTGATTGCTTCTTTCCTGATGCTGTGAGTGGTTGCCGTGGCAGATTGTTTCGTTGCTGGGTGGCAGGAGCATGCTGTCGACCACTTCACTTCAGGTTCCCGTGCGAGGGGACGAGGGGCAGTGGTCGTCATGTCCGCCGACCTTTCTCTTAGCTGTGGCCGTCTTCCGGCTGGGCGTATGGGGTCCTGCCTTGATCAGAGGTTTCTGTCGAGAGCTTCGTCATTGGGTTTGCCCCAGCGGCTCAGCCAGCCTCTCCAGACAGACATCCGTGGTCTTGTCTCTGCTGAGACTTGCAACATCGGCCAAATTGGAAGCTACCCGAAGCTTGTCGGTCGGCACTTTTTGGACAGAATTTCCCGCTTGTTCCAGCTGTACTGGGACTACAGACGAAACCGGTAAATGGGGGCTTGGGGCTTCCGTTGCGGCGTCGAGAGCTAGAGATCCGTTTTAGCGTCCGGCCGAGAGAATCGTCGGGCTGTGGCCCGTCCATGGCTCCAGCTCCCAATCCCTGGCAAGGCGTGATGTGGGTGCCGATGTGGGTGGTGGGCGGGCGATCTTAGCGTGGCAGCCCGGCCAGCGGGCAGCGAGAGAGGCTGCATCCCAGCCTGCCCGCCACGCCTTCCCTCCAACCTTCTTTCTTTTGTGCGGCCTGCCAGCTCGCTCCCTCCTTCTTCTGTCTGGCTGCAGCTTGCTTCCTCGACAACGGGTGCCATTGACGATCTGGCGTCTGCTCCCCGCTGTATTGCCGTAACAGATTGGATCCCGCTTCTACCTGTCAAAAGTCAAACGTCCCAGCCTCCAGCCTGAAAGCTCTTGGGCATGACAATGCACTGTACGGATACATTGCCTGAACACCTAATGTAAAACAAACAACGGGACTTACACCACCTGACGTGGATGAGTTGTTATCTGGTACCTAGCCTGTTTGGTGGGGCCGTAAATGCTGGCAGGGGTCACCCTCGCCTGCCGGCCATGGTCTGACCTCATGTGTATCGCTCACAGACGACAACAGCAAGCTCTGTCGAACACATTTTTGCTTGATGCTGCCCTGGCTTTCAGTTTGCGCACCGAGGCGAATTAGGCAGATGCGATTGCTTGACTCAATGATTCACTCTCGTCATTGACAAGAATCCCCGCAGAAAACCCACATCAGAGTCAACATGGGGGGCCTCCCGTCGAGGTTGTCTACACAGGCCGGCCGGCTTGTGGAGTTGAGGTACTACGTACCTTTAGCTCCAGCAGCTGGAGCTTGCTACTAGCGTTGGCCACTCCCGGCCGCCTCCTCGAGATAGGTGCCCACTTGTGACGAGCTTCGAGACTGAGGTGCATCTGTGCAAGCTCAAGCCGCGCCTTCCTTCCCTGCCAGTACCAAGTAGACCGCCAGTGCCAACCCGGGAACCCCAGTTCACTAGGCTGGTTGGCACTTTCCTCGCAGCTGGCAAGCACTGCATGCAAGTGCCGCCAAGATTCTAGTTGCTGCGCTCCCTCCCTCCTTCCCGTCTTTAAAACAACGGCTCCTCCTCGCCCTCCCTCTTGTTCCACCTCTCATCACCAGCCTCGAGAACTTTCTCATTCCTACACCTCCACATCCTCTCACACGCTTCTCCCTTGAGCTCAACTCTCGCACTCCCTCGAGTCCAACGCCTTCGTTTGTGCCCCAGTCACATATCAGTTACCATCACGGTAAGTCGCGATCCTACCGCCTCGTCTCTGCTCAGCTCCGCCTTCGGTGCTGCTGGCATTGTTTCCTTCCCGTCATTCTTGCCTCATTTGGGCTCGGTCCTTGTGCTCTCGCGCTGGGGCATCGAGACTGGAGATTGCATTACATGGTGTTCCCACGCCTCAGGCTACCCAATTCCCACTCTCGTTCCTCTCGGCACTTCCATACATGGTGTGGTACAGATCCCCTGGCCTTGTCTCACGCAAACACCGTCTACGTTTTCAGAAGCAGGCCTCCGGCCCGCTTGGTTTTTCAAGTGTAAAGCTGCTTGCACTGCCGCAGTGATTCACTCATCCCACGTTTATATCCCCTGGCCCAGCCCGTGTTCACATCTCCCTCACACCCACCTTCGTTCACGCCATCTCTCTCGTTAACAAGGCTTCCCCGAACTCAACTAACTCGCCAGCAGACCTCGATTTTCCGTCGACTCGTCAACAAGCACATTCGTCAATATGAAGTCCACGATCCTCTCTGTCTTCGGCCTTGCCGCCACCGTTGTTGCTCAGAGCGCCGGTGACCTTCCCCAGTGTGGTGTAAGTTTTGTCTGAGCAACTGGAAGTCTGGACATTTGTTGACCTTTTATAGCAAACCTGTGCCGGCAACATGATCAGTGCTGAGAAGTCTTCGGAGCTTGGCTGTGACACTGGTGATCTTCAGTGTCTTTGCACTAACCAGAACTTCATCTACGGTCTCCGTGACTGCTCTCGTGCTATTTGTAACGAGGAGCAGGCCGCTCAGGTTCTGGAGTACGGTCTCTCTGTCTGCCGACGTAAGTTTATCACCCCTCTTGACATACATGCATCTGACATTCTTCACAGAGGCTGGCGTTGCGATCACCACCGGCGCTTCTGGCTCCGTCTCCGCCACACCCACTGCGACTGGCATTGTCCGAACCGTCCTCAGCACCATTGTTTCTGGTGACTCCACCATCGTTTCTGCCGTTTCTACCATCAGCGCTGCCGCTAGTGAGACCGAGGATGAGGAGACCGTGTCCACCTACACCAGCGTCTTCACCAACTCTGATGGTGATGTTGTCACCACCACCGGCGAGACCACCATCGGTGCCGCTAAGACTCAGGAGACTGTGTCCACTTACACCAGCGTCTTCACCAACTCTGATGGTGATGTTGTCACCACCACTGGCGAGACCACCATCGGTGCTGCTAAGACTGAGGAGACTGTGTCCACCTACACCAGCGTCTTCACTAACTCTGATGGCGATGTTGTCACCACCACCGGCGAGACCACCATCGGTGCCGCTGGTGCCCAAGTTACCACTTTCACCTCTGACGGTACCGAGATCGTCCGAACCCTGGAGACTGAGACTGCCACCGGCGACGAGGACGAGAAGGTTACCACCTTCACCTCTGGCGGCACTAAGATTGTCAGCACTCTGGTGACCAAGACTGCTACTGGTGATGAGGAGGCCGATGTCACCACTCTCACTTCCGATGGCACTGAGATCGTCCGAACTCTGACCACTAAGACTGTCAAGACTGGTTCCGCCACCGAGACTGAGGATTCCACCGAGACTGGCGAGACCGGCGAGTCCAGTGAGACTGGTACTGCCACTGGCACTGGTGAGGCCAGCGAGACCACTAGCACTGGCAACGCTGTACGTATTCCCATTTCATTACCCTGATATCAATCACTAACCAAATCGCAGGCTGTTCCTCAGATGACCGCTGCCCCTGCTGGCGTCCTTGCCGCCGCCGGTCTTGCTATGCTCCTTCTGTAAATGAGGGATGCTGTTGCCTAATGCTTGATGTTTTCACGTTGCACATGTTTGATACATAATTCCCGTCTGTACCTCGATCTTTGGGACCCCGTAACATATTTCCTTGGTGCAGGAATTCGGCTTCGGGACAATCTTCGGAAAGGAGAAATGAAAACGAGGTGAATGAACATGACGGTTCGGTTTTTGGGAGGTTTTAATGACGCATACGGCTTATCTTTCGTTGTAATGGAAATGACGAAATGCTAGAGGGAAGGGATCTCGAAGTTGAGTGTGACGATGAGGAAGGGGCGTTGACTTGGGAGATGACGATGGGAGGCGGCAGACGTTGTGATGCCGTCGCGCAAGACGTGTGTCATCTCTCAGAGCAACACATGGGTTCTGGGGAGTGTGATACCCGGCCTACGGCCTGACTTCGGTGGAGGATTTTCTTCTCGCATTCATTGAGAAACATTAATAGATAATCTTTTTGACCACGATGGTTTCCTGATGCTGTGAGAGGTGACTTGTGTGACATGTGAAGGGATGAGTCTTGAACTGGACAGAGGCTAAGTTGGGGGCGTGTCTACACCTAGGACATGAACAAGGGCATGGTTGTTTCGAAGTGATTCATTTAGATATTTAAGTAGATTCTTATTTAAATACTAGCTGGTTTCTGTGAGCCCGCTGTTCTCCAATTCAGACGCTCGCAGCTTTGATATCAAAAACAAGTAAAGACCGATAATTTTAAACCCTGTACCAACAACGCCTGTACCTGTGATGGCAACTTGAAGGCCTTTCAAGGGCCAGTCTAGTGCAACATGGACTTTCCAATCTCGCTCTCCCAGTCCTTTGCTCGCTCGAAACCGTTGGAGTGGGTTTGGTAGTCGAACAGAGCCTTGGCCACCTCCTCCTTGGAGGTCAAGACAAATGGGCCGTACTGGACGACAGGCTGGTCGAGAGGGGTGCCAGCAATAAGAGCCAGTCGTGCAGGCTTGGTCGCGTCAGGGTCAACCTCGAAGTGGACGACGTCGCCCTGGGGCTCAAAGACGATGTTGTGGAACTGCTCAACGACTCGGCGCTGGTCATCCTTTCCAACAATCACGTCGCCCTCGAGGGTGTAGGCAAAGGCATTCCAGTTCTGGGGAAGAGGCTGGGTGATCTTTCCGCCAGGGCGGATCTCAATGTCGAGGATCCAGACAGGGGTGTAGGCGAGGTCCTTGACGGAGTCGATGCCGTGGCTCTGGCCGGAGATAACCTTGACGGTCACTCGGTCGTCGTCGACCTTGGCGATGGGGATCTCGGAGGCGCGGAGATCGCGGTAGCGAGGCTCGCAGGCCTTGAGGTTGCTGGGCAGATCGACCCACAGCTGGAGACCGACGTTGGTGTCAAAGTTCTGGGCGGGCATCTCGCTGTGAACGATTCCCTTGCCAGCAGTCATGAACTGAAGATCACCAGCGTGGATGGTGCCCTTGTTACCGGCGAAATCCTCATGGTCAACGCCACCCTCGAGGAGATAGGTGATGGTCTCCTGGCCTCGGTGGGGACTTTGGGGGTGTTAGTGATGAGACGGGAAGTGGGGGGTAATGGAGGAACACATACTGATCAGGGAAACCAGCGCCGGGCTTGATGGAGAAGTGGTCGAGCATGAGAAAGGGCGAGAAGTTTCGCAGCTGAGGAGTGCCGATTGAGCGTCGGACGCGGGCACCAGCGCCCTCGGACTGCTCAATGGCGAGGAAGACCTTGCGGATGGCTCGAGAGACGGACATTTCTGTGGCGTAGAGGTGGTGGTCTGTGTTTGTGTTTGTTTTGTTGTTGGAGATCAAAAAAGCAGCGGGGGCCAGTGTCTTTATAAACTCAAAGGCGACAGTCGCGGTGTCTTGGATACGATACTGGAAGAGTACAATGGCAGTCAGAGCAACCAAGAGTGAGATGATGGTGTTTCGAAAGAGGGTCATGTCCAAGACGGCGGCCGACGAGGGGGACTTAAATAGATGCGAGAGGGGTAACGATGAGAAGATGCTTTCCCAAGCAAAGACAAATGCGACGACGGGTTAGAAATACGTCGAAGCAGCGCCATTGTCCAATTGCCCATTGCGATTCAGCCGGTGGAGAAAAAAAGTTGGTGAGGTTTGTCACTTTTACATCAGCAGAGGCTTGCGCTTGTGGTTTGGTAAGGCTGACCCAATCGTCGGCTAAAGAGGCGCGATTACTAAGGGTGACGAGATGGTTGGTGGGCTTCTTTCATTCCCGAAGCTGAACAAGTGCTCACTTCTCTTCATATTGATTTTGAGGTTTCTTGGCTTTTTGGGGGGTTTATATAGAATGTACTAGGAGGTTCTCGTTTCTGCTCTTTGCGTCAAGTCTAATCAATCGCTATGGAGTGCTTGGCGTTGCATCAGGAACCACACTTGAAACCACTAGAAACAAGCATCACCAACATGCACCGAATATGTTGACGTTCAAGTCCGAAAGTCACAAATACAAGTAAATTGGCATATACCCCATATAAACCCTATCGACGATAAAGTACCCAGGCGATAAAACCGAGGTTGCATCGACGCCAGCAGCCACATCATGACAACAGTGGATACCTCCCTTGCCCATGATGGGTATGGGCTCTTAGCAAACGGTTTAGCATCGAACCTGGCCACAAGAAACGGCGTTCTAGTGCATCATGCATCATGATCTGATATCTCGGCTGCTAATCGATAAGCGACAGATGAGTTGCATGCAGGTCCATCATGACAGCTAAGTGTGCCCATCATGCGCTGCTCAGCTTACGTCTTGTGCATGGATGCTGAAGCGACGGCACTCTTCAATCAAATCCAGCCAGTGACTCGTACTGTCGATAGCTTGGTGTGTTCTTAAGGGATATTGAACATATACAGCAGCTATCAGTTCAAGGTTCTTACAAACCCTGACACTGACTGGTCGAATGGGGGGCAGCACCTCTCCCGGTTTCGGACTTTGTCGAGATCAAAGCACGGGGACTGCTAAGACTTGACGAATGGGCGCAGCTTGTGCCATATGTAACTCCGCCTTTTGCAGATGATATCATGGCAGAGAGATACAGACTTTATGCCACAATGCCGGCAGAGTAAAAGCCAGTGCCACATAACACCGCAGTGCTAAACCCTAGGCCAGTCGCAAGTCCACGTCAGTGATTACAAGTAAGAAAAGGCTGTATCTAGAATCCCAGAAGAACCATATCCTCGAATACACCATTACTTCCTCCCTCTTGAACAGACCCTTACTACAGCTCCTCTGCCTCATCACCCCCTAAGTAGCCCATCTCATGGAATAGTCGCAAAGTCTTGGGCGACTGCGGATTGCAGAGTACCACTCCATGCCCAAAAAGATGCTCAGTGACTTTCCGGTACATGTACTCAGCTTCATCTTCATATACAGACATCTCAATCTCCATCAGGTGCAACGTCCCAGCCTCGACATCATCCAGCTTGGCCTTGCGACCCAGGATCTCTACCTTCCACTTGCCGTCTGGAAACGGTCCATACGGAACGAGTCCATCCCAGTTGATCTCGTGGTACGTCTCTGCAAAACGCACCTGCTCGTCGCTCCAGATCCTGCGTTTCTCCCCGCTCAGCGAGTATCGCTCGCCACATGTATACAGCACGCGATCACCGTAGCGATCCCACACGCACTCGGCTGTCGGCGGCGTGTACATTGGCTTTTCGTTGAAGCGCACCTTTATAACGGAGAATGGCGAGCCTTTGTTTATCTTTGTGCGAAACATGACGCCCCTCTGGGCATGTGACGGGG